>NC_046639.1:18416060-19616060 GCF_900324485.2 Mastacembelus armatus | reverse complement strand
CAGCTACAGGAAGTGTGTTGTGCTCCAACCACATTTTCTGTTGGTTTTACTCCTGACACTGGTTAATACTGATGCAGAGATGTTACTGATGGCAGTCTACTCACTAATAAAGTTGTACTCAATTTTCAGGCTCAGGGACAAGAGACCGTCAGTGAGACGTTTGATGCTGAGATAGCCAAAACACCAAACTGCGCTCCTTCAACATCCTCAGCGTTAAAGACACAGGTACTAAGTTGTTTGAATTTCTCTTCTTGTCTCTTTTGTTTGTTTTTGTCCTTTTCTGTTTGTTCAAGTGTGCATTTTTTGTTAAATAATTCTTGACTGAAGTTATAATTGTGGTGCTTAGCACATTCTGGTTTTTGTGATGTAATGGGGTCCAGTCTGGATAGGTTTTACATAGCCAGCGGTTGTCACCAACCCCCACTGACACACACACCTGTCATGTCTACTACCATTGTGGTGACGGCGGTGACTAATTCATATTTGAAACTTTTAATTATAGTTACTTATTTCCACTAACTTGAAAAAGATGTCAGATATTTTTATGAACTTGAAGTAATTTTGGTCTCAGCCAGTCAGACCACCTAACGTCTGTGTTGACATTCTTGTTTTATATGTGTGTTTGGTGTACTATAGGATTCATTTGCACATGAAGGCCTTTGTCCTTTGATGAAAGCTAGAAAGAAATCTTCTCTTGTTGACAATCCTGATGCTGATGAACACACAACACCCACAAGTCTTGTGCTGTCTAATTTAGATTGTGAGGTATTGTAATTTTTCTAACTCTTGTCTGTTTTGTTTTTCGGCTGAGGGACAGTTTTAGATGTATCAATAAAAATTAAAGTGACCTATCTTTTTGACATTCTAGGGATTCAGTCCATCTTTCGGATCTGACAGTAGTCATTCCAGTAAAGACAGGGATTATGTCCCAAGACTGAGGAGGACTAGAAGTATTCAGGTAGTCAACAATTGTAATTTAGAAGAAAGATTAATCATAGGATAACATTTTTGATAGTTTGCATCATATGTTACATAATGTGGGCATTGCAAATGTTTAGTTGGTTTAATTTATTTTACTTTCTACAGATGAACAGAAAATTAAATTTTGATTCAGATGAGCTTTTTGACCTCACATCAGATGACAGTGGAGAGGAATATATTCCAAAGAGTAGTGAGGATTCTTCTGATGGTACAGACACAAGTGTAGTCATTGAGCCATTTGACCAGGACCTCAGAGAACGCATGGTCCGATTTCCAAAATTAACAATGATGAGTGATAGTAGCAATAGATGTATACCACAAGCACAACGGACCAATTCTCAAAAGAAGTGTAGGAGAGGACGCTTACCTTCAAGGAATGATAGTAATTGCAGTAGAAGGAAAAGGCGACGCAATGAATCCTCTCCTCTAACACGAATCAGTAATCGTCATGTTTCAAAGCAGAATGTAACTGGAGATGCTGAAGCACTATTGGAAAACTCGACACCTGATTTGGAGAAAAATCTCTCTGGTGCTTCTTCCGTCCTTACAGAAGGTAGAGCTTTCAGCAGCTCAGTTTCCATAGCCCTTGTCTCTAAAAAGGAGAATGGATCAAGAATGTACAATAAAAAGCAATACTGCTTGTACTGTAATTCTGGAGTTGTAAAAATGGCAAGGGATTTGGAACGTGCACATCAGGATCAGCCGGAAGTTGTGCAGGCTTTGTCGTTCCCAAAAGGCTCCAAAGGAAAGACGAATGTATCTGGAGCATTTGAGAAATAGGGGCAACTTTGCACACAATGTTGAGGTGATAAACTCTGGTGCTGGAGATCTTGTTCCTCGCAAGCAACCAAAACAACATTCTCCAGGAGAAATGCATTGTACATATTGTCAAGGTTTGTTCACAAAGAAATTCCTGTGGCGGCATATGTCTATCTGCAAGTTCAATTCTCGTGACAAACCAAAACCTGGCAAAACGCGTGTCCAGGCACTCTGTGCATTTGTTGTACCTCCACCACCTGGTACCAAGGTAGAATTTTGGAAGCCGTTAAGTAACATGGTTCAAGATGACATTTATTGTGCTGTCAAGTCTGATACCTGTATCATGGAGTATGGAGAGCATCTGTATAACAGGCTTGGATATGATGTTGGCCAACATGAATACATTCGTCAGAAACTGAGAGAGCTAGGAAGACTCCTGGTATGCTCAAAAAGAACTACTCCCATGAAGACCATTCAAGATCACATCAAACCTGCAAATTTCATGCATGTTTTTCAGTCAGTGAAACAGCTGGCAGGTTACAACAGTGAAACCAATGCATACAAATGCCCAAGTCTTGCTCTCAAAATTGACCACAGCTTGACAAAGGTTTCACTGCTTGTTGAAAGCTGTGCTAATGTACAGAACGACTACGATGCAGCAAAAGATGCTCGTACATTCCGTAGAGTGTATGAATCCAGATGGAATGAACTGGTATCAGCTGCATCACTGAGAACACTTCAGGAGTCTAAGTGGAACACTCCCCTGTTGCTTCCTTTCACAAAAGATGTGCAGACACTCCATTCTTATTTAGATGAACAACAAGATTTTTACAGTAAATTGCTTACAGAGACATCCCAACAGACATGGAGACAACTGGCAAAGGTCATTCTGACTCAAGTCATTTTGTTCAACCGACAAAGAGCAGGGGAGGTGTCAAAAATGCCCCTTTCTGCATATTTGGCTCAAAATCCATCAGATCTGCAAAAAGATGTAAATGTAGCCCTCTCTGACCTGGAGAAAAAACTCAACACTTCAGGAGGATAGAGATAAGAGGAAAAAGGGGAAGAAAAGTTGCTGTACTGTTGACTCCAGCAGTGCAAAAAGCATTGGATCTGCTTGTCAGCAAACGGCAAGAATGTGGGGTTCCTCTGGAAAACACATACTTGTTTGCAAAACCCTGCGCTTTCACCTGCTATCGTGGGTCTGATTGCCTTCGATATTTTGCCAGGGTCTGTGGTGCAAAAGGTCCTGAAAACCTCACCTCTACAAGACTGTGCAAACAAACAGCAACCCTGTGTCAAATTCTCAACCTCAGTAATACAGAACTGGACCAGTTGGCAGATTTTCTTGGCCATGACATACAAGTGCATCGGCAGTTCTATAGACTTCCTGAGGGCACCCTCCAACTTGCTAAAATTAGTAAAGTTTTAATGGCACTAGACCAGGGGCGTCTGGCAGAATTCAAGGGCAAGACCCTAGATGACATTAGCATTGATCCAGAGGGTACTACTTATCTCATTTTACACATTCCTGTTAAGAGTGTTTGAATAGTAGTTATATCTCATTTTTCTTTGGCATTATTGGAGAATGTCAGATGAATTGCTTTCTGCTTTTACTGACAGTCATTCTCCCTTCCATATCGTCTTCCAACGCTCCACAGAGAATGTGCATCTGGACAGTGACACTGGAGAAATGGAAGACTCAGACTCACAAGGTAACTATTTTCAACTGGTCCTAAATGTGCTTATTGTACTCACAATTACCCACAAACTTGTCCATTTACTACATAAACCTTTCAGCAGATAGTTTGATCTGTTATTTGTTTTTAGTTGGGTATAAATACACTCAGTTGTCAGTTTATTAGATGCACCTAGCTTAAAACTAATCCAACAGCTCTGCAATAAACCCTCCTTCATTTAGGTTTGTTTTTGTCGAGTGGTAGAAATGTTGATTCAGCTGTGTGATAACTGTGGAAGATGCTGCTTGTGCTGCTGTTTTTTTATTTATTTTTTTTTTATTTATTTATTTATTGTGTTAGTGTCATTAGCACCAGATTTTGACTAGCTGTATTCTAACTAAAAGTGATCCATTACAATATTTTATATTGATGCTAGAGATTGAAGTAGCACATCTCAAATATACTGTGGTATGACTAATACAATTTTCTTCTTTTGATTTTCAGAGAGCCAGGTAACATCTACTCAAAGGGAGGAGAATGAGACAGCAATACCAAATGTGACCCACAATGATGCAGGACCACTGCAAGGCACTATGACTCTTCAGCAAACCAGTCATCACAAGTCACTCAGAAGGAATCAAGGTAAAGCTGAATTCTTTTCATTTTATTCATAATTAGAATTGATTTGAAAATTTGATGTCAAAATTTTTACTACTTGTCCTCTTTTTATCTTTGATTCCCTGAATGCCAAGTCACTCCAAACTTTTTCAGCTTCATACTTTTAGTCTGCAGTAAACTCTTTGACATTTCCCCTTGTGTTACACAGGATTTATTACTTGACAAAATGACAAAATGTATATTAACACATATACAGCTTTGCTGTGTAAGTCACACGACGTACAAAAAAAAGTGCAACTTGTAGTCTGGAAAATACGATATTTAGATCATTTCAGTCAGATTTTAAATTTAGCTTGATGTTTCTTTAGGCAAAGATCTAAACATGGATTTATCAATGTTTCACAAGAAAAGCAATATTGATGTATTGATTGATTGATGTATTGATGTGACTGGCTGGGAGGAAAATTAGTCATCACCCTTCACCTTTAACTTTTTTGGACATGTTCTAGCCAGCATGTTTAGAAGCATCCACACAGTCCGAGCATGCAAGTCAAAGTACTTATATTGTCAGAGTAGAATTATATGGCCAAACGTCTTATGAAACTCCTCGTGACCTGACAGATACTTCTAAATACTTACAGTGGGTACGGAAAGTATTCAGACCCCTTTAAATTTTTCACTCTTTGTGTCATTGCTGCAATTTGCCAAAATCAAAAAAGTTCATTTTATTTCTCATTAATGTACACTCAGCACCCCATCTTGACAGAAAAAAACAGAAATGTAGAAATTTTTGCAAATTTATTTAAAAAAAACTGAAATATCACATGGTCATAAGTATTCAGACCCTTTGCAATGACACTCATATTTAACTCACATGCTGTCCATTTCTTCTGATCCTCCTTGAGATGGTTCTGCTCCTTCATTGGAGTCCAGCTGTGTTTAATTAAACTGATTGGACTTGATTAGGAAAGGCACACACCTGTCTATATAAGACCTTACAGCTCACAGTGCATGTCAGAGCAAATGAGAATCATGAGGTCGAAGGAACTGCCCAAGGAGCTCAGAGACAGAATTGTGGCAAGGCACAGATCTGACCAAGGTTACAAAAGAATTTCTGCAGCACTCAAGGTTCCTAAGAGCACAGTGGCCTCCATAATCCTCAAATGGAAAAAGTTTGGGACGACCAGAACTCTTCCTAGACCTCGCCGTCCAGCCAAACTGAGCAATTGTGGGAGAAGAGCCTTGGTGAGAGAGGTAAAGAAGAACCCAAAGATCACTGTGGCTGAGCTCCAGAGATGCAGTAGGGAGATGGGAGAAAGTTCCACAAAGTCAACTATCACTGCAGCCCTCCACCAGTCGGGGCTTTATGGCACAGTGGCCCAACGGAAGCCTCTCCTCAGTGCAAGACACATGAAAGCCTGCATAGAGTTTGCCAAAAAACACATGAAGGACTCCCAGACTATGAGAAATAAGATTCTTTGGTCTGATGAGATCAAGATTGAACTTTTTGGCGTTAATTCTAAGTGGTATGTGTGGAGAAAAACAAGGCACTGCTCATCACCTGCCCAATACAATCCCTACAGTGAAACATGGTGGTGGGAGCATCATGTTGTGGGGGTGTTTTTCAGCTGCAGGGACAGGACGACTGGTTGCAACTGAAGGAAAGATGAATGCTGCCAAGTACAGAGATATCCTGGAAGAAAACCTCTTCGAGTGCTCAGGACCTCAGACTGGGCCGAAGGTTCACCTTTCAACAGGACAATGACCCTAAGCACACAGCTAAAATAACAAAGGAGTGGCTTCGGAACAACTCTGTGACCGTTCTTGACTGGCCCAGCCAGAGCCCTGACCTAAACCCAATTGAGCATCTCTGGAGAGACCTGAAAATGGCTGACCACCAACGTTCACCATCCAACCTGACAGAACAGGAGAGGATCTGCGAGGAAGAATGGCAGAGGATCCCCAAATCCAGGTGTGAAAAATGTATTGCATCATTCCCAAGAAGACTCATGGCTGTACTAGCTCAAAAGGGTGCTTCTACTCAATACTGAGCACAGGGTCTGAATACTTATGACCATGTGATATTTCAGTTTTTCTTTTTTAATAAATTTGCAAAAATTTCTACATTTCTGGTTTTTTCTGTCAAGATGGGGTGCTGAGTGTACATTAATGAGAAATAAAATGAACTTTTTTGATTTTGGCAAATGGCAGCAATGACACAAAGAGTGAAAAATTTAAAGGGGTCTGAATACTTTCCGTACCCACTGTATAATATGCTCCTTCCCTCAACCTCCAATTCCCAATTAATGCAGGTTCTGTGGTCCTAAAATCAATTTTTCTTCACATTTGTCATACTTTGCAACCTAAATTGTGTTTATTGTTTGTTATATTAGAATATTATTTTTCTCTTGAGAAACACAAATATTAATTTGTATTACTTGCTACACAGGTCGCCAACCTTTCAAAAGAAGGACGTGGGAAAAAGAGGAGATCCTTGCTGTGGAGCGGCACATGATGTTCTTCATAACGTCTTGTCGTGTTCCAGGGAAACAAGACTGCGATAAGTGCCTTGAGCTTGAAGAAAAAGCACTCAAAAACAGAAACTGGTTGGCCATAAAATTCTACATTAAAAATCGTATCACAGCTCTAAAGAACAAAGTTTGAAACTCAGTTAATCCCTATTGCAACCACTTGTGTTCCAGCATGTTAAATAATTATTCTTTCTGATTACTAATTTACAGTAAAAAGATTACTTTTTTTTTTGACAAAAAATTTAGTGCTCTTTTTTATTTTACTGGCACTGATAGTGGTTGGTTGTTTTCATCCGTTGGTATATATGTATCAGGATATATTTTGGGCAGTATCAAAGCTGGTGTTTTTAGTTCTGTTACCTAGCCTGGTCAAATGTGAACAGTCTGTGAGCACTCAGTTTGGGGACCTCGGTTAAAATAAAAGTTCTGAAGCTTTACCCAACTGCCTCTCTTGTTTGGAAATGCTGTAATTTATATTTTACAAACAAAGAAAATTAAGATTTAAAGTACAGGATTCTACCACAAAAATACCACCATCGATGTAGATAACATGAAACATGTATTCAGATTACTTTATAACAAGCAATTTTTAATTTTTTTTGTCTTGTATTTCTACTATAGTTATGACATTTATTCAATGATGCTGTCATTGTGCAGTTTATTGGAGAGGTTAAAATTTCTGTAATAATAATCTGTAATATAATAATACTCTAGTGGACTAAATATTTTTACCCTATTGTTTTAGGTACAGAAATTTAACATCATTTTCTATAATGTAACAATCATAATGCTATAATTGCTAATATTAAGTACATGAAAGCCCACCTTGACAGTTTTAGGTGCTAAGTGGTTCTCCAAGGTAAGTTAAACCTGAATCTGTGTTTAATGGTACTCAGGAAGGATGAAAATCCTGACAATGTGTTTAATGGTACTCAGGAAGGATGAAAATCCTGACAGTGTTTGTGCTGACCTCACTAACTAAAAACCTGAAAAGTACCCAGAATGGTGTTTCTGGTCAGGTCTGAAAACTCTACTTTGTCTAATTTAGAATCTGAGGTGATATCTCTGTTTACTTCCACTCCAGGATATTACATGATTTTTTACAGTGCAGTACCACCTCTGGAAAGGGTGGTTCCCACAATGCACGGTTCTGTCTGGTTCTGTCTTGTGTCCTTACAATGTGACAAAGACAAGGCTGTCTGTGTGTGTGTGTGTGTGTGTGTGTGTGTGTGTGTGTGTGTGTGTGTGTGTGTGTGGAGACAGGACGATAGAGTGGGTGAACTGGGTGTGTCACAAGACCAAGGTCAACAGCTGCTGGTGTGACCAGTGACAGGTGGACAAGGTAAACTAGACGTTATCTCTTTGCTGTTACCTTTGTCTACATTACTGTTTGTACATTACATTACATTATTGCCCACCTACTATGGATGAATAGATCCCAAAATGGCAAATATATTTACCTTGGGTGGATGTTTATTCCTATAAATTATTTGAAGAATAATATTCATTGACATGAAAAATATTTAGCACTCTATTTAGCCTGACTGACAAATGGAAAATAAACCTAGTGAAGAGAAGGACAGGACAGATGTTTAATAATACAAACAGATATAAAGAGGACAGCACTCAGTCAGGTGGAAAGGCACAGACAGACTACTGACTGACTAAAGGACTGATAGCTTGGCTGGCAACAGGGCACAGAGACATTTATTTTACAAGTTGCAACATTACAAGTTTCCATGATAGTTTCCACCCAGCAGGCCAGTAACTCTCGAAGCACATGGCTATCTGTCAACCACTGTGCTTATCATCACACAAGTACCAAAGCTACTCTGTCAGCAGCAGCTTATTAAACACAGCAGACTCTCACTGTCCTGAATCACGCAGCATTAATTTGTCTATTTTTCCTTGTAAAGCATACAGAGTACTCCCTCCATTAACAATTGTAAAAGCAAACTTTAAAATAAATGCAGTGTGTCTCATCAGTGTTGGGCTTCACAGCACGAGGTTGTAATGTCTGTCCTTTCTGCTGGGACAGTGGTCTCAGTCTAACCCCATGTGCGTGTGATTTACGGGTTCCCCCTCATGTATCGCACTTCGGTTTTGGTCATGTGAAGAAGATTGCTACAGGACTGAGAACTTGTCAAGTTACACTGGTGCAATGTAATGTGGATGTCATTTTAGCCAAATGCCAGTGGTGATGCATGTCTTATTCTTAGATTAAAAAAACATGAAAGACTCAAATATATAGAAAAACATATGGGAAGGCAATCTTTCTAGTCTTTCCTAGTTTTGATCATAGTTAATATGAGTGAAAATAAACAGGGAGGCCATAAACCAGATTTCCATAACCTCCAGTGGCATTGTATCTCTGAGTAAAGGAACAGAGGAAATACTTAACTATAACAGGGATTACATTAGTATAAACTTAAGTAAGACCATGATTTAAAGGCTTGTTGCCACAGGTCATCCTAGCAGATACCAGCATCACCTTTTTTCTGCTTTAAGATTGTGGAAAAATTGCTGCTCAGACGTGTCATCTCTAATATTATGAATGTTTTTTTCTAAGCCTTTGGATTTGATTTGATTGCAGTATCTTAAGTGCAGTTGTGAAAATAAAGTCCTGCCAAATTGACCTTTTTGGTGGTTCCTTTCTCTTAAATCAATGCAACCACCTAGTGGAGAAATTGTATGCTGTCATAGTGAAAGAAGTAACATACAGCACTGTCAATTACTGGTGGTTAAATATAATTTTTTATAATGTGAAAGACATCACTCCTGCACCCATTTGCATGTAGAGATGTTATAATGTACTCCCAGACAATTTTCACCTAACTCTGCAGTTCCCTAATCCCTAACAAGAGCATACTAAAATGAGAAGTATGTGAGACTTGTTTTTAAAAATGTATTACACAAATTGCATAGATAATAAAACACAAATATGTGTTTCTAACACTGGGGTTCATTCAGATCCATGAAACTACATTTTCCCCTAATTTCTAAACAGCTGCTCACTCACGCAAGGAGCGGGGCAACATTCGTCATGAGATTACCAAAGTAATTTATCCAATCAGAGAGCGCCTCCTTCTGTAACCATTGGTTACCCGAGCAGTGGGCTTATGGGATATGTACATGGCAGCCTTCGGGAAGAGTGCATGTTAGCACGTCGGACTGTTCCTCCTGTGTGTTTCATTAAGGGACTAATGGACTTGCAGATGAACATATCGCGATATTGTCGAGAGTCCGTCGTTGACATTGTGTGTATTCATATTTTTATTCCGTGTTTTAAGCACAAGTGACGTTATTGTAGCAATTTAACATTTGGCTCAGCTTCGCTGTGCAGTCGCGGCACAAGCAAAGTGTTTTGTCGTTAACAAGATATTCTTATAGTTAGTGTCACACAGTGAGCATGTTTGTAGCATACGTTTAACGACTGGTCAAAGTTACCATAGGAAGCATGTAATGCTAGCAAGCAAACAGGCTGCTCCAAACCTGATAGCTTAGTGTGGAGTGAACTAGTCTCTGAATCAAACCTTGCAAAAGGATAGGGTTTATTTCTGAGACATGATCTTTTCGTGTTGCATATCTAAGGGCAGTATTTAAAGATAAGAGCAGAGCTAGGACGAGTTTGTCATGTATTTGTCATATAAGAAATTGTAAAATACAATTTTTTTTTTATTTTTTAATATGGACAATAAGATTAGTATATCTAATAGTGGTAAGTTTAGGAGAAGACCAACCAGACTATATGTCTGAAAAGTCACAGAAGCTCTTATAATACCAAAGCAGACAGACACCACACACAATATATACAGTATTAATAACCACAGATTTCCTCTAGTTATAAATGCAAATATATTATAGACCAGTTCTCCTATGATAGACTACTACTAGCCTCGTATTAAACACAGGAGGTGGAAGAATAAATGTGACATTATTTGAAAAGATAGAATTTTCCACGTTACCTGGTGAAAGTCAAAAATATGAATAATAATTAAAATGGAGTTTAAATAGTAATAGAAAACATATTTTCCCTCTAAAGCTCTAATGATGTGATAAATGAAGTCTCTTCTAGCCCTCTTTATTGTCAGCCCCTTTGTTCCCTTATTTTCATGGGCACTAAACTATTGTCAAGACACAGCATTGTGTGTGTGTGTGTGTGTGTGTGTTACTGTCTCTATATTTGTATAAGAGAAGTTTCTGGTTAACAACACCTAACTTGCTCTTTTGTTCTGTGTTGTCAGATTAAGCCAACACGACCATCATGCCTAGTGAGGATAAACCACCACAACAGACCCGTCAGAGAAAAAAGAACAAAAAGTCCCGCTCTAAGGGGAAGAGCCCCGGTGGGAGTCCCAGTGCCCAGCTGGGAGACTCTTTTGACCAGCATGATGACCTTATCTTACCCCCGGTCCATCTTCCTCCTAAGAAGCCAGTGGAGGAGAAGCCAAAAGTCTCAGTGGCCAAGGTGGAGGAGGAGTCATCCATAGCTATCTGTCTTCAGGTGCTTTTCCCCTACCTGCTGGCTGGGATGGGCATGGTGATGGCTGGCATGGTGCTGGACAGCGTACAGGTGAGCATCTCAATAAAGTCTAGTAATGTTTGGCAACTTTGCATGAAAAGTTACTAAAGCTATTTTTTGGTAATTAAAACAGATGCAGATTCATTTTCAAGTTAAATGATCATTGTAGTTTCAAACCTGATGTATTCGATGGTATGAAAACAAACCTTTACTCAAACCAGTGCAGAAATGATTTGATTTGGTACTTGTGCCTGTGTGTTAGTTGTGTCTTTATCCTCTGCAAGGAATCACTGGCATTTGGGTTGCAGCCAGCTCGGCTCAGAAAAATCAGGCACACTGCTATCTGCCTTCCCCTGATAAACACACATCTATGCTCATATGGCTTATTCCTCTCAATCCATATGTTGGTCATCAGTAAATCTTCAGTCTTTCCTCTACCTGGATCAGGTGTGTTCAGTCCGTTAGAATCTGGAAGATCAAAGTGAAATGGTATCCCTCAGCTTTTGATTGGCTGACCACACCTGATCCAGGTAATCAGCAGTGGGTAGGGCAGGGGCAGTTGAAACTCTAGTATAAGTTAAGACAGTTAGAGTATAATGTCACAGCTGGAAGATATAAGAGGAATCATGGTACTACTTTTCTTATGTAATATTTGGAATGGTCTCTTATCTACAATATAAATAACATTTATTATTATTAGTAGTAGTATGTATGTATCCTTGACACTACAATATATTGCAAAGTCAAAGAAGCTTTATTGTCACTTCAACCATATAGCACTCGCCGTACAAAGTGAAGCGAAACAACGTTCCTCCTAGACCAGAGGTGCTACACAGAACACAGACAAGAGCAGTGACGCAGACAGACATAGAGCTATGACAGAAACTAAAATTAAACTAAGAAAAAAATTAAACTATACTTAAGGTGCATTTTAAGAACTTAAGCACCAGAAGTGCACAGGAAGACAGGGCAGGACAAGACAGTGCAGACAACATATAGGCCGACTTTGTGCAAAGAAAAGCAGTGAATGTGCCACAATCATGGTAAGTGGTAGACAATGTGCAAAGAACAATATGTGCATCATTGCAGATATTAAATTGACAAGTGTAACCAGGGTTAATGTAAATGTAAAGTGGCATGTGCATGCGTGCGTGAGTGCGTGCATGCGTGCGTGTGTGTGTGTGTGTGTGTGTGTGTGTCCGTCCAGTTCAGCTCAGTTCTCTGTTGACATGCCCGATTGCTTGAGGGAAGAAACTGTTTAAGAGTCTGGTTGTGCGGGTCCGAATGCTTCGGTACCTCTTTCCGGATGGCAGAAGGGTGAAGAGTGCGTGTGAGGGGTGCGTGGAATCACCCACAATGCTGTTGCTTTGCGGATGCAGCGTGTGGAGTGAATGTCTGTGATAGAGGGAAGAGAGACTCTGATGATCTTCTCTGCTGTCCTCACTATACGCTGAAGGGTCTTGCGGTCTGAGATGGTGCAATTCCCAAACCAGGAAGTGATGCAGCTGCTCAGGATGCTCTCGATGGTCCCTCTGTAGAAGGTGGACAGGATGGACGGTGGAAGATGAGCCTTCCTCAGCCTTCGCAGGAAGTAGAGACGCTGCTGGGCTTTCCTGGTGATGGAGCTGGTGTTGAGTGACCAGGTGAGATCCTCCGCCAGGTGAACACCAAGGAATTTAGTGCTCTTGACGATCTCCACGATGCACCCCTCGATGTTCAGTGGAGAATGGTCATTCCTTGTTCTTCTGAAATCGACAACCATCTCTTTGGTCTTGTCGACGTTCAGAGACAGGTTATTAACTTTGCACCGGGTTGCTAGTTGTTGCACCTTGTCTCTATATGCTGACTCATTGTTCTTGCTGTTGAGACCCACCACGGTTGTGTCATCGGCGAACTTGATGATATGATTAGAGCTGTGCTTTTTTACACAGTCATGAGTCAGCAGAGTGAACAGCAGTGGACTGAGCACACAGCCTGGGGAGCTCCAGTGTTTAATGTGGTGGTGCTGGAGATGCTGTTCCCGATCCGGACTGACTGAGGTCTTCCAGTCAGGAAAGCCAGGATCCAGTTGCAGAGGGAGGTGTTGATGCCTAGCAGACTCAGCTTCTTGATCAGGTGCTGAGGAATGATCGTGTTGAATGCTGAACTGAAGTCAATGAATAGCACTAGTTTCCTTACAGTTGAGCTGCTGCATAAATAAACACAAAAAAGTTAGTAATTTAAGATAAATAAATAATACAGATACTGTCAAAGTAATACCTGCTGGCTGAATACCTGTGTGTCTCCATCATACAAGTTCTTCATTAACCTGAGATTAGAACCTGTGACCTTGCATTTCCAGCCCACTGTGCCCGCCCTCTAAACTCAGTTGACTAACAGACTTGAACCTATTCATTATTAGTGTTCTTGGCGGTGGCTCTGGACCTGGAAAGTAAATATCTCAACCTGAAGGTGTTTACCTGCACAGCAACATTTATAAGCCACCAGTGGAGATTTTGCTGTGGCTTTTCTATTCTGTTTCTAATTCATATGTTCTCTGATACATCATTCATTTTCCAGTAGTAAAGAGGTGTTTGTCAGGACAGTGTGAATGTGGTAATATATTTCAGTACATATTATCTTCATACTGTCATGTACAGACTCACTCAGTAACATGTGTTTGATTTGCATGTAGCATCATCTGGAAACACATGATTTGATGGAATTGCTTTGGGTTTTAGATGAGCGCCAATTTTAGACGAGTAATTGAGCTTAATTTCCTTCATGTTGTCCAAATCAGATACCACAAGTTTGACATTACACACACAGTCAGAAACCTGGCAGACACACAGCAGTACTTTGTCGGTTGTAAGCTTGGTACAAATCCCACTTCAGATATCAGGTGTTCCTGCTGTCTCAAACTGAGCATCTTTCAGATACTGAAAAAGTCTGGATAAATATACTTAAGTCATAAAAAGACACAAATTCATCCTCCTTTATCTCGTCTCTCAGCCATCATCTTCCCATCTATCTGTCATGTTAGTCGAGCTCTTCAGACCAGCTTATACACTTGGTGCATTCACAGGATAAAATTGAATCGTGTGCAATTGCTGCAGTGCTGTGTACTGCCAAGTGCTTGTTTGAATTGGAGTGTTCAGTGTGTTCACTCTCACAGATAAGCAATCTCATCACGTCTCTAACTCTAAGGCTGCCTCCCTGCACACCTTTTCTCCAGAAAAATCCAGTCCCATGGACTCAGACGCAGAACTTACAACGTAAATAAGATAACTTCTGTAATTGAAAAAAAAGAGGAAAGTATGATGTTACAGCAGCCTTGTGATGTATTTCAATAGATTTTTTTTTTTTTTTTTATCTGTAAGCCCACTTTTTAAAAACTTATTGGCGTCCATAAACACTAAAGGAGTAAATCCCGATAAAAAATACAGGAGCTAAGTGTTAATGGAGACTTTAAGGTTTTTAGCTCCGAGTGAAGTGACCAGTTGTTTCCTTTTACGTTTTGGCTTTTGGTGGAAATCAGTATGGTTAAAGGAGCAGCCTTACTTTCACCCCTCCCTGCTGACTTCAAGCAGCGCTTTGTCTCGACCATCAATCTTGGTCCATTAGCTGCTCCATCCAGCAAACAGATTCTTATTTAACTTCACTGTCCATTTTTAAAAAGGGTGTAGACTAAAGGCTCCAAAATCTTTTCACCGCCTGCAGCCTGGATGAAAAATAGCCTGTCCTCTTCTCCCATTAATCAAATACTTCAGTATTCTTTCCATCGCTGGACCTTCACTACGAGAACGCCAGCTGCATCCAAGCATTTTCACTCTTGACACATATAGAGAAGTTCTTTGTCACAACTAAATGACATCTGAGTTCAGGTGCTATGCATGCTCATTACTGTCATTGTGTTATTATGAATCTTATGCCATATTCACTTCAAACGGGAGGATAAACATAGGAAAGGTTCCCAGATTTATGCCTTGGTAATACGATGCATTAAACAACTAACACAACTATATTACATTTGTGTTTGTGAATTAGCTTCAGTAATAGAGTTGACTAAGATTTGGCATCATATTGCTTTAATTCTTCGGGGAATTCTGTATTAAGCACCAAGTCAGATACAGCAGATTTCCCCAGTTCTAATTACGAGCTGGATATATTAACTTAAATGCTTTTGCAAGTCTCTGATATTTCAGTTTTTCTTTTTTAATAAATTTGCAAAAATTTCTACATTTCTGTTTTTTTTTCTGTCAAGATGGGGTGCTGAGTGTACATTAATGAGAAATAAAATGATTTTTTTTTTTATTTTGGCAAATGGCTGCAATGACACAAAGAGTGAAACATTTAAAGGGGTCTGAATACTTTCCATACCCACTGTAGGTGGATCAAAAAGCACATTCGATTAACAGCTTCTTTTGCTGGGTAACTTGGGTAATATTGAGGTACACTGGGATGGAGACTCCTCTGGCACACATGAGTTAAAAATAATGTTATTTATAAGTCAGAGTCAATATATGTGCAGTGAAAAGGCCCATTGGAAGGTCAGAAGTGATGTGAGCCCAATTAGCCACTGATGAGACACATCTCGGGTGAAGCCGGCGGTGCTAAAGCGGAGATGCTGAGTTGTAATGTCAGAGTTGAGCTACTTTCAGGCCATTCTGAAAGGGTGGGTTGTTTGATTTGTTATTTTGTACTTAAAAATTTGAAACTTTGCCATCCAATATTTCAGCCATAAAATAAACCATGAAACAGCCAACAGCAATAAGAGAGTGGGTTGGCAGAAGAGGCTACTACCAGCCTATCTGGTCAGCCTTCCAAGAGGACATTAATGCAGAGATGAGTCAAACCTCCCCAGACCAGGGAAACAGGACACAGTAATGATGAACAAACAGGAACATCCTTACATTGTAGTTGCAATACACAGGTCCAGCACAGTGGGTGGAAGACAGACCATGCCTTCACAAAGTCTTTACATCAGTATTTTATCTGCGCAAATATTTTGTGTGAACTTTGCTTATGTGGACTGTGGGTCTCTACAGAGGCTGCTAGCCTGTAGCGCCACCTACTGTATAGCATGGAAGTGGGTAACCTTTGCTGTTCCACACTCTCTTCTAACCAGGACATAAAGGTGCAAGAAACTAAAAATTGTGAATTTGTAGGTTAATTGTTGTTACTTGTGTAAATATTCTTGTTCTCGTTACTTTAAAATGTTGTCTTATTGGTTCAGACAGTTTTAATCAAATTTAGTACTTTCTCATTATATGGAGAAAGAAGTCATCCCAGCATCTCCTCTGATAGGTGATGGGAAGTTGAATTAGAGTTGACAGAAGTGACCTCCAGTTATGTGAAGTGTGGGTGCAGAGCTATTACAGATCACACATACAGTGGGTACGGAAAGTATTCAGACCCCTTTAAATTTTTCACTCTTTGTGTCATTGCAGCCATTTGCCAAAATCAAAAAAGGTCATTTTATTTCTCATTAATGTACACTCAGCACCCATCTTGACAGAAAAAAACAGAAATGTAGAAATTTTTGCAAATTTATTAAAAAAGAAAAACTGAAATATCACATGGTCATAAGTATTCAGACCCTGTGCTCAGTATTGAGTAGAAGCACCCTTTTGAGCTAGTACAGCCATGAGTCTTCTTGGGAATGATGCAACAAGTTTTTCACACCTGGATTTGGGGATCCTCCGCCATTCTTCCTCGCAGATCCTCTCCAGTTCTGTCAGGTTGGACGGTGAACGTTGGTGGACAGCCATTTTCAGGTCTCTCCAGAGATGCTCAATTGGGTTTAGGTCAGGGCTCTGGCTGGGCCAGTCAAGAACGGTCACAGAGTTGTTCCGAAGCCACTCCTTTGTTATTTTAGCTGTGTGCTTAGGGTCATTGTCCTGTTGAAAGGTGAACCTTCGGCCCAGTCTGAGGTCCTGAGCACTCTGGAAGAGGTTTTCTTCCAGGATATCTCTGTACTTGGCTACATTCATCTTTCCTTCAGTTGCAACCAGTCGTCCTGTTCCTGCAGCTGAAAAACACCCCCACAACATGATGCTCCCACCACCATGTTTCACTGTAGGGATTGTATTGGGCAGGTGATGAGCAGTGCCTGGTTTTCTCCACACATACCGCTTAGAATTAACGCCAAAAAGTTCAATCTTGGTCTCATCAGACCAGAGAATCTTATTTCTCATAGTCTGGGAGTCCTTAATGTGTTTTTTGGCAAACTCTATGCGGGCTTTCATGTGTCTTGCACTGAGGAGATGCTTCCGTCGGCCACTCTGCCATAAAGCCCCGACTGGTGGAGGGCTGCAGTGATAGTTGACTTTGTGGAACTTTCTCCCATCTCCCTACTGCATCTCTGGAGCTCAGCCACAGTGATCTTTGGGTTCTTCTTAACCTCTCTCACCAAGGCTCTTCTCCCATGATTGCTCAGTTTGGCTGGACGGCCAGGTCTAGGAAGAGTTCTGGTCGTCCCACACTTTTTCCATTTGAGGATTATGGAGGCCACTGTGCTCTTAGGAACCTTGAGTGCTGCAGAAATTCTTTTGTAACCTTGGCCAGATCTGTGCCTTGCCACAATTCTGTCTCTGAGCTCCTTGGGCAGTTCCTTCGACCTCATGATTCTCATTTGCTCTGACATGCACTGTGAGCTGTAAGGTCTTATATAGACAGGTGTGTGCCTTTCCTAATCCAGTCCAATCAGTTTAATTAAACACAGCTGGACTCCAATGAGCAGAACCATCTCAAGGAGGATCAGAAGAAATGGACAGCATGTGAGTTAAATATGAGTGTCACTGCACAGGGTCTGAATACTTATGACCATGTGATATTTCAGTTTTTCTTTTTTAATAAATTTGCAAAAATTTCTACATTTCTGATTTTTTCTGTCAAGATGGGGTGCTGAGTGTACATTAATGAGAAATAAAATGAACTTTTTTGATTTTGGCAAATGGCTGCAATGACACAAAGAGTGAAAAATTTAAAGGGGTCTGAATACTTTCCGTACCCACTGTATATACCCACATGTACACTACAACGCACACACATACACAGGTGCTTACACATATACTCACCCACATAAGCAGTTTAGGAGAATGACTAACTACAATACTATATTTACATGTGTGTTGTGCAATGCCATAGAAATGCAAGAGAATTAAATGTAAACAACTTGATGCTGGGTTAACCATGTAATTTTGTAATTACTAACATATGTGTTGTGCAGGGAAAGGTCACAGGGAAAGAACGGTCACAGGAATAGCTTCTGCAGTGTGTATGCATGATACTATAGATAAGATCAGCCTGCAGAAAAAGAGGCCCCATATGATACACTGTTGCTGAGGGGAGGCAAGGTGAAGTGGCCAGGCTGAGAGAGGCCCTGTATGATACACTGTTACAGAGGGAGAGGCAAGGTGTAGTTAGGGATGAGAGAATCACAGACTTCAAGGGTGAGTTACCATAAAAGGGGGGCTTATGTAAAAGGGATACGGAGGTACTAGGTACTGTGTCACAGAATGTTTTGTAGGATGAGGAGCAGCTCTGGACAAGAAGATAAGAAGAGGAGAATGGCAAAGTGCTGAGGGGTTGGGACCAACCCAGGGCACCAACAAGGGAAGGTGAAAGTCTAAACCAAAGCCCTCCCCACCTGTAGTCAACCAATAAGATTTGATTTTAGGCAACCTTATAATGTCATGTTTGTCCTTTGTTCATCATCTTTCTTCCTGTGAAGTTGGTTACAGCTAACTGCTTGCAGACTGTGATTTTCTGATCAGGAAGTGGGTCCTTGTACAAGCTTTGGAATTCCAATTAAATACTTTTAAGATCAATCAAACTCTCCTCCACTATTTCAGATAAATGAACATGCTGACATATTGTAATGAATACTGTTGTGACTACTATCATTTCTTTCTGAACTTAGTAATCTCATAGAAATCCTACTGTTCCCGCTGATTAGCTCTTCCTCACTGGTAAAACTGGTGTGTTGTACCAGGTTTCGTCCAGGAGCTGGCTGCAGAATGAGCTGCAGTCTTAGTAAATGTGTTAAGAGTAGCAGTATTAATAGTTGTATTATAGTAGCACACACACACACACACACACACAGGCACCCTGACCTAACACCATCACTTCCCAAAATCTGTCCACTCATTCAGTACAAGCCCACTATACATGCCCATACATACAGAATGCATCCACAGGAATTTAGGCTGGTACTAGATATCTGGTTGATGCAGTCCAGAAACTTTTAAGACATGCTCAGCTCAAATTCAAAGGCTGAGACCATCTGCCACTGATAGCCCTGTGACAGCTGTGTCTAGGAGAGTTTGAGAATGTAAATGAAAGTGATACTGACGTGAGAAATGTACTATAGACTTTAAATTGATGATGTAACATGAACAGTGAGAGCAGCTGTACTAGTTGTTTCTGACTCAGAGACATAAAGTCCTTTAATTGAAAGTGTTTTAACCCTCCTATTATCTTTGGGGTCAATTTGACCCCATTCAAAGTTTAACGTCTCTAAATAAATGATTAACATAATATTTTTGTTCCATATTTCATGACTTTTCCTAATTTGATGGGGACAACTGGGTAAACGTAAAATTAACATGATATGTTTTCAGTGTCCTGTACACATATCGAGAGAAGACAGTGCCTTCCAAGAGCTTCGGTAGCTGCTGCAGCTGTTGTGAGGGACATCCAAACAGAGACACACACCCCAACTCCACCAGTGCTACACACTGCGGGCAAGAAACGTGCCAGGTGCCAGGTCTGTCCCAACAGCAATGACTCCAAGACCAGCAACACGTGTGTGAAATGCAAGAAATCCATCTGCAAGGAACGTGTATGCACTCTCTGTACATCATGTGTACAGTAGAGCAGACAAAGGGCTGGAATGTACCTTCTGGTGGCCTGAAGGAAAAATAATATGCTGTTCATATTCTGTCAAACTCATTTTAGTGCCTATGTAATTTTGTTTTTTACTATCTCACACATATGCATTTCACTTAGAGTAGCATAGAACAATTCCTTACACAATACCTAAATGTATTATTTATATATTTTTTTGTGAATAAAGAACTGTTATGTGTTCCTTGTTGATGTTCTGATGATGATGATCTGTTTTACAAATAAAATGCTTCTAAATTTTTGAAATTGTGTTTGTTTTTCCTGGGGTCAAATTGACCCCGAACATAATACGTTACTATTCTTGATAACAGAAATTGTTTTTAATTTCAAATGTTGTAGATAACAGAAATATGCCCCCAAAAGTAATATAAAGCCATAAATACACCAAAACAATATCTCTTTTCAATTTAAGATTAATCAGTAAGATTTTATGGTGATCTGCATATTTCTCCATAGTCGTGTATCAGCTATTCTGGATGTATAAGGTGGGGGAGGGGGGTTATTTAAAGGGTTATTTAGGTAGTCAACAAATAAACATAAAGTACCTGACACATAAAATTGGGTAACAATTATAATAATTTTCTGTATGTTTAAATTGCTGGGGTCAAATTGACCCCAAGGATAAAAGATGTTAGTAAATTTGAAGATAATAGGAGGGTTAATTGGCATTAAAAACCCATCAACTAACGCCTAATAGATGGATGTTCACAGTCCCACCTACATTACATCTATGGGTAAAGACACCAGTTAAACAAATGTGCATGTATTTAGACTTGTGGGAAGACACTGGAGTGACTATACAAACTCCACATGGACACATTGGTTTTTAAATGTATAGGTCTTATTTTATTTATTATTTTTGTTAACCCATGAACACTTTACATTGACCAATTAATCTAACCTGGATCTAACCTCACTAACTCCTACGGGCAATTTAGATTCACCAATCAACCAAACATGCATGTTTTTGGTCTGTGGGAGGAAACCGGAGTACCCGGGGTAAATCCACGCAAGCACAGAGAGAATATGTAAACTCCACACAGAAAGGCCAGGTCTAGGCCTATTTTTTTTTTTTAATTTGCACATTGATTTATGTTTTTCAGGTTGATGTTTAGGTTGAACAGAACTTCACAGCAGACAGTTTGGATTGTCAGACTGTATGAAGTCAAATGTTTGTTGTGGAGTTAATCGTCTTATTTTTTTATATATCTTATATTTTTTCCACTTCTGTGGTTTCCTCAACCTCAGAAAGTGCCGGGCTTTTTTCCAGACTGAAGTTCTCTTTTTCATAGCTGGCATGTTCTCTACAGATGCCTCGGTCTTCTCTGTGAGTTGAAGATCAGACAAGAGTTTACAGAGGGACTCCTCCTGATTGCACTGTTCACTACATCCATCTCCTCAGCCTCCTCATCAGGCTGGTCCAAATTCATCTCCTCAGCCTTCTCATCAGGCTGGTCTACATCCATCTCCTCAGCCTCCTCTACAGGCTGGTCCACATCCATCTCCTCAGCCTCCTCATCAGGCTGGTACACATCCATCTCCTCAGCCTCCTCTACATCCATCTCCTCAGCCTCCTCCTCAGGCTTTTTTCCAGAATGAAGTTCTCTATTTCATAGCTGGCATGTTCTCTACAGATGCCTCAGTCTTCTCTGTGAGTTGAAGATCAGACAAGAGTTTACAGAGGGACTCCTCCTGATTGCACTGTTCATCTACATCCATCTCCTCAGCCTCCTCCTCAATGCTTCTCATCAGGCTGGTCCACATCCATCTCCTCAGCCTCCTCTACAGGCTGGTCCACATCCATCTCCTCAGCCTCCTCTACAGGCTGGTCCACATCCGTCTCCTCAGCCTTCTCATCAGGCTGGTCCACATCCATCTCCTCAGCCTCCTCATCAGGCTGGTCCACATCCGTCTCCTCAGCCTCCTCATCAGGCTGGTCCACAACCATCTCCTCAGCCTCCTCATCAGGCTGGTCCACATCCATCTCCTCAGCCTCCTCATCAGGCTGGTCCACATCCATCTCCTCAGCCTCCTCATCAGGCTGGTCCACATCCATCTCCTCAGCCTCCTCCTCAGGCTTCTCCTTACGTCTGGCGATTTTCCTTCGGGGAGGCCCGTTGTCTTCCCTCTCGCCCTCCAGTGCAGCAGAGAGCTTGATGTGGAGTGAGGTCTGAACGTCGAGCTGGCTTATCAGCTCCATCAGCTGTCTCTGAAAGTGCCTCACTGATCCATATTATTTTGCTGACAGAAATCATGAAACAAAAACCAGAGATTTAAGTCCAATGCTTATTTTCTGTACACCAGCAGGCTGATATACAAAAAACATTTTTAAAAAACGTATGCACTGCGATTAGAAAATTACATGAATGCCCCATGATACTCACTTATATCGATTTTGATCTCCTCCAAACGTTTTGCGTCACTGATACTATCAGAGAAAGTACCGCTAGCTACCGCAGGCATGTGCCCTTTAAACGCAACGCTAACGTCAGGATGACAAGGCTATAGCATCACTCGATTTGCCTATTTTCACGTGTTCCAGTAATAGTATTCACAGGTCACTTATGTTATCTCTTACGTTGCAAAATTAATTTCCATCCATAAATACAACCAGAAAACAGGGCAGTCCATGTCAACACCTCTCTATGTTACGGATATCGTTAGTTAGCTTACGCTAACGTTAGCTTAATTGTTAGGTAGCTAGCGCTAACGAGCTAACGATTAATTGGCATTAAAAACCCATCAACTAACGCCTAATAGATGGATGTTCACAGTCCCACCTACATTACATCTATGGGTAAAGACACCAGTTAAACAAATGTGCATGTATTTAGACTTGTGGGAAGACACTGGAGTGACTATACAAACTCCACAGGGACACATTGGTTTTTAAATGTATAGGTCTTATTTTATTTATTATTTTTGTTAACCCATGAACACTTTACATTGACCAATTAATCTAACCTGGATCTAACCTCACTAACTCCTATGGGCAATTTAGATTCACCAATCAACCAAACATGCATGTTTTTGGTCTGTGGGAGGAAACCGGAGTACCCGGAGTAAACCCACACAAGCACAGGGAGAACATGTAAACTCCACACAGAAAGGCCAGGTCTAGGCCTATTTTTTTTTTTAATTTGCACATTGATTTATGTTTTTCAGGTTGATGTTTAGGTTGAACAGAACTTCACAGCAGACAGTTTGGATTGTCAGACTGTATGAAGTCAAATGTTTGTTGTGGAGTTAATCGTCTTATTTTTTTATATATCTTATATTTTTTCCACTTCTGTGGTTTCCTCAACCTCAGAAAGTGCCGGGCTTTTTTCCAGACTGAAGTTCTCTTTTTCATAGCTGGCATGTTCTCTACAGATGCCTCGGTCTTCTCTGTGAGTTGAAGATCAGACAAGAGTTTACAGAGGGACTCCTCCTGATTGCACTGTTCACTACATCCATCTCCTCAGCCTCCTCATCAGGCTGGTCCAAATTCATCTCCTCAGCCTTCTCATCAGGCTGGTCTACATCCATCTCCTCAGCCTCCTCTACAGGCTGGTCCACATCCATCTCCTCAGCCTCCTCATCAGGCTGGTACACATCCATCTCCTCAGCCTCCTCTACATCCATCTCCTCAGCCTCCTCCTCAGGCTTTTTTCCAGAATGAAGTTCTCTATTTCATAGCTGGCATGTTCTCTACAGATGCCTCAGTCTTCTCTGTGAGTTGAAGATCAGACAAGAGTTTACAGAGGGACTCCTCCTGATTGCACTGTTCATCTACATCCATCTCCTCAGCCTCCTCCTCAATGCTTCTCATCAGGCTGGTCCACATCCATCTCCTCAGCCTCCTCTACAGGCTGGTCCACATCCATCTCCTCAGCCTCCTCTACAGGCTGGTCCACATCCGTCTCCTCAGCCTTCTCATCAGGCTGGTCCACATCCATCTCCTCAGCCTCCTCATCAGGCTGGTCCACATCCGTCTCCTCAGCCTCCTCATCAGGCTGGTCCACAACCATCTCCTCAGCCTCCTCATCAGGCTGGTCCACATCCATCTCCTCAGCCTCCTCATCAGGCTGGTCCACATCCATCTCCTCAGCCTCCTCATCAGGCTGGTCCACATCCATCTCCTCAGCCTCCTCCTCAGGCTTCTCCTTACGTCTGGCGATTTTCCTTCGGGGAGGCCCGTTGTCTTCCCTCTCGCCCTCCAGTGCAGCAGAGAGCTTGATGTGGAGTGAGGTCTGAACGTCGAGCTGGCTTATCAGCTCCATCAGCTGTCTCTGAAAGTGCCTCACTGATCCATATTATTTTGCTGACAGAAATCATGAAACAAAAACCAGAGATTTAAGTCCAATGCTTATTTTCTGTACACCAGCAGGCTGATATACAAAAAACATTTTTAAAAAACGTATGCACTGCGATTAGAAAATTACATGAATGCCCCATGATACTCACTTATATCGATTTTGATCTCCTCCAAACGTTTTGCGTCACTGATACTATCAGAGAAAGTACCGCTAGCTACCGCAGGCATGTGCCCTTTAAACGCAACGCTAACGTCAGGATGACAAGGCTATAGCATCACTCGATTTGCCTATTTTCACGTGTTCCAGTAATAGTATTCACAGGTCACTTATGTTATCTCTTACGTTGCAAAATTAATTTCCATCCATAAATACAACCAGAAAACAGGGCAGTCCATGTCAACACCTCTCTATGTTACGGATATCGTTAGTTAGCTTACGCTAACGTTAGCTTAATTGTTAGGTAGCTAGCGCTAACGAGCTAACGATTAATTGGCATTAAAAACCCATCAACTAACGCCTAATAGATGGATGTTCACAGTCCCACCTACATTACATCTATGGGTAAAGACACCAGTTAAACAAATGTGCATGTATTTAGACTTGTGGGAAGACACTGGAGTGACTATACAAACTCCACAGGGACACATTGGTTTTTAAATGTATAGGTCTTATTTTATTTATTATTTTTGTTAACCCATGAACACTTTACATTGACCAATTAATCTAACCTGGATCTAACCTCACTAACTCCTATGGGCAATTTAGATTCACCAATCAACCAAACATGCATGTTTTTGGTCTGTGGGAGGAAACCGGAGTACCCGGAGTAAACCCACACAAGCACAGGGAGAACATGTAAACTCCACACAGAAAGGCCAGGTCTAGGCCTATTTTTTTTTTTTAATTTGCACATTGATTTATGTTTTTCAGGTTGATGTTTAGGTTGAACAGAACTTCACAGCAGACAGTTTGGATTGTCAGACTGTATGAAGTCAAATGTTTGTTGTGGAGTTAATCGTCTTATTTTTTTATATATCTTATATTTTTTCCACTTCTGTGGTTTCCTCAACCTCAGAAAGTGCCGGGCTTTTTTCCAGACTGAAGTTCTCTTTTTCATAGCTGGCATGTTCTCTACAGATGCCTCGGTCTTCTCTGTGAGTTGAAGACCAGACAAGAGTTTACAGAGGGACTCCTCCTGATTGCACTGTTCACTACATCCATCTCCTCAGCCTCCTCATCAGGCTGGTCCAATCCATCTCCTCAACCTCCTCATCAGGCTGGTCCACATGCATCTCCTCAGCCTCCTCTACAGGCTTCTCATCAGGCTGGTCCACAAGCATCTCCTCAGCCTCCTCTACAGGCTTCTCATCAGGCTGGTTCACAAGCATCTCCTCAGCCTCCTCTACAGGCTTCTCATCAGGCTGGTCCACAAGCATCTCCTCAGCCTCCTCTACAGGCTTCTCATCAGGCTGGTCCACAAGCATCTCCTCAGCCTCCTCTACAGGCTTCTCATCAGACTGGTCCACAAGCATCTCCTCAGCCTCCTCTACAGGCTTCTCATCAGGCTGGTCCACAAGCATCTCCTCAGCCTCCTCCTCAGGCTTTTTTCCAGAATGAAGTTCTCTTTTTCATAGCTGGCATGTTCTCTACAGATGCCTCAGTCTTCTCTGTGAGTTGAAGATCAGACAGGAGTTTACAGAGGGACTCCTCCTGATTGCACTGTTCATCTACATCCATCTCCTCAGCCTCCTCCTCAATGCTTCTCATCAGGCTGGTCCACATCCATCTCCTCAGCCTCCTCTACAGGCTGGTCCACATCCATCTCCTCAGCCTCCTCTACAGGCTGGTCCACATCCGTCTCCTCAGCCTTCTCATCAGGCTGGTCCACATCCATCTCCTCAGCCTCCTCATCAGGCTGGTCCACATCCGTCTCCTCAGCCTCCTCATCAGGCTGGTCCACATCCATCTCCTCAGCCTCCTCATCAGGCTGGTCCACATCCATCTCCTCAGCCTCCTCATCAGGCTGGTCCACATCCATCTCCTCAGCCTCCTCCTCAGGCTTCTCCTTACGTCTGGCGATTTTCCTTCGGGGAGGCCCGTTGTCTTCCCTCTCGCCCTCCAGTGCAGCAGAGAGCTTGATGTGGAGTGAGGTCTGAACGTCGAGCTGGCTTATCAGCTCCATCAGCTGTCTCTGAAAGTGCCTCACTGATCCATATTATTTTGCTGACAGAAATCATGAAACAAAAACCAGAGATTTAAGTCCAATGCTTATTTTCTGTACACCAGCAGGCTGATATACAAAAAAACATTTTTAAAAAACGTATGCACTGCGATTAGAAAATTACATGAATGCCCCATGATACTCACTTATATCGATTTTGATCTCCTCCAAACGTTTTGCGTCACTGGTACTATCAGAGAAAGTACCGCTGGCTACCGCAGGCATGTGCCCTTTAAACGCAACGCCAACGTCAGGATGACAAGGCTATAGCATCACTCGATTTGCCTATTTTCACGTGTTCCAGTAATAGTATTCACAGGTCACTTATGCTATCTCTTACGTTGCAAAATTAATTTCCATCCATAAATACAACCAGAAAACAGGGCAGTCCATGTCAACACCTCTCTATGTTACGGATATCGTTAGTTAGCTTACGCTAACGTTAGCTTAATTGTTAGGTAGCTAGCGCTAACGAGCTAACGATTAATTGGCATTAAAAACCCATCAACTAACGCCTAATAGATGGATGTTCACAGTCCCACCTACATTACATCTATGGGTAAAGACACCAGTTAAACAAATGTGCATGTATTTAGACTTGTGGGAAGACACTGGAGTGACTATACAAACTCCACAGGGACACATTGGTTTTTAAATGTGTAGGTCTTATTTTATTTATTATTTTGTTAACCCATGAACACTTTACATTGACCAATTAATCTAACCTGGATCTAACCTCACTAACTCCTACGGGCAATTTAGATTCACCAATCAACAAACATGCATGTTTTTGGTCTGTGGGAGGAAACCGGAGTACCCGGAGTAAACCCACGCAAGCACAGGGAGAACATGTAAACTCCACACAGAAAGGCCAGGTTACGAACCCACAACCTTCTTGCCGTGAGGCAACAGTGCTAACCACTCAGCCACATTGCTGCCCTATTTTTTTTTTTTTAATTTGCACATTGATTTATGTTTTTCAGGTTGATGTTTAGGTTTCTCCAATTACTGAACAGAACTTCACAGCAGACAGTTTGGATTGTCAGACTGTATGAAGTCAAATGTTTGTTGTGGAAAGAATCGTCTTATTTTTTTATATATCTTATATTTTTTCCACTTCTGTGGTTTCCTCAACCTCAGAAAGTGCCGGGCTTTTTTCCAGACTGAAGTTCTCTTTTTCATAGCTGGCATGTTCTCTACAGATGCCTCAGTCTTCTCTGTGAGTTGAAGATCAGACAAGAGTTTACAGAGGGACTCCTCCTGATTGCACTGTTCATCTACATCCATCTCCTCAGCCTCCTCATCAGGCTGGTCCAAATTCATCTCCTCAGCCTTCTCATCAGGCTGGTCTACATCCATCTCCTCAGCCTCCTCTACAGGCTGGTCCACATCCATCTCCTCAGCCTCCTCTACATCCATCTCCTCAGCCTCCTCCTCAGGCTTTTTTCCAGAATGAAGTTCTCTTTTTCATAGCTGGCATGTTCTCTACAGATGCCTCAGTCTTCTCTGTGAGTTGAAGATCAGACAGGAGTTTACAGAGGGACTCCTCCTGATTGCACTGTTCATCTACATCCATCTCCTCAGCCTCCTCCTCAATGCTTCTCATCAGGCTGGTCCACATCCGTCTCCTCAGCCTCCTCATCAGGCTGCTCCACATCCGTCTCCTCAGCCTCCTCATCAGGCTGGTCCACATCCGTCTCCTCAGCCCCCTCATCAGGCTGGTCCACAACCATCTCCTCAGCCTCCTCATCAGGCTGGTCCACATCCATCTCCTCAGCCTCCTCATCAGGCTGGTCCACATCCATCTCCTCAGCCTCCTCATCAGGCCGGTCCACATCCATCTCCTCAACCTCCTCATCAGGCTGGTCCACATGCATCTCATCAGCCTCCTCTACAGGCTTCTCATCAGGCTGGTCCACATGCATCTCATCAGCCTCCTCTACAGGCTTCTCATCAGGCTGGTCCACACGCATCTCCTCAGCCTCCTCTACAGGCTTTTCATCAGGCTAGTCCAAATCCATCTCCTCAGCCTTCTCATCAGGCTGGTCTACATCCATCTCCTCAATCTCCTCATCAGGCTGGTCCACATGCATCTCCTCAGCCTCCTCTACAGGATTCTCATCAGGCTGGTCCACAAGCATCTCCTCAGCCTCCTCTACAGGCTTCTCATCAGGCTGGTCCACTAGCATCTCCTCAGCCTCCTTTACAGGCTTCTCATCAGGCTGGTCCACAAGCATCTCCTCAGCCTCCTCTACAGGCTTCTCATCAGGCTGGTCCACAAGCATCTCCTCAGCCTCCTCTACATTGATCTCCTCAGCCTCCTCATCAGGCTGGTCCACATCCATCTCCTCAGCCTCCTCATCAGGCAGGTCCACATCCATCTCCTCAACCTCCTCATCAGGCTGGTCCACATGCATCTCATCAGCCTCCTCTACAGGCTTCTCATCAGGCTGGTCCACATGCATCTCCTCAGCCTCATATACAGGCTTCTCATCAGGCTGGTCCACTAGCATTTCCTCAGCCTCCTCTACAGGCTTCTCATCAGGCTGGTCCACATCCATCTCCTCAGCCTCCTCATCAGGCTGGTCCACATCCATCTCCTAAACCTCCTCATCAGGCTGGTCCACATGCATCTCATCAGCCTCCTCTACAGGCTTCTCATCAGGTTGGTCCACAAGCATCTCCTCAGCCTCATCTACAGGCTTCTCATCTGGCTGGTCCACAAGCATCTCCTCAGCCTCCTCTACAGGCTTCTCATCAGGCTGGTCCACAAGCATCTCCTCAGCCTCCTCTACAGGCTTCTCATCAGGCTGGTCCACATGCATCTCATCAGCCTCCTCTACAGCCTCCTCATCAGGCCGGTCCACATCCATCTCCTCAACCTCCTCATCAGGCTGGTCCACAAGCATCTCCTCAGCCTCCTCTACAGGCTTCTCATCAGGCTGGTCCACATGCATCTCCTCAGCCTCCTCTACAGGCTTTTCATCAGGCTGGTCCAAATCCATCTCCTCAGCCTTCTCATCAGGCTGGTCCAAATCCATCTCCTCAGCCTCCTCTACAGGCTTCTCATCAGGCTGGTACACATCCATCTCCTCAGCCTCCTCTACATCCATCTCCTCAGCCTCCTCCTCAGGCTTTTTTCCAGAATGAAGTTCTCTATTTCATAGCTGGCATGTTCTCTACAGATGCCTCAGTCTTCTCTGTGAGTTGAAGATCAGACAAGAGTTTACAGAGGGACTCCTCCTGATTGCACTGTTCATCTACATCCATCTCCTCAGCCTCCTCCTCAATGCTTCTCATCAGGCTGGTCCACATCCATCTCCTCAGCCTCCTCTACAGGCTGGTCCACATCCATCTCCTCAGCCTCCTCTACAGGCTGGTCCACATCCGTCTCCTCAGCCTTCTCATCAGGCTGGTCCACATCCATCTCCTCAGCCTCCTCATCAGGCTGGTCCACATCCGTCTCCTCAGCCTCCTCATCAGGCTGGTCCACAACCATCTCCTCAGCCTCCTCATCAGGCTGGTCCACATCCATCTCCTCAGCCTCCTCATCAGGCTGGTCCACATCCATCTCCTCAGCCTCCTCATCAGGCTGGTCCACATCCATCTCCTCAGCCTCCTCCTCAGGCTTCTCCTTACGTCTGGCGATTTTCCTTCGGGGAGGCCCGTTGTCTTCCCTCTCGCCCTCCAGTGCAGCAGAGAGCTTGATGTGGAGTGAGGTCTGAACGTCGAGCTGGCTTATCAGCTCCATCAGCTGTCTCTGAAAGTGCCTCACTGATCCATATTATTTTGCTGACAGAAATCATGAAACAAAAACCAGAGATTTAAGTCCAATGCTTATTTTCTGTACACCAGCAGGCTGATATACAAAAAACATTTTTAAAAAACGTATGCACTGCGATTAGAAAATTACATGAATGCCCCATGATACTCACTTATATCGATTTTGATCTCCTCCAAACGTTTTGCGTCACTGATACTATCAGAGAAAGTACCGCTAGCTACCGCAGGCATGTGCCCTTTAAACGCAACGCTAACGTCAGGATGACAAGGCTATAGCATCACTCGATTTGCCTATTTTCACGTGTTCCAGTAATAGTATTCACAGGTCACTTATGTTATCTCTTACGTTGCAAAATTAATTTCCATCCATAAATACAACCAGAAAACAGGGCAGTCCATGTCAACACCTCTCTATGTTACGGATATCGTTAGTTAGCTTACGCTAACGTTAGCTTAATTGTTAGGTAGCTAGCGCTAACGAGCTAACGATTAATTGGCATTAAAAACCCATCAACTAACGCCTAATAGATGGATGTTCACAGTCCCACCTACATTACATCTATGGGTAAAGACACCAGTTAAACAAATGTGCATGTATTTAGACTTGTGGGAAGACACTGGAGTGACTATACAAACTCCACAGGGACACATTGGTTTTTAAATGTATAGGTCTTATTTTATTTATTATTTTTGTTAACCCATGAACACTTTACATTGACCAATTAATCTAACCTGGATCTAACCTCACTAACTCCTATGGGCAATTTAGATTCACCAATCAACCAAACATGCATGTTTTTGGTCTGTGGGAGGAAACCGGAGTACCCGGAGTAAACCCACACAAGCACAGGGAGAACATGTAAACTCCACACAGAAAGGCCAGGTCTAGGCCTATTTTTTTTTTTTAATTTGCACATTGATTTATGTTTTTCAGGTTGATGTTTAGGTTGAACAGAACTTCACAGCAGACAGTTTGGATTGTCAGACTGTATGAAGTCAAATGTTTGTTGTGGAGTTAATCGTCTTATTTTTTTTATATATCTTATATTTTTTCCACTTCTGTGGTTTCCTCAACCTCAGAAAGTGCCGGGCTTTTTTCCAGACTGAAGTTCTCTTTTTCATAGCTGGCATGTTCTCTACAGATGCCTCGGTCTTCTCTGTGAGTTGAAGACCAGACAAGAGTTTACAGAGGGACTCCTCCTGATTGCACTGTTCACTACATCCATCTCCTCAGCCTCCTCATCAGGCTGGTCCAAATCCATCTCCTCAACCTCCTCATCAGGCTGGTCCACATGCATCTCCTCAGCCTCCTCTACAGGCTTCTCATCAGGCTGGTCCACAAGCATCTCCTCAGCCTCCTCTACAGGCTTCTCATCAGGCTGGTTCACAAGCATCTCCTCAGCCTCCTCTACAGGCTTCTCATCAGGCTGGTCCACAAGCATCTCCTCAGCCTCCTCTACAGGCTTCTCATCAGGCTGGTCCACAAGCATCTCCTCAGCCTCCTCTACAGGCTTCTCATCAGGCTGGTCCACAAGCATTTCCTCAGCCTCCTCTACAGGCTTCTCATCAGGCTGGTCCACAAGCATCTCCTCAGCCTCCTCCTCAGGCTTTTTTCCAGAATGAAGTTCTCTTTTTCATAGCTGGCATGTTCTCTACAGATGCCTCAGTCTTCTCTGTGAGTTGAAGATCAGACAGGAGTTTACAGAGGGACTCCTCCTGATTGCACTGTTCATCTACATCCATCTCCTCAGCCTCCTCCTCAATGCTTCTCATCAGGCTGGTCCACATCCATCTCCTCAGCCTCCTCTACAGGCTGGTCCACATCCATCTCCTCAGCCTCCTCTACAGGCTGGTCCACATCCGTCTCCTCAGCCTTCTCATCAGGCTGGTCCACATCCATCTCCTCAGCCTCCTCATCAGGCTGGTCCACATCCGTCTCCTCAGCCTCCTCATCAGGCTGGTCCACATCCATCTCCTCAGCCTCCTCATCAGGCTGGTCCACATCCATCTCCTCAGCCTCCTCATCAGGCTGGTCCACATCCATCTCTTCAGCCTCCTCCTCAGGCTTCTCCTTACGTCTGGCGATTTTCCTTCGGGGAGGCCCGTTGTCTTCCCTCTCGCCCTCCAGTGCAGCAGAGAGCTTGATGTGGAGTGAGGTCTGAACGTCGAGCTGGCTTATCAGCTCCATCAGCTGTCTCTGAAAGTGCCTCACTGATCCATATTATTTTGCTGACAGAAATCATGAAACAAAAACCAGAGATTTAAGTCCAATGCTTATTTTCTGTACACCAGCAGGCTGATATACAAAAAAACATTTTTAAAAAACGTATGCACTGCGATTAGAAAATTACATGAATGCCCCATGATACTCACTTATATCGATTTTGATCTCCTCCAAACGTTTTGCGTCACTGATACTATCAGAGAAAGTACCGCTAGCTACCGCAGGCATGTGCCCTTTAAACGCAACGCCAACGTCAGGATGACAAGGCTATAGCATCACTCGATTTGCCTATTTTCACGTGTTCCAGTAATAGTATTCACAGGTCACTTATGCTATCTCTTACGTTGCAAAATTAATTTCCATCCATAAATACAACCAGAAAACAGGGCAGTCCATGTCAACACCTCTCTATGTTACGGATATCGTTAGTTAGCTTACGCTAACGTTAGCTTAATTGTTAGGTAGCTAGCGCTAACGAGCTAACGATTAATTGGCATTAAAAACCCATCAACTAACGCCTAATAGATGGATGTTCACAGTCCCACCTACATTACATCTATGGGTAAAGACACCAGTTAAACAAATGTGCATGTATTTAGACTTGTGGGAAGACACTGGAGTGACTATACAAACTCCACAGGGACACATTGGTTTTTAAATGTGTAGGTCTTATTTTATTTATTATTTTTGTTAACCCATGAACACTTTACATTGACCAATTAATCTAACCTGGATCTAACCTCACTAACTCCTACGGGCAATTTAGATTCACCAATCAACCAAACATGCATGTTTTTGGTCTGTGGGAGGAAACCGGAGTACCCGGAGTAAACCCACGCAAGCACAGGGAGAACATGTAAACTCCACACAGAAAGGCCAGGTTACGAACCCACAACCTTCTTGCCGTGAGGCAACAGTGCTAACCACTCAGCCACATTGCTGCCCTATTTTTTTTTTTTTAATTTGCACATTGATTTATGTTTTTCAGGTTGATGTTTAGGTTTCTCCAATTACTGAACAGAACTTCACAGCAGACAGTTTGGATTGTCAGACTGTATGAAGTCAAATGTTTGTTGTGGAAAGAATCGTCTTATTTTTTTATATATCTTATATTTTTTCCACTTCTGTGGTTTCCTCAACCTCAGAAAGTGCCGGGCTTTTTTCCAGACTGAAGTTCTCTTTTTCATAGCTGGCATGTTCTCTACAGATGCCTCAGTCTTCTCTGTGAGTTGAAGATCAGACAAGAGTTTACAGAGGGACTCCTCCTGATTGCACTGTTCATCTACATCCATCTCCTCAGCCTCCTCATCAGGCTGGTCCAAATTCATCTCCTCAGCCTTCTCATCAGGCTGGTCTACATCCATCTCCTCAGCCTCCTCTACAGGCTGGTCCACATCCATCTCCTCAGCCTCCTCTACATCCATCTCCTCAGCCTCCTCCTCAGGCTTTTTTCCAGAATGAAGTTCTCTTTTTCATAGCTGGCATGTTCTCTACAGATGCCTCAGTCTTCTCTGTGAGTTGAAGATCAGACAGGAGTTTACAGAGGGACTCCTCCTGATTGCACTGTTCATCTACATCCATCTCCTCAGCCTCCTCCTCAATGCTTCTCATCAGGCTGGTCCACATCCGTCTCCTCAGCCTCCTCATCAGGCTGCTCCACATCCGTCTCCTCAGCCTCCACCTCAGGCTTCTCATCAGGCTGGTCCACATCCGTCTCCTCAGCCTCCTCATCAGGCTGGTCCACATCCGTCTCCTCAGCCTCCTCATCAGGCTGCTCCACATCCGTCTCCTCAGCCTCCTCATCAGGCTGGTCCACATCCGTCTCCTCAGCCTCCTCATCAGGCTGGTCCACAACCGTCTCCTCAGCCTCCTCATCAGGCTGGTCCATATCCATCTCCTCAGCCTCCTCATCAGGCTGGTCCACATCCATCTCCTCAGCCTCCTCATCAGGCCGGTCCACATCCATCTCCTCAACCTCCTCATCAGGCTGGTCCACATGCATCTCCTCAGCCTCGTCTACAGGCTTTTCATCAGGCTGGTCCAAATCCATCTCCTCAGCCTTCTCATCAGGCTGGTCTATATCCATCTCCTCAATCTCCTCATCAGGCTGGTCCACATGCATCTCCTCATCCTCCTCTACAGGATTCTCATCAGGCTGGTCCACAAGCATCTCCTCAGCCTCCTCTACAGGCTTCTCATCAGGCTGGTCCACTAGCATCTCCTCAGCCTCCTCTACAGGCTTCTCATCAGGCTGGTCCACATGCATCTCCTCAGCCTCCTCTACAGGCTTCTCATCAGGCTGGTCCACAAGCATCTCCTCAGCCTCCTCTACATTCATCTCCTCAGCCTCCTCATCAGGCTGGTCCACATCCATCTCCTCAGCCTCCTCATCAGGCTGGTCCACATCCATCTCCTCAGCCTCCTCAACAGGCTGGTCCACATCCATCTCCTCAACCTCCTCATCAGGCTGGTCCACATGCATCTCATCAGCCTCCTCTACAGGCTTCTCATCAGGCTGGTCCACATGCATCTCCTCAGCCTCCTCTACAGGCTTCTCATCAGGCTGGTCCACTAGCATCTCCTCAGCCTCCTCTACAGGCTTCTCATCAGGCTGGTCCACATCCATCTCCTCAGCCTCCTCATCAGGCTGGTCCACATCCATCTCCTCAACCTCCTCATCAGGCTGGTCCACATGCATCTCATCAGCCTCCTCCACAGGCTTCTCATCAGGTTGGTCCACAAGCATCTCCTCAGCCTCCTCTACAGGCTTCTCATCTGGCTGGTCCACAAGCATCTCCTCAGCCTCCTCTACAGGCTTCTCATCAGGCTGGTCCACAAGCATCTCCTCAACCTCCTCTACAGGCTTCTCATCAGGCTAGTCCAAATCCATCTCCTCAGCCTTCTCATCAGGCTGGTCCACATCCATCTCCTCAGCCTCCACCTCAGGCTTCTCATCAGGCTGGTCCACATCCGTCTCCTCAGCCTCCTCATCAGGCTGGTCCACATCCGTCTCCTCAGCCTCCTCATCAGGCTGCTCCACATCCGTCTCCTCAGCCTCCTCATCAGGCTGGTCCACAACCATCTCCTCAGCCTCCTCATCAGGCTGGTCCACATCCATCTCCTCAGCCTCCTCATCAGGCTGGTCCACATCCATCTCCTCAGCCTCCTCATCAGGCTGGTCCACATCCATCTCCTCAACCTCCTCATCAGGCTGGTCCACATGCATCTCATCAGCCTCCTCTACAGGCTTCTCATCAGGCTGGTCCACAAGCATCTCCTCAGCCTCCTCTACAGGCTTCTCATCAGGCTGGTCCACATGCATCTCATCAGCCTCCTCTACAGGCTTCTCATCAGGCTGGTCCACATGCATCTTCTCAGCCTCCTCTACAGACTTCTCATCAGGCTGGTCCACATCCATCTCTTCAGCCTCCTCATCAGGCTGGTCCACATCCATCTCCTCAACCTCCTCATCAGGCTGGTCCACATCCATCTCCTCAGCCTCCTCATCAGGCTGGTCCACATCCATCTCCTCAATTTCCTCATCAGGCTGGTCCACATGCATCTCATCAGCCTCCTCTACAGGCTTCTCATCAGGCTGGTTCACAAGCATCTCCTCAGCCTCCTCTACAGGCTTCTCATCAGGCTGGTCCACATGCATCTCATCAGCCTCCTCTACAGCCTCCTCATCAGGCCGGTCCACATCCATCTCCTCAACCTCCTCATCAGGCTGGTCCACAAGCATCTCCTCAGCCTCCTCTACAGGCTTCTCATCAGGCTGGTCCAAATCCATCTCCTCAGCCTTCTCATCAGGCTGGTCTACATCCATCTCCTCAATCTCCTCATCAGGCTGGTCCACATGCATCTCCTCAGCCTCCTCTACAGGCTTCTCATCAGGCTGGTCCACAAGCATCTCCTCAGCCTCCTCTACAGGCTTCTCATCAGGCTGGTCCACTAGCATCTCCTCAGCCTCCTTTACAGGCTTCTCATCAGGCTGGTCCACATCCATCTCCTCAACCTCCTCATCAGGCTGGTCCACATGCATCTCATCAGCCTCCTCTACAGGCTTCTCATCAGGCTGGTCCACATGCATCTCTTCAGCCTCATATACAGGCTTCTCATCAGGCTGGTCCACTAGCATTTCCTCAGCCTCCTCTACAGGCTTCTCATCAGGCTGGTCCACATCCATCTCCTCAGCCTCCTCATCAGGCTGGTCCACATCCATCTCCTAAACCTCCTCATCAGGCTGGTCCACATGCATCTCATCAGCCTCCTCTACAATCTTCTCATCAGGTTGGTCCACAAGCATCTCCTCAGCCTCATCTACAGGCTTCTCATCTGGCTGGTCCACAAGCATCTCCTCAGCCTCCTCTACAGGCTTCTCATCAGGCTGGTCCACAAGCATCTCCTCAGCCTCCTCTACAGGCTTCTCATCAGGCTGGTCCACATGCATCTCATCAGCCTCCTCTACAGCCTCCTCATCAGGCCGGTCCACATCCATCTCCTCAACCTCCTCATCAGGCTGGTCCACCAGCATCTCCTCAGCCTCCTCTACAGGCTTCTCATCAGGCTGGTCCACATGCATCTCCTCAGCCTCCTCTACAGGCTTTTCATCAGGCTGGTCCAAATCCATCTCCTCAGCCTTCTCATCAGGCTGGTCTACATCCATCTCCTCAATCTCCTCATCAGGCTGGTCCACAAGCATCTCCTCAGCCTCCTCTAAAGGCTTCTCATCAGGCTGGTCCACAAGCATCTCCTCAGCCTCCTCTACAGGCTTCTCATCAGGCTGGTCCACAAGCATCTCCTCAGCCTCCTCTACAGGCTTCTCATCAGGCTGGTCCAAAAGCATCTCCTCAACCTCCTCTACATTCATCTCCTCAGCCTCCTCATCAGGCTGGTCCACATCCATCTCCTCAGCCTCCTCATCAGGCTGGTTCACAACCATCTCCTCAGCCTCCTCATCAGGCTGGTCCACATCCATCTCCTCAGCATCCTCATCAGGCTGGTCGACATCCATCTCCTCAGCCTCCTCATCAGGCTGGTCCACATCCATCTCCTCAACCTCCTCATCAGGCTGGTCCACATGCATCTCATCAGCCTCCTCTACAGGCTTCTCATCAGGCTGGTCCACAAGCATCTCCTCAGCCTCCTCTACAGGCTTCTCATCAGGCTGGTCCACATGCATCTCATCAGCCTCCTCTACAGGCTTCTCATCAGGCTGGTCCACATGCATCTTCTCAGTCTCCTCTACAGACTTCTCATCAGCCTGGTCCACATCCATCTCCTCAGCCTCCTCATCAGGCTGGTCCACATCCATCTCCTCAGCCTCCTCATCAGGCTGGTCCACATCCATCTCCTCAGCCTCCTCATCAGGCTGGTCCACAACCATCTCCTCAGCCTCCTCATCAGTCTGGTCCACATCCATCTCCTCAGCCTCCTCATCAGGCTGGTCCACATCCATCTCCTCAGCCTCCTCATCAGGCTGGTCCACATGCATCTCATCAGCCTCCTCTACAGGCTTCTCATCAGGCTGGTCCACATGCATCTCATCAGCCTCCTCTACAGGCTTCTCATCAGGCTGGTCCACATGCATCTCCTCAGCCTCCTCTACAGGCTTCTCATCAGGCTGGTCCACAAGCATCTCCTCAGCCTCCTCTACAGGCTTCTCATCAGGCTGGTCCACTAGCATCTCCTCAGCCTCCTCTATAGGCTTCTCATCAGGCTGGTCCACAAGCATCTCCTCAGCCTCCTCTACAGGCTTCTCATCAGGCTGGTCCACTAGCATCTCCTCAGCCTCCTCTACAGGCTTCTCATCAGGCTGGTCCACAAGCATCTCCTCAGCCTCCTCTACAGGCTTCTCATCAGGCTGGTCCACAAGCATCTCCTCAGCCTCCTCTACATCCATCAACTCAGCCTCCTCCTCAGGCTTTTTTTCCAGAATGAAGTTCTCTTTTTCATAGCTGGCATGTTCTCTACAGATGCTTCAGTCTTCTCTGTGAGTTGAAGATCAGACAAGAGTTTACAGAGGGACTCCTCCTGATTGCACTGTTCATCTACATCCATCTCCTCAGCCCCCTCCTCAGGCTTCTCATCAGGCTGGTCCACATCCGTCTCCTCAGCCTCCTCATCAGGTTGTTCCACATCCGTCTCCTCAGCCTCCTCATCAGGCTGGTCCACAACCATCTCCTCAGCCTCCTCATCAGGCTGGTCCACATCCATCTCCTCAGCCTCCTCATCAGGCTGGTCCACATCCATCTCCTCAGCCTCCTCATCAGGCTGGTCCACATCCGTCTCCACTGCCTCCTCATCAGGCTGGTCCACATCCATCTCCTCAGCCTCCTCATCAGGCTGGTCCAAATCCATCTCCTCAGCCTTCTCATCAGGCTGGTCTACATCCATCTCCTCAGCCTCCTCATCAGGCTGGTCCACAAGCATCTCCTCAGCGTCCTCTACAGGCTTCTCATCAGGCTGGTCCACAAGCATCTCCTCAGCCTCCTCTACAGGCTTCTCATCAGGCTGGTCCACAAGCATCTCCTCAGCCTCCTCATCAGGCTTGTCCACATCCATCTCCTCAGCCTCCTCATCAGGCTGGTCCACATCCATCTCCTCAGCCTCCTCATCAGGCTGGTCCAAATCCATCTCCTCAGCCTTCTCATCAGGCTGGTCTACATCCATCTCCTCAACCTCCTCATCAGGCTGGTCCACAAGCATCTCCTCAGCCTCCTCATCAGGCTGGTCCACATCGATCTCCTCAGCCTCCTCATCAGGCTGGTCCAAATCCATCTCCTCAGCCTTCTCATCAGGCTGGTCTACATCCATCTCCTCAACCTCCTCATCAGGCTGGTCCACAAGCATCTCCTCAGCCTCCTCTACAGGCTTCTCATCAGGCTGGTCCACATGCATCTCCTCAGCCTCCTCTACAGGCTTCTCATCAGGCTGGTCCACATGCATCTCCTCAGCCTCCTCTACAGGCTTCTCATCAGGCTGGTCCACAAGCATCTAGTCAGACTCCTCTACAGGCTTCTCATCATGCTGGTCCTGGCATGTGCCCTTTAAACGCAACGCTAACGTCAGGATGACAAGGCTAGAGCATCACTCGATTTGCCTATTTTCACGTGTTCCAGTAATAGTATACACAGGTCACTTATGTTATCTCTTACGTTGCAAAATTAATTTCCATCCATAAATACAACCAGAAAACAGGGCAGTCCATGTCAACACCTCTCTATGTTACGGATATCGTTAGTTAGCTTACGCTAACGTTAGCTTAATTGTTAGGTAGCTAGCGCTAACGAGCTAACGATTAATTGGCATTAAAAACCCATCAACTAACGCCTAATAGATGGATGTTCACAGTCCCACCTACATTACATCTATGGGTAAAGACACCAGTTAAACAAATGTGCATGTATTTAGACTTGTGGGAAGACACTGGAGTGACTATACAAACTCCACATGGACACATTGGTTTTTAAATGTGTAGGTCTTATTTTATTTATTATTTTTGTTAACCCATGAACACTTTACATTGACCAATTAATCTAACCTGGATCTAACCTCACTAACTCCTACGGGCAATTTAGATTCACCAATCAACCAAACATGCATGTTTTTGGTCTGTGGGAGGAAACCGGAGTACCCGGAGTAAACCCACACAAGCACAGGGAGAACATGTAAACTCCACACAGAAAGGCCAGGTTACGAACCCACAACCTTCTTGCTGTGAGGCAACAGTGCTAACCACTCAGCCACATTGCTGCCCTATATATTTTTTTTAATTTGCACATTGATTTATGTTTTTCATGGTGGATGTTTAGGTTTCTCCAATTACTGAACAGAACTTCACAGCAGACAGTTTGGATTGTCAGACTGTATGAAGTCAAATGTTTGTTGTAGAAAGAATCATCTTATTTTTTTCCACTTCTGTGGTTTCCTCCACCTCAGAAAGTACCAGGCTTTTTTCCAGACTGAAGTTCTCTTTTTCATAGCTGGCATGTTCTCTACAGATGCCTCAGTCTTCTCTGTGAGTTGAAGATCAGACAAGAGTTTACAGAGGGACTCCTCCTGATTGCACTGTTCATCTACATCCATCTCCTCAGCCTCCTCCTCAGGCTGATCCACATCCATCTCCTCAGCCTTCTCATCAGGCTGGTCCACATCCATCTCCTCAGCCTCCTCATCAGGCTGGTCCACATCCATCTCCTCAACCTCCTCATCAGGCTGGTCCACATCCATCTCCTCAGCCTCCTCATCAGGCTGGTCCACAAGCATCTCCTCAGCCTCCTCTACAGGCTTCTCATCAGGCTGGTCCACAAGCATCTCCTCAGCCTCCTCTACAGGCTTCTCATCAGGCTGGTCCACAGGCATCTCCTCACGTCTGGCAATTTTCTTTCGGGGAGGTTCATTGTCTTCCCTCTCGCCCTCCAGAGCAGCAGAGAGCTTGATGTTGAGTGAGGTCTGAACGTTGAGCTGGTTTTTCAGCTCCATCAGCTGTCTCTGAAAGTGCCTCACTGTTTGATCGTTGTCTTGCTGGAGGTTTTCGGTCTCCTTTGTCATTTTTTGACAAAGAGTGTCCTGCTCAGCCCTCAAGGTGTGGATCAGATAGAGGTCCTGTGCCACCTTGTCAGCATGAGACTTGTTTTTCTCCTCAAGCTCACGCTGAAGGTTGTCAGCCTGCTGTCTGACTGGAAGGACCTCAGCTTCATACCTCAGTGTGACCTCATGGTATGAAGCGCTCATCTTCTCCAGTTCTTCTTGGAGAACTTTGCTCTTCTCCTTCTCCTTCTGGAGGTCAGATGCAAACCTCTCCTGGCTGATTATATGTGCCACTTGCAGCTCCTCATAATCTTTCTGGAGGAGTTTCTTTGGCTTCTTCTTGATGTCGCTTCTCACTTGAATTACAGTGTTTGAGGTCCTGAGAGTTTCTGCATCGCAGTACTTCTGCAGCCTCTCCAGCTCTCTTCTTGTTTCTTTTTCCTTGTTGATATACATTTCTTCCAAAGACTTTTGTTTAGCCAGTTGTTTTTTTGTGTCCTCCAACTCTTTGCAAAGTTGGATTCTGCTCTTTTTTTCTTCACTCAGCGGGTCATTAAGCCTCCTTATTTCCCAGTGAAGTGCATCACCCTCCATCCTGCTGAACTGATTCCTGGTGGGTCGCTGTCCATAGGGTCTCCTGTTTTGGCGCCTTGGAGTGTAATGAGGCATTTTGTAGCAGGTAGAATCAGTTGTTCTTGAACAGTGCAGTATGAAACTTTGTAGCAATTACAGGTTGAAGGTTTCTCTCAGTGGTGTGTCACTTGCTGAAAGGTTTGAAATGGAATGACTGACATGGAAGCTGCAGTTTTGTATGTAATGTAATGGATTTAGTACTTTTTCTGTTACATCATTTGCTTTGATCCTTTGATCTCTGCATGTGTGTGTGTGTGTGTGTGTGTGTGTGTGCGCGCGTTTGTCTTTGTCATATTGTGGGGGCATGAGCCTGACAGCACAGTCACTGGGTGGGGACCAAAATGCTGGACCCCACTAAGATGACTTTATTTTCAGTGAAAAGAAGGTCAGGGAAATGCTCTGTAGCATTTTCAGGGTTGACCCCACGATGGACAAAAACCAATAGTTTGTGTATAGGTGCGCTTAGGAAGAGTAACTCAGTACCTCCACCTATCGGCAGAGCAATGCCATAGCTTCAACACACACTTCCACTCGACAACACACACAGGACTAAACTGCGCATGTGCAAACAGCCAGCTAACAGGAAATCTTGGTATTAGCAGCTAACTCTACGTTTGAAACAATTACCTGCAATTACCGTCTATTCCTTTGTTTTCTGCATGTTTACTTTCAAAACCAGTCTGTCATTTATGCAAGCAGTAGCCTGTAAGTGTGTGGGTGCACGTGTGTGGGTGCACGTGTGTGGGCAGGACGATAGAGTGGGTGAACTGGGTGTGTCACAAGACCAAGGTCAACAGCTGCTGGTGTGACCAGTGACAGGTGGACAAGGTAAACTAGACGTTATCGCTTTGCTGTTACCTTTGTCTACATTACTGTTTGTACATTACATTACATTATTGCCCACCTACTATGGATGAATAGATCCCAAAATGGCAAATATATTTACCTTGGGTGGATGTTTATTCCTATAAATTATTTGAAGAATAATATTCATTGACATGAAAAATATTTAGCACTCTATTTAGCCTGACTGACAAATGGAGAATAAACGTAGTGAAGAGAAGGACAGGACAGATGTTTAATAATACAAACAGATATAAAGAGGACAGCACTCAGTCAGGCGGAAAGGCACAGACAGACTACTGACTGACTAAAGGACTGATAGCTTGGCTGGCAACAGGGCACAGAGACATTTGTTTTACAAGTTACATTACAAGTTTCCATGATAGTTTCCACCCAGCAGGCCAGAAACTCTCGAAGCACATGGCTATCTGTCAACCACTGTGCTTATCATCACACAAGTACCAAAGCTACTCTGTTAGCAGCAGCTTATTAAACACAGCAGACTCTCACTGTCCTGAATCACGCAGCATTAATTTGTCTATTTTTCCTTGTAAAGCATACAGAGTACTCCCTCCATTAACAATTGTAAAAGCAAACTTTAAAATAAATGCAGTGTGTCTCATCAGTGTTGGGCTTCACAGCACGAGGTTGTAATGTCTGTCCTTTCTGCTGGGACAGTGGTCTCAGTCTAACCCCATGTGCGTGTGATTTACGGGTTCCCCCTCATGTATCGCACTTCGGTTTTGGTCATGTGAAGAAGATTGCTACAGGACTGAGAACTTGTCAAGTTACACTGGTGCAATGTAATGTGGATGTCATTTTAGCCAAATGCCAGTGGTGATGCATGTCTTATTCTTAGATTAAAAAAACATGAAAGACTCAAATATATAGAAAAACATATGGGAAGGCAATCTTTCTAGTCTTTCCTAGTTTTGATCATAGTTAATATGAGTGAAAATAAACAGAGAGGCCATAAACCAGATTTCCATAACCTCCAGTGGCATTGTATCTCTGAGTAAAGGAACAGAGGAAATACTTAACTATAACAGGGATTACATTAGTATAAACTTAAGTAAGACCAGGATTTAAAGGCTTGTTGCCACAGGTCATCCTAGCAGATACCAGCATCACCTTTTTTCTGCTTTAAGATTGTGGAAAAATTGCTGCTCAAACATGAGATGAAAATGACAGTAGACAATTATCTATTTTAAAGTTTTACTGTTCAGCTGTTGCAAAGCCATTGATTAGTGTGTCATCTGGTCTACCTGCTCTAAACAGGATCAAGTAGACAGATAATTGCTTGTTTTAATTGATTTGCTATAAATAAGCAGTCATGTAACTCTATGCAATAATCTTAAATAGGATCTGCACAGTCCTCTGTGCTGTGGCTTGTGATTGGTTAACAGGATCTAATAAACTGACCACACTTGGTAGGTATTTGTTTGAAGCTGCCATGGAGGGCACACTAGTCTTTGACTGTGTTTTTTTGCTCTGTTTGCTGCTTTAAGCTTGAATGGTAGCATAGTAATTTTAAATACATTATTGTACCTTTTAGTGTGTACTTAACCAAGTTCTCAGTAAATGCTTGAAACAAGGAATGTGGACTATGAAGTACTTCCTAAAGTATGTGTCAATGATGTGCTCTGGGCTTTGTATCTTTTCCAAAAATACACTAAAATCAGTGGTAAATTTCATGTGTCAAAGACGTGATTCTACTGGTCTGGTTTTTAATTTTCTCTGACTTTTCTGTGTTTAACATATCACACACTTCACATGTTATCTGTGTTCCCACTGTATGGGTATTGTTCTTAAATTTAATTATTACATTTCTTGTGGTTAGCACCAGACCTCCCATGTCCAACATTTCTTTTCCCCAGCCATTAGTCTCTTCACCTCTTACGCCCCAGATCCTTTTACAAGATTGTTTGACAGGACTGCAGAGCTGCAGCTGCAGACCAACTTAGCTGCAGCTGAATGATATTTAGTGTTTACCTGGCTGATTCGTATTTGTAGCATTCGTTTCTTTTTATGAGGAGCAAAGTCTGTGTCAGTAAAATATGTAAACCATAAACATCCTTCCAGTTTTTTAAACTCCCAGCTGTGTTTAAATTTCATTAAGGACAGTAAATCCCACGATTCAGCTAAAACTGTATACCTGAATTATTTCTATAATGATTGTGATTTCGAACTTTCAGAATGGTGACACAGTGAGGTGTTGACCCACTGTCCATCACATCATGAAGTTTTGCTCATTCCAGCTGAGTTAAATCTCATGAAATTCCAATAAGTACTTACTTAAATAATTTTCAGTATTTATAGAAACAAAAGACAGTATACAAACATGAGGCCACGTGACTCATCTCTGGTGGTTATAAATGGCAATAAAACTGAAGAAAATATGGCACCAGTGTAAAATTATCTTATGTAGAATCTATTTACACTGGAATATTGTAAATTAATTTAAAATAAATAAAAAGTTTAGCATTGTTTGTGCTTCTGAGAGATATTATTAGAAAACAGCATATTAAAACTAGTATTTAAAAAAAGTAACTATCAAGAACAGAGACTCCTTAGTAGAGATTATAAGACATATAACTGGAGTACAGCTGACTAAATTTGACTGATTTATTATGAGCGTAGAATGTTACAAGAGAGGAAATTCTGTGACTGTTTTGTATATAATCACAAAATCAAGAGGAAAAAAAGAAAGAATTCAATGACGTAAGCGCCACATTTATCAGTTTGTCTAGATTCTGATTCCAGTCCACTCTGATTCAGCAACAACAATTAAAAATGTTTTGTTCCTTCATAGAAAAGCTCATGTGTCTCTTTTCAGTCACTCCACAGTTTCTCTCTACAGCACATTGATCATACAGGAGTTAGGCTGCAGGATTTCAAGGGTAACAATGAGTTTAACTGATTTTCTAAACCAGGGATACAAAAAGGCGTAAATCACAGGGTTTAGACAGGAGTTAAATAATAAAAGAAAAAACATAAGGATTGTAGTTGAAGAACCAATTGTGACATCATAGCCAGAGAGAGGGAAACAATAAGATGGACAGTAACACATGAGAAACACAGCAACAACAACACCAAGATTCCTGGCTGCTTTCATCTCTGATTTCTTAACAGTTACAGTCCCTGAACACTGCAGTGTGACAGCTGCAATGTGGGAGCGCATGGCACGAGCCTGAGACACAGCCACCACAAACACTCTCACATACAGAATGATGATGGTACTAACTGGGATGATAAAGCTCAGCACAAGGTCAACGGCTACAATTACATAGATCACACATTCTCCATAACAGGAGTTATACCTGCCTGGTTGTATCAGGTTATCATATAAAAGCAGAAAGGTGTACAAAACACAGTAAATCCAGCACAGGACAACACAGATCTGAACTCTGTTTAGAGTGATTCTGGTGGGGTAGTGCAGAGGGTCACAGATAGCCACATAACGGTCGACTGATATGAGCACCATGTTTACTACTGAGGCATAGAGAGTGATAAAAGGTAAAAAATTAAACAGAACACAGACCAGGTCACCCAGGAACCAACAGGGTTCTGTTAGGAGGATTTGAAACGGCATCACAAGGAGACCAACGAGGAAGTCAGAGACAGCCAGAGAGAGGAGGAGGAGGTTGGTGGGGGTGTGGAGCTGCCTGGAGTGAGAGAAAATCATCACAGTGAATATTACAAACAGCCACAGCATTATTACCAATAGAAGCAGTTGTTTTCTAAAAGCAGTAATGACACTTCAAACTACAGAGTATCTAAACAGTAAATGTTATAAGCACTGATTATGAACCAAAGTCTCATCAAACCATCAGGATGTCATGCTCAGAGGTCACTGATTTCAATCAATCTCACTACAACAACATATTATCAATGCTAAGACATTTATCTGTGCCTGAAGTGGGAGATGGAGATGATGACCAGCACATTCAGAACCACAGTCAGAGAAGAGATGGACAGCACAATGTAAACCAACATTGTCTCAGAGTGAGGACGTTTGTACTTTTTGCAAGACACATTGAGGAGATGTGGAAAACAGAGCTCAGCTTCCTCCATCATCAGAGAGAGAGGAGGAGAGGGGAAGCTGCTGAGCACTCACAGCTTTCTGAGCAAGGTTCTGTGTCATACAGTTGGTTTATCTCTCTCATCATCATCCTCCTCCCTCCCCTCCTGTCTCTCAGTCTCTCTTGGATACCGATCTTCCTCCTCCCTCAAACAATGCATCATACTCTCTCAGATGCATCTTCATCACTCTGAAACTTTTCTTCTCTCTGTGTAACAGGTTAATTTTGACTGATGCTGGGACTCTAGTGACTCCAACATCACTTTTGGGCTTGAAGAAAACAAAGTTTGAGAAAAAACACATTAGGTAATATCAGAGTATATGATAAAGTTCACATTTTTTCTTTGTGTATTCTATTTCACTAATTGGAACATTATCCCCTGATTAATCAGTTTCTTTCAATAATGTGGAGGTTTTAGCATCTTTCAGCTCATTGTTTGGGTTTTAAAATCCTCAACTCTAATCATTTGCAGTGTAGTCATTCATTTCATTTCCAGCAGTCGCAGCAGCTTTTTCAGCAGCTTTTCTCAAGAAACTAACTAATAGTGTTGTTGGTGAAATTCTTAACAAAAGGACTGAGGTCGAACTTCAGAGTTTAAAACAAATTTATGTTTACATGGAGTAATTGTAACAAAGCACACTGAGTAAAGAGTGAGGAGTCACTGGGTAGGCACAGCCTGGCTGAACATTTTATAGCTCAACACAACCAAAATTTCATATGCAATAAAAGAAACTGGTTTCCAGGTTGAGGGAAATTTCAACCATCTGTCAAATTAGGATGATGGACTAAATGGGATTAAACAGTAGTTAACAATTTGTCAGGCACAATATGGAGGTAAACAGGTTTAACCATTTGTCAGGTATAAATGGCAAGAAGCTGCCTGCAGCAGTGGGCTCAGAAATCACATAATTACTGAATGAACATTTATGAAGAAAATACATTTATGATTATAGTGAATTATAACATGATTTTTTTCTAACAAGTATTCATGGTGAACATATTGGAACAGTTTTGTAGGTTTTGCTGTGGTCACCCATTGACACTATGGAGCACCCCAACAACTTCCCCATGGATCTTTTTGCCAGGGCCTTACCTATAATAATAATATAGTGTACAATGGCAACTTTAACTACAAAAGGTTTTCACACTTACTATTCATTTGAGCCATTCATAAGATTTATAAGTAACAGTAAATATTAAAAGAAATAATAGATACAAAAACAAAACCAGGAAGACCATAAATCAACCAGGTCTAATTAGCACATGTAGGATACGTGTGTGAATGGATTTTACAAATGTACTTTCCACATGTGTAATATTTGTACTGCAGTCCTCTTTTAGAGGCAGAACTGGTATCTTCTCCTCTTGTCTGACCCCAGGATAATCTGTAAATACACAATTCTGTAAAATACCAATTTTATTAGGTCTAGTTTTAGATTTGGACAAATCAGTATGTGATTTGCTGTGAGACATAATAACGTCTGTTTGAGCAAAGTGGGACAGTGACAGTCAAGTTTGATGCGAGCATTGTCAGGGGTTTGTTAACTTCTTCATTTCCTTTTGGCTGCTCCCTTCAGGCATCTCCACAGCGAATCATCTGCCTCCATTCAACCCTATCCTCTGTATCCTCCTCACCAACACCAACTATCCTCATGTCCTCCTTTACCTACTCCAAGAAGCATCCAAGGTCTTCCTCTAGGCCTCCTTCCTGGCAGCTCTAAACTCAGCATCTTTTTACCAATGTATTCACTGTCCCTCCTCTGAACATGTCCAAACCATCTCAATCTGGCTTCCCTGGCTTTTTCTGCAAACCATCAAACATGAGCTGTCCCTCTGATGTCCTCATTCCTGATCCTATCCATCCTCCTCACTCCCAGAGAGAACCTCAACATCTTCAGCTCTGCTACCTCCAGCTCTGCCTCCTGTCTTTTTCTCAGTGCCACTGTCTCTAAACCAGACAACATTGCACCGTCTTGTCCACCTTTCCTTTCATTCTTGCTGACACTCTTTTGTCACACATCACACCGGACACTTTCCTCCACCCGTTCCAACCTGCTTGCACACGTCACTTCACTTCTTTTCCACACTCTCCGTTGCTCTGGACTGTTGACCCTAGGTATTTAAAATCCTCCACCTTCTTCACCTCTACTCCCTGTAACCTCACCGTTCTACTTGAGTCCCTCTCATTTACACACATGTACTCTGTTTGACTGCGGCTAACCTTCATTCCTCTCCTTTCCAGAGCAAACCTCCACCTCTCTAGATTTTCCTCCACCTGCTCCCTCCCTCTCACTAAAGATGACAATGTCATCTGCAAACATCATGGTCCACAGAGATTCCTGTGTAACCTCATCTGCCAGCCTGTCCATCACCACAGCAAACAAGAAGGGGCTCAAAGCCAATCCTTGGTGCAGTCCCACCTCCACCTTGAACTCCTCTGTCACCCCTACAGCACACCTCACCACTGTCTTACATGTCCTGCACCACTCGAACATACTTCTCTGCCACTCCAGACTTCCTCATACAAAACCACAGCTCCTCTCTCAGCACCCTGTTATACGCATTTTCCAAACCTACAAAGACACAATGCAGCTCCTTCTGGCTTTCTCTGTACTTCTCCATCAACATTCTCAAAGCAAATATTGCATCTGTGGTTCTCTTTCTTGGCATGAAACCATACTGCTGCTCACAAATGCTCACTTCTGACCTCAGCCTAGCCTCCTCTACTCTTTCCCATAACTTCACTGTGTGACTCATCAGCTTTATTCCTCTGTAGTTACCACAACTCTGCACGTCTCCCTTGTTCTTAAAGATGGGCACCAGTACACTTCTCCTCCATTCCTCAGGCATCCTCTCTCCAAGATCTTGTTAAGTAGCCCAGTCAAAATCTCTACAGCCACCTCTCCCAAACACTTCCATACCTCCACAGGTATGTTGTCAGGGCCAACTGCCTTTTCACTCTTCATCCTCTTCAACGCCTTCCTCACTTCATCCTTACTGATCGTTGCTACTTCCTGCTCCACAACAGTCACCTCTTCTACTCTGTGCTTTCTAACATTTTCCTCATTCATCAACTCTTCAGAGTATTCCTTCCATCTTTCCATCACACTTGTGGCACCTTTCAACACATTTCCATCCTTGTCCTTGATCACCCTAACCTGCTGCACATCCTTCCCATCTCTGTCTCTCTGCCTCACCAACCTGTACAAATCCACCTCTCCCTCCTTAGTGTCCAACCTATGATACAAATCCTCATTAGCCCTTTGTTTGGCCTTTGCCACCTCTACCTTCACCTTACACTGCATCTCCCTGTACTCCTGTCTGTTCTCTTCTGTCCTCTCAATGTCCCACTTCTTCTTAGCTAACCTTTTCCTCTTAACACACTCTTTAACTTCCTCATTCCACCAACAAGTCTCCTTATCTGCTTTCCTCTTTTTCAGCGTCTGTCTGGGCACTGTGGGGACAGTGATAGTCAACTTGATGCAAGGATTGTCAGGCATATGTCAACTCATCCTGCTGTATTGTTATTGATCGCCAGGTCCACTGTCCATGACAGGACAAAGGACCTGCAGGCCACTGGAAATGTCCCAGTGCTCCCAACAGTCTGTTCACCACTGATCACAGGTCACCTAGGTCTTGTTGTCATACTTTGTTGGCTTGCTGGGCTTTACTACTGTAAAGGACAGCACACTATGGAGAAAAGACATGACTCAGTAGTTAGTAACAGGGTCTCAGAAGACAATCACATAAATCAATCACAGTTGATTTGATTTATTGACAGTTGTCAGTTACAGCAATACTTAAAGAAGAAATGTTGAAAATGACTTAGATTACTGATATAAAAATAAACATTTACCTCTGAATGAAACCAGTTGTTCATCCACTCCTACTTCAGTGGTTATACAGTTAAAGACCATACAAACGCTAAGTTTAAAGTTTTCTTACTTTTTAATAAACAGTTCCACAACATATACACACACACACACACACACACACACACACAGACCCACTACTCCTGTGTGCTCCTCAGGTGGAGACATTTTTCACACCTGCTTGCATTAGTGTCAGGTGATGTCTCCAGTGAACTGCTCCAATCAGAGGTGTTAATAAACCAACTCACACATGATGCAGCCTGCTCACATCAACACATGATGCAATCATTGCCAAGAGACTCAAAGTTCACCCAAGTTAACCACAGTTTCATTTAAGTTCAACTTTACTGTTTGTTGACTGCATTCATCATTATGAAGACACTGACATTGCAAAGTTAAACCAACTTAATAAGAAGAGTACTACTACCAATAATATTAATAATAAATTCCACATGAAAAATATGGATAAAATATCAACTGAACTGACATGGTTATGATGTGTGAAGTGAAGTTGTGCTCGATCAAATGTAACCCCCCAAAACCAAACTGTCCTCCCTGTCTATAGGTTTTGTACAATGGACCAGTTTGTCTAGATGTCACACATTGTACACACAGTTTCTGCTGGTTCAGAGTTTACAGACCAAAGATTGTCCACACAGGAAGGTTTATGGGCTCTTGTGTTTAGGGCTTTTTAGACAAAATGTCATACAAAACATTTCTTCAGTCATTGCACAGGAGAATTAAAGCCATGTGATCCAGATAAACCCAAGAACTGCTTCAACTGATGTTTAATATGTAGAATATGATTCCTGTTTATATATTACATAAATAGAAATATATATTTCTTAATATTACACATAGATAAAAGAACATATATACAAAAACAATGTGGATAATTTCTTTGTTTGTTGTTTGGCAATGAAGTTTACAGGTCAGTCAAATAAAGGACTATTTTCATTTGCAACTAGAGGTTCACAATCCATGACAAATCAGGACCAAACACTGCTGACTAAATGCAGGTGAGGTTAGCCTGTATACTTCCTGTTTACTTTACTGACAAAGTTAAATAATGATTTCTTCACCATATAACTCCCCACTAATCAGATGCAAAACTTAATTCAAAGGTGTTCCCTGGAAATGGGGACTGAAGAATCTGAAGTACTGATACAAGTGTTTTCTATAAGTTGGAGCGAACTCAGTTCAGAAGGTAATAACAGAAAAACACTTAATCTGAACTCTAAATAATAATATCTAAATACAGATAATATCCTTCAGGAAAATATTTGTTTTTCTTGTCTTGTTTAAAAATACACAATAATACTACAAATGTACAAACAGCTGTAGATGAATGAATGTGTAAATCTTTTATTCATACAACTGGACTGTATATACCGACTGAGGCTGCAGCGTTCAGAGGTTCACTCAGATGGAGTCCACCAGGTGTCACCATTTGAACAATAACCAAGTGTCTGAGCCTCCATCCTGAAAATGAAATGATTGTGCTGCCAGTCTGTGTAAATGTGGTCAGTGAACTTTGAACTTGTAGCAGGATGTGAAAGTGAAACTTCAGTGAAAACTAATTACATATCTATAGAAGGAGACCCCAGTTCCTCTGGACAAACTCATCTTGTGCTGCTGATTGTGTTTCTTGTTCTTAACCTGCTGATTATTCTTTAGTCCCTTCTGTTCATTGCTGCCCTCTTCTGGTCATTAGTTCTTGATTCTTCTCACTCCTGCTTTATATTCTGTAATATAGTCCAGCACTGTGCAGATATTCCAGCAGCTTCTCAAATTTTCCCCAAATGTTCAGAATAAGTAAATTATGGAAATTGTATTGGAAGGTTTCACTTGGTGCAAGTTACTGAATGATTGCAGTGAGTGGATTGATCACAGGTGTGTGTAGGTGCAGTCTCCACTCTATAGGCTGTTGAGGATCACATGTGACAGACACTGTCAGCATCTGTTTTCCTGTGTCTCCTCTGTGCAGGCCCAGGTCTGTGTCAGACACCACTGCCTTAAATTGACTTTACAATGAGCTGAAGTGAGTGTTCCAGCTGGATGAGGGGGGTCACATGATGAGTCTGAGCGCTGTGCTCTGAGGGACTGAGAAGCAGGCAACAGGTGGTGTGACAGACCTGTGGTTCACTGACTTTATTCTTGGACTCAGTGTGAGTGTTGGACCTTTCCTGCAGTAGCTTTATAATACTGGACAGGTTTGGTATCTTATCTCCATTAAATTAAAAATAATAAGGTGCATCAGTTACAGTAGCTCATTCCCTGGCAAGTGCTCAGCTAAGTCAGCTAACATCTAGCTAACATCTCCTTCTCCTACATTGCTTGTGTGTGGTGGAACAGTGTGTGAGGAAAAAGTGGACTGATCTGCTGTTACAGCTGCTGAGAAGTAAATTAACAGATAACATATAGACCCTCTGAGTTTAGCTAAATGCTGCTCAGTTGTTGCACAACAAAATATATTTTCTCTGCTCTGTAACAGTCCTGGTTGGTGTTTGTCTAACGGGGCTGTGGAATCAAGATGGTGACCCAGCTACAGGTGAGATAACCCAGGATGGACCTGTGCTTCTGTGACACCTGCCTTCAGTCAACGGACACATCAACTCATTTGGATCATGGTAGGAATAATTCATTATTCTTTCAGTATGTCTGCACATGTAGCTGAATGTTTAAAGCTGTTAACAGACACACACACACACACACACACGCGCGCGCACGCACGCACGCACGCACGCACGCACACGCACACACAGACACTGATCTGGGAAAGTTCACAGATGGAGGAATTTCCAGTTTTGTTTCTGTTGATGATTTGGTTTATAGTTTTACTGAAATATATGTGTGGGGTTATGTAGCTGTCAAAACAGACGTGTGTCTTCAACACCACAGAGCTGTGGAGAGCAACGAGGAGAAAGATGCTGTTTATTTCAGTAGTAACTGAAATCACTTAGTGTAGCTAATGATGGTGTCTCCAATGGTGTGTGGTGTTTAGGTCTTTGCCAACTCTTGAGTAAAACATATGGCTCAGCTGCTAAATGCTCCAATATGTTCACCCACTACTCTTTAACCATGTGTGTTATTTGGTGCTGGCAGGTAGTGGATCTTTTACTTATTTTACTGAAAACAGTCACATGCTGCTGCTGGAACCTGAATGACAAATACTGATTATGTACTATACACTATAATTCAGTGTTAGATTGAATGATACAGGATGACCACTTCACTTGACCATTTAGTAATTTATTAAAGCTATTTATTGTCGTGGGATGTTTAGAACAATCTTGGAATTTGTTTGTTTTCTGTTTCCAAGACTTTGATGTTTTAGTCATTAGTCCAAGCATCAACCAAAACAAAAGCAACCTGTTACACCAGAGACAAAAAGAGTTTGAGAGATGAAGATGCAGCTGTTAGAGTATAATGCATTGTTTGAGGGAGGAGGAAGATCAGTATCCAAGAGAGAGACTGAGACAGGAGGGGAGGGAGGAGGAGGAGGATGAGAGAGATAAACCAACTGTATGACACAGAACTTTGCTCAGAAAGCTGTGAGTGCTCAGCACCTTCCCCTCTCCTCCTCTCTCTCTGATGATGGAGGAAGCTGAACTCTGTTTTCCACATCTCCTCAATGTGTCTTGCAAAAAGTACAAACGTCCTCACTCTGAGACAATGTTGGTTTACATTGTGCTGTGCTCCTTCTCTTTGCTGACTGTGGTTCTGAATGTGCTGGTCATCATCTCCATCTCCCACTTCAGGCACAGATAAATGTCTTAGCATTGATAATATGTTGTTGTAGTGAGATTGATTGAAATCAGTGACCTCTGAGCATGACATCCTGATGGTTTGATGAGACTTTGGTTCATAATCAGTGCTTATAACATTTACTGTTTAGATACTCTGTAGTTTGAAGTGTCATTACTGCTTTTAGAAAACAACTGCTTCTATTGGTAATAATGCTGTGGCTGTTTGTAATATTCACTGTGATGATTTTCTCTCACTCCAGGCAGCTCCACACCCCCACCAACCTCCTCCTCCTCTCTCTGGCTGTCTCTGACTTCCTCGTAGGTCTATTTGTGATGCCGTTTCAAATCCTCTTAGCCGAACCCTGTTGGTTCCTGGGTGACCTGGTCTGTGTTCTATGGTATTTGTTACTTGTTATCACTCTCTGTTCCTCAGTAGTAAACATGGTGCTCATATCAGTCGACCGTTATGTGGCTATCTGTGACCCTCTGCACTACCCCACTAGAATCACTCCAAACAGAGTTCAGATCTGTGTTGTCCTGTGTTGGATTTACTCTGTTTTCTGCAGTTTTCTGTTTTTATATGATAATCTGAAACAACCAGGCAGGTATAACTCCTGTTATGGAGAATGTGTGATTAACATAAATGGAGTTGTTGATGTTGTTTTATTTTTTATCATTCCAATCACTGCCATCATCATTCTGTATGTGAGAGTGTTTGTGGTGGCTGTGTCTCAGGCTCGTGCCATGCGCTCCCACATTGCAGCTGTCACACTGCAGCGTTCAGTGACTGTAACTGTAAAGAAATCAGAGATGAAAGCAGCCAGGAATCTTGGTGTTGTTGTTGCTGTGTTTCTCATCTGTTACTGTCCATATTATTGTGTCACTCTGTCTGGCTACAATGTCACAATTGGTTCCTCAACTAACATCTTCATAATTGTTATGGTATATTTTAACTCCTGTCTAAACCCTATAATTTACACCTTTTTATATCCCTGGTTTAGAAAATCAGTTAAACTCATTGTTACCGTTGAAATCCTGCAGCCTAACTCTTGTATGATCAACGTGCTGTAGAGAGAAACTGTGGAGTGACTGAAAAGAGACACATGAGCTTTTCTGTGACAAATGAGGTTTTATGTGCAGCTGTTAAATGACAGATGTGATAAAGACAGTGTGGACAAATTAAGAAATGCTGTTTAGAGTTTGGCATTACAATTTTTTTCTTGGTGTTGTGATCATTGTACATTTATAGTAACTTTTTGTGTTCAGACTTTCTTCCTCATTGGTTCCAAATCAATCACAATCTTTACTTCAGTTATTGATCCTTTAAAATTTGTCAATGAGTCTCTGTGTTTGCAATAGAAGGTTTAGACTGAACACAGTTTAGTCTGTTGTTCTCTTATACCTGTCGTAAGCACCACAATGAAAGGAAATGAATGATGATGAAATGATGAACACAAAAAAAAAGTTTTGTGTAGTTATCTTAAATATTTTTACATTGCAACCAAAGTCAAAGTTTCTGCTGTTAGTTTGTCCTGCACTGACAGCAGAGATGATCAGCCCAATTCCAACAAATTTTGATGTTTTATATAACTGAGAAAATAATCAACATAACCCCATGTGCTATTATGAATTGTAATTATAAGTGTAGTGCAGAAAAAGAAACGATCTGTTTGCATCTTGTCTGAATACAGCTTCTTGACCTTGATACCTGTTGTATCACAAAACAATATAATGATAAAAGAGACTGCAACTAGACTGCACAGAATCATTTCAGAATAATTCTAAAATCAAACCTTTGTTGCACTGCTAAAAGATAAACTGTGTAATAAATGGACATCAGAAATGATTGTCTGGTCAGACATCAGTAGATCTCATAGGAAACAAGGATGACACAGAAACACCTGGGCATATCAAATATGTTAAGCAGAGTCAGCAGTGATTGACTGTGTATATGAAACAACCTCAGACACCACCTGGACGAAGTTAAATCATCATTTTATGATAAGAATTTCTGTCCTGTAACCAAGCTGAAAGGAGGTTTGGGGTTTTCATATTTTGTTGACACTCATAAGAGCCTTTACTCCATGTAAGGATTGTGTGGAAATTACTGTTTCCTACAAAAGGTGTTTGACCAAGGCAATTCACTGTATACAGTAGGGCTACTTGTAGTGGCAATTTTCCTTTTAAGTGAGATGAAAATGACAGTAGACAATTATCTTTTTTAAAGTTTTACTGTTCAGCTGTTGCAAAGTCACTGACTAGTGTGTCATCTGGTCTACCTGCTCTAAACAGGATCAAGTAGACAGGTAATTGCTTGTTTTAATTGATTTGCTATAAATAAGCAGTCATGTAACTCTATGCCATAATCTTAAATAGGATCTGCACAGTCCTCTGTGCTGTGGCTTGTGATTGGTTAACAGGATCTAATAAACTGACCACACTTGGTAGGTATTTAGTTGAAGCTGCCATGGAGAGCACACTAGTCTTTGACTGAGCTGTTGCTCTGTTTGCTGCTTTAAGCTTGTATGGTAGTATAGTAATTTTAAATACATTATTGTACCTTTTTAGTGTGTACTTAACCAAGTTCTCAGTAAATGCTTGAAACAAGGGTTGTGCACAATGAAGTACTTCCTAAAGTATGTGTCAGTGATGTGCTCTGGAGTTTATATCTTAAATTTGCATTTTAATCCTCACAAAAACTTCACCGAAAGTTCATTTTAATTAAAGCTCAAGTATTAGTTCCAAATCAGTGGTAAACTTCAAGTGTGTTATTTCAAAACATGTTGTGATTCCACTGGTCTACTTACTTTATTTTGAAAATGTAGACTTTTCTCTGTACCTTAGGTATAAGAGTAGAAAACTTTCATATGTATTAAATTTTCTACTGCATATTAATCTAGTTATCTATACTAATACTATACTATACCTCAAAAAAAGTTAAAATGTACTACAACAACTACAACTCCTAGTGTAACACAAATGAAAATGCTGCCCGAAGGAAAAAGCTATACTGCAGACTTTAAAATGCAGGTAAAGTCTGCAGCTGAAACAAAGTTTGGAGTGACTGTTGGCATTCAGACAACCTGAGAGAGGAGAAGATGCTGTTTGATCTTCCCTCATCCTGATGTTGGAGCAGTTGTTTAACGTTACTTAACACAGATGAATGAATTTTGTAATGCACTTCTGCTTGTTGTTTTACCTAGTCTAGGTAGAAATGCGACGGTTTATTGTTGTGGGATGTTTAGAACAATCTTGGAATTTGTTTGTTTTCTGTTTCCAAGACTTTAATTGATGTTTTAGTCATTAGTGCAAGTATCAGCCAAAACAAAAGCAACCTGTTGCACCAGGGACAAAAAGAGTTTGAGTGATGAAGATGCAGCTGATGAAAGGTGTGATGTTTTTTGTGAAGGAGGAGGAAGATCAGTATCCAAGAGAGAGACAGGGACAGAGACAGGAGGGGAGGGAGGAGGAGGAGGATGATCAGAGAGATAAACCAACTGTATGACACAGAACTTTGCTCAGAAAGCTGTGAGTGCTCAGCAGCTTCCCCTCTCCTCCTCTCTCTCTGATGATGGAGGAAGCTGAACTCTGTTTTCCACAACTCCTGAATGTGTCTTGCAAAAAGCACAAACGTCTTCACTCTGAGACAATGTTCATTTACATTGTGCTGTCCTTCATTTCTCTGCTGACTGCATCTCTCAATCTGCTGGTCATCATCTCCATCTCCCACTTCAGGCACAGATAAATGTCTTAGCATTGATAATATGTTGTTGTAGTGAGATTGATTGAAATCAGTGACCTCTGAGCATGACATCCTGATGGTTTGATGAGACTTTGGTTCATAATCAGTGCTTATAACATTTACTGTTTAGATACTCTGTAGTTTGAAGTGTCATTACTGCTTTTAGAAAACAACTGCTTCTATTGGTAATAATGCTGTGGCTGTTTGTAATATTCACTGTGATGATTTTCTCTCACTCCAGGCAGCTCCACACCCCCACCAACCTCCTCCTCCTCTCTCTGGCTGTCTCTGACTTCCTCGTAGGTCTCTTTGTGACACCGTTTCATATCCTCTTAATAGAACCCTGTTGGTACCTGGGTGACCTGGTCTGTGTTCTGCATTATTTCTTAAACTTTATCATTGTTTGTGCCTCAGTAGTAAACATGGTGCTTATATCAGTCGACCGTTATGTGGCGATCTGTGACCCTCTGCACTACCCCACCAGAATCACTCTAAACAGAGTTCAGATCTGTGTTGTCCTGTGTTGGATTTACTGTGTTTTCTACAGTTTTTTGATTTTATATGATAACCTGGTACAACCAGGCAGGTATACCTCCTGTTCTGGAGAGTGTGTAATTAATATAAATGGAGCTGTTGGCATTGTGTTTATCTTTGTCATGCCAGTTAGTACCATCATCATTCTGTATATGAGTGTGTTTGTGGTGGCTGTGTCTCAGGCTCGTGCCATGCGCTCCTACATTGCAGCTGTCACACTGCAGCGTTCAGTGACTGTAACTGTAAAGAAATCAGAGATGAAAGCAGCCAGGAATCTTGGTGTTGTTGTTGCTGTGTTTCTCATGTGTTACATTCCATTTTATTGTGTCACTCTGTCTGGCACGGACCTCACAATTGGTTCTCCAACTGAGATCTTTGTGAGTTTTTTGATATTTTTAAACTCCTGTCTAAACCCTATAATTTATGCCCTTTTGTATCCCTGGTTTAGAAAATCAGTTAAACTCATTGTTACCCTTGAAATCCTGCAGCCTAACTCCTGTATGATCAACGTGCTATAGAGAGAAACTGTGGAGGGACTGAAAAGAGACACATGAGCTTTTCTGTGAAGGAACCAAATGGGTTTTTACTTCTTGTTGTTGAGTCACTGAAGTGAAGACAACATGCAGTGATTTGTTTGTTTTTTTTTGTTTTTTTTTTGTTTTTTTTTTCCCTCAGTTGCAATTTTATTCTGATCATGGACAGGCTTCACTACAGTTAAATATCTTGCAGTCTTTGCAAATGAGTCTCTCATTGTCATAGGTCTTTGTATCACATCTTTCATAATCGGCAAATTCAAAGTAAACTCTCTTTTAGTGTAATTTAAATGTTTCAGTATTTCATGTCAGCAATGTCTGACTGAACTAAATTTTATCTACATTTATGCCATATTTTTCTGCAGTTTGTCCTTTTTAACAAGCAAAGATGCTCAGTCATGTTGGCTACATATTTCCATGATATGCATAGTTACTTGTATGTGCAAGTTATTATAATGAAAATTCACAAAACCATCAGATTTAATATACATATATTCTTTTGCTAAAGTAAAAAATGGAAAAACAAAAAAGTAATTCCTGCATGTTGTTCATATTCAGCCATTTTGAGAATACATATAAGAAATATAATTAAATATACGGAATACTCCTGCTTCAACAATCCTGTGCTCTTCATACTAAGTAAGTGGTAAATAAGTAAAGTAAAGTGGGCTCAGTGGACATTGCAGATATTCCACATGACTCCAGAGAGAAAAGAACAAGTGACTATGTTGAATACCGCTCTAGAATGCATTCTAGTTACCGGGCATTGCCCCATCCTGAACTCAGTGCCACACCTGCTCAGCCATATGATATTTTTCAAGCTTTGCGACACCAAGACAGTGAGCAAAATCCCATTCATGTGGCTGGTGATGAACTGAACATCACTCCTACTTCTGTCGGGCACCATGCTAGATACCCTTAGGCACTTAAAACCAACCAGCTAGCATAATTCTAACCAAGGTGCAGTCAGAGTTTATCTTCTGTGAAGAGAACTCAGACACACACAACCTCAATTCAGATGCATATGCCACAGCCTCATACTCATGACCATATAGGCATCAATGACTTTGCTATTTACATGGCTCATCGTGAGCTTGTGATCTCTTGAATTATCAAGTTTGACAACTGTCCAGATAACTATCATGAATTCCATATGAGGACTTATCTGCAATAAATAGCTTGACTTTCTAGCTAAGTGCTTGTGTCCTCCATCATTAGAACAAGTTAAAATCTGACCCATTCATATCAGTGACCCTGCGGCTGGGCTCAGGATGGCACGGATGCATCTGGAGGAATGCTATGTTTCACTAAAATAATTGAGAAGGCTCTATTGGACAAACTTGAGAAGTTTCCCAGAATTGGACCTAAAGACCGGAGGAGCTGGGAGAGACAGTTTCAGGGAGTCATCATCCCTTTTCTTCTCCTCACACCTCTTTTACATTGACATGAGAGCAACCCCAACAATACCCTCATCATACATTGATTGAGTATCTCAGCTTGAAATTTTGTTGCCACAGGGGCAAATGTGTGCCTGTGCTTTCTGATCTGCATTAAGGGAAACATTAGGGGTAAAAGATGGTTATAGGTGTGAAGCTACGTGGGGGGGGGGGCAAAAGATTATTTTCCTACTTTCTGTTTATCTTATTTTATTTTGCTCTAAATGACGTGCACGCTGTCACAATAAGCATAGAATTGAATAAAGTTTTAATGACCGTGCACATGTTCAGCTTGTCATAGCAACCCAGAGCTTATCGTTGATGAATGAGCTGCAAGGAACATAAAGGTTGTAGCTTTGTTGCTTAGCGGTGACAAATGAGCTGTTGGAAATACTTGATCTTCAGTGTATGAACTGATTGTAGTTGCAACACAAGGAGAATCCTGTTTAACTGTTAACAGTTGGCTGTTGCTAATACAAGAAGTAGCTGTAGGTTTTTAAAATATACACAAAGTACCTATACAAAGCATACCTGCCATAAAACACACTTCTGTTAAAAAAGAAACATGCTTAAATTTTTGTGGGGATATTGTGGGATGTTTAGAACAATCTTGGAATTTGTGTGTTTTTTTGTTTCCAAGCCTTTAATTGATTAGTCCAAGCAATCAGACAAAACAAAAGCATCAGACAAAACAAAAGCAACCTGTTACACCAGGGACAAAAGTTTCAGTGATGAAGATGCAGCTGATGAAAGGTGTTTTTTTTTGTGAAGGAGGGGGAAGATCAGTATCCAAGAGAGAGACAGAGAGACAGGAGGGGAGGGAGGAGGAGGAGGATGAGAGATATAAATCAACTGTATGACACAGAACTTTGCTCAGAAAGCTGAGTGCGCTCAGCAGCTTCCCCTCTCCTCCTCTCTCTCTGATGATGGAGGAAGCTGAACTCTGTTTTCCACAACTCCTCAACGTGTCTTGCAAAAAGCGCACACATGCTCACTCTGAGAAAATGATGATTTACATCCTGCTGTCTTCTGTCTCTTTGCTGACTGTGGTTCTGAATGTGTCAGAACCACAGTTTTCTCCCACATAAATTGCGTCTCCTTTGTGTTGCTTCTCTTTCTAGAGATGTCTTCATGTTTAGTGCTTCAGTCTTCCAGATCCTTGCTACCTTGACTTGCTCTGATGGTGATACAAAATTATTTTTGGATTGATTGACTCAGATTGACCCAGCCTGCCACATGATTCCTGTGTGTCAGTGGCTTCTGCATTTGCCATCACCTGCTCTCCACCACCATTTTATTAACTGCCAGTCCTGGAACAGAATCTGGGAATCAAACTTATTGCCAATGAACTTCTTCATTAACTGTTATTTTCAGAGAGGTAAATAAATCTATTGTGTAGCTGAAAGGCCATGGTCTCAGTGTTTTCACTGTTGCCACTGCTTGCTTTGCTTCTCTGTTTGCCTGAAGGTATTGTAGTCTTCTGCTAACATGTGTAAACCTGTAGTCTTTGGAAAAGTCTCTGAAAAGCTCACAACTGTCCTGGAGTCCATTGTTATACACAACTGTTTCAGGTACCCCCCCGGTGGCTGAAAGCTTCTTTTAGGGCAGCAGTTATTGTGTTGGCAGAGGTAATGTAGAGGTGAGAAACTTTTATGTAGCAGGAAAAATAATCCACTATGAGAAGATGTTGCTGTTGCCAGGGTCTCTCTTGCACTGGAGTGGTCAATAAAAGGCTCTTTGTGCTCTTTTCTGTGTTCCGAGTAAATTTTGCAATTACCCATAAGCTGACTGATCTGTACCGATAATCCTGGCCACCAGACCGACTAGTGCAGAGCGAGAGCGCAACAAAGAGTCCCTTAGTAGCCACTGTGGAGGTGAATGAGAGGTGATTTTCTCTCATTCAGTGGGGAATGATTCTCTGTCCTTTGAGAAGCAGCCCTCCTACCAGTGTGATCATCTCTCTCTGGCCAGTATGGCACTACCTCTGACAGAAGGGCATATTTTTCTGGCCCTTCTATTTTACAGTACTTTGAGTTTTGCACATACAGGATCATTTGCCTGTTTCTCTTGAATTTCGGTGGCTACTAAGCATTTGTCTGGCAGGTGCACGATATCAACAGCAGTCTGGATGGGAGCTCATCTTGTGCTTTTGACCTCAGAAGTGGCACAAGAGGCTTGTAATCTGTTTCTAATTTGAACTTTAGTTCCACAAGGTAAAGCATCAGCTGTTCACACTCCCATGGCACTGCCGAAGCCTCCTTTTCAGTCTGTGCACAATGTATCTCAACTTCGGGCAAGCACATTAAGAAGAACACATGTTTCCATGTTCCGTCTGTCTGTTGTCTGCAGAGGATGGTCCCCAGACCAATAGATAAGGCATCTGCAAACATGTATGTCTCCACTGTAGGTGAGAAAATGGCCAGTACACATAGTGAACTCAGTTCTGTTTTGGGCCTTTTGAAAAGTCTCTTTCCCTGGCACTCCCTAGCACCACTTGGTGCCCTGTCCAGATCTGTTGTCACACTGTCCGCCATAATGCGGTGGCCCACAAGCTTGATACTGTTTTTTTGTTCAATGTGAGCCCCTCCTCCTGCAGCCTCTTTAGCACCTGGTGTATGCTCTCAATGTGCTGCTGGACATTCTCTCCATAAACAACTCTATAATCTGCATGGCACACAACTCCATTGCACCCCTCCAACATCTGTGACATGTGATGCTCAAAGTGCTTGGGAGCTGATGAGATCCCAAACAGTAGGTGGTTGAATGCATATTTCCTGAAAGAGGTTATGAAAGTCATGAGGGGCCAGCTCTCCTGTGCCACTAAGATCTGACAGAAGCCAAAGGTTGCATCCAGCTTTGTGAACAACTTTGCTCCTGCCAACATGGTCAGTGTGTGGTCTACAGCTGGCATTATTTGTTTCTCTTCTTAACCACTGATTTTAGATGTGCCAGACCCACGTAGAGTCGAATCTTTCCAGGTTGTGCATTTGGTGCTACTGACGTGCCAACGCACCAGGGTCAAGCCTGGTTGCCATAACATTAACCTATACCCCTCCTCAGGGATTGTGGAAGCTGGAGTCTCCTTGATTGCTTCTGTTGAGGACAAGTACCATTTGACTAGTGAAGATATCACTGCGAGAGGAAGAAAATTTTTCTGACAATCCCAATTTAAACGAGTGCATTTATTCACAGACAAACCAAGGGCCGTGGAATCTTACACTAGAACAGCCCACACCATCTTAGATCAGGTCACTGCATATCTAAATGTGCTATAGACGGCAAATGGACTTTGTGGTTTTGTGACATTATGTTTGTTGTGGTGAGGATGTAGTATCACTGTAGTTTCAGTGTGTGTAGTAGTAAACTGGTTGTTTGTGGTGGTGGAAAATGGCGATAAATTTAGCCAAACCTCTGTGCTAATGGAGATATAGTTTGACATTAGAGGATGATTACAGCTGCATTTAAGATTCTTTGTTTTCTGACATAATTTGGTGATCGTGAGTGCATGACTACAAACAAAACAAAAATCTGTTACACCAGAGAGGAGTTTCAGAGAGTAATGAAGATGCAGATGATGAAGAGTGTGATGCGTAATTTGAGGTAGGAAAAAAATGGTCGAGAGACTGAAAAACAGGAGAGGAGGGAGGAGGAGGAGGATGATGAGAGATAAACCAACTGTATGACACAGAACTTTGCTCAGGAAGCTGTGAGTGCTCAGCAGCTTCCCCTCTCCTCCTCTCTCTCTGATGATGGAGGAAGCTGAACTCTGTTTTCCACAACTCCTCAATGTGTCTTGTAAAAAGAACACACTGCCTCACTCTAACACAATGTTCATTTACATTGTGCTGTCTTCCATTTCTCTGCTGACTGCATCTCTCAATCTGCTGGTCATCATCTCCATCTCCCACTTCAGGCACAGATAAATGTCTTAACATTGATAATATGTTGTTGTAGTGAGATTGATTTGAAATCAGTGACCTCTGAGCATGACATCCTGATGGTTTGATGAGACTTTGGTTCATAATCAGTGCTTATAACATTTACTGTTTAGATACTCTGTAGTTTGAAGTGTCATTACTGCTTTTAGAAAACAACTGCTTCTATTGGTAATAATGCTGTGGCTGTTTGTAATATTCACTGTGATGATTTTCTCTCACTCCAGGCAGCTCCACACCCCCACCAACCTCCTCCTCCTCTCTCTGGCTGTCTCTGACTTCCTCGTAGGTCTATTTGTGACACCGTTTCATATCCTCTTAACAGAACCCTGTTGGCTTCTGGGTGACCTGGTCTGTGTTCTGTTGTATTTTTTATGCTTTATCACTGTCTGTGCCTCAGTAGTAAACATGGTGCTCATATCAGTCGACCGTTATGTGGCTATCTGTGACCCTCTGCACTACCCCACCAGAATCACTCCAAACAGAGTTCAGATCTGTGTTGTCCTGTGTTGGATTTACTGTGTTTTCTACAGTTTTCTGATTTTATATGATAGCCTAACACAGCCAGGAAGGTATACATCCTGTTATGGAGAATGTGTGATCTCCATATTTGGAGCTGTTGGCATTGTGTTTCTCTTTGTCATGCCAGTTAGTGCCATCATCATTCTGTATATGAGAGTGTTTGTGGTGGCTGTGTCTCAGGCTCGTGCCATGCGCTCCCACATTGCAGCTGTCACACTGCAGCGTTCAGGGACTGTAACTGTTAAGAAATCAGAGATGAAAGCAGCCAGGAATCTTGGTGTTGTTGTTGCTGTGTTTCTCATGTGTTACATTCCATTTTATTGTGTCACTCTGTCTGGCACGGACCTCACAATTGGATCTCCAACCGAGATCTTTGTGAGTTTTTTGGTATTTTTGAACTCCTGTCTAAACCCTATAATTTACGCCCTTTTGTATCCCTGGTTTAGAAAATCAGTTAAACTCATTGTTACCCTTGAAATCCTGCAGCCTAACTCCTGTATGATCAACGTCCTGTAGAGAGAAACTGTGGAGTGACTGAAAAGAGACACATGAGCTTTTCTGTGAAGGAACAAATGAGTTTTTATTTACTGCTCTTAAGTCACTGAAGTGAAGCCCATATGCAGTGATGTAGTAAATCATGGACAGGCTTTACTACAGTTGAATGTCTTGCAGTCTTTGCAAATAATTCTCTCTTTGTCATAGGAGATTTTTGAATGAGCAAAGTTTAATCTGCTGTCACATATTTCATAATCAACACAATGAAACGAAACACTCCCTCTGATTGTATTTATTTCAAATGTTTATTTCAGTATTTCATGTCAGCAATGTCTGACTGAACCAAATTGAATCTACATTTATGCCATATTTTTCTAAATTTTGTTTGCCCTTTTTTAACCAGCAAAGATCTTCCATCAACTGGGCTACACATTCCCATGATCACTTTTTTATTCTGTAAATGCTGAAAATGATTTGCATAAGATTACTTGCTACTGTTGAAATACAATTTACTACATGTATATACTATATATTTCCTGTATATGCAAGTTAGTGTAGATCAAACTCACAAAATCATCAGATCTAAAATTCATATCAATTCTTTAGATTTCTAAATTTAAAAATGAAAAACAAAAAAGTAATGTTATTGCATACTGATCATATCCAGCTGTTTGACTTATATCATACATATCACAAACAATATTTTCAAAAGGCTCTAGCGTTAAATATTTTGCACTGAACAATTACAAAAGTAAACCTTTACTTAATTTATCTGAAATAAAATGTGTAATAAATTAAAATGAAAAATCATGACCTGATCAGTGATCATTAGAGGTCAGAGTGCATCAAAAGCATACAAGCCTCAGAGGCACAGAACAAATATTAAGTCCACAGTAATGGACTGTATATCTTTAAAGATAAAACCACTTCACACACCACCTTGATGAAGACAAAAGAGTGATGAAGATGCAGTTGATGAAAATTGTGACGTATAATTTGAGGTAGGAAAAAAAAAATCTGTATCCAACAGAGAGACTGAGACAGGAGGGGAGGGAGGAGGAGGATGATGAGAGAGATAAACCAACTGTATGACAGAACTTTGCTCAGAAAGCTGTGAGTGCTCAGCAGCTTCCCCTCTCCTCCTCTCTCTCTGATGATGGAGGAAGCTGAACTCTGTTTTCCACAACTCCTCAATGTGTCTTGCAAAAAGCACAAACGTCCTCACTCTGAGACAATGTTGGTTTACATTGTGCTGTCCTTCATTTCTCTGCTGACTGCATCTCTCAATCTACTGGTCATCATCTCCATCTCCCACTTCAGGCACAGATAAATGTCTTAGCATTGATAATATGTTGTTGTAGTGAGATTGATTGAAATCAGTGACCTCTGAGCATGACATCCTGATGGTTTGATGAGACTTTGGTTCATAATCAGTGCTTATAACATTTACTGTTTAGATACTCTGTAGTTTGAAGTGTCATTACTGCTTTTAGAAAACAACTGCTTCTATTGGTAATAATGCTGTGGCTGTTTGTAATATTCACTGTGATGATTTTCTCTCACTCCAGGCAGCTCCACACCCCCACCAACTTCCTTCCTCCTCTCTCTGGCTGTCTCTGACTTCCTCGTAGGTCTCCTTGTGATGCCATTTCATATCTTTTTAACAGAACCCTGTTGGTACCTGGGTGACCTGGTCTGTGTTCTGGATTATTTCTTAAACTTTATCATTGTCTGTTCCTCAGTAGTAAACATGGTGCTCATATCAGTCGACCGTTATGTGGCTATCTGTGACCCTCTGCACTACCCCGCCAGAATCACTCCAAACAGAGTTCAGATCTGTGTTGTCCTGTGTTGGATTTACTGTGTTTTCTACAGTTTTCTGGTTTTATATGATAACCTGAAACAACCAGGCAGGTATAACTCCTGTTATGGAGAATGTGTGATCTATGTAGTTGGATCTGTTGGCATCGTGTTAGTCTTTATCATTCCAGTTAGTACCATCATCATTCTGTATGTGAGAGTGTTTGTGGTGGCTGTGTCTCAGGCTCGTGCCATGCGCTCCCACATTGCAGCTGTCACACTGCAGCGTTCAGTGACTGTAACTGTTAAGAAATCAGAGATGAAAGCAGCCAGGAATCTTGGTGTTGTTGTTGCTGTGTTTCTCATGTGTTACTGTTTATATTTTTGTGTCAATGTCTCTGGCTCTGACCACACAATTGGTTCTCCAACTGAGGTATTTTCAAGTTTTGTGATATTTTTAAACTCCTGTCTAAACCCTGTGATTTATGCCTTTTTGTATCCCTGGTTTAGAAAATCAGTTAAACTCATTGTTACCCTTAAAATCCTGCAGCCTAACTTTTGTATGATCAATGTGCTGTAGAGAGAACCTGTGGAGTGTTCATCATCAGCACATGTAGTGAATCAAGGACAGGCTGTACTCCAAGGAAATGCTCCTTTTTGGTGTATTTACTTCTTATGTTTATTCCAATGCTTAATCTACATTTATGCCATATTTTTCTGCCATTTGATTTGCCGCTTTTTAATAAGTAAAGGTGCTCAGTTAACTTGGGCTATATATTCCTCTTATATATATTCCTCTTATATAAAAATGAAAAAACGAGAAATGTGTTGCATATTATTCATATCCAGCTGTTTGACTGATGTCATAATATAAAATAGAATAATAGCCTGTCAATATTTTTTGCACAGATGAACTTTAACTTCAGTGACATGAAAAGAAATAGTACTAAATGGAAATCAGAAACCAGGTTGTGATCAAAGATCATTAGAATGTCAGAGTACACAAAAAGCATACAGACCTCAGAGGTTAACTGGTTATTATTACTGCGGCTTAGAAAGCATCTGGTTACAGTTCCATGGTATCATTATTGTCAAACTGTGTTAGCTGACTTAGTTACACAATTGTCAGGTAATGTGGTAACTGATGCACTTCACTGTTTTACTAAAAGTGAAAGGCAAAGGCAAATTTATTTGTATAGCACCATTCATACACTAAGCAATTCAAAGTGCTTTACAGGGCATATAATTACATTAAAAACATGGAAAAGGCATTTAAAAACAAAGACAATAGAATAAAATAAAGTAAAATAAAATGTAAAACTACATTAAGAAAACAAGGATGAACAATTATTTGAAGGCAGTAGTAAACAACATTTTCAGTCCTGCTTTAAATGAGCTGACAGTTTGAGAAGATCTCAGGTGTTCAGGAAGTTTGTTCCACAAGTGAGGCGCATAGTAACTGAATGCTGCTTCACTTTGTTTGGTTCTGGTTCTGGGAACACACCGTAGACCCGTCCCAGAGGAGCTAATACATTTTGAATATATTTTGGTCCAAAACCATTTAGTGCTTTATAAACTAGCAATAAGATCAAATCTATCCTTTGACTAATGGGAAGCCAGTGTAGTGATCTGAGAACCGGTATGATATGGTCCAGTTTCCTGGTGTTTGTAAGGACTCTGGCAGCCGCATTCTGGATTCGCTGCAGCTGCCTGATTGATATTTTTTGTTAAGACCTGTAAACGAACCATTGCAATAATCTAACCTGCTGAAGATAAATGCATGAACAGGTTTTTCTGCATCTTGTTTAGACAGAAATCCCTTTATTCTAGCAATGTGTTTCAGGTGGTAATAGGCAGATTTAATAATAATAAAATTCATTTATATAGCACTTTTCTAAACATATGTTACAAAGTGCTTTACAATAAAAGACACAAAAGGCACAACAAAGTCCTAAATACTAAGGAGGATAAAAGGAAGATAAGAGCAGGCTTATACGGCTGTAGCAGCTGGGATATATAACTTGGAGAAAAGCCGTGCAGTGCTTTAAAAGTTATTAATAAAATCTTAAAATCAATCCTAAAACATATCGGGAGCCAGTGCAGGGAAGCTAAAACAGGAGTGATGTGGTCAATTCTCCTTTTTCCAGTCAAGAGTCTTGCAGCTGAGTTCTGGACAACCTGGAGCTGGTTAATTGATTTATGGCACAGGCAGGTGAATAGACTGTTGCAATAGTCAAGGCGTGAAGAAATAAAAGCATGTAAAATTTAGTGATGGATTTTATGTGGTTGTTAAAATTCAGGTCTGATTCAATGATTACACCAAGGTTTTTTGGCTTGATTTGTAGCTTTCAATGACATGGAGTCAAGGTGAGCACTGACCTTTGGCCTTTCATTTTTGGGGCCAAAAACAATCACTTCTGTCTTTTCTGTATTGAGCTGGAGAAAATTCTGGCACATCCATTCTTTGATTTGATTAATACACTCACATAATGAAATTAGGGGACTATAATCATGAGATGAAACCGATATATAAAGTTGGATGTCATCTGCATAGATCTGTTGTAGTATTCCATAATCTGAGCAAGGGGCAGCATGTAGATATTGAATAAGAGAGGTCAGAGAATAGACCCTTGAGGAACTCCACATTTAATTTTAGTTCGCTCAGACTTGTAATTATCAAGTGAGACAAAATAGTCTCTATCTTGTAAGATTTTAACCAATTTAACCCAGTGCCAGTAACTCCCACCCACGTGAAGTGTAGATGAAATGGCAATAATCTTCAATATTAAAAAATCACTGCAATTATTCTTTTTCATTACCAGATGAAAAAAAATAAAATTGTATGTTGACATTACACATAAATTAGCTCCACATGGCTAATTTGTGTAAATGAACATGAACACATGGCAAACAACCACTATGTCACATTGAAGTGTGAGGAAGTGCCTATATTATCAGATGTGATAGCGTCAGCAAAGTGAAACTGAACAAATCTAATATTAGGTTGTTACTAAACAAACATGACTGACAGGACAAACCAGCAATTACCTACAAAAAAAAAGAGGATTATGTACAAAAGATGCTAACAATACACAGCTACAAACAGTAAAGACACTGAGTAAAGCTTTGAAACTAAAAATTTTTCAAACTAAAACTACAAGGAACAGGAAAAACTTGCAGGTTGACACTGCCACAAGAGTGGGTGGGAGAGCTGGAAAGCAGAGTCTGCAGAGGCCTGCCAACAAGCAAGGACAGACGACAAATAGTTTCCGGAGGCCGCCCCCAGAGAAGTACCAAAAGCAGGAAGCTAAGGCCTTTTTGGAGGGTGACTATAACAGCCAAGTAGCAATCAGGGAATAACTGAAGAGCAGGCTTGCGTTGCTCTTCTAGATGAATCCAGGAGCATCATCCCCCTAGTGTGGCCAGGCGAGTTTACCTAAATGCAGACTACTAACCTGTGGTTGGTGGAGAGTGAGCTCTTCATGGCCTTCCTACTATCATTAGAAAGACAAGATACGCTCCTTTAAATGAACTGATATGCTACTGATGAGCAATTCATCTCAGCTGTTAAATCCTGTGCACTTAAAACCTGTCTGGCCGCCACAGCTCCCCACAGCAGTAGGATGACCCAGATCACACGATACAAGAAGAAAGCACTCTTCTGTCTTTATAGGGTGCAGTGAAAACAGTTTTTCCTCAGAGATATCATTTCTGTTCACTATTACTTTAGAAAGCATTTTGGATTGATTACCTGAATATGGACTTCTGTTTCTTGAAGATCATTGCTACTGTTATGGTAGTGGTTAGTGAATTTTGGATTGTGGACTTGGGGCCATTGTTCTTGAAAACTCAAACACACCAGAGTTTAGTGTATGTCTGTGAGTTGACACACACTACCTCTCTTTCTGGATCCTCAGTGGTGAGCTGTCATTAAATCCATATCCGAAAGAATGATGTATTGTTATTGTATCTGATCAGTAATACAACAAATAAAATTATGTTTCTTAGGCTTTATTCATGGGCTAACCAATTAACCTTCTTCTAGATGGCTATTACCAGCTGCCTGGTTGCTGTGCAATTTTAATAGACCTCATCCAGTTGGTCACTAGCTATATTGTACACTAGCAACCACAAGAGTGAAACAAAAGTGAAAGTAAATCTATAAAACGAAAGCAAAGCAGGAGCCTTGTATTTTCTGAATAAAATGAACCTTAACAGTTTTTCTTACCTCCATTATGTAATTCATGGTTCTTATATCAACTAGATCATCATCAGCCTGAATTTCCCCTTGGTGATGAGTAGAGTTTATCTTATCTTGTCTTATTATGGTCCTGGTGCACATGTTAACTTGCTTGTTGCTAGCTCAACCCACAACAGAGCCATTGATAGTCTTTGAGCAGTCATCATGCTACTACAGCAACTATCATTGAAACAACAGGACCGTCCCATCACGGGTACAGTACTTATTTCTCAGTGATATTATGGTCTCTAAAGTTACCACATCCTCCAAAAGCAGCCATGATGTGCCATGTATGGTTAGAAACCTCCAAGTCTTTAGCAGTATGACTGTGCTTAGTGGTACACTGTGTTGGTTGTGGTGGTGGAAAACAGACGACAGACTTAGCCAAGTATGGGTCCTATCACTCGCTTAACTCATCTGTGTGTCTTTTGTAGTTTTGAAAAAGACCTGTGCTAATGGAGATATAGTTTATGACAATAGAGAATGGTTATAGCTGCATTTAAGATTTGGTTTTCTGATAGTATTTGGTGACAGTGAGTATATGCCTCATCAAAACCTAAACAAAAACAACCTGTTACACCAGAGAGAGACATTTCAGAGAGCAATGAAAGTGCAACTGATGAAGAGCAGGATGCATTACGTGAGGGAGGAGGAAGATCAGTATTCAGCAGAGACAGACTGAGAGAAAGGATGGGAGGGAGGAGGAGGAGGATGAGAGAGATAAACCAACTGTATGACACAGAACTTTGCTCAGAAAGCTGTGAGTGCTCAGCAGCTTCCCCTCTCCTCCTCTCTCTCTGATGATGGAGGAAGCTGAACTCTGTTTTCCACAACTTCTCAACATGTCTTGCAGAAAGCGCACGCATGCTCACTCTGAGACAATGATGATTTACATCCTGCTGTCTTCTGTCTCTTTGCTGACTGTGGTTCTGAATGTGCTGGTCATCATCTCCATCTCCCACTTCAGGCACAGATAAATGTCTTAGCATTGATAATATGTTGTTGTAGTGAGATTGATTGAAATCAGCGACCTCTGAGCATGACATCCTGATGGTTTGATGAGACTTTGGTTCATAATCAGTGCTTATAACATTTACTGTTTAGATACTCTGTAGTTTGAAGTGTCATTACTGCTTTTAGAAAACAACTGCTTCTATTGGTAATAATGCTGTGGCTGTTTGTAATATTCACTGTGATGATTTTCTCTCACTCCAGGCAGCTCCACACCCCCACCAACAACCTCCTCCTCTCTCTGGCTGTCTCTGACTTCCTCGTAGGTCTATTTGTGATGCCGTTTCATATCTTTTTAACAGAACCCTGTTGGTACCTGGGTGACATGGTCTGTGTTCTAAATTATGTCTTAAATTTTATAATTGTCTGTTCCTCAGTAGTAAACATGGTGCTCATATCAGTTGACCGTTATGTGGCTATCTGTGACCCTCTGCACTACCCCACCAGAATCACTCCAAACAGAGTTCAGATCTGTGTTGTCCTGTGTTGGATTTACTGTGTTTTCTACAGTTTTCTGGTTTTATATGATAACCTGAAACAACCAGGCAGGTATAACTCCTGTTATGGAGAATGTGTGATCTATGTAGTTGGAGCTGTTGGCATCGTGTTAGTCTTTATCATTCCTATCACTGCCATCATCATTCTGTATGTGAGAGTGTTTGTGGTGGCTGTGTCTCAGGCTCGTGCCATGCGCTCCCACATTGCAGCTGTCACACTGCAGCGTTCAGTGACTGTAACTGTTAAGAAATCAGAGATGAAAGCAGCCAGGAATCTTGGTGTTGTTGTTGCTGTGTTTCTCATCTGTTACTGTTTATATTTTTGTGTCAATGTCTCTGGCTCTGACCACACAATTGGTTCACCAACTCAGGTATTTTCAAGTTTTGTGATATTTTTAAACTCCTGTCTAAACCCTGTGATTTATGCCTTTTTGTATCCCTGGTTTAGAAAATCAGTTAAACTCATTGTTACCCTTAAAATCCTGCAGCCTAACTCCAGTATGATCAATGTGTTGTAGAGAGAAACTGTGGAGTGTTCATCATCAAAACATGTAGTGAATCAAGGACAGGCTGTACTCCAAGGAAATGGTCCCTTTTGGTGTATTTACTTCAAATGTTTATTCCAATGCTTAATCTACATTTATGCCATATTTTTCTGCCATTTGTTTTGCCGCTTTTTTATAAGTAAAGGTGCTCAGTTAACTGGGCTATATATTCCTCTTATATATATTCTTCTTACATAAAAATGAAAAAACAAAAGAGAACTGTGTTGCATATTGTTTATATACACCTGTTTGACTTACAATATACACAAAAGAACAAATATAATGTTCAATAGGTTGTAAAAAAATCTGACTTTCAAATCCATTTATTTTTATTTTTTATGTGTTTAAAAGGAAAAAAGAAAAGAGTAATGTTATTGCACATTATTCATATCCAGCTGTTTGACTGATGTCATAATATAAAATAGAATAATAGCCTGTCAATATTTTTTGCACAGATGAACTTTAACTTCAGTGACATGAAAAGAAATAGTACTAAATGGAAATCAGAAACCAGGTTGTGATCAAAGATCATTAGAATGTCAGAGTACACAAAAAGCATACAGACCTCAGAGGTTAACTGGTTATTATTACTGCGGCTTAGAAAGCATCTGGTTACAGTTCCATGGTATCATTATTGTCAAACTGTGTTAGCTGACTTAGTTACACAATTGTCAGGTAATGTGGTAACTGATGCACTTCACTGTTTTACTAAAAGTGAAAGGCAAAGGCAAATTTATTTGTATAGCACCATTCATATACTAAGCAATTCAAAGTGCTTTACAGGGCATATAATTACATTAAAAACATGGAAAAGGCATTTAAAATCAAAGACATTAAAATAAGATAAAGTAAAATAAAATGTAAAACTACATTAAGAAAACAAGGATGAACAATTATTTGAAGGCAGTAGTAAACAACATTTTCAGTCCTGCTTTAAATGAGCTGACAGTTTGAGAAGATCTCAGGTGTTCAGGAAGTTTGTTCCACAAGTGAGGCGCATAGTAACTGAATGCTGCTTCACTTTGTTTGGTTCTGGTTCTGGGAACACACCGTAGACCCGTCCCAGAGGAGCTAATACATTTTGAATATATTTTGGTCCAAAACCATTTAGTGCTTTATAAACTAGCAATAAGATCAAATCTATCCTTTGACTAACGGGAAGCCAGTGTAGTGATCTGAGAACTGGTATGATATGGTCCAGTTTCCTGGTGTTTGTAAGGACTCTGGCAGCCGCATTCTGGATTAGCTGCGGCTGCCTGATTGATATTTTTTGTTAAGACCTGTAAACAAACCATTGCAATAATCTAACCTGCTGAAGATAAATGCATGAACAGGTTTTTCTGCATCTTGTTTAAAAGAAAACCCTTTATTCTAGCAATGTTTTTCAGGTGGTAATAGGCAGATTTAATAATAATAAAATTCATTTATATAGCACTTTTCTAAACATACTGTATGTTACAAAGTGCTTTACAATAAAAGACACAAAAGGAACAACAAAGTCCTAAATACTAAGGAGGATAAAAGGAAGATAAGAGCAGGCTTATACGGCTGTAGCAGCTGGGATATATAACTTGGAGAAAAGCTGTGCAGTGCTTTAAAAGTTATTAATAAAATCTTAAAATCAATCCTAAAACGTATAAGGAGCCAGTGCAGGGAAGCTAAAACAGGAGTGATGTGGTCAATTCTCCTTTTTCCAGTCAGGAGTCTTGCAGCTGAGTTCTGGTCAACCTGGAGCCGGTTAATTGATTTATGGCACAGGCAGTTGAATAGACTGTTGCAATAGTCAAGGCATGAAGAAATAAAAGCATGTAAAATTTAGTGATGGATTTTATGTGGTTGTTAAAATTCAGGTCTGAGTCAATGATTACACCAATGTTTTTGGCTTGATTTGTAGCTTTCAATGACATGGAGTCAAGGTGAGCATTGACCTTTGGCCTTTCATTTTCGGGTCCAAGAACAATCACTTCTTTCTTTTCTGTATTGAGCTGGAGAAAATTCTGGCACATCCATTCTTTGATTTGATTAATACACTCACATAATGAAATTAGGAGACTATAATCATGAGATGAAACCGATTATATAAAGTTGGATGTCATCTGCATAGATCTGTTGTAGTATTCCATAATCTGAGCAACGCACAGCATGAAGATATTGAATAAGAGAGGTCCGAGAATAGACCCTTGAGGAACCCCACATTTAATTTTAGTTCGCTCAGACTTGTAATTATCAAGTGAGACAAAATAGTCTCTATCTTGTAAGTAAGATTTTAACCAATTTAACCCAGTACCAGTAACTCCGACCCATGTGAAGTGAAGATGAAATAGCAATAATCTTCAATATGAAAAAATCATTGCAATTATTCTTTTTCATTAACAGATGAAAAAAAATAAAATTGTATGTTGACATTACACATAAATTAGCTCCACATGGCTGATTTGTATGAATGAACATGAATACATGGCAAACAACCACTATGTCACATTGGTGCATTGGAGGAAGTGCCTATATTATCAGATGTGATGGCGTCAGCAAAGAAAAACTGAACAAATCTAATATTAGGTTGTTACTAAACAAACATGACTGACAGGACAAACCAGCAATTACCTACAGAAAAACTGGGGATTATGTACAAAAGATGCTAACAATACACAGCTGCAAACAGTAAAGACACTAATGAGTAAAGCTTTGAAACTAAAAATTTTTCAAACTAAAACTACAAGGAACAGGAAAAACTTGCAGGTTGTGACACTGCCACAAGAGTGGGTGGGAGGGCTGGAAAGCAGAGTCTGGAGAGGCCTGCCAACAAGCAAAGACAGACGACAAATAGTTTCCGGAGGCCACCCCCAGAGATGTACCAAAAGCAGGGGCTAAAGGCAAGCAGGAAGCTAAGGCCTTTTTGGAGGGTGACTATAACAGCCAAGTAGCAATCAGGGAATAACTGAAGAGCAGGCTTGCGTTGCTGTTCTAGATGAGTCCACGAGCATCATCCCCCTAATGTGGCCAGGCGAGTTTACCTAAATGCAGACTACTAACCTGTGGTTGGTGCAGAGTGAGCTCTTCATGGCCTTCCTACTATCATTAGAAAGACAAGATATGCTCCTTTAAATGAACTGATATGCTACTGATGAGCAATTCATCTCAGCTGTTAAATCCTGTGCACTAAAACCTGTCTGGCCGCCACAGCTCCCCACAGCAGTAGGATGACCCAGATCACACAATACAAGAAGAAAGCACTCTTCTGTCTTTATAGGGTGCAGTGAAAACAGTCTTTCCCTGATGGATTGTTCTCAGAGATATCATTTCTGTTCACTATTACTTTAGAAAGCATTTTGGATTGATTACCTGAATATGGACTTCTGTTTCTAGAAGATCATTGCTACTGTTATGGTAGTGGTTAGTGAATTTTGGATTCTGCACTTGGGGCCATTGTTCTTGAAAACTCAAACACGCCAGAGTTTAGTGTATGTCTGTGAGTTGACACACACTACTTCTCTTTCTGGATCCACAGTGGTGAGCTGTCATTAAATCCATATCCGAAAGAATGATGTATTGTTATTGTATCTGATCAGTAATACAACAAATAAAATTATGTTTCTTAGGCTTTATTCATGGGCTAGCCAATTAACCTTCTTCTAGATGGCTATTACCAGCTGCCTGGTTGCTGTGCAATTTTAATAGACCTCATCCAGTTGGTCACTAGCTATATTGTACACTAGCAACCGCAAGAGTGAAACAAAAGTGAAAGTAAATCTATAAAACGAAAGCAAAGCAGGAGCCTTGTATTTTCTGAATAAAATGAACCTTAACAGTTTTTCTTACCTCCATTATGTAATTCATGGTTCTTATATCAACTAGATCATCATCAGCCTGAATTTCCCCTTGGTGATGAGTAGAGTTTATCTTATCTTGTCTTATTATGGTCCTGGTTCACATGTTAACTTGCTTGTTGCTAGCTCAACCCACAACAGAGCCATTGATAGTCTTTGAGCAGTCATCATGCTACTACAGCAACTATCATTGAAACAACAGGACCGTCCCATCACGGGTACAGTACTTATTTCTCAGTGATATTATGGTCTCTAAAGTTACCACATCCTCCAAAAGCAGCCATGATGTGCCATGTATGGTTAGAAACCTCCAAGTCTTTAGCAGTATGACTGTGCTTAGTGGTACACTGTGTTGGTTGTGGTGGTGGAAAACAGACGACAGACTTAGCCAAGTATGGGTCCTATCACTCGCTTAACTCATCTGTGTGTCTTTTGTAGTTTTGAAAAAGACCTGTGCTAATGGAGATATAGTTTATGACAATAGAGAATGATTATAGCTGCATTTAAGATTTGGTTTTCTGATAGTATTTGGTGACAGTGAGTATATGCCTCATCAAAACCTAAACAAAAACAACCTGTTACACCAGAGAGAGACATTTCAGAGAGCAATGAAAGTGCAACTGATGAAGAGCAGGATGCATTACGTGAGGGAGGAGGAAGATCAGTATTCAGCAGAGACAGACTGAGAGAAAGGATGGGAGGGAGGAGGAGGAGGATGAGAGAGATAAACCAACTGTATGACACAGAACTTTGCTCAGAAAGCTGTGAGTGCTCAGCAGCTTCCCCTCTCCTCCTCTCTCTCTGATGATGGAGGAAGCTGAACTCTGTTTTCCACAACTTCTCAACATGTCTTGCAGAAAGCGCACGCATGCTCACTCTGAGACAATGATGATTTACATCCTGCTGTCTTCTGTCTCTTTGCTGACTGTGGTTCTGAATGTGCTGGTCATCATCTCCATCTCCCACTTCAGGCACAGATAAATGTCTTAGCATTGATAATATGTTGTTGTAGTGAGATTGATTGAAATCAGTGACCTCTGAGCATGACATCCTGATGGTTTGATGAGACTTTGGTTCATAATCAGTGCTTATAACATTTACTGTTTAGATACTCTGTAGTTTGAAGTGTCATTACTGCTTTTAGAAAACAACTGCTTCTATTGGTAATAATGCTGTGGCTGTTTGTAATATTCACTGTGATGATTTTCTCTCACTCCAGGCAGCTCCACACCCCCACCAACCTCCTCCTCCTCTCTCTGGCTGTCTCTGACTTCCTCGTAGGTCTCTTTGTGATGCCGTTTGATATCTTTGTAGCAGGACCCTGTTGGTTCCTGGGTGACCTGGTCTGTGTTCTGTATTATTTCATATCCTTCATCACTGTCTGCAATTCAATAGTAACCATGGTGCTCATATCAGTCGACCGTTATGTGGCTATCTGTGACCCTCTGCACTACCCCACCAGAATCACTCCAAACAGAGTTCAGATCTGTGTTGTCCTGTGTTGGATTTACTGTGTTTTGTACACCTTTCTGATTTTATATGATAATCTGATACAACCAGGCAGGTATAACTCCTGTTATGGAGAATGTGTGATTAAAATAATTGGAGCTGTTAGCGTTGTTTTAGTCTTTATCATCCCAGTTAGTGCCATCATCATTCTGTATATGAGAGTGTTTGTGGTGGCTGTGTCTCAGGCTCGTGCCATGCGCTCCCACATTGCAGCTGTCACACTGCAGCGTTCAGGGACTGTAACTGTTAAGAAATCAGAGATGAAAGCAGCCAGGAATCTTGGTGTTGTTGTTGCTGTGTTTCTCATGTGTTATTTTCCATTATATTGTTCCACTCTGTCTGGTTCTGACCTTAAAGTTGGCTCCTCAACTCAGTTCTTTTTGACTTTTCTGATGCTTTTAAACTCCTTCCTAAACCCTATGATGTACGCCTTTTTGTATCCCTGGTTTAGAAAATCGGTTAAACTCATTGTTACCCTTGAAATCCTGCAGCTTAACTCCTGTATGATCAATGTGCTGTAGAGACAAACTGTGGAGTGACTGAAAAGAGACACATGAGCTTTTCTGTGAAGGAACAAATGAGTTTTTATTTGTTGTTGTAGAGTCACTGAATGAAGCCCATATGCAGTGATGGAGTAAATCATGGACAGGCTTTACTACAGTTGAATGTCCTGCAGTCCTTGCAAATATGTCTCTCTTTGTCATAGGTTATCTTTGAATGAGCAAAGTTTAATCTGTGGTTTTCTGCCATCACATATTTCATAATCAGCACAATGAAAGGAAACACTCCATTTGAGTGTATTTATTTTAAATGTTTCAGTATTTCATGTCAGCAATGTCTGACTGATCCAAATTGAATCTACATTCATGCCATATTTTTCTGAATTTTGTTTGCCCTTTTTAACCTTCAAAGATCCTCTATAAACTGGGCTACACATTCCCATCATCACTTTTTAATTCTGTAAATGCTGAAAATGATTTGCATAAGATTACATGCTAATGTTGAAATACAATTTTCTACATGTGTATACTATATTTTTACTGTGTATGCAACTTACTGTAGATCAAACTCAGTGTGGAGTGACTGAAAAGACACACATGAGCTTTTCTGTGAAGGAACAAATGAGTTTTTATTTGCTGAGTCACCGAAGTGAAGCCCATATGCAGTGATGTAGTAATTCATGGACAGGCTTTAGTACAGTTGAATGTCCTACAGTCCTTGCAAATATGTCTCTCTTTGTCATAGGTTATCTTTGAATGAGTAAAGTTTAATCTGTGGTTTTCTGCCATCACATCTTTGATAATCAGCAAAATGAAAATGAAAGTGAAAACCCCCTTTGTGTAGTTTTTTCCCACATGTTTTTCAATGTCAGTGAAGAGGGAGGGAGTGGTTGGCATAATTCAATCTACAATAACAAGCAAAAATGCTCAGTCAACTGGGCTATATATTCCCATTATCACTTTTTATGCTTTCTTTATATGCTGAGGCAAAATATCTGTGCCACCTCACTTGCTGCTGTAAAATGCAAGTTAATACATGTATATAATTATATCAAAGTCTATACTTACAAGTTGCTGTAAATAAAATTCCCCAAAAATGAAAAACAGAGCAGAGTAATGTCATTGCTTATTGTGTCTTATGTATTTATAACACAAAGTAGGCTGTAAATATTTTGCACAGAATAATTATTATTAATAATTAATTATCTCTTCATTGTTATGAAATAAACTGTACTAAATGGTAATCATGATGTGATCCAAGATCATTAGAGGTCAGAGTACACAAAAAGCACACAGCTGTCAAAGTCACAGAACAAACAGTAAGTCCACAGCAATGTACTGTCTATAATTATTAAACAATCTCACATACCACCCCAATAAAGTTGAGACAGTCACAAATAATGTGGCAAAAAAAAAAATCAGGATTCAGTGTGGGTCACCACCTTATTGTGTGTCCATTGGCATAGTTAGAAAAACCCATCATGATAGCAATAATAGCAATAATTCTGTCTCTTTGGTGCGTAACCCTCTGGGCTGTTGTTACGGGTCCTATCCAGTGGTGGACAAAGTACTCAACTTTATTACTTGAGTCAAAGTACTGGAGTATGTGCTTTAAAAATACTTAAGTATTTAAAATACTTTAAAAAATCTGAAATGTTTCTCACAATGCATTTTGAGTGCAGTCAGGAATCTTTCTCACACTGTAGTTATTTGCAGCTTTGTACTAGTTCATTGACCTGAATGTTACACACAGTTTAGAATAACTAGAGATGTGTTTGTACAGAATCAGTAAATGGGAAACAGAGGAAACTTTCTTTAGTGTAAATCTATTAGTGGACCATACAGGGGCTAAAAGTCTAAAACAGGTGTAAACTAGGACTAAACCAGGTCTAACTCAAGTCTAAAGTCAGATGAAATCATGTTAAAATCAGAACTATCCAAAAAAAGACTGAAGGTAGCAATAGTAAACTAGCACTGAACTAGGTCCAATCCATCCATCCATTTTGACACCAAAGTACAAAGCATTACAATAGTTAAGTCTGGAAGTGACAAAAGCATGAACTACTAATTCAAAATCATTATTTAACAACCTCAGCTAGAAGAAACTCGATTTGACAAGTGAGTTGATCTGTTTCTCAAACTTTAAGACACTATCTGTCATGATTCCCTTTTGGACTTCCTGGTGAGGACTTTTATTTTGGTTTCAGTTCCTGTTTTTTGCCCCTCTTGTGTTCCTCAGCAGCTTTATGTTAGTTTACCTTGATTAGTCTCACCTGTGTTCAATCTGTCTTTAGTTCTTGCTCTCTTTATATACATCCTACTTTCCTTTGTGTTTTGTAGGAGCATTGACTTATGTTACTAGTTCTTGTTTTGTATTCACTTGCCTGTTCAGTTTTGTTCCTGAGCAGGGATTTCCTGAACAGGGATTTGTGCCTGAGCCCTGGGAGATCCAGGTGAAATACTTTTGTGTCCTGCATTTGGGTCCTATGCCTCTCCTTCTCCAGCACACCACCACCACTTAACACTATCAAACATCACCCCAAAGTTTTTTTTATAGTTGTCTTCAGATGAGGAGCCAGGGACCCTTGTAAAAAAAAACAAAAAACATTTATGGTCACTGGATCACTAAACAGCACACAGTCAGCAAATAGTTTTGTTTTCATTAGGGTTTAAAAAGTTACAGGCCAAACATGTTCTCAAGCCTGTAAGACAGTTGAACAACGGCTTTAGTGATTTGTCTCTCATTGTGTTCAATGAGAAATATATCTGAATATCATCTGCATAAAAATAAAAAGAGAAGCCATATTTCATCAAAATAGATCCCAGTGGTAGCACATACAATGAAAAGAGAAGTGGTCCAAGAACGGACCCTTGCGGGACAGCACAGGACAGGGGGAATGAAGAGGAGGAGCAGTTACCAATATTAACAGCACTGCACTGATTGAGTAGGTTACATAGGCTACTGCACATTCACTGCAGATCCTACTGAGCCGCTAGTGCAGGCTCCTGTTGGAATTTTTTCTGAGAAAACCACAATGTTATTGGCTTTTGTGTCTGCAAAGAGAGTAAGCCATCTCATGGCTGTCTGTCTTCCATGTGCCTGCAGGTTAGGGAAGATTGTATTACACCTACACTGTATCCTAAACCTACTTACATGCCCAAATGCATCACCAGTGATTTTTTATTTATTTATTTTTTTTAATTTCTCTGCCCCACGTTTTCGAGTAAGATGAGGAAACTTCGTACTTTCTGTTCCTGGTGCAAGCTTTGGCGTGATATGTGGTGCAAATTGCAGACATTTTCAATCTCAGCAGATTACTGGGTTCACCTGTATCAGTGGAGCGTTTGTCTCACTGGCTGTGTGACACTTGCTATTCTTCATTTAGATGCCTGGGCCTACATGTGTTTGTTTGTGTGCCCAACTGGTGTTTAAAGTTTGGATCAGACTTTAGTGAGGCTCAGGTCATCTCTAGCTCTTGTTTTGACCCATGATGCTGGTTAATGTTTTTAAAATATAAATATGACACCAAATAAAATCATAAAAGCAATTATTTTGCCATCTAAACAGTTGGCAACAGAGGCTGGTCATCAGATTAAAAATATTATATATTAGAATAATTTAGAATATATAGCCTTTGCAGACTGTAATTGTCTCAATGTGGGGGCTGCATCCTTTGAAGGCTACACTGATTGTGTCACAGTGTCATGGCAAGGCTGTCCCATTTCGAGGGCAACTTCAAATTTTCCCATGAAAGAGAGGCTTTAAGTGCTGGATTCTTCATTCCAGCTTATCCCAAATTCTCTCCCTGGTGGTCTTTGGTGATGAAAAGGAAATTAATAAGTGCAAGTGCAGAGTCTGTGGATCAGGCTGATCCCAAATTAAGTTTTTTACACCAGTCTAAGTAACAGATTTCGACTCAATTCATAAAAGAATTAAAATGACACAATGGCAGGTGTGAGATGAGAAACGCAGTTAATCAGGAAACCAGGCATAGACACAACTAATCTTATTCTTGCATGAATAGGTTGTAGACTGTATATACTGATTGCAATGGAAATGAGGTGTTCTGCTGTATTGGTGTCAGTTTTTCCACTATATATGAGTGTGGAAAAGAAGTGAAGAGACGTGGGTAAGCAGGTTGGAACGGGTGGAGGAAAGTGTCAGGTGTGACAAAAGAGTGTCAGCAAGAATGAAAGGAAAGGTGGACAAGACATTGGCGAGACCAGCAATGTTGTCTGGTTTAGAGACAGTAGCACTGAGAAAAAGACAGGAGGCAGAGCTGGAGGTAGCAGAGCTGAAGATGTCGAGGTTCTCTCTGGGAGTGAGGAGGATGGATAGGATCAGGAATGACTAAATCAGACGGACAGCTCATGTTCGATGGTTTGCAGAAAAAGCCAGGGAAGACAGATTGAGATGGTTTGGACATGTTCAGAGGAGGGACAGTGAATACATTGGTAAAAGGATGCTGAGGTTAGACTTGCCAGGAAGGAGGCCTAGAGGAAGACCAAAGAGGAGGTTCTTGGATGTAGTGAAGGAGGACATGAAGATAGCTGTTGTGGGTGAGGAGGATAAAAGAGGATAGGGTTAAATGGAGGCAGATGATTCGCTGTGGCAACCCCTGAAGGGATCAGCCGAAAGGAAAAGAAGATATGCAACATGCAATACTGTTGGAGGAAGATGTTTGTGTTATTTGAAAGATGAGATGATGAATATATGGAATTAATTACTGTACAGTGTCTTTGTTGTGGTGAAGATAGATGCAGCAGTATTGTTGTTTGTGGTGGTTGAAGAAGGCCAATACACTTAGACAATGATGGGGTATATCACAAACTTTAATTATCCCTGCGTGTCTTTTGTAGTTTAAAAACAGACCTCTGTGCTAATGAAGATATAGTTTATGACATTAGAGGATGATTATAACTGCATTTAAGATTTTGTTTTCTGACAGTATTTGGTGACACAGAGGATACGCCTCATCCAAACAAAAACAACCTGTTACCCCAGAGAGAAAAATTTCAGATTGTGAAGCAGATGCAGTTGAAGGAGAGTGTGATATGTAAATTCAGGGAGTAAAAAAATCAATGTTCAAGAGAGACTGAGAGACAGGAGGGGAGGGAGGAGGAGGATGAGAGAGATAAACCAACTGTATGACACAGAACTTTGCTCAGAAAGCTGTGAGTGCTCAGCAGCTTCCCCTCTCCTCCTCTCTCTCTGATGATGGAGGAAGCTGAACTCTGTTTTCCACATCTCCTCAATGTGTCTTGTAAAAAGCACAAACATCCTCACTCTGAGACAATACTGATTTACATCCTGCTGTCTTCTGTCTCTTCGCTGACTGTGGTTCTGAATGTGCTGGTCATCATCTCCATCTCCCACTTCAGGCACAGATAAATGTCTTAGCATTAATAATATGTTGTTGTTGTGAGATTGATTGAAATCAGTGACCTCTGAGCATGACATCCTGATGGTTTGATGAGACTTTGGTTCATAATCAGTGCTTATAACATTTACTGTTTAGATACTCTGTAGTTTGAAGTGTCATTACTGCTTTTAGAAAACAACTGCTTCTATTGGTAATAATGCTGTGGCTGTTTGTAATATTCACTGTGATGATTTTCTCTCACTCCAGGCAGCTCCACACCCCCACCAACCTCCTCCTCCTCTCTCTGGCTGTCTCTGACTTCCTCGTAGGTCTCCTCGTGATGCCGTTTGATATCTTTGTAGCAGGACCCTGTTGGTTCCTGGGTGACCTGGTCTGTGTTCTGTATTATTGCCTATCTTTTATCACAGTCTGTACATCAGTAGTAAACATGGTGCTCATATCAGTCGACCGTTATGTGGCTATCTGTGACCCTCTGCACTACCCCACCAGAATCACTCCAAACAGAGTTCAGATCTGTGTTGTCCTGTGTTGGATTTACTGTGTTTTGTACACCTTTCTGATTTTATATGATAATCTGATACAACCAGGCAGGTATAACTCCTGTTATGGAGAATGTGTGGTTAATATAAGTGGAGCTGTTAGCGTTGTTTTAGTCTTTATCATCCCAGTTAATGCCATCATCATTCTGTATATGAGAGTGTTTGTGGTGGCTGTGTCTCAGGCTCGTGCCATGCGCTCCCACATTGCAGCTGTCACACTGCAGCGTTCAGTGACTGTAAAAGTTAAGAAATCAGAGATGAAAGCAGCCAGGAATCTTGGTGTTGTTGTTGCTGTGTTTCTCATGTGTTACAGCCCATATTATTGCATCTCTCTTTCTGGTTCTGATCTTAAAATGGGCTCCTCAACTCAGTTCTTTTTGACTTTTCTGATATTTTTAAACTCCTGTCTAAACCCTATAATTTACACCTTTTTGTATCCCTGGTTTAGAAAATCGGTTAAACTCATTGTTACCCTTGAAATCCTGAAGCTTAACTCCTGTATGATCAATGTGCTGTAGAGAGAAACTGTGGAGTGACTGAAAAGAGACACATGAGCTTTTCTGTGAAGGAACAAATGGGTTTTTATTTGTTGTGTCACTGAAGTGAAGACAGCATGTAGGGATGTTATTCTGTGTTGTAACTTTATTCAGCTCATGTAGTAAATCATGGACAGGCTTTACTCCAGTTTAATGTCCTGCAGTCTTGGCAAATGAGTTTCTCTGTCTTATCTTATCTTCACATCTTTGATAATCAGCACAATGAAAGTCAAAACCCCTTTTAGTGTATTTGTTTCAAATATTTTTCAATGTCAGTGAAGACTCATTGAGCAGAACTTAATCCACATTGACCAGCAAAGGTGCTCAATCAACTGGGCTATATTTTCCCATGATCAATTTTTAAGGATTTCCGTGAAAAAAAGTCTGTCACCTCACAAGTTGTCAACTACAAGTATATCTAAGTGTATACTTACATACAAGTTGCTGTAAATATAACTCCTAAAATTGTCAGATGTAATATTCCTATCCATTCTCCATTCTGAAAACCAGAACAAAGAATAATGCTATTGCATATATATGTGTGTGTGTATGTACAGATACAGACCACAAAAAAATAGCTGTAAATATTTTGCACAGAACAATTATAAAAGTACACTCATGATGTGATCCAAGGTCATTAGAGGTCAGAGTACACAAAAAGCATACAGCTGTCAAAGTCACAGAACAAACACTAGGTCCACTGTAATGCACCGTCTACCAATAAAGAATTTGTGGTTGGACTTGAAAAGGGCTGTTCACGCCCAGTCCCCCAAAACCTGCCAGAACTTGAGCAGTTTTGCAAAGAAAAATGTAGTAAACCTGCAGTTTCTAGATGTGCAAATCTGATTGAGAGCCATCCACACAGACTCCCTGGTGTGATTATAGCCAAAGGTGCATCTACTAAATACTGACATACAGTGGGTGAATATTTATGCAGTCACTTATTTCACGACATGTTTTTATTTAATTTTCATTACTTTGTAAAAACCTATTTTCCTTTTGACATGACATTTTTTGTAATTTTTGCTTGTCAAAAAAGCCAAATTATATTGACTATGATTGATTTATAAAATCAAAAAAGGGGTAAAACATTGGGCATTGTCATCCCAGAGGGAGCCATGAATGAGATGCCAGGGTTGCAGGGTTCTGTTTAAGCTGAAGGCTAAGAAGAGGAATCCCAAACTGGCCACTGTCTCATGGATCACTGACCACCTGACAGACGGGCCACAGTTTGTCCGTGTGGACCATGTCTTATCTGATGTGGTTGAAAATGGTATAGGAGCTCCTCAGACCACTGTGCTTTCTTCATTCTCTTTCACTTTATACACCAAAGATTTCAAGTATCTCGGAGTCATGCCACCTACAGAGGTTTTCTGATGATTCTGTAGTTGTTGGGTGTATAAGCAATGGACAAGAGGGGGAGTATAGAGCACTGGTGGACAACTTCATATAATGGGTTGGAAAAAAACATCTGCTGCTGAATGTAGACAAGACCAAAGAAATGGTGTTCAATTGCAGGAGGAAGAGCATGGCCTCACAGCCCCTCTGCATCCTGGGTAGTGATGTAGAGATGGTTGAGGGCTACAGGTACTTGGGTGTCAAAGAGGCTGAGATCTTTCTATGTGTGCAGCAGGATGCTGGAGATGTTCTATCAGTCTGTTGTAGCCAGCGCCCTGTTCGCCTCTGTGGTCTGCTGGGGAAGCAGCATTGGACCCAGTGACATGAAGAGACTCAGCTGAACTCGGTCAGTATGAGGGCTTGCTTCTGCAGGGAGAAAGTGACTATCTTCTCACTTGGCTCCTCACTAATTGGTCACTGCACCTGCTGGGAAATGACGGCTGCGGCTCACATAGCGATTCTCCTCGGCCTGTTACACATGGGACAACTTTGGCGATGATTCTCTCACCTAAGGCTTGACCCGATGTATTATCAGAGGTATATGATGCTTCATTCACTGTCTGTTGACCTGGATATTCAGGATTACAGCAATCCCTACATGATGATACAGGGGATTTCCCTGCAGTCCAACTTCACATGTTTCAGAGCAGATCAGCATTAATTTTAATAAGTATGATGTGCAATCAGTGCCCAGTGGTGTGGCCATAGGACCTCATGTTAGTGGTATGTACACGCACTGCAACTTATTTTGTGGTGCTGGTGCAGGCTCCGCTGCAATTTCCATCTGAAACCACCCTGTTATTGGCTTTTGTGTCTGGAAAGGGAGTAAGCAGTCTCATGGCTCTCTCTCTTCCACATGCCTATAGGTTAGGGAAGATTTTAGTATAGCTATACTAGGATGAGGAAACTTCGTACCTTCTGTTCCTGGTGTACGCTTTGGCGTGCTATATGGAGCAAATGGTGGATATTGGCATTTGCTGGCATGACAATGCCCAATGTCCATTGGCATTTGCAGATTACTGCGTTCACATGTATCACTGGAGTGTTTCTCAGACACTGTCTCTCATGCTTATGCTGTACAGGAGAGACAGACACTTGGTGTCATGGACACTCCACCAGGGGACATTTAATGTCTCCTCATCACAAAAATTGGTGGAGGACATCCTCTCAGCAGCTTCTGGTGTCCCCCTGTGCTCTTTTGCTCTTTTATCTTTGTGACCCATTGCACATTTCTCCCTTTCCCATGTAGTTCTAGGTGTTTCCTAGGGATGAGCGGGCAGGGAAACTGGAGACAGCCATTGCTCTCCCTCTCGATAGGCGGCGCAGGATTGTGATCTGGGCTTTGTTTAGTTACCTGTGCCTACAAGTGTGTTCTTGTGTGGCCAAATGGTGATTACTGCTTGGATTACAAACATTAGTGAGGCTCAGAATCTCTCTAGGTCTCGTTTTGACCCATGATGAATTTTTAATGTTTTTAAAATATAGATGTGAAACCAGCTAAAATGATAAAAACAAATATTTTGCCATCTACTATACCTCATCCAAACCAAAACAAAAAAAAAACCTGTTATACTAGAGAGAAAAGTTTCAGAGTGATGCAGATGCAGTTGATGGAGACTGTGATGTGTAAATTGAGAGAGGGAAAAAAAAAATCAAAGTTTGAAGAGAGACTGAGAGACAGGAGGGGAGGGAGGAGGATGATGAGAGAGATAAACCAACTGTATGACACAGAACTTTGCTCAGAAAGCTGTGAGTGCTCAGCAGCTTCCCCTCTCCTCCTCTCTCTCTGATGATGGAGGAAGCTGAACTCTGTTTTCCACAACTCCTCAATGTGTCTTGCAAAAAACGCACATATGCTCACTCTGAGAAAATGTTCATTTACATTGTGTTGTCCTCCATGTCTCTGCTGACTGCATCTCTCAATCTGCTGGTCATCATCTCCATCTCCCACTTCAGGCACAGATAAATGTCTTAGCATTGATAATATGTTGTTGTAGTGAGACTGATTGAAATCAGTGACCTCTGAGCATGACATCCTGATGGTTTGATGAGACTTTGGTTCATAATCAGTGCTTATAACATTTACTGTTTAGATACTCTGTAGTTTGAAGTGTCATTACTGCTTTTAGAAAACAACTGCTTCTATTGGTAATAATGCTGTGGCTGTTTGTAATATTCACTGTGATGATTTTCTCTCACTCCAGGCAGCTCCACACCCCCACCAACCTCCTCCTCCTCTCTCTGGCTGTCTCTGACTTCCTCGTAGGTCTCTTTGTGACACCGTTTCATATCCTCTTAATAGAACCCTGTTGGTTCCTGGGTGACCTGGTCTGTGTTATGTATTATTTCTTATCCTTTATCACTGTCTATGCCTCAGTATTAAACATGGTGCTCATATCAGTCGACCGTTATGTGGCTATCTGTGACCCTCTGCACTACCCCACCAGAATCACTCAAAATAGAGTTCAGATCTGTGTTGTCCTGTTTTGGGTTTACTCTGTTTTCTACAGTTTTATGCTTTTACATGATAACCTGATACAACCAGGCAGGTATAACTCCTGTTATGGAGAATGTGTGATCAATGTAGTTGGAGCTGTTGGCATTGTGTTAGTTTTTATCATTCCAGTTAGTACCATCATCATTCTGTATGTGAGAGTGTTTGTGGTGGCTGTGTCTCAGGCTCGTGCCATGCGCTCCCACATTGCAGCTGTCACACTGCAGCGTTCAGTGACTGTAACTGTTAAGAAATCAGAGATGAAAGCAGCCAGGAATCTTGGTGTTGTTGTTGCTGTGTTTCTCATGTGTTACTGTTTATATTTTTGTGTCACTGTCTCTGGTTCTGACCATACAATTGGTTCTCCAACTGAGGTATTTTCAAGTTTTCTGATATTTTTAAACTCCTGCCTAAACCCTGTGATTTACGCCTTTTTGTATCCCTGGTTTAGAAAATCAGTTAAACTCATTGTTACCCTTGAAATCCTGCAGCCTAACTCCTGTATGATCAACGTGCTGTAGGGAGAAACTGTGGAGTGACTGAAAAGAGACACATGAGTTTTTCTGTGAAGGAACAAATCAGTTTTTATTTGTTGTTGTAGAGTCACTGAAGTGAAGACAACATGCAGTTGTTCCATGCTGTAACTTTATTCAGCTCATGTAGTAAATCATGGACAGACTTTACTCCAGTTTAATGTCCTGCAGTCTTTGCAAATGAGTCTCTCTGCATCTGCCATAGGAGCTTTTGAATCAGCAAAGTTTAATCTGTGGTTTTCTGCCATTGCATTTTTGATAATCAGCACAATGAAATGAAACACTCTTTCACTGTATTTATTTCTATTTCAATATTCTGTCAGCCAAGTCTAGCAGAGACAAACTTAATCTACATTTATGGTAGTTTGTTTGCCCTTTTTATCCAACAACAATGCTCAGTCAACTGGGCTACATATTCCCATGATCACGTTTTAATAGCTTATATAAATGCTGATACTGATCTGCGTAACCTCACTGTCTGCTGTTACAGTAAGTACATACTACAAGTATATTCATGTATAAGAAAGTTACTGTAAATAAAACTCACAAAATCATCAGCTCTAAGGTTCATATCTGTTCTTTATCTTTCTTATTTAAAAAATAAAAACAGCATCAACAACATCAAATTCAGTAATCAGTAATCAACATTTTTGCTGTGAGGCAATAGCGTTAATCACAATCACCCTTTTTTAGAATTACTATCTTTCTGATATAATTTCATAATGTGCTTTTTTGATGCTTGTCTGTGGAATTTCTCTGTCATCACATCATAATATCTCCAAATGTACCTTCCATCAGAGAGGATTCTTTAATTTTGACTGACTGGTTATGAGTGACTGGGAAAAGTAGTGTAAGTAAGGAGAAATACAGAATTCAAATATAATGTTTATAATTAAGAGTAGAAAGTACTGCGTCAGGGGAGGCTCTTATTAATAACATCTGCACCTCAGTGCAAAAGTGACAGACTCTAATGTAGAGGAATCAAATACACAGATGAACAGCCACAATAATACACATATTATCACCCAATGTTGTTTCTTTTTAACAAGTTTTGAACTTGTATTTGCTCTGTACATCCTGCAGGCCTCATTTACCTGAGTTCATACCACTTGTTTTTTTAGGGGAAATACATTGTATAGAAATTGTACTCTTTATCACAGAGTACTTCACTGAAGTATTTACCAAAGTCACTTTTTTGAAACCAGTTAAACTTTCTAATCTGTGGTGCAAAATAACTTTTGTGTTCCCAGCCAAAACTGACCGGTATGATTAGTTTATTGAAAACAAAAGCCCAAATGTACACAGGAAAAACTATATCACTATATTACAAAACTAATGCTTGAGCCATGAAAACAATTATAGGTTTCTCATGTAGCTCTTCCTCTAAAGCCTCCTCACTGTCAACCTGGCTTCTATCCTCCTGATCACTTCCATGGTCAAATATGAAGTCCAGAGCTTCACGTGCAGCATATGTATTGGCCACCATGCTGTGAACAAGGCCTCCAATAAGGCAACAATGTTGAAGTTTTGTCTTTCAACAAGTGCGGTTCCTGTGGGGTCAAAATTATATTGTCGATAGGTTCCCATGGGGATTGCCCTGGAAGCATAAATGGGGCATAAGGGGTGTGTGTTTGTGTGTGCGTGCTCTCAAAGACACCTGTGTGTTGAGGTGTGGGAAAGGAGTATAGAAATGTGCTTTAGCTCTGTATTATACACTAATTTTAGTCTAACCCATTCATTTCTAATGACCAGTCATTTTTGACCGGGAACACCAAGGGTGTATACAAGTTCCATAAAACGCACAACTTTGTATAAAATTATTTGAAATTAATTTTATGCATTTAAATACCATGTGTGAACAAAGTCGTGGAACCTCATGGCAAACTAATGAAATTTACTGCACTTAATGTGGCTGTTAAAATTCAAGTCTGAGTCCATGATTACCCCTAGATTTCTAACTTGATTTTTAAATTTTAGAGAAAGAGACTCGAGGTGACTGCTGACACTTTCTCTTTGTTTCTGAGGCCCAAAGATGATTATTTCAGTCTTGTCACTGTTTATTTGGAGAGAGTTGTTTCGCATCCACAGAGTGATCTGTTCAATACAGCTGCACAGTGAGTCAACTGGTCCATATTCACCAGCTGTGAGTGAAATGTAAATCTGAGTGTCATCTGCATAGTTATGGTATGACACATTATTGCTGCGTATTAACTGGCCTAAAGGAAACACGTAAAGATTGAACAAAAGGGGTCCCAAGATGGACCCTTGGGGAACCCCAAATGTCAACACCATTTGGACTGAGACACAGTTACCAACTTCAATGAAATACTTCCTGTCTTCAAGATAGGACTTAAACCATGTAAGGCCAGTACCAGAGATGCCTATCCAGTCCTCTAACCTTTCTAACAGGATCACATGGTCCACTGTGTCAAAAGCAGCACTTAGATCCAGCAGTACTAAGACAGAGACTCTGCCAGCGTCGGTGTTCAGACGAATGTCATTTGTCACCTTGATGAGGGCAGTTTCAGTGCTGTGATGGGGCCTAAATCCTGACTGAAAATCATCAAAGCAGTTGTTTAGCATGAGAAAGTCAGTAAGTTGTTGGTAAACAACTTTTTCAATGATTTTGCCTAAAAATGGCAGGTTTGATATGGGCCGGTAGTTGTTCAGTACCATGGCATTGAGACTGCTCTTCTTCAGGAGAGGCTTGATGACAGCAATTTTCAAAGCCCTTGGAAATGTTCCAGACTGTAATGAGTTATTAACTAATTGAGTGAGTTGTGGTAACAAACTGCTTAGTACTGATTTCAGAAACTTAGTGGGTAAAACATCAAGGCAACAGGTGGATGAGCTCAGACTTGAGATGGTCTCTTCAACTGTTATGTCATTTACTGGTGTAAAGTGTGTCAGTTCTACCAAGTGTTTCCTGGATGGCTGCAGAGTTGGTATCTGCCTTGTGCAATTTATTGTTTGTTTATTACCCTGAATCTTGTCATTAAAAAATAATGCAAATTCATTACATTTAGATGTTGAAATTAGTTCCAACGGCAATGGAGATGGAGGGTTTGTCAATCTACTCACTGTAGCAAACAGGACACGTGAGTTGTTACTGCTGTTGTTGATGATTTCAGAATAATACATTTCTCTCTTTTTACGTAGAGTTTCATTGAACACACACAGCATCTGCTTATAAATGTCATAACGAACCTGGAGCTTTAATTTACGCCATCTTCGTTTGGCCTTCTGGCACTCCCTTTTCTGTGCCCTGACCGAGTCATCATTTCTCCACGGTGGCTTTTGCCTGTTCCTGATTAATTTATCCTTAACAGGAGCAATCACATCTATAACATTTAGAACACTTGAAGTATATGAATTCAACAAATCTTCAACATGAGAGAAAGTGGTATTTTCAAACCTAATCATCTCCATAAACAGTTTCCTGGTGTTATCATTTATGTGTCTTTTCTGAACAAGTGTAAGTCCAGTTGCATCTTTGGGAATTATTGACAAATCAAAAAAGACACAATAATGATCAGACAAAGCAACATCAATCACAGTGATATTAGAAGCGTTAACACCCTTAGTAATGACAAGGTCCAGAGTGTGACCTCTGGTATGGGTCGGCTCCCTAACGTGCTGAATAAGGCCATACGTTTCAAGGACTTCTTTAGCATATCTGTCACAGGCCTTATCCATGTGAACATTGAAATCACCTGTAATAACCAAACAGTCAAACTCTGTGAAGACAACTGAAAGCATCTCAGTAAATTCATCAGTAAAATTTTGACAGCATTGGGGAGGTTTGTAGAGGATAATAAAAAGTATAGAGGGAGATAATTTTTGCTCCATTTTAAAAGATACGTACTCGAATGATAAGAACTCCCCAAATGACAGCCTGTGGGTAACCATATTATCCCTAAAAAAGGCACAGACGCCACCACCCTTTTTGTTTTCTCGTGTTTCTGATAGATTAGGTGGGGTGGATTCAATAAGAACTGCATTTGCTGTCCTGCTATCTAACCATGTTTCTGTTAAAAACATAAAATCAAGATTATAAGAGGAGATAAAATTGATTAAAAATGATTTGTTACATAGAGATCTGACATTGAGCACTGCAACTTTCAAATTAGTTTGAGTAGGATCTGAGATTATCTGTCTGCAAGGGATTTGAATTAGATTTCTCTGATTGGACAGTCTAACTGTCACTCTTTTAGCCACTCTGCGTGTTTTGACTGGAGCTATAGCACTAGGGGAGAGTGTTCTCTCCCTGGGCCTCAGGTCAATAAGTGGTTTATTATGGCTATAATTCCTAGAACAGCAGAGGCCCTGGGTGTCCTAGTTGCTGATAGCAGCATTGATGCTAGTCAGGGAGCAGGTGCGGGGGGTCTGACAGGGGTGCTCTGAGGAAAGACAGGTGTTTACTGGGGGGATGAGTTGACTGGCGTTGATGATAATACCCGTGACCTTGCCAGGTTAGGTCCAAATGATTTGGAAATCCCATTGGTGAAGCCGGGGATGGGATGGTCAGTGATGAGTCTGCAGAGGATGCGGATGCGGCTGGGAGGGCCCAGGGCAGTGGAGGGGGCACCATTGAAGGTGCTGTTGAGGGGGGATCCTTGGCTGATGAGGGGTCTGTTGCTGGTGTGGTGTGAGTGTTTATTTCACTCCTCTCTTCTCTCAGAGGAGCCTTTAGCTGTTCAGACTGCCATCCAGACCCAGCGTGGTGTCTCAAAGAGTGGAGGAGGTTATTCGTTAACCGTCTCACTCCACTCCTGCTCAAATATGGGCCCTTTCCCTTGAACAGGTCGTCGCGTTGCCAAAACAGGTTGAAGTTATCAATGAAATATGGGAAATTTAGAGTCATCAATCAACCTGACATACATTGCTGGCTAAGGACAAGTGTAAATATAGTAAGATTTGTATTTATTTGGTGGCATTGTCATCCATCCATTCATCCATCCATCCATTTTTTATACCCACTTATTCCATAACCAGGGTCACAAGGATCTGCTGGAGCCTAACCCAGCTCTCCTTCGGGTGGAAGGCAGGGGCACTGTCACCCAATTACGCCAATCAGAGGTCTCTAAAATCAAAGACATCGTCTTAGTACCATATTATCCCCAAAGAGCACTTTACTCTGCAGCTCTTCTTGTGGTTCCCATAGTTTCCAAAAGTAGAAAGGGAGGCAGAGCCTTTAAGCTCCTCTCCTGTGGAACCAGCTCCTGGTCTGGGTTCAGGTGGCAGACACCCTCTGTAATTTGAAGACTAGACTTAAAACTTTCCTATTTGACAAAGCTTATAGTTGGGACTGCCTCCACCTCTTAGTTATGCCTCTAAAGGCCTAGAAAAAATAATTTAACGCCAAATTAAGGGCATAAATTAGACTAAACTTTGTACATTCAAAAACCTTCTGGGAAAGACTTCTGCAAAAATTATAGGAATATTAACACAAGTAAAGACTCAAGTAAAGAGAGAATAACAACTCTATCATCTTCTATCTTTCTCTCCCATAGTTTCTGACATCAGAAAGGCTCCAGGACCTGATGTTGTGCCCTCCTCCTGCCTTGCAGTCCTTGCTGATGAGCTGGTGCCCATCTTCACACAGATTTTCAGCCAATCTCTGGAGCTATGCGAAGTGCCCTCCTGCTTCAAATATTCCACTATCGTCCAAGTCCCCAAAACGATCTCCATCACAGGATTAAATGACTACAGGCCTGTCACCCTGGTGTCTATGATCATGAAATCCTTGGAAAGACTGGTGTTGAGCCACCTGAAGGACATCACAGGCCCCTGCCGGACCCCCTGCAGTTTGCCTACTGGTCCAACAGGCCCAACAGATGATGCTGTCAACATGGGATTGCACTACATCTTGCATCACCTCCACACCCCAGGGACATACGCGAGGATCATGTTTGTGGACTTTGATTTGGCATTCAACATCATTATCCCTGAAATCCTCCACCAGAAGCTCACCCAGCTCACAGTGCCCGCCTCCACCTGTCAGTGGATCACCAGCTTCCTGACTGACAGGAGACAACAGGCAAGGCTGGGGAGCATCACATCCAGGACCTTGACCATCAGCACTAGAGTGTCTTCTCTCACTACTGCTCTTCTCCCTCTACACTAATGACTAAGCTCATGAAGTATGAGGACAACACAACAGTCGTTGGTCAAATCCAGGACAGTGATGAGTCCATATACTAGTGTGACTGTCTAGATGGTGTCCAGCAAATGATGCAGGCTTCAGAGAAGCTATAGGCCTAGACTGCTGTGGAATTTCCCATCATGCACTGAGCTCCTCTCCTCTCTCCTCCAATCTCACCATACATTTATATGTAGCTACTGAATTTTAGCATCTTTGTGCCTTCTCTTTCCCATAGTTTCTGCTCTGTCTCTGTCCTCTCACTCTGCAGCTTATGCAGGTATCTCTGGTGTGTGTTTGTTTGATTGTTGTGGTTAGGACAGATGTTACAGTAACATAAGCTGGTCCTTCCTACTTATGAGAACTTTTAAATATTCATTGACCCTTCAGAGCTTTGTGGCTATACACATTAAGATTGATTGATTAATTGAACATATCATATCTAATGGCAACATCAAGAGAAAATAATGCATTTAATGCCTGATTAGGGACAGAATTTCTTAATTTGTCCATTTCCTAATTTTTAGCAAATAAAAACTCATTTGTCACAGAAAATTCATGTCTTTTCAATCACTCCACAGTTTGTGGGCTCCAAGAGAAATGACATGAATGTGCAGTCTGACAATCTTGTGAGTTTTATTTAACTTAATTGTAATTTCTCAGCAGAAAGTGAGCTTACACAGATGGTTTTCAGTCTGTGTAACTATTAGTGTAAATAGTTATTAGTGTTACTATTAGTGATACTATAAGTGTAAATATGTAGCCCAGCTGACTGAGCATCATGGTTTGTGGAGCAAACAAACTGAAGGAAAAAGTGACATATAGTAAATGTATAGAGTAAATTCTAACTAAGACTTTATTGACATTTAAAATGAGGAAAATTTTTTAAAATAAATAGATTAAAAGGGAGCTTTCCTTTGATTGGGGTGCTGATGAGAGTTCAAACAACACACACATTAAACTTTGCAAAAACCTTCAGAGAGAGATTCTTCTCTAAAGATTACAGGACTATTAACTGGAGTAAAGACTTTGCATAAATGAAAATCATGTGATAAATGCAGTTAGAGAAGAGGCAATAACATCTCTATTTATTGACCACTTCAGTTACTAAATAAGAACAAATAACTCATTTGTTCCTTCACAGAAATGCTTGTGTCTCTTTTCAGTCACTCCACAGTTTCTCCCTACAGCACATTGATCATACAGGAGTTAGGCTGCAGGATTTCAAGGGTAACAATGATTTTAACTGATTTTCTAAACCAGGGATACAAAAAGGCATAAATCACAGGGTTTAAGCAGGAGTTAAATAGTAACAGAAAAAACAAGATATTGGTTGAATAACTGATTGTGAGGTCATAGCCAGAGAGAGAAAAACAATAAGACGGACAGTAACACATGAGAAACACAGCAACAACAACACCAAGATTCCTGGCTGCTTTCATCTCTGATTTCTTAACAGTTACAGTCCCTGAACGCTGCAGTGTGACAGTTGCAATGTGGGAGCGCATGGCACGAGCCTGAGACACAGCCACCACAAACACTCTCATATACAGAATGATGATGGCACTAACTGGGATGATAAAGCCTAAAACAATGTCAACAGCTCCGATTAGATTAATCACACATTCTCCATAACAGGAGTTATACCTGCCTGGTTGTTTCAGGTTATCATATAAAATCAGAAAACTGTAGAAAACACAGTAAATCCAACACAGGACAACACAGATCTGAACTCTGTTTAGAGTGATTCTGGTGGGGTAGTGCAGAGGGTCACAGATCGCCACATAACGGTCGACTGATATGAGCACCATGTTTACTATTGAGGCACAGAGAGTGACATTCGGAAGAAAATAATTAAGAACGCAGACCAGGTCACCCAGGAACCAACAGGGTTCTGTTACGAGGATTTGAAACGGCATTGCAAGGAGACCTACGAGGAAGTCAGAGACAGCCAGAGAGAGGAGGAAAAAGTTGGTGGGGGTGTGGAGCTGCCTGGAGTGAGAGAAAATCATCACAGTGAATATTACAAACAGCCACAGCATTATTACCAATAGAAGCAGTTGTATTCTAAAAGCAGTAATGACACTTCAAACTACAGAGTATCTAAACAGTAAATGTTATAAGCACTGATTATGAACCAAAGTCTCATCAAACCATCAGGATGTCATGCTCAGAGGTCACTGATTTCAATCAATCTCACTACAACAACATATTATCAATGCTAAGACATTTATCTGTGCCTGAAGTGGGAGATGGAGATGATGACCAGCAGATTCAGAACCACAGTCAGCAAAGAGAAGGAGCACAGCACAATATAAACCACCATTCTCTCAGAGTGAGGACGTTTGTACTTTTTGCAAGACATGTTGAGGAGTTGTGGAAAACAGAGTTCAGCTTCCTCCATCATCAGAGAGAGAGGAGGAGAGGGGAAGCTGCTGAGCACTCACAGCTTTCTGAGCAAAGTTCTGTGTCATACAGTTGGTTTATCTCTCTCATCATCCTCCTCCCTCCCCTCCTGTCTCAGTCTCTCTTGGATACTGATCGTCCTCCTCCCCTCAAACAATGCATCATACTCTAACAGCTGCATCTTCATCACTCTCTGAAACCTTTTTTTCTCTCTGGTGTAGCATGGACTCTAGTGACTACAACATCACTTGTGGCCTTGAAAAGATAACATCAACAACATTTGTTTTAGAAAGAACACAATAAATAATATCCAGTGTAACCAGTAAATTAAAGTTCAATTTAACATTTTTTTTGTACACCCTCTTATTCAATTGAATATTCAAGTTACACTAATCAGTTTTTTTTTTTTTTAAAAATGAGTCAAATAACTACTGTATTTTTGGACCAAAAGTCACACAGGAATATTAGTCATATTTAGCTATAACTGCCACGTTGAACAAAAACATACATAAGTTGCTTCCATGTGTAAGTTGCATTTCTAGTTATAATTGTCTGAATTTAAATACGAAGAACATAACCTAGGAATAGCAACAAGCTGAAATGCTTTACGGAATTCATTTATTCCTGTCAAGTAACAACTCCTCCAACGTTGGGGAGAAGGTGAAGGACCCATCCATCCATCCGTTATCTATACCTGCTGTGGTGGTGGGTTATGGTTTCAGCGAGGCTGCAGGGACGGGGAGCACTGGAGCAGCGGTGCGAGGAACGGCAGCTGAAATTGAGCCCAGCTGGAAAACATAAAGGGTGATGAGATGTCTCTGGATATATATAAGAGGACGTGTGACAGAGAGATAGTGTGGCACGACAACCAACTGACACAACCATGACTGCAAGAGGCCGAGCAAGGTCTGCTGCAGAGCAGACAGATGCAGACAAAAGAAAGAAATAAACAACTTAAACGCTAGCAGTGTGTTGGTGTAGTGCTTCATAACCGGGGAGAACCTAGGGATTGTGACAGGAAGTGTTACACCCACATATTCCTATTTAGAATCATGGGGATCCCCTGGAGCCTGTCCAAACTCTCTTCGGGCAAAAGGCATGGGTACAGTCTGGACAGGTCTCTAGTCCATCACAGGGCAACATAGAGACAGGTTACTGACATACATGTTTTTGGACTGTGGGAATAAATCAGAGTACCTGGAGAAAATCCACACAAGCAAAGGGAGAACATGCAAACTCCACACAGAAAGGCCCCTGCCTCAAATGTTCCACTATCATCCAAGTCCCAGGAAGATCTCCATTGCAGGATTAAATGACTACAGGCCTGTCACCCTGATGTCTATGATCATGAAATCCTTTGAAAGACTGGTGTTGAGGACATCACAGGCCCCTGCTGGACCCCCTGCAGTTTGCCTACTGGCCCAACAGGTCAACAGATTATGCTGTTAACATAGGATTGCACTACATTTTGCATCACCTCCACACCGCAGGGACATACACATGGATCATGTTTCTGGACTTTGGTTTGGCGTTCAACATCGTTATGCCTGAAATCCTCCACCAGAAGCTCGCCCAGCTTACAGTGCCCGCCTCCATTTGTCAGTGGATCACTAGCTTCCTGACTGACAGGAGACAATGGGTGAGGCTGGGGAGCATCACATCCAGGACCTGGACTATCAGCTCTGGTGCCCTCTAGGGGTGTGTTCTCTCTCCACTGCTCTTCTCCCTCTACACTAATGACTGAACCTCAGGATACCATTCTGTGAAGCTCCTGAAGTATGTGAACAACACCAGTCATTGGTCTGATCCAGAATAGCAATCAGTCCACATGCAGGCATGAAGTAGAACAACTGGTCCACCAATGCAGTCAGAGCTATCTATGCGGCTGCATGATTGAATGAATATATAATCTCGCTGCGCATCCAGACAGTGTCTTCAACACAGTGTTCTCCACAACTTTCATTGAAATGTGAAATGTGCAACCAAGAAAGATAAAACATTGGACAAGGCACAGGCTTACCTCTGCCTGGGCCTGTCTGAACATCTTTCAATTCTGCTGGACCCGTGGTGTACCTGAAAAAATAAAATTGCTTGACCCACTGTAAGGACCCTAAGATCATGGTCTGATGAAGCCATCCCCCAGGCTCCATAACTGCTTACATATACTTTCAGAGTCCATGAATCTCTTACACGTGAGTCCTTGGATGTATACACCTCATCGACTCTGGATTACTGTGTGGACAATGAATGTGACATCCTGGAAGCAGGTCTGTGTGCTTCCTAATAAGAAACCCTGGATGACACAGGAGATCTAACTGTTAATTATAACCAGGGGATGCAGCATTTAAATCTGTGGACAGCACAGAATATAGCATTGCCAGGACTACACTCAGGATGGGCATTAAAGCTGCTAAAATGCAGTACAAACAGCAGATTGAGGCCCATTTTAACTCCACCAACTTCAAAACGTTAACCCTGTGAAGGCTGCCGGATGGAGTGCTGGGTCGGGTGCTGAAGGATTGTGCGGCTGAAGTGTTGGAGGACTTCCTCATCATCTTCAACCTATCGTTGTCGATGCCTTGCATGCCAGCATTCTTCCCATTCCTAAAAAGTCAAACATCACCTTTTGGTCAAGTGGATCATAGATGCATCATGGCAGCCATGTCCATATACATCCATTATGTACATACTTTACTTACACAACTGCTGCACCTCCCTTCCTTCAAATCACATCATAGTTCACTGATGGGAGGTGGAACATCTGGCAGCGTGGTATGATGACTTGGCATACCCAGGAAATAATTGTGGACTTCCACAGGAGTAGAGACATCACCCATCTACCACTCCTTATTGGAAATGAGATGTTAGAAAGGGTCACCAACTTTAAATTCCGCTGCCTAACTGTGGCAGAGGGCTTAACATGGGGCAGTAACACCACCTGTGCCATAGGGAAGGCCCAGCAGCAGCACTAGGAGCTAAACTTCCTCAGCAACTCCTGCTGAATTTTTATGGCTGTGCCATAGAGAGCATGCTGACCTATGGACTCTTGGTTTGTATCTCCAGCTGCACCAAGGGTGAACAGCAGGCACTGCAGCAGGTGGTAAAACATGGTGGGGAAAATCGAGTGCATGACATTCTGCGTGACCAGCACCATCCTGCACACCACCTATGCCAACTTCTGCCCTCAGGGAGGAGAAATAGGTCCATCTGAGCCAGAACCACCAGAGTTATTCACAGTCTTTTTCCATAGGCTGTGAGGTTGCTCAACAAACAGCCACCCCACTCTCTTCACCTGGCCCCACCCATCATCACGTGCCACACTCCACCATTATAATGACTATAAATCTTCAATTCAATTCAATTTTATTTGTATAGCGCCAAATCACAATACAAATCATCTCAAGGCACTTTACAAAAACTAAAAAAAAAAACCCAACAATTCCCTTATGAGCAAGCACTTGGCGACAGTGGAGAGGCAGTGGAGTCTAGCCTTAAAAGTACAGAGAGTGTCTGCCTCCTGAACCCACTCTGGGAGCTGGTTCCACAGGAGAGGAGCTTGATAACTAAAGGCTCTGCCTCCCAGTCTGCTTTTGGAAACTCTGGGAACCACAAGTAGACCTGCACTCTGAGAGTGAAGTGGTCTATTGGGATAATAGGGTACTATGAGGTCTTTAAGGTATGAAGGAGCTTGATTATGAAGGGATTTGTATGTGAGAAGAAGGATTTTAAATTCTATTCTATATTTTACAGGGAGCCAATGAAGAGAAGCCAGCTTTTTCTAGGATTTTAGAAATAAATGGCAGGTTGGATATTGGTCTATAATTAGCCAAGACTCCTGGATCAAGACTAGGCTTTTTGAGTAAAGGTTTGATTACTGCAGTCTTAAAGGCCTGTGGTACGTAGCCTGATACTAGAGATAAATGTACCAAGTCCAATAAAGATGAGTTCATTAATGGCAGGGTGTCTTTAAGCAGTCTAGTCGGGATGGGGTCTAAGAGACACGTTGATGATTTCGATGAAGCAACTACTGATGTAAATTCAGAGAGATCTATGGGAGAGAAGCAGTCTAAACATAACTGAGGTCCTACAGATGATTCAAGAGCTACTGTAGTAGAAGATTCATTTATTGCAGGTATAGGAAGCATCTGCTGAATTTTATCTCTAATAGTTGTGATTTTATTTGTAAAGAAACTCATAAATTCATCACTGCTGAGAGCTAAGGAAACACTGGGCTCAACAGAGCTGTGACTTTTTGTCAGCCTGGCTACAGTGCTGAAAACAAACCTGGGATTGTTCTTATTTTCCTCTATTAGTGATGAAGAGTATGCAGTTCTGGCTTTACGGAGAGCTTTTTTATATGTTAGTAGACTGTTTTTCCAGGCTAGAAAATTTTCCTCTAAGTTTGTGGAACGCCACTTCCTTTCCAGCCTTCGTGATGCCTGCTTTAAGGTACGGATATGTAAATTATACCATGGGGCTAGTCTTCTCTGATTCACTACCTTCTGTTTCAGAGGGGCCACAGAATCAAGCGTTTCACGCAGTGAGGTTACAGCGCTGTCAACAACATGATCAATTTGGTAGGGAGTGGGATTGAAGCAGCTGCCCTCCACTATGTTTATACTTGGCATAGATGTAAATAAAGATGGAATCATTTTCTTAAATTTATTAACAGCGTTGTTGGATAAACATCTGCTATAGTAGAATTTTCTTCCAAACGCTGCATGATCCATCATTTTAAATTCAAAAATAAATTTCAAGAATGATCTGACAAAACAGGATTTGGGGGAAAAACTATTAGATGTTCAATTTCGATGCCATAGGTCAGAACAAGATCAAGGGTGTGATTGAAACAGTGGGTGGGTTTATTAAAATTTTGAATGACACCAATTGAATCTAATATGGAATTAAATGCAATGCTGAGGCTGTTATTTTCAACATCTACATGAATGTTAAAATCTCCCACTATAATGACTTTATCTGATCTAAGCACTAAATCAGACAGGAAGTCAGGGAATTCAGTTAAAAACTCAGAGTAAGGGACAGGTGGACGGTACACAATGACAAGTAGAACTGGTTTTTATGTTTTCCAGTTTGGATGCGAGAGACTAAGAGTGAGGCTCTCAAATGAGTTATAACTGTTCTGAGGATGAAAGTTTAATAATAGGTTTCAGTGGAAGATTGCAGCTACTCCTCCACCTCGACCTGTGCTTCGAGGAACATGATGATTTTTATGACTGAGGGGGGTTGATTCATTCAGACTGACATATTCATCCTGCTGTAACCAGGTTTCAGTAAGATAAAGTAGGTCAATTTGGTGATCAGTTATCAAATCATTTACTAACAGAGATTTAGATGAAAGAGACGTGATATTTATTAATCCACATTTGACAGTTCTGTTTTTCTGTTCAATAAGAGGAGTGGTCTTAATTTTTATTAAGTTTTTATAAATAACTCCTCTTCTGTTAACTTCTGATTTATTTGATTTATATGTTTGAGGGGCAGATACAATCTCTATGTGGTTTGAGGGGGGCGGCGGCTCTAAGGAAACTGCAGAGAGGCGTTTTAGACTGAGTCTCTGCGTCCCGGTCCCCACTCTGGATTGTCAGGCTTTAGGTTGGTTAATAAACTCGGCCAAATTTCTAGAGATGAGAGCTGCACCATTCAAAGTGGGATGGATGCCGTCTCTCGCTATCAGACCAGGTTTTCCCCAGAAAGTGGCCCAATTGTCTATGAAGCCCACATCGTTTGCTGGACACCACCTAGACAGCCAGTGACGGAATGACGACATGCGGCTAAACATGTCATCACTGGTCAGATTGGGGAGGGGTCCAGAGAAAACTACGGAGTCCGACATTAATTTAGCAAAGTTACACACCGACTCAACATTAATTTTAGTGATCTCCGATTGGCGTAGTCGGGTGTCATTGCTGCCGACGTGAATAACAATTTTCCCATATTTACGATTAGCCTTAGCCAGCAGCTTCAGATTTGACTCGATGTCGCCCGCTCTGGCCCCAGGAATACATTTGACTATGGTCGCTGGTGTCTCTATTTTCACGTTCCTGACTATGGAATCGCCAATTATCAGAGTCGGTTTCTCAGCGGGTGTGTCGCTGAGCGGGGAAAATCTATTAGAAACGTGAACAGGCAGGTGATGAGCCGTGGGCTTCTGCTTAGGAGTATGTTTCCGTCGGACCGTCACCCAGGCTAATTCTCCGGGCTGCTCCGGAGCTGCCCTTGGACCGCTAACAGACCCTGAGCTCGGTGGCTCCACACCAGCTAACGGGGCTAGGCTAGCTGGCTTTTGTTCGAAGGTGCGGAGCCGCGCTTCCAAATCAGTGATCCTCGCCTCCAAGGCTAACAGAACCTTACACTTATTACAGGTATCATTATCGCTAAAGGAAGCAGAGGAATAATAGTGATGGGTAAATGATACCGAGGCTTCGGAGCTTATGTCACTCTTCCTGAAGCGGAGTGATTCGAAACACTGTGTCGAGGCTTGTATCAAAACACCAGTGCCACGTGACTGATGACGTTCGAAGCTTCGGACGTCATCAGTGTTTCGCTTCGCGCTTCATTGCGTCAAAATGTTTCAAAGCTTTTCATTGGCTCATAGTCTTTCAGTGTGTGTCATTGGCTCATGGCGTTTCAATGCATTCTGAGGCAATGACAGCTTGACAGGTTTGACAGATTTGAGTGGTTTGGTGCCATACCAGCTATATAAGATGCATCATTCTGCTTCAGGATTTGGAGAGTGAGAGTGGGAGTATTTTGGCAAGTTTCACGGCGAGTCCCACCAATAAGCGACGTTCTAAAGTTTGGGATCATTTTGATCTCAAGAGGTCTGAACTTTTATTGCTGTCATGGGATTGAAACAGTGCCAGTGCTTCAGTCGTGCTCTTTAGAGGTTGCTATTGCTTCAGTTGTCCACTACATGTCACCGTCACTGAAGCTTTGAATCTTTTTCGGCACAATTGTCAGGAAAGCCTCAGTGCTTCATGAGGCTTCACTTGCCCATCACTAACTATACAACACACACAACATGACACGCTTGCAAGACAAAAGTGATTCGCTTACCCGGAGAGCAACACCAACACAGGAATGTTTATGGGCTCTTGTGTTTAGCGCTTTTTAAACAAAATATCATACAAAACATTTCTTCGGTCATTGCACATTATTCTTCATTCTCAGTTGTTAATTCTTGATTCTTCTCACTCCTCCTTTATATTCTGTAATATAGTCCAGCACTGTGCAGATATTCCAGCAGCTTCTCAAATTTTCCCCAAATGTTCAGATTAAGTAAATTATGGAAATTGTATTGGAGGGTTTCACTTGGTGCAAGTTACTGAATGATTGCAGTGAGTGGCTTGATCACAGGTGTGTGTAGGTGCAGTCTCCACTCTATAGGCTGTTGAGGATCACATGTGACAGACAGTGTCAGTATCTGTTTTCCTGTGTCTCCTCTGTGCAGGCCCAGGTCTGTGTCAGACATCACTCCAAAATTATTGGAACATTGAGGTCAATTCCTTTGTTTTTGCTGTAGACTAAAAATATTTGGGTTTGACATCAAAAAAAAAAAGAAAAAAAAGACAAGAGATCAATTTTTCCATTTCCAAATCTAGATCTGATACACACTAAGAATATTGCATTTTTTTTGTAACTGAAGACCAAATTTTAGGTGAGCAAAAGTGTTGGAACAGATAAGGAGAATGTATGCTCTATAGGGTTTAAGTCTGGACATAGACTTGGTCAGTCTAAAAGCTTCCAAGTCTTGTCCATGATGATCTCCTGTTTTGCTTTGACTGTGTGTTTTGGGTCATTATCTTGCTGCATGCATGGTGGCTGAGTGGTTAGCACTGTTGCCTCACAGCAAGAAGGTCGTGGGTTCGCATCCCGGCCTTTCTGTGTGGAGTTTGCATGTTCTCCCTGTGCTTGCGTGGGTTTACTCCGGGTACTCCGGTTTCCTCCCACAGTCCAAAAAACATGCATGTCAGGTTGATTGGTGACTCTAAAATTGCCCGTAGGAGTGAGTGTGAGTGTGAGTGTGTGAGGTTGTCTGTCTTTGTGTGTCTATATGTGGCCCTGCGACAGACTGGTGACCTGTCCAGGGTGTACCCCTGCCTTCCACCCGAGAGAGAGCTGGGATAGGCTCCAGCAGATCCCCGTGACCCTGAACAAGGAAAAAGCGGGTATAGAAGATGGATGGATGGATGGATCTTGCTGCATGATGAAGGATCTACCAATCAGTTTGGTTGCATCTTTCTTTGACAGACAAAATGTTTCTGTAAACTTCTGAGTTCATTTTGCAGCTGCCATCATCTTACATCATCAATGAAATTAATGAGGCCATCACAGAAGAAGCCATGAAAGCCCAAGCCATGACATTACCTCCACTGTGTCTCACAGATCAGCTTGTATGTTTGGGATCATGGGCAGATCCTTTATTTCTCTGAACTTTAGCCTTTCCATCACTTTGGTGAAGGTAAATCTTTGTCTCATCAGTCCATAAAACTTTCTCAGAATTTTTGAGGCTCGTCTCTACGTTATGGCAAATTCCGGCCTGGCTTTCTTCTTTGTCTTGCGAGTGGTTTGCATCTTCTGGTGTAGCCTCTGTACATGTGTTCATGAAGTCTTCTGTGAACAGTAGATTGTGACTCACTCCTGCCCTCTGGAGGTTGTTGCTGATGCCACTAACAGTTGTATGAGGAGCTTTCTTTACAGCTCTCACGATGTTTCTGTCATTAATTGTTGTTTTCCTTGTTCTACCTGTTTGAAGTCTGTTATAGTGTAAGTCTGTGCACCAGTGGTTTCTTTCTTCTTCAGGACATTCCAAAAGCTTATACTGGCTATGTCCAATGTTTGTGCAATGGCTCTGATTGATTTTCCATCTTCTCTCAACTTCACAATTGCTTGTTTTTCACTAATAAACAGCTTTGTGGTTTTCATGTTGGATACACCTCTAACTATAAATACAGTCTGCACAGGCAGAACCCAAATCTGAAACTGAGGGGAGACATTCAGCACTATTTCTTGTTTAGTCAATGTAACAGGACACATCTGGGCAGGAAAACACACCTGTTAGTCGTTTGCTGACATGGAAAATGGGTGGGTTCAAGCAAAAGGTGCAACCTTCTAAGTTGTGTATCAGATCCAGATGTAAACACCCGGAAATGAAAGCAAAAACATTGATCTCTTGCCTCATATTCAACTTTTAGTGTCAAACCCCAAACAGCATTATTAGCCAAACTTGTTTTTCCCAATTGCCAAACTTGACCCTTGAATGTCGTACCCATTCCATGTAGGCCAAACCTGTTTCCTGGAGGCTCAACCTATTACTTCAGAGGTCACCTGACTCATGAAGGCAGTATCTGACTCCCGAGGACCTAACCTGATTACCGAGGTCCTACTTAACTTATGAGGACATAACCTGATTCCTGAGAACCTAAACTGACCCTGCAGGCCACACCAGACTCCTAAGGACCAACCTGACTCCTGATGTTAAGACCTGCTGTCTTATAGCCTTACTGGAATCCAAGCAAGGGTGTTCTTTCTGTCTGATCTTCCTTCTGGACCCGAATTCTGCCTGCTACTAATTACCTGTACCTGGAGCTCCGATGGATCCTTATGTTAATGTGACTCTACTGCCTAAAACCTTACTCTGCCTGACCAGATTTATTCTTACCTGCTTATCTCATGGACCAGAGTTAAGTGTATGAATTCTGTTTTGCAGACTTAAGCCAAGAAGTGTTGCCAAGCCATAAAGTTATTAGTTCATGTGGGTTATATGAACTGTTATTTCGTTGTGTTTTTGGACATTTGAATTTTCATATATGAGGCTTGTGCAGTGAAAAAATATTTATTTCGAGAAAGGGACTGTTGTGTCTTTGTTTTCATATCTAAAATCCTAACATTGGAGAAATAACATCAAACACAAAGTTTGTTTGAGAAAAACCTCATTATGTAACATCTGAATAAATGGTAATGTTCACATGAAACTTTACTTTGTGCATCCCATTTCATTCAATTTAAATCACAGTATTTTTGGACTAAAATGAGCCAAATGTGCAATTTGAAATTAATGACATGTCACTACATACCCAGTAATGTGGATATTTTAGCATCTGTCAGCTCATTTAGGTTTTAAAATCCACAACTCTAATCATTTAGTGCAGTCCATTGCATTTCCAGCAGTAGCAGCAGGTGTTTTCAGTACAATAAACTAATAGTATTCATGGAGAACATACTGGAACAGCTTTGTAAGTTTTGCTATGTGCAGGACTGCAGTCCTCATTTGGGGGTGCAGAATTGATAATTCCTTTTATTTCACTCCTCTGCATCATAAGGGGGTGAATCAGGACATAATTGAATTATATATGAAAAACATAGAAATTATCCAGATTACTAAATTTGGGACTGAGCAACAAGTAGCCTTTCTGAATACTGAGTTTTCAGTGTCCTTCCACCTAAGAAACACAACGCAAAGCATCAGGTGATGTAGTAAGGCTCCAGAGTGGACACACAGATGGTGTGTTACACAAGATGTATAGGATGATTTTTTTCAATGGCTGGTGTGATGAACATGTAGAATGTTGATGTCCTGGGCATGAACAGCTTCATGTCCTGTGGCCCTGGTGACATTTTGTGTTGCCACCCTGCTCTGTTGTCATATAGAGACATGGACCATGTTATTTTTACTGTCATCTTGTTCATTTCATTCATATTTCTTGTTCATCTAAAGACGCTGCATCATGGTTTGAGTCAGATTTTTCCCAATTTTCTCCTTCAGATAACCCCTCCTCCTTTCAATCATTATTTTCATGTCCCTTATGGACTTCTGATAAAATCTGATCTAGGACCTGCTGGGCACAGAAATGTGTGAACTCATGGATTCAGCAAAGACAGAGCTGGGCCTATACTGTCAACTGCAGCACTTTTAGCTTCAACAGCATTTCCATCAGGAAACAATGTTTTCAAGAAAAAAATATTTTATTTGAAATTGTTTTTTTGTCTGTGAACTCGAGTTACATGTGAGGTAGTGGAGCATGAACACTCCACATCAAAAGAAAGTTTTTGTTTTGTCTGAGTTTATTCAGTAGCAAACACAATCTCAATTTCTCATTTTGTGTGTGTGTATACAAATACTAAAGTTTAAAAGTTCCACAGTACACACACACACAGACCCACTACTCCTGTGTGCCCCTCAGGTGGAGACATTTTTCATACCAGCTTGCATTAGTGTCAGGTGATGTCTCCAGTGAACTGCTCCAATCAGAGGTGTTAATAAACCAACTCACACGTGATGCAGCCTCCTCACATCAACACATGATGCAATCATTGCCAAAAGGCTCAAAGAAACGATCAAATGAACTGACATGATGTTGTACATGTAACTGAACATCAGATAAGACAAACTGAACTGAACCTCAGGATTTTTAATGTATTTTAGATAATTTTAGATGTTTAGAATTAGATCAAATTCTATTATCTAAAAATTAAAAACAGCCCAAACAAAATATAACCCATCCATTATCAATACTTGCTTATTTCTAACCAGAGTCACAAGGATCTCCTGGAGCCTATTCCAGCTCGCAAAGGTGCTATCCATCGTAACCAAAATATAACCAAAATATAAAAACTGGGAGATTTAAAAATCCAAATGTACAGATGGCTTGGCACTCATACAGATATATTCGGTTTTCTGGCTGTGTTTTCTTTAAAAACAATTGCATTTGTATTTGAGCCTCCGTCCTGAAAATGAAATGATTGTGCTGCCAGTCTGTGTAAATGTGGTCAGTGAACTTTGAACTTGTAGCAGGATGTGAAAGTGAAACTTCAGTGAAAACTAATTAGATATCTATTGAAGGAGACCCCAGTTCCTCTGGACAAACTCATCTTGTGCTGCTGATTGTGTTTCTTGTTCTTAACCTGGTGATTATTCTTTAGTCCCTTCTGTTCATTGCTGCCCTCTTCTGGTCATTAGTTCTTGATTCTTCTCACTCCTGCTTTATATTCTGTAATATAGTCCAGCACTGTGCAGATATTCCAGCAGCTTCTCAAATTTTCCCCAAATGTTCAGATTAAGTAAATTATGGAAATTGTATTGGAGGGTTTCACTTGGTGCCAGTTACTGAATGATTGCAGTGAGTGGATTGATCACAGGTGTGTGTAGGTGCAGTCTCCACTCTATTGGCTGTTGAGGATCACATGTGACAGACAGTGTCAGTATCTGTTTTCCTGTGTCTCCTCTGTGCAGGCCCAGGTCTGTGTCAGACACCACTGCCTTAAATTGACTTTACAATGAGCTGAAGTGAGTGTTCCAGCTGGATGAGGGGGGCCACATGATGAGTCTGAGCGCTGTGCTCTGAGGGACTGAGAAGCAGGCAACAGGTGGTGTGACAGACCTGTGGTTCACTGACTTTATTCTTGGACTCAGTGTGAGTGTTGGACCTTTCCTGCTCCTGTTTTAATCTGACATTTCCCTCTACCTCAGATATTTGTAGGCAGTCAGACATATAACTTGATGTTGTGGTGGGTCTTACAGCAAGAGACTGGTCTGTCTTTAAACTACATTATTTTGATGTATATTTTCTCTGCTCTGTAACAGCCCTGGTTGGTTGGTTTGAGGGGGTCAGCTGGTGTTTGTCTAACGGGGCTGTGGAATCAAGATGGTGACCCAGCTATAGGAGAGATAACCCAGGATGGACCTGTGCTTCTGTGACACCTGCCTTCAGTCAACGGACACATCAACTCACTTGGATCATGGTAGGAATAATTCATTATTTTTTCAGTATGTCTGCACATGTAGCTGGTTGTTAAAGGCTGTTAAAAGACAAACAAGCACAATCTGATCTGGGAAAGTTCACAGAAATTTCTAGTTATGTTTCTGTGGATATTGTAAACAAATGTATATTTGCATATTTATCTATGAGTGTGCATAAATGAATATCTTTTATACAACAGTGTTTGAAGTGGGCTGGAATGTGATTAGCTCTGTTCTCTATCTAATCCATGTTTCTGACTATGGATGTCCACAAACAATAATTCTCTTGTTTGTGGGAGTCTAGTAATTTTTTAGGGACAGATATCATTTATGTTTTATTAGCAGTTCTGTAACATTTCACCTGTTTCAAGTTCTTCATTTAGTGTATCAACAGCCTCATTGCACCTCAGTCTAGACATGACTTCCATTAAAAGAGAAATGGCGTGGTTATTTCAGGAGCTTTTTTATAAAAGAGAGATGGATCTGGATTTGGTAACACGTGAAACTGACATATAAAAGAAATGGTCAGAAAGGCCTGTGTCTCTGACAACAGTGACTGAACTATCGATACCCTTACTAATATTTAAATATTGTGTGTGGGCTCTTTCGCATATTTAGTTCCATGTGAGCATGTGAGTTCCCACTTTTCATAGTTCAGGGTTTCTGGCTGTGGTGTTGTGCCTCATTGGGGTTTTGGTTCCCCTTGTCTCTTGTCCTTGGCATTTCCTGATGCTGACCCTGACTGGGCACATGTCTGGACTGATCAGCATATGGCCTTTACCAAGTTAAATGGCCAAAATATTTAAGAAGTTCAGATGAAACTAGAATGTGCATTTACTTAGGAAACGCATGTGATTGCTGAAAGCACTCTGGTATTGCCACTTGCAAAATATATGATCACTTCAGAAATTGGAGCATGTTTAAGAATGTCAGAAACTGCAGTCTTCCACACTCCATTGCCCGGGTTTTGAACCCTGCTTGCCTGAGTAAAGAACTTGCTGAAAGCAATCACACCAATTAAGTTGAGCTCTTCAGTGTATGCTGTTGAAATCCATCCACATCCACACTGTTGAGCTGCTGGTACTAATAACGAGATTTATAGTGCTGTTTGTAACAACAGGCCATTAGATAATTCTTTATGGTCACCGCACATTTCTATATAACAAAATTCACTTTGATGGCATTCTTTTACACAGCAGTAAATGTAATCCCAGTAAGTAGCAATAATAAAATATATAACAAGGAATTAAAAGGGCAATGAATAAAAATGGACTCTCCATTAAACGTATAATGGAGAGTGTAAGATGCATTAAGCGTTTAAGTTCCAAATTGCTGCAGAGCTGCTCTGGATCTTCTCTAGGCCTCCCTGTCACTTGATCAAAGTGCTGTGTTTCTGGCTTTCAGAAAAATGTGCACTGTGCTGTTGAACCAGGGCTTTTGGTTCTAAGGCACCCTTATGTGTTTGGTTATATTCTCAACACAGAACCTGATGTGGTCCAGTATTGTGGAGGTGTATTGCTCTGTGTCTCCCTGATCAATGAGCTCCCATCTTGTCTTCTGAAAACAGTCCTGCATCACTGCCTCTGTCTCCTCAGACCAGATCTGAACTGACCTGACATAGCACTTTGTTGTAAATGTTAAAAACAGACACTAGTCTGACTGTCTGAGGTGGGGGGCTGGATGGACTTTGTAGACCCCTTTTAAAAATTTACTATGTTAGGAATTTATAGATATACTTTGTTTCTGACCTGTGATATAAATTAAATGATAACTCTTGGTCTTTAAGAGAGACCTCTTTCACTTTACATACAGTTTGCTGGTTAATTGTTCAATTGACTGATTATGTACTATACACTATAATTCAGTGTTAGACTGAATGACACAGGATGTTCAAAGTTAACTTATTTTTAATAAACTTGACCATTTAGTCTGAAATATATTGTTTAGTACAATCATGAAATTTGTGTTTTCTGTGTCCAAGACTTTAATTGATGTTTTAGTCACTTAAGTCCAAGTATGAGACAGAATAAAGCAAAAGCAACTTGTTATACCAGGGACAAAAAGAGCTTCAGAGAGTGCTGAATAAGATGAGGCTGATGAAGGGTATGATGTTTTTTGTGAGGGAGGAGGAAGATCAGTATCCAAGAGAGAGACAGGGACAGAGACAGGAGGGGAGGGAGGAGGAGGATGATCAGAGAGATAAACCAACTGTATGACACAGAACTTTGCTCAGAAAGCTGTGAGTGCTCAGCAGCTTCCCCTCTCCTCCTCTCTCTCTGATGATGGAGGAAGCTGAACTCTGTTTTCCACAACTCCTCAATGTGTCTTGCAAAAAGTACAAACGTCCTCACTCTGAGACAATGTTCATTTACATTGTGCTGTCCTTCATCTCTTTGCTGACTGTGGTTCTGAATGTGCTGGTCATCATCTCCATCTCCCACTTCAGGCACAGATAAATGTCTTAGCATTGATAATATGTTGTTGTAGTGAGATTGATTGAAATCAGTGACCTCTGAGCATGACATCCTGATGGTTTGATGAGACTTTGGTTCATAATCAGTGCTTATAACATTTACTGTTTAGATACTCTGTAGTTTGAAGTGTCATTACTGCTTTTAGAAAACAACTGCTTCTATTGGTAATAATGCTGTGGCTGTTTGTAATATTCACTGTGATGATTTTCTCTCACTCCAGGCAGCTCCACACCCCCACCAACCTCCTCCTCCTCTCTCTGGCTGTCTCTGACTTCCTCGTAGGTCTCCTCGTGATGCCGTTTCAAATCCTCTTAACAGAACCCTGTTGGTTCCTGGGTGACCTGGTCTGTGTTCTAGATTATTTCTTAAACTTTATCATTGTCTGTTCCTCAGTAGTAAACATGGTGCTCATATCAGTCGACCGTTATGTGGCTATCTGTGACCCTCTGCACTACCCCACCAGAATCACTCTAAACAGAGTTCAGATCTGTGTTGTCCTGTGTTGGGTTTACTCTGTTTTCTGCAGTTTTCTGATTTTATATAATAACCTGAAACAACCAGGCAGGTATAACTCCTGTTATGGAGAATGTGTGATTAATATAATTGGAGCTCTTGATCTTCTTTTATTTTTTATTATACCAGTTACTGCCATCATCATTCTGTATATGAGAGTGTTTGTGGTGGCTGTGTCTCAGGCTCGTGCCATGCGCTCCCACATTGCAGCTGTCACACTGCAGCGTTCAGTGACTGTAACTGTTAAGAAATCAGAGATGAAAGCAGCCAGGAATCTTGGTGTTGTTGTTGCTGTGTTTCTCATGTGTTACAGTCCGTCTTATTGTGTCTCTCTCTCTGGATATGAGCTTACAATCGGTTCTTCAACTAACATCTTCATAATTGTTATGATATATTTTAACTCCTGTCTAAACCCTATAATTTATGCCTTTTTGTATCCCTGGTTTAGAAAATCAGTAAAACTCATTGTTACCGTTGAAATCCTGCAGCTTAACTCCTGTATGATCAACGTGCTGTAGAGAGAAACTGTGGAGTGACTGAAAAGCAATACAGGATTTTTGTGGTATGAGCTTTTATGTACAGTTATTAAACCGCAGATATGTTAAGGGACGAAGGTGGAAAAATTAAGAAATGCTGTTCGTGGTTTGGAATTACTTTTTTTCCTCTTGGAGTTGTGATCATTGTGCATTTATAGTAACTTTTTGTGTTTGGACTTTATTCCTCACTTGTAGCAAATTGAGCACAATCTTTACTTCAGTTATTGATCCTTTAAAATTTGCCACTGAGTTTCTGTGTTTGCAATAGAAGTTTTTTGATTGAACCGTTTGTTGTTTAGTTTGTTGTTCTCTTATACAAATCTAACCAAAGTCATATCTTTCTGCTGTTAGTTTTTCCTGCACTGACAGCAGAGATCAGCCCAATTCCAACAAATTTTGTTTTATATAGCTGAGAAAATAATCAAGATTATCCCATGTGCTATTGTGAATTGTAAAGACAACACATGTGATATTAATATCCAGTTTTTTAAATTTTCCAAGTAGTGCAGGGCCACTGCAACTACACTGGACAGAATCATTTCAGAATAATTCTAAAATCAAACCTTTGTTGCACTGCTTAAAGATAAACTGTGTAATAAATGGACATCAGAAATGATTGTCTGGTCAGACATCAGTAGATCTCATAGGAAACAAGGATGACACAGAAACACCGGGGTATATCAAATATGTTAAGCAGAGTCAGCAGTGATTGACTGTGTATATGAAACAACCTCAGACACCACCTGGACGAAGTTAAATCATCATTTTATGATAAGAATTTCTGTCCTGTAACCAAGCTGAAAGGAGGTTTTGGGGTTTTCATATTTTGTTGACACTCATAAGAGCCTTTACTCCATGTACGGGTTGTGTGGAAATTACTGTTTCCTACAAAAGGTGTTTGACCAAGGCAATTCACTGTATACAGTAGGGCTACTTGTAGTGGCAATTTTCCTTTTAAGTGAGATGAAAATGACAGTAGACAATTGTTTTTTTTTTTTTAAAGTTTTACTATTCAGCTGTTCCAAAGCCACCGATTAGTGTGTCATCTGGTCTACCTGCTCTAAACAGGATCAAGTAGACAGATAATTGCTTGTTTTAATTGATTTGCTATAAATAAGCATGTCATGTAACTCTATGCAATAATCTTAAATAGGATCTGCACAGTCCTCTGTGCTGTGGCTTGTGATTGGTTAACAGGATCTAATAAACTGACCACACTTGGTAGGTATTTGGCTGAAGCTGCCATGGAGAGCACACTAGTCTTTGACTGAGCTGTTGCTCTGTTTGCTGCTTTAAGCTTGTATGGTAGCATAGTAATTTTAAATACATTATTGTACCTTTTAGTGTTTTAGTGTGTACTTAACCAAGTTCTCAGTAAATGCTTGAAACAAGGAATGTGCACAATGAAGTACTTCCTAAAGCATGTGTCAGTGATGTGCTCTGGGGTTGTTATCTTAAATTTGCATTTTAATCCTCACAAAAAGTACCCTTAAAGTTTAAGTAAAGCTCAAGTACTATTTCCCAAATCAGTGGTAAACTTCAAATGTGTTATTTCAAGACATGTTGTGATTCCACTGTCTACTTACTTTAAAAATGTAGACTTTTCTCTGTACCTTAGGTGTAAGAGTAGAAAACTTTCATATGTATTAAATTTTCTACTGCATATTAATCTAGTTATCTATACTAATACTATACCTCAAAAAAAGTAAAAATGTACTACAACTCCTAATGTAACACAAATGAAAATGCTGCCCACAAGAAAAAGCAATACTGCAGACTTTAAAGTGCAGATAAAGTCTGCAGCTGAAACAAAGTTTGGAGTGACTGTTGGCATTCAGACAACCTGAGAGAGGAGAAGATGCTGTTTGATCTTCCCTCATCCTGATGTTGGAGCAGTTTAACATTACTTAACACAGATGAATTAATTTTGTAATGCATTTTTGCATGTTGTTGTGCCTAGCCTACGTAGAAATGCGACAGTTTATTGTTGCAGGATGTTTAGAACAATCTTGGAATTTGTTTTTCTGTTTCCAAGACTTTGATGTTTTAGTCATTAGTGAAAGCATCAACCAAAACAAAAGCAACCTGTTACACCAGGGACAAAAAGAGTTTGAGTGATGAAGATGCAGCTGATGAAGGGTGTGATGTTTTTTTGTGAAAGAGGGGGAAGGTCAGTATCCAAGAGAGAGACAGAGAAAGGAGGGGAGGGAGGAGGATGATGAGAGAGATAAATCAACTGTATGACACAGAACTTTGCTCAGAAAGCTGTGAGTGCTCAGCAGCTTCCCCTCTCCTCCTCTCTCTCTGATGATGGAGGAAGCTGAACTCTGTTTTCCACAACTCCTCAATGTGTCTTGCAGAAAGCACAAACGTCTTCACTCTGAGACAATGGTGGTTTATATTGTGCTGTCCTTCATCTCTTTGCTGACTGTGGTTCTGAATGTGCTGGTCATCATCTCCATCTCCCACTTCAGGCACAGATAAATGTCTTAGCATTGATAATATGTTGTTGTAGTGAGATTGATTGAAATCAGTGACCTCTGAGCATGACATCCTGATGGTTTGATGAGACTTTGGTTCATAATCAGTGCTTATAACATTTACTGTTTAGATACTCTGTAGTTTGAAGTGTCATTACTGCTTTTAGAAAACAACTGCTTCTATTGGTAATAATGCTGTGGCTGTGTAGAGTATGATGCGTTGTTTGAAGGATGTTTTCAACAGTTTTCTGTTTTTATATGATAACCTGAAACAGCCAGGCAGGTATAACTCCTGTTATGGAGAATGTGTGGTCTATGTAGTTGGAGCTGTTGGCATTGTGTTAGTCTTTATCATTCCTGTCACTACCATCATCATTCTGTATGTGAGAGTGTTTGTGGTGGCTGTGTCTCAGGCTCGTGCCATGCGCTCCCACATTGCAGCTGTCACACTGCAGCGTTCAGTGACTGTAACTGTTAAGAAATCAGAGATGAAAGCAGCCAGGAATCTTGGTGTTGTTGTTGCTGTGTTTCTCATGTGTTACAGTCTCTTATTGTTTCCCTCTCTGGCTATGAACTCAGTATCAGTTCAACTGAGGTGTTTGTGAGTTTTTTGGTATTTTTTAACTCCTCTCTAAACCCTATAATTTATGCCTTTTTGTATCCCTGGTTCAGAAAATCAGTAAAACTCATTGTTACCCTTGAAATCCTGCAGCCTAACTCCTGTATGATCAACATGCTGTAGGGAGAAACTGTGGAGTGACTGAAAAGAGAAACAATATACAAAGCAGTCAGTCTAAACAAATTAAGTTGTAGTACCTACGTACTATTAGCAATGTTTTGCTCATATACTGTATGCAATACCACTTTTTTTATTGGAACTCCCTTCATTTATTCTCTTACCCTCTATTCTCACAAGAATGACAAAGAAAAGTCTTTCACTGTTATCTGAACATCAACTTTTCCCATTCTAATTTTATTATTTATATAAATCCTGAAAATTATCAGAGGATTTGTGCCTTGTTTCTTTTTTCAAAACAGAAAACTCTATGAACTATGCTCCTGACCCCTGGGAGACTGAACAAAATCAAAGTTGTGAAACTGACACAATGAGCTGTAAACAGACAAATGCTCTGTAGAGCTGAGAGCACTTTCAGTTTTGGTGACGATTCTTTTTGGTTCATCACTACAGGTGATTTTTTGCCTACATGATAAAATATAAGACAATTTTATTAAAATTGTATTATAATCCTTAAGTTAATAAATATAAAACATTAATCAAGTAACCTAAATTGTAAGTTATGTGGAGAACATAGTATATAAATATGATTATGATTACGGCAATGTTTAACGTTAATGATTAAGTCTGGCGTCTCGTTTCTGCACTGATCCAATGGGCACCCCTCAGAGATATGTTTCCTCTACCTCTTGGGTGTATACCTCCATCACTTCAAATAACGTGCTTTTAATTTACATGTAATAAAGGAATGCATTAATCATCACACACATATCATAACAGTTGTGTATTATCATTTTTATTTTTATATCAGGAAAAGCACAGGGGTCCCAACAAGCATGACAATGAGCTAGCATGCACAAAATGATAAAATGTTCTTTGTCAAATGTTCTACATTAGTCAGCTATACAGAGTGGTGCAGTTGTTTAAAGTTACCTAACACAGATGAATGTACTTCGTAACGCATTTCTGCTTGCTGTTGTGCCTAGCCTACATTCTTCATTGGCTAATTTAGACTATAATTAGTATAATTAGAAACGTGACTTATATATGCACCATGCAGTCTGTTCTACCCTGCCAGAGAGTTTCTGCTGGAAGACCTGCCCATGAATTAGCCCTAGTCTTCCAGATCCTTGCTACCAGAATGTTCCCTTGTGTAATGACTTGCCTCTGAAGCTTATACAAGGGTCTTTTTGGAGTGATTGTCAGTATTGTCAGTGAATTGCAGTTGTATTTCTCACCTCCCACGTTGCACTTTCAACACCACAGAGTACATAGTAAGACCAGGACTTTAAATAGTTGTCTAGTTAGAAGCAGACAATCGCTGTCTGAAGCTCAAGGCAACATATGAGAGTGAAAGAGTTAAGTCAGTGTGTGGGTCTGGAGTGATAGCCCGTCTCACTCCTTCATCACACAGACCTTCAGTTCACAGACCAGCTCTGCTGCTATTATCATCAAGCATTTAGGGTACTCGGTTACAAAGTCTAAGTAATCTAATCTTATGTTAGTTACAAATACAGACACAGTTCAGACTTGTGCCCGCTAAAAACATCAACATGCATACAACATGCATCATCATATGCTAACTTAACTGGTTTCACTGCTCTTTTGGGACGTGCTTCAGCCTCTCTAGACCTTCGGCCTCCCACAACATCAGGGCTGCCTATCTCTCTTGTAGGCTGTCTAGCAGTAATGTGTTGGTCTTTATCTTGTTCCAGCTCTTCTTGGTCTGAATCACTTTCAGATTCAGAAGCAGAATTCTGACTAGGTTCCTTTTCTCTTAAACTCAGAGGTTCCTCTTCAGAACTATAATCCTAATGACTCTCATCGGGTTGTGGAAAAGCACTCACTTCCTCTTCTAAAACAGCTAGGGGCTCTGCAGTGCCCTTGGTTTTTTGCCCTGGATCTCTGGAGCGTGTATAGTAAGGTTCGAGAGGTCTGCAGTACTCAAAGTGATAGGATGAGTCTGAATCTGGGGAGTTCTGTGAGATTGGCTGAACCTCTGGTGGGGTTTGCTTCCATCTCTTGGAAGTCTCTGCTCTAGTATTTGGCCTGATAAATGGATCACCATCCACCTCTAGCCTTGGGAGTCGCACAAGTTGCCCTATCGGCAGGATGTGGTCTTCTCTATGGATTGTTTTGATGCCTCCTCTTCCAACCTCCAGCTTAACCTTGTAAACAGGTAGATTGGCCATCTTTCCCACTACAATGTAGGGAATGGGACTCCATTGGGTCTGTAACTTGTGTTTGCCTTTCAGCCCCAAGTTTTTGAGTAGTACTCTGTCACCAGTTTCTAGGGACTGGAAACCAACTCATTTGTTGTAAGAGTTTTTTGATTTCTTTAGTGAGTTTTCTCGGCTGTCTCAGAGGTCAATTGATAAGCTCTCTGCAAGTCTTCCTTTAACTTCGCCACATATCTTGTATGATCATCTCCTTTCTCACCTGAAGATGTGTCAAAACACATGTCTACAGGAAGTCCAGCTTCTCTGCCAAACATCAAAAAGTAGGGTGAATACCCTGTAGCATCACATCTAGTGCTGTTGTATGCATGGACCAAATATCCCACATGTTGGCTCCGCTGGCGTTTCTTTTCTTGGCTCAATGTTCTCAGCATGGAGAGTAAAGTTCGGTTGAACCTTTCTGGCTGAGGATCCCCCTGTGGGTGGTACAGAGTGGTCCGCGACTTCCGGACTCCCATCATCTTTAGATCTCTGATCAGGTGACTCTCAAAGTCCCCGCCCTGGTCAGAATGGATCCTAGCAGGCAGGCCATAATGTATGAAATACTTGTTAACCAAGATCTTCGCCACAGTATGAGCCTTCTGATTCTTTGCAGGGAAAGCTTGGGCATAGTGTGTAAAATGGTCGGTGACCACTGACACTTTGCTCAGGCTTTTGGAATTGGGTTCCACTGAAAGAAAATCAATGCATACAAGATCCATTGATCCAGTGCTCGTGATCTGGTGTAGTGGAGCAATTCTTTGACAAGGTGACTTGCGGGAAATGCACTTTCCACAGTTCTTAATATGCTGCATCTTTTGCCATTTTGGGCCAGAAAAATGTTACAGGTCCCAAAATGGTGACGATGCAACAAAAATCTGAGTCTGGAAAACACTGGAAAACACAAGTAAAATGCAGCAGCAATGAGGAAATGGAGCGCGTCCAGTTCACTTTCCAGATTGTCTATCTCTCTTTAATTTCAAACATGAAGTACTTAACATTGTGACTATTTGTACAGTTGTTTTCAAGAATGCAGAAAAATACTAATACAATGCACCATAACCAAATTTAACGAATTGTCTATCAGAGTACATTTAGTTACAAACCACACGTGTGCGCAGGCACGCACGCACGCACGCGCGTGCACACACACAGCCACGGGGTGGCGCATACTCGTTTAAAGTGCTTACACCCCTCCCTGCTGCTGTGGCACGTTATCCAGCATGCTCTGACTGACACGCGCTGCAATGGTTTTGCTAACTTTTACCGTTCTACATAAAAGTTTAACGTTACTCTTAGGACAGCTTACCAACACTCATATTACATTAGATATGGTCTATGGTTTTGGTTTTGATAGTTTTATATCATGTACTAACCTGGAAAACACAGGTAAAATACACAGCAATGAGGAAACGGAGCATCCAGTTCACTGTCCAATTCACTTTCCAGATTGTCTATGAGGCCAGAGCGGAAGGTCCCCCTCCAAGACATTTCTGGCGCAACTGCTCCCATCCCAATGGTTCCTACCTAAGTGCTGCTTTGCTTGATTACGTTAATGTTAACTACTAATTGTTACAAAACAATTTGGCATATTCACCACCCATCTGCCCGGGGTGTTGTAACACACTGTACATGCAGGTACATTACTGTCTATCCAGAAAATACAGAAAAAAAATTATGTAAATAACACAAAAGTGGTCACACCATTTTGGGGTGTACCACAAAATTCTACTACTCAGTAGGTCAGTTGTTCTTTCAATACCAAAGTGTTCTAAATCTTCATGCATTCTAAATCTTCATGCAAGGACTTTAGGACAGCTTCACGAAACTCCTTTGGTAAGACAAGCTGTGTGAACTCTTCACCAGTGGGGCATTTACTCAACCAATGAAGTAGCCCCTCCTTCAGCAACAGTTTATTTATCGTTTCAGCCGAGGGTTCTGGATTATTTTCAGTATTCTCTGGCTGTTTGTGCTGCATAATTGCTTGAATAGCGGGACCGATTACAGCATCAAACTTCTGGGTGCATATAAGTTGTGATTTTGAATTGTGCTCCGTAGACTTCAACTCCATGCACATGGGGAATGTGTAGATGTCAGGAACACAATCAGGTGCCTGGTCTGCATAGGACATCAAAATCATAGGTAGATAAGGCAGCAAGCCATCTGTGAGCACATATGTTAAGGGGTTGTCTGTACGTACCATGAACCGAGCCCCATACAGATAATCATGGAACTTTTCCATAACAGCCCACTTGAGGGACAGGAACTCCAGCTGGTGTATTGGGTAACGCTTCTCAGACTGGCTCAGCTTCCTACGGGCAAATGCAACTAGTCTTAAGCCTTCAGGATGTGCCTGATAGAGAACAGCTCCAATCCCTTTTAAGCTAGCATCCACATATAGGATGTATGGTCAGTAAGGATCAGCAAATGCTAACACGGGCATGGGTCAGACAGCAGATGATCCAATAGAATGCATCAGTACAAGACTGGTTCTATCTGATGCCAAAGGGCTCTGACTCTCTCAGGTGGCTCATGGTAGGATCTTTGCTATGTTTCCTGCTCTTTTGGGTTGGGGCATAACCTTTGGTTAGTTCAGTCAGGGGCTTGACGATGGAAGCATGGTTGGCAATAAAACTCCGGTAATACCCAGAGAAGCCCAGAAAGGATTCCAGAGTCTTCAGGTCAGTAGGCTGCGGCCAGTTAGGGTGATGGCCTCAATTTTTACCAGATCAGGCGAGACACCATCTGCAGACACAATGTGTCAAAGATATTTTATCTTTGGCTTACAAAACTGACATTTGTCAAGAGAGATCTTCAGCCCAGCCTCTTCAATTACGTCAAGGACTTTTGAAAGAACACGAGGAGAGACTTCTCAGTCTTTCCAAAGACAATCAAATCATTGCGATCAACAAGCACTTGGAGCAGGTTCATATCCCCCAACTGTTTTTTACATTAATCTTTGGAAAGTAGGGGCTCCAGTTATTCCCTGAGGCATCCGTTCAAACTCAAAGAACCCTAGGGGACAGATGAATGCCGTTTTCTCCTCATCTTCCTCAGCCATGGATATTTCGTAATAACCACTTCTCAAGTCAAGTACAGAGAACCACCGGCTTCCAGAGAAAGAGTCTAGTGCATCATCAATGCAAGGTGTGGTGTACTGATCAGGAACTGTCCGGCTATTCCGTAGCCTGTAATCAATACACACATCCTTATAGTCCCATTTTTCTTTCAGATGATCGCTATTGGTGAAGCGTATGGGCTGTGAGACTCTTTCTAATGCCTGCACGCAGGAGCTCCTGAAGGTGAGTCCTTACGTTATAAATGTTTGCAGGAGTCAGGCGACGTGAGCACTGTCTGAAGGGTCTTGGATCAGTCGGATGGTATGATCTACACCTTTAGCTAAGCCAACATCCGATTCAGTCGGAGAAAACACTGGATCTTTGGGACCTTGCCACATCACCACACCAACGTTGTTGTCTTGATCAAAGGCGGGTGAAGCACTGTCATTAGTAGCAATCTCATCCATATAGCCAGCTTGTATTCCTAGAGTCCGTGTGATAGCCATACATTGCTTCACCAGACTTCTGAGATGACTAGTGTTTGTTCCAACAATAACAGGGGTCTGTTCTGCAGTGAGGCAAATGAGTCCAAGAGCTGTTACAATCTTGCTGGTTCCAGTGACTTCTGCTGGATACTCAAGGTCCAGCACAATGTAGCCACAGTAAGGATAACTAGCTTCAGACTCACTTTAAGAATGAGCAAGATCAGACACAGGATGCACTGGAACATCACACAGGTGTCTTTGGCGCCAGGACTCAAAGATAACCTGTGAGCTTCTGTTGAATAGAGTATCACAGGGAGGTCCATTGACTTTTAACTGAGCTATATTAGGTGGAGCAATCAACCCTTCAGGTATTCCTGCTTTCTCAGGGGTGACCACAAGACTCCTCTTGACAATGCAGTTAATTTCAGCCCCTCAAGTGTGAGTAGAATGCTGATTTTCTCTTGATAGTTTCAGGGCTTGAATCAGTCTTTTGACTTTGCTCTGCTTCTCTGGATTAGGGCACTTTGCTGCAAAAGGTCCATTTTCTCCACACCAGTAGCAAAACTGCTCCTCAGAGGGGTCTCAAGGGTCTATTGGGAAAGTTGGCTACTGTAGATTAAGCCTCAAATGTTGACACTGTAGCTGTGTTGGCCAAAGTTTCTGCTACACTTTCTTATTTAGTTTGTGTTGTAATCTCTTTAATTGTTTCTTTAAAGCTCTGAGCTCACAGTCTTGACCCTTTTCACCTGCCTGTGCATTGACTGAAAGCACACTGGTAGAACACTCCTCGTGAGTTTCAGCTGGTGGAACTACAACAGATGCAGGAATGGACTTGAGCTCTTTAATTTCAGCTTTCAAGCCCTGGATCTCTGCTTGTTTCACATCAGTTGTCTGGTTTGTTTGTATCTGATGTACTGAAGTGTTGAGCTTCATCCTTGAAGCCTCAGACTCCATTCAGCATGTATTTCACTCAAGAGCTGCAGAAAGGTAGGTGGTTTGGTTTTTCATTCTCTTAAGTGTAGCTGGATCAGCATTAAGTCAGAAGCAACAGCACATCTCAGCAGCTGCTCCAAACTGGCTCTGTCCATATGTACTGGGGAGGCCACCAATTTGAATGACTTTGGAGAGAGTGCGCTTCAATCATCTGAAGAACTCTGAGAGTTTCTCTCCAGCTTGCTGTTGCATCAGTTGGAAAGCAAAATACAGATCATCCCCTGATTCTGCAATCCCAAAAACACTTTCAAGGGCTTCCAAGTACTCTGTAGGGTTAGCATCAGGGTTGCTGACTAGTACAGCCTTAACTATTTCTAGTGTTGGGCCCTTTTGACTTAACAGTTTGGAGAGTCTGTTCAATCTGTGCTATTTTCACATCTTCTGGGACAATAACCAGCAGTACATGAGCCTCATCCTAAACTTCACCTCTGCACCACCTCTTCAACTCAGAAACTAACTCTGTTCTGTCTGCCATCCTTGTGGATTTTTTTTTTTTTTATATAGCTACTTTAACATTACTGGGTACCCAAGACTTATTCCAGCAGTGCCTCCATTTTATGCAGCCCGTCTACTCTAAATATTTGTAGAAAGGGGCCCTGAGTTCTTTATTCTAATTTACTCCTATGGTAATTCAGAATCTTTTAGTAATATATGTCTTGGGGCACTCCAGATATCTTATTTCACAAGTTAAGGACTACTACTGAAACAGGGAATAACAAATTATTTATTTTAACCTTGTTTTTTAACCCTTACCTCTTTACTTATTTATTACAACTTATTTATGCATTTTTTTTAACTAGGCTACATATAGTACATAAAGTAAATTGTATTGCAACAGGAGCACGTAAGCTTATGCTTATCATTTTCTGCAATTGCAAAATTAAAAAGTGATCATGGGAATGTGTAGCCCAGTTGATGAAGCATCTTAAAAAGGGCAAACAAACTGCAGTCAAATATGGCGTAAATGTAGATTCAATTTGGTTCAGTCGTTGCTGACATGAAATACTGAAATAAACATTTGAAATAAATACAATCAAAGGGAGTGTTTCCTTTTTATTGTGCTGATTGTGACGGCAGAAAACCACAAAATAAACTTTGCTCAAAAATGAGCAAAAAAAAAGCATTGAATTCGATAAAGTTAATGACAGTGCACATGTTCAGCTTGTCATAGCAACCCAGAGCTGTTGATGAATGAGCTGTAAAGAACATAAAGGTAGTAGCTTTGTTGCTTAGCAGTGACAAATGAGCTGTGGGACATATATGATCTTTAGTGTATGAACTGATTGTAGTTGCAACTCAAGTTAACTATTTAACTGTTAACTGTTTGTTGTTGCTAATACAAAAAGTAACTGCAGGTTTTTAAATGATTTATGAAGCATACCCACCATAAAACACACTTCTGTTAAAAAAGACACATGCTTAAATTTTCCCTTGTCTTTTGTGGTTTTAAGATAGATCTTCATATTGATGAAGATATGATATAATAATAATAAATATCTTCACCCACTAGTCTTTAACCTTGTGTGTTATTTGGTGCTGGCAGGTAGTGGATCTTTTATTTATTTTACTGAAAACAGTCACATGCTGCTGCTGGAACATGATTTTATGAAACTGAAAAATGACTTAAACTAGAACAATCTGCTGAAAAAATTCCACACAACTGAGGGGAACTGATAAATTAAGTGATAACTCTGTCACTAGCAGAGACTTCTTACACTTTATATACAGGCAAATGCTGATTATGTACTATACACTATAATTCAGTGTTAGATTGAATGATACAGGATGTTCAATTTTAAATCAACTGTTAGTAACATTTAGTAATTTATTAAAGATATTTATCGTTGTGGGATGTTTAGAACAATCCTGGAATTTGTTTTTCTTCTGTTTCCAAGACTTTAATTGATGTTTTAGTCATTAGTGCAAGCATCAACCAAAACAAAAGCAACCTGTTACACCAGGGATGAGGATGAAGATATTTTTTTGTGAAGGAGGAAGATCAGTATCCAAAAAAGAGACTGAGAGACAGGAGGGGAGGGAGGAGGAGGAGGATGAGAGAGATAAACCAACTGTATGACACAGAACTTTGCTCAGAAAGCTGTGAGTGCTCAGCAGCTTCCCCTCTCCTCCTCTCTCTCTGATGATGGAGGAAGCTGAACTCTGTTTTCCACAACTCCTCAATGTGTCTTGCAAAAAGTACAAACGTCCTCACTCTGAGACAACGTTGGTTTATATTGTGCTGTCCTTCATCTCTTTGTTGACTGTGGTTCTGAATGTGCTGGTCATCATCTCCATCTCCCACTTCAGGCACAGATAAATGTCTTAGCATTGATAATATGTTGTAGTGAGATTGATTGAAATCAGTGACCTCTGAGCATGACATCCTGATGGTTTGATGAGACTTTGGTTCATAATCGGTGCTTATAACATTTACTGTTTAGATACTCTGTAGTTTGAAGTGTCATTACTGCGTTTAGAAAACAACTGCTTCTATTGGTAATAATGCTGTGGCTGTTTGTAATATTCACTGTGATGATTTTCTCTCACTCCAGGCAGCTCCACACCCCCACCAACCTCCTCCTCCTCTCTCTGGCTGTCTCTGACTTCCTCGTAGGTCTCCTCGTGATGCCGTTTCAAATCCTCTTAACAGAACCCTGTTGGTTCCTGGGTGACCTGGTCTGTGTTCTAGATTATTTCTTAAACTTTATCATTGTCTGTTCCTCAGTAGTAAACATGGTGCTCATATCAGTCGACCGTTATGTGGCTATCTGTGACCCTCTGCACTACCCCAGCAGAATCACTCTAAACAGAGTTCAGATCTGTGTTGTCCTGTGTTGGATTTACTGTGTTTTCTGCAGTTTTCTGATTTTATATGATAATCTGAAACAACCAGGCAGGTATAACTCCTGTTATGGAGAATGTGTGATCTATGTAATCGGAGCTGTTGATCTTGTGCTGAGCTTTATTATCCCAGTTAGTACCATCATCATTCTGTATGTGAGAGTGTTTGTGGTGGCTGTGTCTCAGGCTCGTGCCATGCGCTCCCACATTGCAGCTGTCACACTGCAGCGTTCAGTGACTGTAACTGTGAAGAAATCAGAGATGAAAGCAGCCAGGAATCTTGGTGTTGTTGTTACTGTGTTTCTCATGTGTTATTGTCCATATTATTGTGTCACTCTCTCTGGCTTTGAACTTACAATTGGTTCTCCAACTGAGGTCCTTATGATTTTTATTATATATTTGAACTCCTGTCTAAACCCTATGATTTACGCCTTTTTGTATCCCTGGTTTAGAAAATCAGTTAAACTCATTGTTACCGTTGAAATCCTGCAGCCTAACTCCTGTATGATCAACGTGCTGTAGGAACAAGTCAGTTTTTAATTTGCTGTTGCTCAGTCTTTCAAGTGAAAAGCACTGTTTTGACAAATTAAGAAAAGCTGATATAGCTCTCTACCATTTATCAATGTTGCGCCCATATACTCTATGCCATAATGCAATTTTAAATGTGAACTTTATCTCAATATGAACTTCACTTACATGTTTTGGATTAGTTGCAGGAGTCTTTTTTTTTTTTTTTTTGAATGTAAGAAGTTTAGTCTGTCTTCTCACAAGAACCACACAGAAAATGTTTGTTGTGTAAACTTCAATTAACATCATTTTCACATGCACCTTTTATCTGTTTAATACATGCTCCTGACACCTAAAAGAAAATCAAAATTGTGAAATTGAAGCAGTGAGTTGTAAACACACATATGCTCTGTAGAGCTGAGAGCACTTTCAGTTTTCATGATTCTTCTTTTTGGTTCATCACTACAGGTGAATTGTTTTGCCTCTGAGAGAGAATATAATAATGAACTTTTATTATACTTTATAAAACTTTTATTTCATTATAATCACTATGTTATTAAAAAGTAAATATTAAAGCAATAAAGATATGCTGAAATATAAATATAAAACATTCAGCCAATAGCATTATTATATCAGGCAAAGCATATGTGTCCCAGGAAGCATGACAGTGAGCTAGTATGCACAAAATGATAAAATATTTTTTAACTTTGTCAAAAAGTTCTACAGTAGTCAGCCATGTAGAGTGTATTGCCTTATTTTGCCCAGTGTGTGTGCTTTTTGCTCACTGGATTACACCTGATTGATTGCAGCTGTTCAAACCAATTGCCCTGCCATTGGGTTAATAAAATGGTATGAATCTGAATCTGAAAGAAACTTAAGTCCCATCCCAATACTGTGACAAACTGTTAAAAGAAACAAAAATGGCATGTGTGAAATCAAAGGATTATTCATAATGTAATGTTTTCAATCTTCTGCAGCAGTTTTCTCCCACATAAATTGCGTCTCCTTTGTGTTGCTTCTCTTTCTAGAGATGTGTTCATGTTTAGTGCTTCAGTCTTCCAGATCCTTGCTACCTTGACTTGCTCTGATGGTGATACAAAATTATTTTTGGATTGATTGACTCAGACTGACCCAGCCTGCCACATAATTCCTGTATGTCAGTGGCTTCTGCATTTGCCATCACCTGCTCTCCACCACCATTTTATTAACGGCCAGTCCTGGAACAGAATCTGAGAATCAAACTTATTGCCAATGGACTTCTTCATTAACTGTTATTTTCAGAGAGGTAAATAAATCTATTGTGTAGCTGAAAGGCCATGGTCTCAGTGGGCGGACTCTGTGTTGCCTGTTGTAGAGACATGGTTGTTTCTCCTTTGCTTGCTTCTCTCTTTTTCTGATTCTTCTCATGTTTGACAAGCGAGAGAGCAGGCTTGCCAGAAGCGCAGCTGTGTCCCCATGAGGAGTTGTGCCGGGGATCATCCATACTCCAGAAGTGTGGCTTGATATGCCGTCAGAGCTTTTTGTTCCACTCCTCCTCTTTTCCAGTCTTTTCGCTGTTGCCACTGCTCGCTTTGCTTCTCTGTTTGCCTGAAGGTATTGTAGTCTTCTGCTAATGTGTGTAAACCTGTAGTCTTTGGAAAAGTCTCTGAAAAGCTCAGAACTGTCCTGGAGTCCATTGTTATACACAACTGTTTCAGGTACCCCCTGGTGGCTGAAAGCTTCTTTTAGGGCAGCAGTTATTGTGTTGGCAGAGGTAATGTAGAGGTGAGAAACTTTTATGTAGCAGGAAAAATAATCCACTATGAGAAGATGTTGCTGTTGCCAGGGTCTCTCTTGCACTGGAGTGGTCAATAAAAGGCTCTTTGTGCTCTTTTCTGTGTTCCGAGTAAATTTTTCAATTACCCATAAGCTGACTGATCTGTACCGATAATCCTGGCCACCAGACCGACTAGTGCAGAGCAAGAGCGCAACAAAGAGTCCCTTAGTAGCCACTGTGGAGGTGAATGAGAGGTGATTTCCTCTCATTCAGTGGTGAATGATTCTCTGTCCTTTGAGAAGCAGCCCTCCTACCAGTGTGATCATCTCTCTCTGGCCAGTTTGGCACTACCTCTGACAGAAGGGCATATTTTTCTGGCTCTTCTATTTTACAGTACTTTGAGTTTTGCACATACAGGATCATTTGCCTGTTTCTCTTGAATTTCGGTGGCTACTAAGCATTTGTCTGGCAGGTGCACGATATCAACAGCAGTCTGGATGGGAGCTCATCTTGTGCTTTTGACCTCAGAAGTGGCACAAGAGGCTTGTAATCTGTTTCTAATTTGAACTTTAGTTCCACAAGGTAAAGCATCAGCTGTTCACACTCCCATGGCACTGCCGAAGCCTCCTTTTCAGTCTGTGCACAATGTATCTCAACTTCGGGCAAGCACATTAAGAAGAACACATGTTTCCATGTTCCGTCTGTCTGTTGTCTGCTGAGGATGGTCCCCAGACCAATGGATGAGCCATCTGCAAACATGTATGTCTCCACTGTAGGTGAGAAAATGGCCAGTACACATAGTGAACTCAGTTCTGTTTTGGGCCTTTGAAAAGTCTCTTCCCCTGGCACTCCCTAGCACCACTTGGTGCCCTGTCCAGATCTGTTGTCACACTGTCCGCCATAATGCAGTGGCCCACAAGCTTGATACTGTTTTTTTGTTCAATGTGAGCCCCTCCTCCTGCAGCCTCTTTAGCACCTGGTGTATGCCCTCATTGTGCTGCTGGACATTCTCTCCATAAACAACTCTATAATCTGCATGGCACACAACTCCATTGCACCCCTCCAACATCTGTGACATGTGATGCTCAAAGTGCTTGGGAGCTGATGAGATCCCAAACAGTAGGTGGTTGAATGCATATTTCCTGAAAGAGGTTATGAAAGTCATGAGGGGCCAGCTCTCCTGTGCCACTAAGATCTGACAGAAGCCAAAGGTTGCATTTAGCTTTGTGAGCAACTTTGCTCCTGCCAACATGGTCAGTGTGTGGTCTACAGCTGGCATTATTTGTTTCTCTTCTTAACCACTGATTTTAGATGTGCCAGACCCACGTAGAGTCGAATCGAAGGATGTAGTATCACTGTAGTTTCAGTGTGTGTAGTAGTAAACTGGTTGTTTGTGGTGGTGGAAAATGGCGATGAATTTAGCCAAACCTCTGTGCTAATGGAGATATAGTTTGACATTAGAGGATGATTACAGCTGCATTTAAGATTCTTTGTTTTCTGACATAATTTGGTGATCGTGAGTGCATGACTACAAACAAAACAAAAACCTGTTACACCAGAGAGGAGTTTGAAATACAATTTACTACATGTATATACTATATATTTCCTGTATATGCAAGTTAGTGTAGATCAAACTCACAAAATCATCAGATCTAAAATTCATATCAATTCTTTAGATTTCTAAATTTAAAAATGAAAAACAAAAAAGTAATGTTATTGCATACTGTTCATATCCAGCTGTTTGACTTATATCATACATATAACAAACAATATTTTCAAAAGGCTCTAGCGTAAATATTTTGCACTGAACAATTACAAAAGTAAACCTTTACTTAATTTATCTGAAATAAAATGTGTAATAAATTAAAATGAAAAATCATGATCTGATCAGTGATCATTAGAGGTCAGAGTGCATCAAAAGCATACAAGCCTCAGAGGCACAGAACAAATATTAAGTCCACAGTATTGGATATAATATTATATTTAAAAATGAAACCACTTCACACACCACCCTGATGAAGGCAAAACAGTCAAAATAATGTGGCAAATAAATCAGGATACAGTGGAGATGGCCAATTTTGTTTCTTTTAACAGTTTGTTACAGTTGTGGGATGGGAATTATGTTTCTTTCAGATTCACACAACTTTATTAATCAATTGGATTAAACAGCTGGTCACATGAGTCCACCATTTAGATCCTTACAGCCCTCATCTGTTCTCACTTCTATTGTTCACCTAACGAGCCTATTCAGACCAAGTGTGAAGTGAAACCAACTCAGTGGATCTAACGACTCACCTGATTTACATAGCTGAAACCAACCTGAAAGATAAGTTGGAGGTTCCATACCAGATTTCTATTAGACTGATGGCCATACTCGGAAGAGCAGTGAAATGTTTTGACCTAAAAACTAGAAGTCCAATTGCCATGACTCAACTTCTAGATTCCTTCCAGTTCATGCTGATGTTTCCAATCTCAGAGCTGAAACACTGGTAAACTTTCTTACAGAACAGTAAATACCATGATTCTGCTAAAACTATGAACCTGAATTATTGTTGTGATCATGTTTCTCACCCTGAGAATGGACACATATCGAAGTACTGACCTACACTACTTTTCTCCACTGTATCCTGATTTATTTGACTGTTTTGTCTTCATCAAGGTGGTGTGTGTGAAGTGGTTTTATGTTTAAAGATATACAGTCCATTACTGTGGACTTATTTGTTCTGTGCCTCTGAGGCTTGTATGCTTTTGATGCGCTCTGACCTCTAATGATCACTGATCAGGTCATGATTTTTCATTTTAATTTATTACACATTTTATTATATTGTATGTATGGTGTAAGTCAAACAGCTGTTTCTTCACAGAAAATCCTGTCTTTCAGTCACTCCACAGTTTCTCTCTACAGCACGTTGATCATACAGGAGTTAGGCTGCAGGATTTCACCATTCCTGGGCATAGCCATATTGCTACTTTACTCATCAACTATTACCATGAAAGAGTCAAACATCAAGAAAGTCTTCACTGAGGGAGCAATCTGCATAGCTGGCATCTGGATGATGGGAGTAAAGAAATGCATCTCCAAGAATCTGTGCCAGTGTGTCACATGCTGTGCATATTGCTGTGCATCGAGTTTCATCAGTGCTCTGCAGCGCTTCTTTGCTGTGTATGGTTGTGTGAAGGTGATCTGGTCTGACTGCAGCATGAACTTTGAGAGCTGCAAATCCTCCCGCAAGATCCATCAGACTGACTCTAATGTAGAGGAATTAAATACACATGAACAGCAGCTTGACAGTGTTGGATTCATACAGATATACAAATAATCAGATTATCCACCCATCCATTATCTATACCCACTTAATCCTATTTAGGGTGACGTGGATCTGCTGGAGCCTATCCTAGCTTTCTTTGGGTGAAAGGCAGGGGTACACCCTGGACAGGTCACCAGTCCATAGCAGGGCCACAAAAAGACAAACAACCACACACACTCACACTCACTCCTATGGGCAATTTAGAGTCACCAATCAACCTGACATACATGTTTTTGGACTGTGGGAGGAAACCGGAGTACCTGGAGAAAACCCACACAAGCACATGGAGGACATGGAAACTCCAGACCGAAAGGTCCCTGACGGGTTGCGAACCTAGGCCATTCTTGCTGAGAGGCAACAGTACTAACCACTAGTGCTGCCCCTCCTGCAAGATGAAACTAATGTATCAAATTAGTGAGGAAGTATGCAATGGTTTCTGGCAATGGTTGTCCCATATGGGAGGAGTGGGGTGAGTTAAACAACCAGATGGTGTATGTCCTAGGCTGCTTAAGCCCTAGGTGTCAGGGATGGTGCAGGGGGGTTAGAAGTTCGGACCAAGGAATGCCCACTTTGGTACTTAAGGTTCAAACGAGACTTTATTCCAAACACAAGACTCAAAGGAAGACAGACGTGCTTACAGGGAACTAAAGGAACACAGGTACATAAGCCAAGGGTCGAGACAACATAAACCAAGGAGACGAGACAAGAGGGTCAAGGTCACACACCTAGGGGGAAAACAAACACGATCAAGGCCTGGGGTCACACACACCTCGGGGACACACCAGACTCACACAACAAACAGGGGTCGAAGGCCTGGGATCACACACACCTCGGGGACACACCAGGCTTACACAGACAACACAGGGTCGAAGGCCTGGGATCACACACACCTCGGGGACACACCAGGCTTACACAACAAACAAGGGTCGAAGGCCTGGGATCACACACACCTTGGGGACACACCAGACTCACACAACAAACAAGGGTCGAAGGCCTGGGATCACACACACCTCGGGGACACACCAGGCTTACACAGACAACACAGGGTCGAAGGTCTGGGGTCACACACACCTCGGGGACACACCAGACTCACACAACAAACAAGGGTCGAAGGCCTGGGATCACACACACCTCGGGGACACACCAGGCTTACACAACAAACAAGGGTCGAAGGCCTGGGATCACACACACCTCGGGGACACACCAGGCTTACACAACAACACAGGGTCAAAGGTCTGGGGTCACACACACCTCGGGGACACACCAGACTCACACAACAAACAAGGGTCGAAGGCCTGGGATCACACACACCTCGGGGACACACCAGGCTTACACAAACAAACAAGCAGAGTAGGAACCACGCAAGAGACACAAGACAAGACTAGGACATGAACGAGGCAAACTTAAACACTAGGGAGACAAAGCAGAAACAAGAGGAACTAGACATGTAGCGAGCTAACAAGAAAACAAGACATTGTGAAGAGCACATACAAACAGAGGCAGCAAACTTAACTCAAACCCAGGAGAACAAAGGCAGACAGCAGATCTGGCAGTACTGGCAAGTGAAAACATGCGAGGGGAGACAACCACATATCAGGGCACATGACCTAGCAACTAAACAAAGACTGAACCAAGGTATAAGAAGGGAGGAACACAAATGAGGGTCAGGTGAAAACAATCAAGTAATTGGGTCAAGGTAAAGTGGGAGAAGACAGAACCAAACCAAATCCTAAAGGAACTTACAAAATAAAAGCACAAAACAGGAACTCAGAAACACAGATCCTGACACTAGGGATCGACGAATGCGGAAGTGCGTTTTGTGGAATCTTTTCCTGATAACGCCGAAAACAAACTTAAATTGTGTCAGGTTTGACACACTCTAGGCAACAAGATGCAGTTCTCAATAGTCTTGTTTTAGGTTTTGTATGTGTTTTATGGCCTTATTTCAATGGCAATCATGTATAAACTCGCTGCTCACATATTATTGTAGGCCAGTTTGTGCTGAATACCGTGTTATCAGACTTAAGCTATTAATATGTTTAAAAACAACTGAAAAAAGCACAAATGTCAACACTTGTCCGGGATCCCAAAACACCCTTAGCCTCCAGAGAGAACACCTTAGGGCCTTTAAGGTCACATCTAAGGGTCACCTGGTTATCATGAAGACAAGGCAGCAACTCCATCATTTCCATGAGCAATGGTGTGAATGTGAGCTCATTGCCAAAGCGTACATCCAAGCCTCTGCCCTTAGAACATGGTAATCGTCTGTGGCCCAAAAGCTCCTCCAGTACATTAAAGTAAGGACATGTGGCAAGCTCATCACCACTAGTACTGGATACGCTATGTGTATCTCTATCATATGTGACTTAAGGGGATGAGGTGATTCAGGGTATGGGGCAGACTTCAACGCACATGTTGGTGAGGGAAACGGAGGTGATGAGGAAATGATGGGTAAGTTTGGTATGCAGGACAGGAATGCAGAAGGACAGATGGTGGTAGACTTCGCAAAAAGGATGGAAATGGCTGTAGTGAACACATTTTAGGGTGTTCACTACAGCATAGGGTGACATAAAGGTGAAAGGCAGTTGGTCCTGACGACATACCTGTGGAGGTATGGAAGTGTTTAGGAGAGGTGGCAGTAGAGTTTGACTGGGCTACTTAGCAAGATCTTGGAGAGTGAGAGGATGCCTAAGCAATGGAGAAGTGTATTGTTGCCCATCTTTAAGAACAAGGGAGACGTGCAGAGTTGTGGAAACTACTGAGGAATAAAGCTGATGAGTCACACAATGAAGTTATGGTAAAGAGTAGTGGAGGCTAGACTGAGGTCAGAAGTGAGCATTTGTGAGCAGCAGTATGGTTTCATGCCAAGAAAGAGAACCACAGATGCAATATTTGCTTTGAGAATGCTGATGGAGAAGTACAGAGAAGGCCAGAAGGAGCTGCATTGTGTCTTTGTAGGTTTGGAAAAAACGTATGACAGGGTGCAGAGAGAGGAGCTGTGGTTTTGTATGAGGAAGTCTGGAGTGGCAGAGAAGTATGTTAGAGTGGTGCAGGACATGTATGAGAGATGTAAGACAGTGGTGAGGTGTGCTGTAGGGGTGACAGAGGAGTTCAAGGTGGAGGAGGGACTGCACCAAGGATCGGCTTTGAGCCCCTTCTTGTTTGCTGTGGTGATGGACAGGCTGACAGATGAGGTTAGACAGGAATCTCTGTGGACCATGATGTTTGCAGATGACATTGTCATCTTTAGTGAGAGGGAGGGAGCAGGTGGAAGAAAATCTAGAGAGGTGGAGGTTTGCTCTGGAAAGGAGAGGAATGAAGGTTAGCCGCAGTAAAACAGAGTCCATGTGTGTAAATGAGGTAGCAAGCAGGTTGGAACAGGTGGAGGAAAGTGTCAGGTGTGACAAAAGAGTGTCAGCAAGAATGAAAGGAAAGGTGGACAAGACAGTGGTGAGACCAGCAATGTTGTCTGGTTTAGAGACAGTGGCACTGAGAAAAAGACAGGAGGCAGAGCTGGAGGTAGCAGAGCTGAAGATGTTGAGGTTCTCTCTGGGAGTGAGGAGGATGGATAGGATCAGGAATGACTAAATCAGATGGACAGCTCATGTTCGATGGTTTGCAGAAAAAGCCAGGGAAGCCAGATTGAGATGGTTTGGACATGTTCAGAGGAGGGACAGTGAATACACTGGTAAAAGGATGCTGAGGTTAGAGCTGCCAGGAAGGAGGCCTAGAGGAAGAACAAAGAGGAGGTTCTTGGATGTAGTGAAGGAGGACATGAGGATAGTTGGTGTTGGTGAGGAGGATAAAGAGGATAGGGTTAAATGGAGGCAGATGATTCGCTGTGGCGACCCCTGAAGGGAGCAGCCGAAAGGAAAAGAAGAATTCAAAAACAGTCCTAGTGCAAACAGTAACTGCCTAATGATAACATTTTAAGGACATTCTTAGAACTGTGGGTGTCTCCCAACATTTTCCCTTAAAATTTCAGCATAGATCCTAGTAAAGATAAGTTATTTATGAAGCATCTTAACCTTTAAAAGAACTTCTTTGTTTACAGACAGTATTTAGTGACAGTGAGTACATGCATCATGCAAACCAAAACAAACTCAACCGGTTACACCAGAGAGAAGATCCAGAGTGATGAAGATGCAGTTGACGAAAATTGTGACGTATAATTTGAGGTAGGAAAAAAAAATCTGTATCGAACAGAGAGACTGAGACAGGAGGGGAGGGAGGAGGAGGAGGATGATAGAGATAAATGATCTGTATGACATAGAACTTTCTTCAGAAAGCTGTGAGTGCTCAGCAGCTTCCCCTCTCCTCCTCTCTCTCTGATGATGGAGGAAGCTGAACTCTGTTTTCCACAACTCCTCAATATGTCTTGCAAAAAGTACAAACGTCCTCACTCTGAGACAATGTTCATTTATATTGTGTTGTCCTCCATCTCTGTGCTGACTGCATCTCTCAATCTGCTGCTCATCATCTCCATCTACCACTTCAGGTACATATAAATGTCTTAGCATTGATAATATGTTGTTGTAGTGAGATTGATTGAAATCAGTGACCTCTGAGCGTGACATCCTGATGGTTTGATGAGACTTTGGTTCATAATCAGTGCTTTTAACATTTACTGTTTAGATACTCTGTAGTTTGAAGTGTCATTACTGCTTTTAGAAAACAACTGCTTCTATTGGTAATAATGCTGTGGCTGTTTGTAATATTCACTGTGATGATTTTCTCTCACTCCAGGCAGCTCCACACCCCCACCAACTTCCTCCTCCTCTCTCTGGCTGTCTCTGACTTCCTCGTAGGTCTCCTTGTGATGCCATTTCATATCTTTTTAACAGAACCCTGTTGGTACCTGGGTGATCTGGTCTGTGTTCTAGATTATTTCTTAAACTTTATCATTGTCTGTTCCTCAGTAGTAAACATGGTGCTCATATCAGTCGACCGTTATGTGGCTATCTGTGACCCTCTGCACTACCACACCAGAATCACTCCAAACAGAGTTCAGATCTGTGTTGTCCTGTGTTGGATTTACTGTGTTTTCTACAGTTTTTTGGTTTTATATGATAACCTGAAAAAACCAGGAAGGTATAACTCCTGTTATGGAGAATGTGTGATCTATGTAGTTGGAGCTGTTGGCATCGTGTTAGTCTTTATCATTCCTATCACTTCCATCATCATTCTGTATGTGAGAGTGTTTGTGGTGGCTGTGTCTCAGGCTCGTGCCATGCGCTCCCACATTGCAGCTGTCACACTGCAGCGTTCAGTGACTGTAACTGTTAAGAAATCAGAGATGAAAGCAGCCAGGAATCTTGGTGTTGTTGTTGCTGTGTTTCTCATGTGTTACTGTTTATATTTTTGTGTCAATGTCTCTGGCTCTGACCACACAATTGGTTCTCCAACTGAGGTATTTTCAAGTTTTCTGATATTTTTAAACTCCTGTCTAAACCCTATAATTTACGCCTTTTTGTATCCCTGGTTTAGAAAATCAGTTAAACTCATTGTTACCCTTAAAATCCTGCAGCCTAACTCCTGTATGATCAATGTGCTGTAGAGACAAACTGTGGAGTGTTCATCATCAGCACATGTAGTGAATCAAGGACAGGCTGTACTCCAAAGAAAAAGCTCCTTTTTGGTGTATTTACTTCTTATGTTTATTCCAATGCTTAATCTACATTTATGCCATATTTTTCTGCCATTTGATTTGTCGCTTTTTAATAAGTAAAGGTGCTCAGTTAACTGGGTTATATATTCCTCTTATATATATTCCTCTTATATAAAAATGAAAAAACAAGAGAAATGTGTTGCATATTATTCATATCCAGCTGTTTGACTGATGTCATAATATAAAATAGAATAATAGCCTGTCAATTTTTTTTGCACAGATGAACTTTAACTTCAGTGACATGAAAAGAAATAGTACTAAATGGAAATCAGAAACCAGGTTGTGATCAAAGATCATTAGAATGTCAGAGTACACAAAAAGCATACAGACCTCAGAGGTTAACTGGTTATTATTACTGCGGCTTAGAAAGCATCTGGTTACAGTTCCATGGTATCATTATTGTCAAACAGTGTTAGCTGACTTAGTTACACAATTGTCAGGTAATGTGGTAACTGATGCACTTCACTGTTTTACTAAAAGTGAAAGGCAAAGGCAAATTTATTTGTATAGCACCATTCATACACTAAGCAATTCAAAGTGCTTTACAGGGCATATAATTACATTAAAAACATGTAAAAGGCATTTAAAAACTAAGACAATAGAATAAAATAAAGTAAAACAAAATGTAAAACTACATTAAGAAAACAAGGATGAACAATGATTTGAAGGCAGCAGTAAACAACATTTTCAGTCCTGCTTTAAATGAGCTGACAGTTTGGGCAGACCTCAGGTGTTCAGTAAGTTTGTTCCACAAGTGAGGAGCATAGTAACTGAATGCTGCTTCACTTTGTTTGGTTCTGGTTCTGGGAACACACCGTAGACCCGTCCCAGAGGAGCTAATACATTTTGAATATATTTTGATCCAAAACCATTTAGTGCTTTATAAACTAGCAATAAGATAAAATCTATCCTTTGACTAACGGGAAGCCAGTGTAGTGATCTGAGAACTGGTATGATATGGTCCAGTTTCCTGGTGTTTGTAAGGACTCTGGCAGCAGCATTCTGGATTAGCTGCGGCTGCCTGATTGATATTTTTTGTTAAGACCTGTAAACTAACCATTGCAATAATCTAACCTGCTGAAGATAAATGCATGAACAGGTTTTTCTGCATCTTGTTTAGACAGAAAACCCTTTATTCTAGCAATGTTTTTCAGGTGGTAATAGGCAGATTTAATAATAATAATAAAATTCATTTATATAGCACTTTTCTAAACATATGTTACAAAGTGCTTTACAATAAAAGACACAAAAGGAACAACAAAGTCCTAAATACTAAGGAGGATAAAAGGAAGATAAGAGCAGGCTTATACGGCTGTAGCAGCTGGGATATATAACTTGGAGAAAAGCCGTGCAGTGCTTTAAAAGTTATTAATAAAATCTTAAAATCAATCCTAAAACCTATTGGGAGCCAGTGTAGGGAAGCTAAAACAGGAGTGATGTGCTCAATTCTCCTTTTTCCAGTCAATAGTCTTGCAGCTGTGTTCTGGACAACCTGGAGCCGGTTAATTGATTTATGGCACAGGCAGGTGAATAAACTGTTGCAATAGTCAAGGCGTGAAGAAATAAAAGCATGTAAAATTTAGTGATGGATTTTATATGGTTGTTAAAATTCAGATCTGATTCAATGATTACACCAAGGTTTTTTGGCTTGATTTGTAGCTTTCAATGACATGGAGTCAAGGTGAGCACTGACCTTTGACCTTTCATTTTCGGGCCAAAAACAATCACTTCTGTCTTGTCTGTATTGAGCTGGAGAAAATTCTGGCACATCCATTCTTTGATTTGATTAATACACTCACATAATGAAATTAGGGGACTATAATCATGAGATGAAACCGATATATAAAGTTGGATGTCATCTGTATAGATCTGTTGTAGTATTCCATAATCTGAGCAAGGGGCAGCATGTAGATATTGAACAGACCCTTGAGGAACCCCACATTTAATTTTAGTTCGCTCAGACTCGTAATTATCAAGTGAGACAAAATAGTCTCTATGTTGTAAGTAAGATTTTAACCAATATAACCCAGTGCCAGTAACTCCCACCCATGTGAAGTGAAGATGAAATAGCAATAATCGTCAATATTAAAAAATCATTGCAATTATTCTTTTTCATTAACAGATGAAAAAAAATAAAATTGTATGTTGACATTACACATAAATTAGCTCCACATGGCTGATTTGTATGAATGAACATGAATACATGGCAAACAACCACTATGTCACATTGGTGCATTGGAGGAAGTGCCTATATTATCAGATGTGATGGCGTCAGCAAGAAGAAACTGAACAAATCTAATATTAGGTTGTTACTAAACAAACATGACTGACAGGACAAACCAGCAATTACCTACAGGAAAACTGGGGATTATGTACAAAAGATGCTAACAATACACAGCTGCAAACAGTAAAGACACTAATGAGGAAAGCTTTGAAACTAAAAATTTTTCAAACTAACACTACAAGGAACAGGAAAAACTTGCAGGTTGTGACACTGCCACAAGAGTGGGTGGGAGAGCTGGAAAGCAGAGTCTGGAGAGGCCTGCCAACAAGCAAGGACAGACGACAAATAGTTTCCGGAGGCCGCCCCCAGAGATGTACCAAAAGCAGGAAGCTAAGGCCTTTTTGGAGGGTGACTATAACAGCCAAGTAGCAATCAGGGAATAACTGAAGAGCAGGCTTGTGTTGCTGTTCTAGATGAATCCAGGAGCATCATCCCCCTAATGTGGCCAGGCGAGTTTACCTAAATGCAGACTACTAACCTGGTGGTTGGTGGAGAGTGAGCTCTGTGGTAGAAATTTCTTTAAGTTTGAGAGTTGCTAATTCTCAGAAAACAACCACAAGTGTGATGAATCATCTCAGGTTTAATCACGGGCCCGGAGAGGACGTCCTTGCAGAAGTCCTCTCCCGTTTGGGTTAAAAGACCAGTTTATATACATTTTGACAAGAAAGGGGTGGACTAATCTTGAACAGACTCCACATGTTTGTTCAGGTACTATCTTCAGTCTTCTTACCATCAAAGAAACAAATTGTTGGCAGTTATTTACAACCTTCTACCCTAAAACACTAAAACAATAAAACAGACAGAACCACATACCATGAAAGGGTCAAGCAAACATTCAACCCCCACATTGGTTTAAGTCAGTGACCATTTGCTCTGTCGTAAAATCCCACAGCTCTTCATGGCCTTCCTACTATCATTAGAAAGACAAGATATGCTCCTTTAAATGAACTGATCTGCTACTGATGAGCAATTCATCTCAGCTGTTAAATCCTGTGCACTAAAACCTGTCTGGCCGCCACAGCTCCCCACAGCAGTAGGATGACCCAGATCACACGAAACAAGAAGAAAGCACTCTTCTGTCTTTATAGGGTGCAGTGAAAACAGTTTTTCCTCAGAGATATCATTTCTGTTCACTATTACTTTAGAAAGCATTTTGGATTGATTACCTGAATATGGACTTCTGCCTGTTTCTGGAAGATCATTGGTACTGTTATGGTAGTGGTTAGTGAATTTTGGATTCTGCACTTGGGGCCATTGTTCTTGAAAACTCAAACACGCCAGAGTTTAGTGTATGTCTGTAAGTCGACACACACTACCTCTCTTTCTGGATCCTCAGTGGTGAGCTGTCATTAAATCCATATCCGAAAGAATGATGTATTGTTATTGTATCTGATCAGTAATACAACAAATAAAATTATGTTTCTTAGGCTTTATTCATGGGCTAGCCAATTAACCTTCTTCTAGATGGCTATTACCAGCTGCCTGGTTGCTGTGCAATTTTAATAGACCTCATCCAGTTGGTCACTAGCTATATTGTACACTAGCAACCGCAAAAGTGAAACAAAAGTGAAAGTAAATCTATAAAGGAACAAACAACAAAGCAGGAGCCTTGTATTTGACAAGATTTTCTGCATAAAAATGAACCTTAACAGTTTTTCTTACCTCCATTTTGTAATTCATGGTTCTTATATCAACTAGATCATCATCAGCCTGAATTTCCCCTTGGTGATGAGTAGAGTTTATCTTATCTTTTCTTATTATGGTCCTGGTGCACATGTTAACTTGCTTGTTGCTAGCTCAACCCACAACAGAGCCATTGATAGTCTTTGAGCAGTCATCATGCTACTACAGCAACTATCATTGAAACAACAGGACCGTCCCATCGTCCCTATCCCACGGGTAAAGTACTTATTTCTCAGTGATATTATGGTCTCTAAAGTTACCACTTCCTCCAAAAGCAGCCATGATGTGCCATGTATGGTTAGAAACCTCCAAGTCTTTAGCAGTATGACTGTGTTTAGTGGTACACTGTGTTGGTTGTGGTGGTGGAAAACAGACGACAGACTTAGCCAAGTATGGGTCCTATAACACGCTTAACTCATCTGTGTGTCTTTTGTAGTTTTGAAAAAGACCTGTGCTAATGGAGATATAGTTTATGACAATAGAGAATGATTATAGCTGCATTTAAGATTTGGTTTTCTGACAGTATTTGGTGACAGTGAGTATATGCCTCATCAAAACAAAAACAACCTGTTACCCCAGAGAGAGACTTTTCTGAGAGCAATGAAAGTGCAACTAATGAAGAGCAGGATGCATTATGTGAGGGAGGAGGAAGATCAGTATTCAGCAGAGAGAGACTGAGAGAAAGGATGGGAGGGAGGAGGAGGAGGATGATAGAGATAAACCAACTGTATGACACAGAACTTTGCTCAGAAAGCTGTGAGTGCTCAGCAGCTTCCCCTCTCCTCCTCTCTCTCTGATGATGGAGGAAGCTGAACTCTGTTTTCCACAACTTCTCAACATGTCTTGCAAAAAGCGCACGCATGCTCACTCTGAGACAATGATGATTTACATCCTGCTGTCTTCTGTCTCTTTGCTGACTGTGGTTCTGAATGTGCTGGTCATCATCTCCATCTCCCACTTCAGGCACAGATAAATGTCTTAGCATTGATAATATGTTGTTGTAGTGAGATTGATTGAAATCAGTGACCTTTGAGCATGACATCCTGATGGTTTGATGAGACTTTGGTTCATAATCAGTGCTTATAACATTTACAGTTTAGATACTCTGTAGTTTGAAGTGTCATTACTGCTTTTAGAAAACAACTGCTTCTATTGGTAATAATGCTGTGGCTGTTTGTAATATTCACTGTGATGATTTTCTCTCACTCCAGGCAGCTCCACACCCCCACCAACTTCCTCCTCCTCTCTCTGGCTGTCTCTGACTTCCTCGTAGGTCTCTTTGTGATGCCGTTTCATATCTTTTTAACAGAACCCTGTTGGTACCTGGGTGACATGGTCTGTGTTCTACAGTATGTCCTAAGCTTTATCATTGTCTGTGCCTCAGTAGTAAACATGGTGCTCATATCAGTCGACCGTTATGTGGCTATCTGTGACCCTCTGCACTACCCTGCCAGAATCACTCCAAAAAGAGCTCAGATCTGTGTTGTCCTGTGTTGGATTTACTGTGTTTTCTACAGTTTTATGCTTTTATATGATAACCTGAAACAACCAGGAAGGTATACCTCCTGTTATGGAGAATGTGTGATCTATGTAGTTGGAGCTGTTGGCATCGTGTTAGTCTTTATCATTCCTATCACTTCCATCATCATTCTGTATGTGAGAGTGTTTGTGGTGGCTGTGTCTCAGGCTCGTGCCATGCGCTCCCACATTGCAGCTGTCACACTGCAGCGTTCAGTGACTGTAACTGTTAAGAAATCAGAGATGAAAGCAGCCAGGAATCTTGGTGTTGTTGTTGCTGTGTTTCTCATGTGTTACTGTTTATATTTTTGTGTCACTGTCTCTGGTTCTGACCTCACAGTTGGTTCACCAACTCAGGTATTTTCAAGTTTTCTGATATTTTTAAACTCCTGTCTAAACCCTGTGATTTATGCCTTTTTGTATCCCTGGTTTAGAAAATCAGTTAAACTCATTGTTACCCTTAAAATCCTGCAGCCTAACTCCTGTATGATCAATGTGCTGTAGAGACAAACTGTGGTGTTCATCATCAGCACATGTAGTGAATCAAGGACAGGCTGTACTCCAAGGAAATGCTCCTTTTTGGTGTATTTACTTCTTATGTTTATTCCAATGCTTAATCTACATTTATGCCATATTTTTCTGCCATTTGATTTGTCGCTTTTTAATAAGTAAAGGTGCTCAGTTAACTGGGTTATATATTCCTCTTATATATATTCCTCTTATATAAAAATGAAAAAACAAGAGAAATGTGTTGCATATTATTCATATCCAGCTGTTTGACTGATGTCATAATATAAAATAGAATAATAGCCTGTCAATTTTTTTTGCACAGATGAACTTTAACTTCAGTGACATGAAAAGAAATAGTACTAAATGGAAATCAGAAACCAGGTTGTGATCAAAGATCATTAGAATGTCAGAGTACACAAAAAGCATACAGACCTCAGAGGTTAACTGGTTATTATTACTGCGGCTTAGAAAGCATCTGGTTACAGTTCCATGGTATCATTATTGTCAAACAGTGTTAGCTGACTTAGTTACACAATTGTCAGGTAATGTGGTAACTGATGCACTTCACTGTTTTACTAAAAGTGAAAGGCAAAGGCAAATTTATTTGTATAGCACCATTCATACACTAAGCAATTCAAAGTGCTTTACAGGGCATATAATTACATTAAAAACATGTAAAAGGCATTTAAAAACTAAGACAATAGAATAAAATAAAGTAAAACAAAATGTAAAACTACATTAAGAAAACAAGGATGAACAATGATTTGAAGGCAGCAGTAAACAACATTTTCAGTCCTGCTTTAAATGAGCTGACAGTTTGGGCAGACCTCAGGTGTTCAGTAAGTTTGTTCCACAAGTGAGGAGCATAGTAACTAAATGCTGCTTCACTTTGTTTGGTTCTGGTTCTGGGAACACACCGTAGACCCGTCCCAGAGGAGCTAATACATTTTGAATATATTTTGATCCAAAACCATTTAGTGCTTTATAAACTAGCAATAAGATAAAATCTATCCTTTGACTAACGGGAAGCCAGTGTAGTGATCTGAGAACTGGTATGATATGGTCCAGTTTCCTGGTGTTTGTAAGGACTCTGGCAGCAGCATTCTGGATTAGCTGCGGCTGCCTGATTGATATTTTTTGTTAAGACCTGTAAACTAACCATTGCAATAATCTAACCTGCTGAAGATAAATGCATGAACAGGTTTTTCTGCATCTTGTTTAGACAGAAAACCCTTTATTCTAGCAATGTTTTTCAGGTGGTAATAGGCAGATTTAATAATAATAATAAAATTCATTTATATAGCACTTTTCTAAACATATGTTACAAAGTGCTTTACAATAAAAGACACAAAAGGAACAACAAAGTCCTAAATACTAAGGAGGATAAAAGGAAGATAAGAGCAGGCTTATACGGCTGTAGCAGCTGGGATATATAACTTGGAGAAAAGCCGTGCAGTGCTTTAAAAGTTATTAATAAAATCTTAAAATCAATCCTAAAACCTATTGGGAGCCAGTGCAGGGAAGCTAAAACAGGAGTGATGTGCTCAATTCTCCTTTTTCCAGTCAATAGTCTTGCAGCTGTGTTCTGGACAACCTGGAGCCGGTTAATTGATTTATGGCACAGGCAGGTGAATAAACTGTTGCAATAGTCAAGGCGTGAAGAAATAAAAGCATGTAAAATTTAGTGATGGATTTTTGTAGCTTTCAATGACATGGAGTCGAGGTGAGCACTGACCTTTGACCTTTCATTTTTAGGGCCAAAATCAATCACTTCTGTCTTGTCTGTATTAAGCTGGAGAAAATTCTGGCACATCCATTCTTTGATTTTGATTAATACACTCACATAATGAAATTAGGGGACTATAATCATGAGATGAAACCGATAAATAAAGTTGGATGTCATCTGTATAGATCTGTTGTAGTAGTCCATAATCTGAGCAAGGGGCAGCATGTAGATATTGAATAAGAGAGGTCCGAGAATAGACCCTTGAGGAACCCCACATTTAATTTTTGTTCGCTCAAACTCGTAATTATCAAGTGAGACAAAATAGTCTCTATCTTGTAAGTAAGATTTTAACCAATATAACCTAGTGCCACTAACTCCCACCCACGTGAAGTGAAGATGAAATAGCATTAATCTTCAATATTAAAAAGTCATTGCAATTATTCTTTTTCATTAACAGATGAAAAAAACTAAAATTGTATGTTGACATTACACATAAATTAGCTCCACATGGCTAATTTGTATAAATGAACATGAACACATGGCAAACAACCACTATGTCACATTGGTGCATTGGAGGAAGTGCCTATATTATCAGATGTGATGGCGTCAGCAAGAAGAAACTGAACAAATCTAATATTAGGTTGTTACTAAATAAACATGACTGACAGGACAAACCAGCAATTTCCTACAGAAAAACTGGGGATTATGTACAAAAGATGCTAACAATACACAGCTGCAACCAGTAAAGACACTAATGAGGAAAGCTTTGAAACTAAAAATTTTTCAAACTAAAACTACAAGGAACAGGAAAAACTTGCAGGTTGTGACACTGACACAAGAGTGGGTGGGAGAGCTGGAAAGCAGAGTCTGGAGAGGCCTGCCAACAAGCAAGGACAGACGACAAATAGTTTCCGGAGGCCGCCCCCAAGGGTGTACCAAAAGCAGGAAGCTAAGGCCTTTTTGGAGGGTGACTATAACAGCCAAGTAGCAATCAGGGAATAACTGAAGAGCAGGCTTGCGTTGCTGTTCTAGATGAGTCCAGGAGCATCATCCCCCTAATGTGGCCAGGCGAGTTTACCTAAATGCAGACTACTAACCTGGTGGTTGGTGGAGAGTGAGCTCTTCATGGCCTTCCTACTATCATTAGAAAGACAAGATATGCTCCTTTAAATGAACTGATCTGCTACTGATGAGCAATTCATCTCAGCTGTTAAATCCTGTGCACGAAAATCTGTCTGGCCGCCACAGCTCCCCACAGCAGTAGGATGACCCAGATCACACGAAACAAGAAGAAAGCACTCTTCTGAATTTATAGGGTGCAGTGAAAACAGTTTTTCCTCAGAGATATCATTTCTGTTCACTATTACTTTAGAAAGCATTTTGGATTGATTACCTGAATATGGACTTCTGCCTGTTTCTGGAAGATCATTGGTACTGTTATGGTAGTGGTTAGTGAATTTTGGATTCTGCACTTGGGGCCATTGTTCTTGAAAACTCAAACACGCCAGAGTTTAGTGTATGTCTGTAAGTCGACACACACTACCTCTCTTTCTGGATCCTCAGTGGTGAGCTGTCATTAAATCCATATCCGAAAGAATGATGTATTGTTATTGTATCTGATCAGTAATACAACAAATAAAATTATGTTTCTTAGGCTTTATTCATGGGCTAGCCAATTAACCTTCTTCTAGATGGCTATTACCAGCTGCCTGGTTGCTGTGCAATTTTAATAGACCTCATCCAGTTGGTCACTAGCTATATTGTACACTAGCAACCGCAAAAGTGAAACAAAAGTGAAAGTAAATCTATAAAACGAAAGCAAAGCAGGAGCCTTGTATTTTCTGAATAAAATGAACCTTAACAGTTTTTCTTACCTCCATTATGTAATTCATGGTTCTTATATCAACTAGATCATCATCAGCCTGAATTTCCCCTTGGTGATGAGCAGAGTTTATCTTATCTTGTCTTATTATGGTCCTGGTGCACATGTTAACTTGCTTGTTGCTAGCTCAACCCACAACAGAGCCATTGATAGTCTTTGAGCAGTCATCATGCTACTACAGCAACTATCATTGAAACAACAGGACCGTCCCATCACGGGTAAAGTACTTATTTCTCAGTGATATTATGGTCTCTAAAGTTACCACTTCCTCCAAAAGCAGCCATGATGTGCCATGTATGGTTAGAAACCTCCAAGTCTTTAGCAGTATGACTGTGTTTAGTGGTACACTGTGTTGGTTGTGGTGGTGGAAAACAGACGACAGACTTAGCCAAGTATGGGTCCTATAACACGCTTAACTCATCTGTGTGTCTTTTGTAGTTTTGAAAAAGACCTGTGCTAATGGAGATATAGTTTATGACAATAGAGAATGATTATAGCTGCATTTAAGATTTGGTTTTCTGACAGTATTTGGTGACAGTGAGTATATGCCTCATCAAAACAAAAACAACCTGTTACCCCAGAGAGAGACTTTTCTGAGAGCAATGAAAGTGCAACTAATGAAGAGCAGGATGCATTATGTGAGGGAGGAGGAAGATCAGTATTCAGCAGAGAGAGACTGAGAGAAAGGATGGGAGGGAGGAGGAGGAGGATGATAGAGATAAACCAACTGTATGACACAGAACTTTGCTCAGAAAGCCGTGAGTGCTCAGCAGCTTCCCCTCTCCTCCTCTCTCTCTGACGATGGAGGAAGCTGAGCTCTGTTTTCCACAACTCCTCAATGTGTCTTGCAGAAAGCGCACACATGCTCAGTCTGAGGCAATGATGGTTTACATCCTGCTGTCCTCTCTGTCTTTGCTGACTGTGGTTCTGAATCTGCTGGTCATCATCTCCATCTCCCACTTCAGGCACAGATAAATGTCTTAGCATTGATAATATGTTGTTGTAGTGAGATTGATTGAAATCAGTGACCTCTGAGCATGACATCCTGATGGTTTGATGAGACTTTGGTTCATAATCAGTGCTTATAACATTTACTGTTTAGATACTCTGTAGTTTGAAGTGTCATTACTGCTTTTAGAAAACAACTGCTTCTATTGGTAATAATGCTGTGGCTGTTTGTAATATTCACTGTGATGATTTTCTCTCACTCCAGGCAGCTCCACACCCCCACCAACCTCCTCCTTCTCTCTCTGGCTGTCTCTGACTTCCTCGTAGGTCTCTTTGTGACACCGTTTCATATCTTCTTAACAGAACCCTGTTGGTTCCTGGGTGACCTGATCTGTGTTCTTTATTATGTCCTATCCTTTATCACTGTCTGTACTTCAGTAGAAAACATGGTGCTCATATCAGTTGACCGTTATGTGGCTATCTGTGACCCTCTGCACTACCCCACCAGAATCACTCCAAACAGAGTTCAGATCTGTGTTGTCCTGTGTTGGATTTACTGTGTTTTGTACACCTTTCTGATTTTATATGATAATCTGATACAACCAGGCAGGTATAACTCCTGTTACGGAGAATGTGTGATTAATATAAGTGGAGCTGTTAGCGTTGTTTTAGTCTTCATCATCCCAGTTAGTGCCATCATCATTCTGTATATGAGAGTGTTTGTGGTGGCTGTGTCTCAGGCTCGTGCCATGCGTTCCCACATTGCAGCTGTCACACTGCAGCGTTCAGTGACTGTAAAAGTTAAGAAATCAGAGATGAAAGCAGCCAGGAATCTTGGTGTTGTTGTTGCTGTGTTTCTCATGTGTTACAGTCCATTTTTTTGCATCTCTCTTTCTGGTTCTGATCTTAAAATGGGCTCCTCAACTCAGTTCTTTTTGACTTTTCTGATATTTCTAAACTCCTGCCTAAACCCTATGATTTATGCCTTTTTGTATCCCTGGTTTAGAAAATCAGTTAAACTCATTGTTACCCTTGAAATCCTGAAGCTTAACTCCTGTATGATCAACGTGCTGTAGAGAGAAACTGTGGAGTGACTGAAAAGAGATACATGAGCTTTTCTGTGAAGGAACAAATGGGTTTTGATTTGTTGAGTCACTGAAGTGAAGACAACATGCAGTGATGTTATTCTATGTTGTAACTTTTTTCGGCTCATGTAGTAAATCAAGGACAGGCTTTACTCCAGTTTAATGTCCTGCAGTCTTTGCAAATGAGTTTCTCTGTCTGCGCCATAGGAGCTTTTGAATGACCAAAGTTTAATCTGTGGTTTTCTGCCATCACATTTGATAATCAGCACAATGAAAGTCAAAACCCCCTTTTAGTGTATTTGTTTCAAATATTTTTCAATGTCAGTGAAGACTCATTGAGCAGAACTTAATCCACATTGACCAGCAAAGATGCTCAATCAACTGGGCTATATTTTCCCATGATCAATTTTTAAGGGTTTCCGTGAAAAAAGGTCCGTCACCTCACATGTTATTGCAAGTATATCTAAGTGTATACTTACATACAAGTTTCTGTAAATATAACTCCTGAAATTGTCAGATGTAATATTCCTATCCATTCTCCATTCTGTAATTCTGTAATTTTCCAAGGTTAAAAATGAAAACCAAATCTGATTGAGAGCCATCCACACAGACTCCCTGGTGTGATTATAGCCAAAGGTGCATCTACTAAATACTGACATACAGTGGGTGAATATTTATGCAGTCACTTATTTCACGACATGTTTTTATTTAATTTTCATTACTTTGTAAAAACCTATTTTCCCTTTGACATAAAATGTTTTGTAATTTTTGCTTGTCAAAAAAGGCAAATGAAGGCAAAGGCAAATTTATTTGTATAGCACCTTTCATACACTACGCAATTCAAAGTGCTATACAAGGCATATAATTACATTAAAAGCATTGAAAAGAGCATTTAAAAATAAAGACATTTAACATAAAATAAATGTAAATCAAGTAAAGTAAATTAAAATAAAACATAAAAGCACATTAAGAAAACAAAGATGAACAATTATTCGAGGGCAGCAGTAAACAACAGAGTTTTCAGTCCTGATTTGAATGAACTGACAGTTTGAGCAGACCTCAGGTGTTCAGGAAGTTTGTTCCACAAGTGAGGGGCATAGTGACTGAATGCTGCTTCACTTTGTTTGGTTCTGGTTCTGGGAACACACAGTAGACCTGTCCCAGATGACCTGAGGGGTCTGGAAACCTCATAGGGAATTAATATATCTTGGATATATTTTGGTCCACAACCATTTAGTGCTTTATAAACTAGCAATAAGATTTTAAAATCTATCCTTTGACTAATGGGAAGCCAGTGTAGTGATCTAAGAACTGGTGTGATATGGTCCAGTTTCTTGGTGTTTGTAAGGACTCTGGCAGCAGCATTCTGGATTAGCTGCAGCTGCCTGATTGACTTTTTGCTAATCTAACCTACTGAAAATAAATGCGTGAACAAGTTTTTCTGCATCTTGTTTAGACAGAAAACCTGTTATTCTAGCAATGTTTTTCAGGTGGTAATAGGAAGATTTAGTGATGGATTTTATGTGGTTGTTAAAATTCAGGTCTGAGTCAATGATTGCACCAAGGTTTCTGGCTTGATTTGTAGCTTTCAATGACATGGAGTCAAGGTGAGCAATGACCTTTGACCTTTCATTTTTGGGGCCAAAAACAATCACTTCTGTCTTGTCTGTATTGAGCTGGAGAAAATTCTGGCGCATCCATTCTTTGACTTGATTAATACACTCACATAATGAAATTAGAGGACTATAATCATGAGATGATACTGATATATAAAGTTGGGTGTCATCTGCATAGGTATGGTAGTCAGTGTTGTAGTATTCCATAATCTGAGAAAGGGGCAGCATGTAGATGTTGAATAAGAGAGGACCAAGAATAGACCCCTGAGGAACCCCACATTTCATTTTTGTTCGCTCAGACTCATAGTTACCAAGTGAGACAAAATAGTCTCTATCTTGTAAGTAAGATTTTAGCCAATTTAACACTGAGCCAGTAACTCCCACCCACGCTTCTAGTCTATCAAGCAGCACATCATGATCAACTGTGTCAAATGCAGCACTGAGATCCAGTAGTACTAAAACAGAGGTTTTGGATTCATCATTATTTAAATGTAAATCATTTAAAATTTTAATAAGTGCAGTCTCGGTGCTGTGGTGTGCGCGAAATCCAGACTGAAGTGCATTAAAAAGATTGTTTTGCACCATAAATCTGTGAATTTGTTGAGAAACTACTTTTTCAATTATCTTTCCCAAAAATGGAAGATTTGATATTGGCCTGTAGTTACTTACTGCTGAAGCATCTAGATTAGGCTTTTTAAGAAGAGGTTTTATAACAGCAGTTTTTAAGGCCTGGGGAAACTGCCCTGACTGAAGAGAACTATTGACAATCTGCAATACATCTGGAGCTAAGCTGTTAAAAACATTTTTAAAAAAATTTGTTGGTAAAATATCAAGGCAGCATGATGTAGATTTTAATTGTAGAAGCGTTTCTGCCAGAGCTCTGTGATCAAGGAGATCAAAATGTTCTAGATTCACTGGAGAACAAGGAGGCGCAGGTGATATTGTCATGTTCCTAGGACTGCAGCTAGAGATAGTTTGTCTTATCTTTGATATTTTGTCTGTGAAAAAGGCTGCAAAATCATTGCATGACTTTTTGGACAGCAGTTCAGAAGGAAGAGACGGTGCTGGGTTTGTGAGTCTGTCTACAACAGAAAACAATGTGCGGGCATTATTGCTGTTTCTATTGATAACCTCTGAGAAAAATTATTGCCTTGCATTTTTTAGTTTTTGGTTATAGTTGTGAAGACTCTCTTTGTACAAGTTGAAATGAACCTGGAGTTTGGTTTTTCGCCACTTGCGTTCTGCTTGTCTGCATATTCTTTTCTGAATTTTAACCACTATGGCTTTTCTCCAAGGTGACTTTGACTTTTTTCTTGCTAACAATACCTTGGTCCTAATTGGGGCAATGGAATCAATAACAGTCATAACTTTGGAACTGAAACTTCTTACAAGATCATCAACAGGGGCTGATGACATGGTTGGTGATGGTGCAAAAACCTGAATGAATAATGCACAGCTCTTCTCATTAATATTCCGCTTTTTGACTACCTCTGTTTCACCTGTGTTCAAAACAACAGGGGTGGTTGTTTTTAAAAAAACACAGTAATGATCAGAAAGAGCAACATCGGTCACCACCACCTCAGAAATATTAAGACCTTTAGAGATTATTAGATCCAGTGTGTGTCCCTTGATGTGTGTTGGATCTGTTACATGCTGAGAAAGCCCAAAGTTGTCCAGGATGTTCAAGAGTTCATTTGCACTTGCATCATTGAGATTATCAACATGAATGTTAAAGTCACCCACTAAGACAATACAATCAAAATCAATGCATACAATAGATAGTAATTTAGCAAACTCATCAAAAAAATGTGCATTGTACTTTCGGGGTCTATAAATAGTAACAAATGTTGCTCGACAGGAGGATTTGGTATGAAGAGCAACATATTCAAAGGAGTGAAATTTTCCATATGATATGTTTTTGCATTTGAGGCTATCACTAAATAAAATAGCAACTCCACCTCCTTTCTTGTGTATTCTTGTTTCACTCATGAAACTGAAATTTGGAGGGGTTGATTCAATAAGAACTGCAGCATTATTATCTTGTCCTAACCATGTTTCGGTTAAAAACATAAAATCAAGCTTGTGCTTAATAATAAAATCATTGATTAAAAATGATTTGCCCACCAAAGACCTGGCACTTAAAAGAGCTAAATTTAGTGTGTTAAAAACATTGTTTTCCCCATGTTCTGGGACATACTGTGGTTGGCAAGGGACACATAAATTTGCAGAATGCATTGGGTAAATCTTATTTCTCTGTAGATTTACCAAACTTTTTTTGTTACCTATCAAAACTGGGATTGAAACAGCTATTTGCATATTGGGCCCCGGCTTTTCCTGGAGAGAGCCATGACTAACAGTATTGCAGCCTGGGCCCAGCACATATCAGTTAGAGCTTACTGTGCTGTTATCAGGCTGTGGAGACAAAGAATGATTTTGGTGACGGCGTGGAGGAGGGGTTGGTGGATGCTGCAAGTGTGATGATTGCAGCAGAGCTTGCTGAGGAATTGGTGGGACATGCCGCTTTGAGGGGCTTCTGGGTGTGAAAATGACACTGGGGGAGGAGGTCAGTTTGGACCCAGTAGTGATGTGCTTCATCAGGTTGGCGAGGTTCTTGGTGATGGGTAATGGGATGCCCCGGGAAGATGGTGAACTAGGTAGGGTTTGCGGGGTTGTGGGAAGTGAATCCTCACAGGCAGTGTCTGCTAGTGGAGTGGGTGTGGCCTCCTCATCTTTGCTCTGACTTCTCTCCATGTTAGAGCATTCGGGGGGGAGTGTTGGCTTTGGATGTTTTGATGTTTCTTCATTTTGTTTAGATTCCCGTATCTTGTCCTTGGCAGATTCCCGTCGTATCCTGTCCTTGGCAGAGGGAAGGTTGTGGCGTAGGAAGAAAAATAGGTTGGAGGTGAAAGCTTTTACTCCTGATTTATTTAGAGACAATCCGTCTCCCTTAAAAAGATGCCTGCAATCCCAGAAATGGTTAAAATTATCAATAAAATGTACTGAGTGGACATCACATGCAGTTGAAAGCCATGTGTTCAGTGCTAGTAACCTGCTGAATTTCCCAGTTCCTCCTCTGACTGGTGGTAGAGGTCCACTGATAAAAACTTCTGCATTTAGCGACCTTACTGTGTTTAGCAGATTATTAAAGTCCTTTTTGAGGATTTCGGACTGCTGCTTCACAATATCATTTGCCCCTGTGTGTAGTACGAGGTTTTTCACAGTTGGGTTTTCTGCAACAATGCTCAGGATTTTGTCAGTAGTGTCAGAGACCATATCTTTTGGGAAATACAGCACTTTTGTGTTGTTACTGCACATCCGTCTCACATCTTTTATGGCCAAGTCGCCCACAATCAGAGTCTGAGGCCCTGTTAGCTTTCCTCTTAGTTTTCTGTCTTCTGTTGAGTTTTCAGACCTTACCCCTCTCTGTGGATGTGGAGGATTGTCCAAGTGATCAGATGAAGCCAAAAAAGCCAAATTATATTGACTAAGATTGATTTATAAAATCAAAAAAGGGGTAAAACACTGGGCATTGTCATCCCAGAGGGAGCCATGAATGAGACACCAGGGTTGCATGGTTGTGTTTAAGCTGAAGGCTAAGAAGAGGAATCCCAAACTGGCCACTGTCTCATGGATCACTGACTAACTGACAGACGGGCCACAGTTTGTCCGTGTGGACCATGTCTTATCTGATGTGGTTGAAAATGGTACAGGAGCTCCTCAGACCACTGTGCTTTCTTCATTCTCTTTCACTTTATACGGCCTCACAGCCCCTCTGCATCCTGGGTAGTGATGTAGAGATGGTTGAGGGCTACAGGTACTTGGGTGTCAAGGAGGCTGAGATCTTTCTATGTGTGCAGCAGGATGCTGGAGATGTTCTATCAGTCTGTTGTAGCCAGCGCCCTGTTCGCCTCTGTGGTCTGCTGGGGAAGCAGCATTGGACCCAGTGACATGAAGAGACTCAGCTGAACTTGTATGAGGGCTCGCTTCTGCAGGGAGAAAGTGACTATGTTGTCATTTGGCTCCTCACTAATTGGTCACTGCACCTGCTGGGAAATGACGGCTGCGGCTCACATAGCGATTCTCCTCGGCCTGTTACACATGGGACGACTTTGGCGATGATTCTCTCACCTAAGGCTTGACCCGATGTATTATCAGAGGTATATGATGCTTCATTCACTGTCTGTTGACCTGGATATTCAGGATTACAGCAATCCCTACATGATGATACAGGGGATTTCCCTGCAGTCCAACTTCACATGTTTCAGAGCAGAGCAGCATTAATTTTAATAAGTATGATGACAAAAAATGTTAACCTTTTTTCAGTGACTAAGACTAGATGCTTATAAACTTAACATCTGATGATAGAAACCATGACAAAATGTACAAAATGGGCAGAGGTTCACAGATGGGTGAACCTCTGCTCATCTTTACTTCTGAGAGGCTCTGACTCTCTAAGATGCTTTTTTTTTACCTAACCATGTTATTGACCTGTTGCTAATTAACCATACAGTATTAGTTGCAGAATGTTCCTCCAGCTCTTCCTTGTTAGTACCATTTACTTTTCCTACCCTTTGTTGCCTCTGTCCTAACTTTTTTGAGACATGTTGCTGTGACCAATTTCAAAATTACCTTATTTTTTTTGTGTGTGGAAAAATGGAAACTTTTTTAATAATGGCACACGGAGGAGGGTGTCTCTCAGATAATGTGCTAGATCCCACTGGTGTTGTCTTTCCTCCAGTTACTCCTGGAGAAAAATCTGGATTTTAGCACCATCAAGACCTACACTGCATCTATGTCCTCCTGTCATAGTGAATTCCATGATACGTCAGTGTTCAGCAATGTGAGTAGGCTGTGCAATCAGTGCCCAGTGGTGTGGCCATAGGACCTCATGTTAGTGGTATGTACACGCACTGCAACTTATTTTGAGCTGCTGGTGCAGGCTCCGCTGCAATTTCCATCTGAAACCACCCTGTTATTGGCTTTTGTGTCTGGAAAGAGAGTAAGCAGTCTCATGGCTCTCTCTCTTCCACATGCCTATAGGTTAGGGAAGATTTTAGTATAGCTACACTAGGATGAGGAAACTTCTTACCTTCTGTTCCTGGTGTACGCTTTGGCGTGCTATATGGAGCAAATGGCGGATATTGGCTTGTCTCAGCAGATTGCTGGGTTCACATATATCACTGGAGTGTTTGTCTCAGACATGGTCTCTCATGCTTATGCTGCACAGGAGAGACAGACACTTGGTGTCATGGACACTCCACCAGGGAACACTTAATGTCTCCTCATCACAAAAATTGGTGGAGGACATCCTCTCAGCAGCTTCTGGTGTCCCCCTGTGCTCTTTTGTTCTTTTATCTTTGTGACCCATTGCACATTTCTCCCTTTCCCATGTAGTTCTAGGTGTTTCCTAGGGATGAGCGGGCAGGGAAACTGGAGACACAGCCATTGCTCTCCCTCTCGATAGGTGGCACAGGATTGTGATCTGGGCTTTGTTTAGTTACCTGTGCCTACAAGTGTGTTCTTGTGTGGCCAACTGGTAATTACTGTTTGGAATACAAACATTAGTGAGGCTCAAAATCTTTCTAGGTCTTGTTTTGACCCATGATGAATTTTTAATGTTTTTAAAATATAAATGTGAAACCAGCTAAAATGATAAAAGCAGATATTTTGCCATCTAATATGCCTCATCCAAACCAAAAAAAAAAAAAAAAACCTGTTATACTAGAGAGAAAAGTTTCAGAGTGATGCAGTTGATGGAGACTGTGACATGTAAATTGAGACAGGAAAAAAAAAACAACGTTTGAAGAGAGAGACTGAAAAACAGGAGGGGAGGGAGGAGGATGATGAGAGAGATAAATCAACTGTATGACACAGAACTTTGCTCAGAAAGCTGTGAGTGCTCAGCAGCTTCCCCTCTCCTCCTCTCTCTCTGATGATGGAGGAAGCTGAACTCTGTTTTCCACAACTCCTCAATGTGTCTTGCAAAAAACGCACATATGCTCACTCTGAGAAAATGTTCATTTACATTGTGTTGTCCTCCATGTCTCTGCTGACTGCATCTCTCAATCTGCTGGTCATCATCTCCATCTCCCACTTCAGGCACAGATAAATGTCTTAGCATTGATAATATGTTGTTGTAGTGAGACTGATTGAAATCAGTGACCTCTGAGCATGACATCCTGATGGTTTGATGAGACTTTGGTTCATAATCAGTGCTTATAACATTTACTGTTTAGATACTCTGTAGTTTGAAGTGTCATTACTGCTTTTAGAAAACAACTGCTTCTATTGGTAATAATGCTGTGGCTGTTTGTAATATTCACTGTGATGATTTTCTCTCACTCCAGGCAGCTCCACACCCCCACCAACCTCCTCCTCCTCTCTCTGGCTGTCTCTGACTTCCTCGTAGGTCTCTTTGTGACACCGTTTCATATCCTCTTAATAGAACCCTGTTGGTTCCTGGGTGACCTGGTCTGTGTTCTGTATTATTTCTTATCCTTTATCACTGTCTATGCCTCAGTATTAAACATGGTGCTCATATCAGTCGACCGTTATGTGGCTATCTGTGACCCTCTGCACTACCCCACCAGAATCACTCTAAACAGAGTTCAGATCTGTGTTGTCTTGTTTTGGGTTTACTCTGTTTTCTACAGTTTTATGCTTTTACATGATAACCTGATACAACCAGGCAGGTATAACTCCTGTTATGGAGAATGTGTGATCAATGTAGTTGGAGCTGTTGGCATTGTGTTAGTCTTTATCATCCCAGTTAGTACCATCATCATTCTTTACGTGAGAGTGTTTGTGGTGGCTGTGTCTCAGGCTCGTGCCATGCGCTCCCACATTGCAGCTGTCACACTGCAGTGTTCAGTGAATGTAACTGTTAAGAAATCAGAGATGAAAGCAGCCAGGAATCTTGGTGTTGTTGTTGCTGTGTTTCTCATCTGTTACTGTTTATATTTTTGTGTCACTGTCTCTGGTTCTGACCATACAATTGGTTCTCCAACTGAGGTATTTTCAAGTTTTCTGATATTTTTAAACTCCTGTCTAAACCCTGTGATTTACGCCTTTTTGTATCCCTGGTTTAGAAAATCAGTTAAACTCATTGTTACCCTTGAAATCCTGCAGCCTAACTCCTGTATGATCAACGTGCTGTAGAGAGAAACTGTGGAGTGACTGAAAAGAGACACATGAGCTTTTCTGTGAAGGAACAAATGAGTTTTTATTTGTTGTTGTAGAGCCCCTGAAGTGAAGACAACATGCAGTTGTTCCATGCTGTAACTTTATTCAGCTCATGTAGTAAATCATGGACAGGTTTTACTCCAGTTTAATGTCCTGCAGTCTTTGCAAATGAGTTTCTCTGCATCTGCCATAGGAGCTTTTGAATCAGCAAAGTTTAATCTGTGGTTTTCTGCCATTGCATTTTTGATAATCAGCACAATGAAATGAAACACTCTTTCACTGTATTTATTTCCATTTCAATATTCTGTCAGCCAAGTCTAGCTGAGACAAACTTAATCTACATTTATGGTAGTTTGTTTGCCCTTTTTAACCAGCAACAATGCTCAGTCAACTGGGCTACATATTCCCATGATCACATTTTAATAGCTTATATAAATGCTGATAATGATCTGCGTAACCTCACTGTCAGCTGTTACAGTAAGTACATACTACAAGTATATTCAAGTATAAGCAAGTTACTGTAAATAAAACTCACAAAATCATCAGCTTTAAGGTTCATATCTGTTCTTTATCTTTCTTATTTAAAAAATAAAAAACAGCATCAACAACATCAAATTCAGTAATCAGTAATCAACATTTTTGCTGTGAGGCAATAGCGTTAATCACAATCACCCTTTTTTAGAATTACTATCTTTCTGATATAATTTCATAATGTGCTTTTTTGATGCTTGTCTGTGGAATTTCTCTGTCATCACATCATAATATCTCCAAATGTACCTTCCATCAGAGAGGCTTCTTTAGTTTTGACTGACTGGTTATGAGTGACTGGGAAAAGTAGTGTAAGTAAGAAGAAATACAGAATTCAAATATAATGTTTATAATTAAGAGTAGAGAGTACTGCGTCAGGGGAGGCTCATTATTAATAACATCTGCCTCTCAGTGCAAAAGTGACAGACTCTAATGTAGAGGAATCAAATACACAGATGAACAGCCACAATAATACACATAACACAACCTGAGTTCATACCACTTGTTTTTTTAGGGGAAATACATTGTATTGAAATTTTGACTGTATTTTGACTGTAACAAATACTAAGATGAATCCTATTGTACTCTTTATCACAGAGTACTTCACTGAAGTATTTACCAAAGTCACTTTTTTGAAACCAGTTAAATTTTCTAATCTGTGGTGCAAAATAACTTTTGTGTTCCCAGCCAAAACTGACCGGTATGATTAGTTTATTGAAAACAAAAGCCCAAATGTACACAGGAAAAACTATATCACTATATTACAAAACTAATGCTTGAACCATGAAAACAATTACAGGTTTCTCATGTAGCTCTTCCTCTAAAGCCTCCTCACTGACAACCTGGCTTCTATCCTCCTGATCACTGCCATGGTCAAATATGAAGTCCAGAGCTTCACGTGCAGCATATGTATTGGCCACCATGCTGTGAACAAGGCCTCCAATAAGGCAACAATGTTGAAGTTTTGTCTTTCAACAAGTGTGGTTCCTGTGGGGTAAAAATTATATTGTGGATAGGTTCCCATGGGGATTGCCCTGGAAGCATAAATGGGGCATAAGGGGTGTGTGTGTTTGTGTGTGCGTGCTCTCAAAGACACCTGTGTGTTGAGGTGTGGGAAAGGAGTTTAGAAATGTGCTTTAGCTCTGTTTTATACACTAATTTTAGTCTAACCCATTCATTTCTAATGACCAGTCATTTTTGACCGGGAACACCAAGGGTGTATACAAGTTCCATAAAAGACACAAATTTGAATGAAATTAATTTTATGCATTTAAATACCATGTGTGAACAAAGTCATGGAACCTCATGACAAACTAAATTTACTGCACAACTACAGGAATCTTGTAAATCGGTGAGATTTGACCAGAACACAACAGGAGGGATAGACAAACAACCACACACACTCTCATTCACTCCTATGGGAAATTTAGAGTCACCAATCAACCTGACATGCATTGTTTCCATGTGGCTACCTGTCTTTTCGTCTGCTTCCTAATGAAATACAAAGCAGTGTCAAAAGTCTTTGTTGAATTCACACGGGTTACACAGGGAGGTAGCAGACATACTGTCTCTTGCATTCACGTGATGTCTCGCAAGGTGTAAATTTCCCTCAAACATCCCTCCTTTTATCATTCTATGATAACCACAGCTAAAAAACAAAAAAAAAAATTGTCAGGATTTCTCAAGGCAGAGCAAAATTCAGAAATTCACAAAGGTTTTCATAACATTTCGCCATTATTTTCCTTGAAATAATGCTCAGGGCTAGACACTGATGTTGTCTTCTTAATGAAAAGGAACTTCCCAATCAGGGATGTAAAGAGATACAGGGGAGGCATTGTCATTGAGTAATATTTGTATCATGCCAAATCGCAATACAATCATCTCAAGGCACTTTACAAGAACCAAACAGAAACCCAACAAATCTTTTATGAGCAAGCACTTGGCAACAGTAGAGAGGAAAACTCCCTTTAACGGAAGAAACCTCCAGCAGAACCAGGCTCAGTTTGGGCAGCCACTGCCTTGACCGAATGGGGTGAGTGGATAGAGGAGAGAGAAAAGAACAGCAATGATAAACAACAAATAGACACTGCAGGTTGGTGGGGCCAGTAACTGTGCATCAGCAATATACAACTCCAGGACCAGCGACACCTGCAGAAGGTACAGAGAGAGAGAGAGAGAGAGCGTGCACAAACTGTGTAAAGAAACAAGAAAACCTTTCCAATTTCCAAACGTAGCATCAAACCAGTCCCAAGTACTGGTGTTAATGTGGTCGGAATGTCTTCTCAGCTCCTGTCGAGCAAATGTTCAGATCCAGTCATATTCCTTGTCAGTCTCGTATTGGTGGTGAACTACTGCTGATCTTGCCATAATTTGTAACTATTCGCGTTATTGTTAAAATCACAGTGAAGAGAGAGGAGGCACTTGTGCATGATTCTCCATCGTTGGGCACCAGATATCGCCTTTGTCACCTTCCTGTATTCACCTGTATTGATGTTTATTGGAGCTTGAAGTGCGGGCCTTGCCCAATCAGCACTTCTCCCCCCTCACCAAGGTGAACAATTCAGGTGACAAATTTGACTCTTTGTGCCTTGTTAATCATTTTCCATGGCAGCTGTTTCCTCGTCCGGTCGGGGTACATCTGAGTGGGGGTTGTTGTCCGGTGTTGGAATCCTCTTACAGTGAGTGGCGTGGATCCAAGAAGCATGTCCCTCCACCTTTACTGCCGTATTCGTAGTCAGCAGCACCTGATGTGGTCCAGTGAATCGTCTCTGCTTCCAGTGTTTCCTCCAGTGGTCCTTGATGAGCACGTAGTCACCTGGTTTGAGATCATGAAGTGGTATCTGCAGGGCTAGATAGAGCTGCTTTCACCTGTGGACAAAGGGCTGAAAGAGAGGTTGAAAGATTTGCACAACAATCTAACATTGCATCTTCATGACTTCCACTCATTTAGAGCTTCTGTCTTTGGACTAAGTCCTACACTAGGAGGTTTCCCAAAAATGATTTCAAACAGACTTAGCACATTTTTCGTTCTTGTACGCATGTAGAAGAGCACCAGTGGTAGTGCTCGGATCCATGTCAAACCTGTTTCTTCACAGCATTTGCTCTTGAGTATGCCACTCTGTCGTTCTATCGCACCTGCACTCTGTGGATGATAAGAGCAATGGTATTTGAAATCAAACCCAAAGTAGTCAGACAAATCTTTCAACACTTTGTTGGAAAACCCAGGACCATTGTCACTGCTGATCTTTTTTGGAATACCCCACCGTACAATGTCTCTGATCAGGGCTTTTGCTACTGTGGATGCATCCTGTTTGGAAGAAGGAAAAACCTCTATCCACTTGCTGAACATGCAAACCCTAGTCAAGCAGTATTTCTTATTCTGGCATGTTGACAGTTAAAAAAAATCAATCGTCCAATGTTGAAAAGTGCCATCCGATAGGGGATGGCTTTGCAATAACATTTTAATGGCACCAGAGGCATTATGTGCTGCACAGATTATACATCTTCTGCAGCACTCGGCTGCATATGTTGAAAAACCCCTGGTGCACCAGTGGGTATTAACATATGTACACATCCCTCCTTTGGATGCATGATCTTTACCATGAGCAAGCTTTGCATAGAGATGGAAATAAGCTTTAGGTAAACAAGGTTTGTTGTCTGGGCCAAGCCGTATCCCTTTTTGTAATTTTGTGCCAGAGTTTCTCCACAAATTTTTTTTCCAATATGTTTGCTATTGACTGCATGGCTGACAAGTCAGCCTGTAGGTTGAGTTCCTGTGAAAGAGAAAGTTGAGTGAGGTGAAACATCGTCGTGGCTGCAGCTTTTGCAGCGGCGTCTGCTGTTGAGTTTTCTGGTAGAAATGGGATCCTTTTTGTTAGTGTGAGCTTCGCATTTCATAACTGAGATTTGTTTAGGCAACAGGATGACATCTAACAGAGCTTCAACAAGAGCATGATATGCAATGGCTGTTCCAGCTGATGTGAGGAAGCCCCTCTGTCTCCACAGACAACCATAATCATGGACATCACCAAAAGCATATAACGTGAGTCAGTGTAAATGTTTACTGTTTTGTCTTTGGCCAATTTAAAGGCTTCGGTAAAAGCAATTAGTTCAGCAGCCTGTGCAGACAGATGAGAAGTCAATTTGCCACTAGAGATCACACTGTTTTGTGACTGCAAACCCTACATGATTTTTGCCTGTTTTTACATCACAGGAAGCAGAGCCATCAACACATAACTCCATCTCTGCATTCAAGATCAAGTCTGGGAATACAGATGGTTTTCAACACCTCTGTGCAGTTATGAGCATCTCCATCATTATCTGTGGGAGGTAGTGTTGCAGGGTTTAACACATTAAACCTTTTAACAGTGATGTTAGGCATATCAAGCAAAATAGTGCGATATCTTAACCAGTGCTGTGTTGACAAGTATGCAGTTTTCTGTGTGTGCAATATGTGTGCAACAGCATGTGGAACCATCAATGTCAGATCAGAATAGCCAACAAAATCACGTGATGCTAGAACTGCTTTCTCTTCTGAAGTGACGGCTCTAAGACAGAGAGGAAGGTTTGTTGCTACTGGATCCAGCTTTGATGAAAAATAAGCAACAGGTCGTGATTTACCGCCGTGAGGTTGGCATAACACAGAAGTCCTGTAACTGTCATTCTGGTAGACAAACTGAGTGAAAGTTAAGTTAGGATTAGGAAGCCCCTGTGTGGGAGCTACAGTGAGTGCTGCCTTTAAATCCAAAAAGGCTTTTTCTCCTTCAGGAGTCCACATGATTTTGTCATGTGCAGAGTTGTTTACCATGCACCATAGCAGACGGGAGCTTCAGGCAGTGAGTAATTTGGGATGCACTGCCTGTAAAATGATGTCATGCCAAGAAAACTCATTTGTTTTTTAGTAATTGGCTTAAGAACACTTTGAATTGCAGCAATTCTTTTTTTGTGACAGTGTATTTTCTTCTGGGGTGATGATGTGACCCAGATATGTCACCTTTTGTTGTACAAACTGCAGTTTGGAAAGACTTACTTTATGGCCATTTCCTGCAAAATGTTTTAACAGGTGCATTGTATTCGTTTTTTAACTGGAAAAATGGGAGTGCACACTGGAGAACTCTCACATGGAATTATTAAGCCAGCTTTTAACAAAGAATTGAACACAGGCTTTATACCATCAATGGCTTCCTGTTTTAAAGGGTACTGCTTTTACACTTATAAATTGTGTATGACATACATCACCCTTCTTGTTACACTCTGTCCTAGGATCTGATGCTGTTGGTTGAAAGTTCTCAAGGAACAGCAAGCTCTGCAACCAGCGGAGGTTGAGGAAAGACCTCACCTCAGGTCTTTCCAACTCTACTGGAAATGTGTGATCTATGTAGTTGGAGCTGTTGGCATCGCATTAGTCTTTATCATTCCTATCACTTCCATCATCATTCTGTATGTGAGAGTGTTTGTGGTGGCTGTGTCTCAGGCTCGTGCCATGGGCTCCCACATTGCAGCTGTCACACTGCAGTGTTCAGTGACTGTAACTGTTAAGAAATCAGAAATGAAAGCAGCCAGGTATCTTGGTGGTGTTGTAAATCAAGGACATGCTGTACTCCAAGGAAATGCTCCCTTTTGGTGTATTTACTTCAAATGTTTATTCCAATGCTTAATCTACATTTATGCCACATTTTTCTGCCATTTGTTTGCCGCTTTTCAATAAGTAAAGATACTGTAATGACTAGTTAACTGGGCTATATATTCCTTATACATATTCCTCTTATATAAAAATGAAAACACAAAAGAGAAATGTGTTGCATATTGTTTATATACACCTGTTTGACTTACATCATACACAAAAGAACAAATATAATGTTCAATAGGTTGTAAAAAAATCTGATTTTCAAATCCATTTATTTTTTATTTTTTATATGTTTAGAAAGGAAAAACAGAAAAGAGTAATGTTATTGCACATTATTCATATCCAGCTGTTTGACTGATGTCATAATATAAAATATAATAATAGCAATATTGTACAGATGAACTTTAACTTCAGTGACATGAAAAGAAATAGTACTAAATGGAAATCCGAAACCAGGTTGTGATCAAAGATCATTAGAATGTCAGAGTACACAAAAAGCATACAGACCTCAGAGGTTAACTGGTTATTATTACTGCGGCTTAGAAAGCATCTGGTTACAGTTCCATGGCATCATTATTGTCAAACAGTGTTAGCTGACTTAGTTACACAATTGTCAGGTAATGTGGTAACTGATGCACTTCACTTTTTTACGTTAAGTGAAGATGAAATAGCAATAATCTGCAATATTAAAAAATCATTGCAATTGTTCTTTTTCATTAACAGATGAAAAAAAATAAAATTGTATGTTGACATTACACATAAATTAACATTACACATAAATTAGCTCCACATGGCTGATTTGTATAAATGAACATGAACACATGGCAAACAACCACTGTGGTGCATTAGAGGAAGTGCCTATATTATCAGATGTGATAGCGTCAGCAAGGAGAAACTGAACAAATCTAATATTAGGTTGTTACTAAACAAACATGACTGACAGGACAAACCAGCAATTACCTACAGAAAAACTGGGGATTATGTACAAAAGATGCTAACAATACACAGCTGCAAACAGTAAAGACACTAATGAGTAAAGCTTTGAAACTAAAAATTTTTCAAACTAAAACTACAAGGAACGGGAAAAACTTGCAGGTTGACACTGCCACAAGAGTGGGTGGGAGGGCTGGAAAGCAGAGTCTGGAGAGGCCTGCCAACAAGCAAGGACAGACAACAAATAGTTTCCGGAGGCCGCCACCAGAGGTGTACCAAAAGCAGGGGCTAAAGGCAAACAGGAAGCTAAGGCCTTTTTGGAGGGTGACTATAACAGCCAAGTAGCAATCAGGGAATAACTGAAGAGCAAGCTTGCGTTGCTGTTCTAGATGAGTCCAGGAGCATCATCCCCCTAATGTGGCCAGAGTTTATCTAAATGCAGACTACTAACCAGTGGTTGGTGGAGAGTGAGCTCGTCACGGCCTTTCTACTATCATTAGAAAGACAAGATATGCTCCTTTAAATGAACTAATCTGCATAGTTCATATATGGAGCGTATGCTTGGAAAAGAGCTCAGGAGTGCTTACAAACCCAGTTGCACTTAGACTATTTTATTTGGGAAATTATTAATGTGTTTAAATAATCAATTTCATCCTGTAATTCTAGAATGACTTCTAGGTCCATTTCTAGCAGGTTTGTAATGTTACAATTTTGGTTGATTGAAGGTGTAGGACCCAGATATAGACAACACACAGGGGAACAAAGGAGTGTTTGATGAAAGGGGTTTATTATAACTTAGATTCAACAGGCTAGAAGTCCAATACAGTTTTCAGCAACACAGGTCCATAGTGCAGTGGAATCCGGGAAATTTCGAAGTCCAATCCAAAATCAGAACCAGGGGCGAAAACACACACTAATAAATATTAAGCAAAGCACAAATAAGTCTTACGGGAGCACCAGCATAACAGGAACAGATTAGAACAGCAACAGGCTTGAACATGAGTGATGGGAAGAACCAGAAACTACTTACACTTATGCAAAGCACTGCACATTTTCCTTAGTGCCTGAACACCCCTAAAAGGGGCTCAGGAGGTAGAGCAGGTTGAGCATGAACCAGAGGGATGGTGGTTCGATCTTTGGTTTTACAGGAACACAAGTCAAAGTGTCCTTGGGCGAGACACTGAACCCCAATTTGACGCCCTTGGTTCTTCCATTGGTGTATGAGTGCATGAGTGATTGTGTGAGTGGAAGGGTGAATGGGAAAATAGTGTAATTTCTGTTCACTATTACTTTAGAAAGCATTTTGGATTGATTACCTGAATTTGGACCTGTTTCTGGAAGATCATTGCTACTGTTATGGTAGTGGTTAGGGAATTTTGGATTGTGGACTTGGGGCCATTGTTCTTGAAAACTCAAACACACCAGAGTTTAGTGTATGTCTGTAAGTCGACACACACTACCTCTCTTTCTGGATCCTCAGTGGTGAGCTGTCATTAAATCCATATCCGAAAGAATGACGTATTGTTATTGTATCTGATCAGTAATACTACAAATAAAATTATGTTTCTTAGGCTTTATTCATGGGCTAACCAATTAACCTTCTTCTAGATGGGTATTACCAGCTGCCTGGTTGCTGTGCAATTTTAATAGACCTCATCCAGTTGGTCACTAGCTATATTGTACACTAGAAACTGCAAAAGTGAAACAAAAGTGAAAGTAAATCTATAAAAGAGCAAACAACAAAGTAGGAGCCTTGTATTTGACAAGATTTTCTGCATAAAAATGAACCTTAACAGTTTTTCTTACCTCCATTATGTAATTCATGGTTCTTATATCAACTAGATCGTCATCAGCCTGAATTTCCCCTTGGTGATGAGTAGAGTTTATCTTATCTTGTCTTATTATGGTCCTGGTGCACATGTTAACTTGCTTGTTGCTAGCTCAACCCACAACAGAGCCATTGATAGTCTTTGAGCAGTCGTCATGCTACTACAGCAACTATCATTGAAACAACAGGACCGTCCCATCACGGGTACAGTACTTATTTCTCAGTGATATTATGGTCTCTAAAGTTACCACATCCTCCAAAAGCAGCCATGATGTGCCATGTATGGTTAGAAACCTCCAAGTCTTTAGCAGTATGACTGTGTTTAGTGGTACACTGTGTTGGTTGTGGTGGTGGAAACAGACGACAGACTTAGCCAAGTATGGGTCCTATCACACGCTTAACTCATCTGTGTGTCTTTTGTAGTTTTGAAAAAGACCTCTGTGCTAATGGAGATATAGTTTATGACAATAGAGAATGATTATAACTGCATTTAAGATTTGGTTTTCTGATAGTATTTGGTGACAGTGAGTATATGCCTCATCAAAACCTAAACAAAAACAACCTGTTACCCCAGAGAGAGACATTTCAGAGAGCAATGAAAGTGCAACTGATGAAGAGCAGGATGCATTACGTGAGGGAGGAGGAAGATCAGTATTCAGCAGAGAGAGACTGAGAGAAAGGATGGGAGGGAGGAGGAGGATGATGAGAGAGATAAACCAACTGTATGACACAGAACTTTGCTCAGAAAGCTGTGAGTGCTCAGCAGCTTCCCCTCTCCTCCTCTCTCTCTGATGATGGAGGAAGCTGAACTCTGTTTTCCACAACTTCTCAACATGTCTTGCAGAAAGCGCACACATGCTCACTCTGAGACAATGATGATTTACATCCTGCTGTCTTCTGTCTCTTTGCTGACTGTGGTTCTGAATGTGCTGGTCATCATCTCCATCTCCCACTTCAGGCACAGATAAATGTCTTAGCATTGATGATATGTTGTTGTAGTGAGATTGATTGAAATCAGTGACCTCTGAGCATGACATCCTGATGGTTTGATGAGACTTTGGTTCACAATCAGTGCTTATAACATTTACTGTTTAGATACTCTGTAGTTTGAAGTGTCATTACTGCTTTTAGAAAACAACTGCTTCTATTGGTAATAATGCTGTGGCTGTTTGTAATATTCACTGTGATGATTTTCTCTCACTCCAGGCAGCTCCACACCCCCACCAACCTCCTCCTCCTCTCTCTGGCTGTCTCTGACTTCCTCGTAGGTCTCCTTGTGACACCATTTCATATCTTCTTAACAGAACCCTGTTGGTTCCTGGGTGACCTGGTCTGTGTTCTGTATTATATCATTTCCTTCATCACTGTCTGTACTTCAGTATTAAACATGGTGCTCATATCAGTCGACCGTTATGTGGCTATCTGTGACCCTCTGCACTACCCCACCAGAATCACTCTAAACAGAGTTCAGATCTGTGTTGTCCTGTGTTGGATTTACTGTGTTTTGTACACCTTTCTGATTTTATATGATAATCTGATACAACCAGGCAGGTATAACTCCTGTTATGGAGAATGTGTGGTTAACATAATTGGAGCTGTTAGCGTTGTTTTAGTCTTCATTATTCCCGTTAGTGCCATCATCATTCTTTATATGAGAGTGTTTGTGGTGGCTGTGTCTCAGGCTCGTGCCATGCGCTCCCACATTGCAGCTGTCACACTGCAGCATTCAGTGACTGTAACTGTTAAGAAATCAGAGATGAAAGCAGCCAGGAATCTTGGTGTTGTTGTTGCTGTGTTTCTCATGTGTTATTTTCCATTTTATTGTTCCACTCTGTCTGGTTCTGACCTTAAATTTGGCTCCTCAACTCAGTTCTTTTTGACTTTTCTGATACTTTTAAACTCCTGTCTAAACCCTATAATTTATGCCTTTTTGTATCCCTGGTTTAGAAAATCAGTTAAACTCATTGTTACCCTTGAAATCCTGCAGCCTAACTCCTGTATGATCAACGTGCTGTAGAGAGAAACTGTGGAGTGACTGAAAAGAGACACATGAGCTTTTCTGTGAAGGAACAAATGGGTTCTTATTTGTTGAGTCAGTGAAGTGAAGACAACATCAGTTGTAAATCAGCTCATGTAGTAAATCATGGACAGGCTTTACTCCAGTTTAATGTCCTGCAGTCTTTGCAAATGAGTTTCTCTGTCTGTAGGAGCTTTTGAATAAGCAAAGTTTAATCTGTGGTTTTCTGCCATCACATCTTTGATAATCAGCACAATGAAAGTTAAAACCCCCTTTCAGTGTAATTTTTTTAAAATGTTTTTCAATGTCAGTGAAGAGGGAGGGAGTGGTTGGCATAATTCAATCTACAATAACGAGCAAAAATGCTCAGTCAACTGGGCTATATATTCACATTATCACTTTTTATGCTTTCTTTATATGCTGAGACAAAAAAATCTGTGCCACCTCACTTGCTGCTGTAAAGTGCAAGTTAATACATGTATATAATTATATCAAAGTCTATACTTACAAGTTGCTGTAAATAAAATTCCCCAAAAATGAAAAACAGAACAGAGTAATGTCCTTGCATATTGTTTATATATATATATGTGTGTACATATTTTATATTATTTATAACACAAAGTAGGCTGTAAATATTTTGTAAATACTTTGCCCAGAATAATTATTAAAGTACACTCTTACCTTATTTATATGAAATAAACTGTACTAAATGGTAATCATGATGTGATCCAAGATCATTAGAGGTCAGAGTACACAAAAAGCACACAGCTGTCAAAGTCACAGAACAAACAGTAAGTCCACAGCAATGTCTATAATTATTAAACAGTCTCACATACCACCCCAATAAAGTTTAGACAGTCAAATAATGTGGCAAAAAAAAAAAAAATCAGGATTCAGTGTGGGTCACCACCTTATTGTGTGTCCATTGGCATAGTTAGAAAAACCCATCATGATAGCAATAATTCTGTCTCTTTGGTGCATAACCCTCTGGGCTGTTGTTACGGGTCCTATCCAGTGGAGGACAAAGTACTCAACTTTATTACTTGAGTCAAAGTACTGGAGTATGTGCTTTAAAAAATACTTAAGTATTCAAAATACTAAAAAATCTGAAATGTTTCTCACAATGCATTTTGAGTGCAGTCAAGAATCTTTCTCACACTGTAGTTATTTGCAGCTTTGTACTAGCTCACTGACTTGAATGTTACACACAGTTTAGAATAACTCGAGATGTGTTTGTACAGAATCAGTAAATGGGAAACAGAGGAAACTTTCTTTAGTGTAAATCCATTAGTGGACCAAACAGGGGCTAAAAGACTAAAACAGGTGTAAACTAGGACTAAACCAGGTCTAACCCAAGTCTAAAGTCAGATGAAATCATGTTAAAATCAGAACTATCCAAAGAAAGACTGAAGGTAGCAATAGTAAAATAGCACTGAACTAGGTCCAATCCATCCATCCATTTTGACACCAAAGTACAAAGCATTACAATAGTTAAGTCTGGAAGTGACAAAAGCATGAACTACTATTTCAAAATCATTATTTAACAACCTCAGCTAGAAGAAACTCGATTTGACAAGTGAGTTGATCTATTTAACAAAGTTTGTCACTATCTGTCTTGATTCCCTTTTGGACTTCCTGGTGAGGACTTTTATTTTGGTTTCAGTTCCTGTTTTTTGCCCCTCGTGTTTCTCAGCAGCTTTATGTTAGTTTACCTTGATTAGTCTCACCTGTGTTCAATCTGTCTTTAGTTCTTGCTCCCTTTATATACATCCTGCTTTCCTTTGTGTTTTGTGGGAGCATTAACTTATGTTACTAGTTCTTGTTTTGTATTCACTTGCCTGTTCAGTTTTGTTCCTGAACAGGGATTTGTGCCTGAGCCATGGGAGATTCAGGTGAAATACTTTTGTGTCCTGCATTTGGGTCCTATGCCTCTCCTTCTCCAGCACACCACCACCACGTAACACTATCAAACATCACCCCAAAGTTTTTTTTATAGTTGTCTTCAGATGAGGAGCCAGGGACCCTTGTAAAAAAACACTTATGGTCACTGGATCACTAAACAGCACACAGTCAGCAAATAGTTTTGTTTTCATTAGGGTTTAAAAAGTTACAGGCCAGACATGTTCTCAAGCCTGTCAGACAGTTGAACGACGGCTGTAGTGATTTGTCTCTCATTGTGTTCAATGAGAAATATATCTGAATATCATCTGCATAAAAATAAAAAGAGAAGCCATATTTCATCAAAATAGATCCCAGTGGTAGCACATAGAATGAAAAGAGAAGTGGTCCAAGAACGGACCCTTGCGGGACAGCACAGGACAGGGGGAATGAAGAGGAGGAGCAGTTACCAATATTAACAGCACTGCACTGATTGAGTAGGTTACACAGGCTACTGCACATTCACTGCAGATCCCACTAAGCCGCTAGTGCAGGCTCCTGTTGGAACTTCTTCAGCTGGCGCAGGAAGTACAAACTCTGCAGGGCCTTCTTCATGATGGAGTCAATGTGGAAGTTCCACTTCAGGTCCTGAGAGATGGTGGTGCCCAGGAACCTGAATGACTCCTAGTGCCACAATGCTGTTCATAATGGTCAGAGGGGGGTGGGTGGGGGCATTTCTCCTGAAGTCCACAGCCATCTCCACTGTTTTGAGCGTGTTTAGCTCCAAGTTGTTGTGACTGCACCAGCAAGCCAGCTGCTCCACCTTCTGTCTGTATGCAGACTCTTCACCGTCCTGGATGAGACCAATGACAGTGGTGTCATCTGCAAACTTCAGGAGTTTCACAGAGGAGTCACGGGAGGTGCAGTCGTTTGTGTAGAGGGAGAAGAGCAGTGGGGAGAGAACACACCCCTGGGGGGCGCCGGTGCTGGTGATGCGGGAGCCAGAAGTAAATTTCCCCATCCTCACTAGCTGTTGCCTATCCGTCAGGAAGCTTGTAATCCACTGACAGGTAGAGTCAGGAACGGAGAGCTGGGAGAGTTTATTCTGGAGGAGTGATGGGATGATGGTGTTGAACGCCGAGCTGAAGTCCACAAACAAAATCCTTACATAAGTCCCTGGTTTGTCCAGATGTTGCAGGATGTAGTACAGCCCCATACTGACTGCATCATCCACAGACCGATTGGATCGGTAGGCAAACTGCAGGGGGTCCAGGAAGGGACCAGTGACGTTCTTCAGGTGGGCCAACACCAGTCTTTCAAAGGACTTCATGACCACAGATGTCAGAGCCACTGGTCTGTAGTCATTGAGTCCCGTGATTTTTGGCTTCTTGGGGATGGGAATGATGGTGGAGCGTTTGAAGCATGCAGGGACTTCACACAGCTCCAGTGATCTGTTGAAGATCAGAGAGAAGATGGGAGCCAGCTGGTCAGCACAGGTTCTGAGGCATGATGGTGAAACCCCATCTGGTCCTGGTGCTTTCCTTCTCTTCTGTTTCCTGAAGAGCCGACACACATCGTCCACACTGGTCTCAAGTGTCGGAGCGGGGGAGAGGGGGTTGATGGTTGAAGGTGTTAATGGTTGCTCTGGAGGACAATCAGAGCGGGTGGGGGGTTAATTCAAATCTGCAATAGAACTCGTTCAGATCGTTCACCAGGGTTTGATTGCCTATTGAGGAGGGGGATGGAGTCCTATAGTTGGTTATTGTCCTCAGGCCTCTCCACACTGAAGCAGAGTCGTTAGCTGTAAACTGGTTTTCCAGCTTTTTGGAGTAGCTCCTCTTAGCTGCTCTGATCTCCTTATTCAGTGTGTTCCTGGCCTGATCATACAAGACCCAATCACCACTTCTGTAGGCATCTCCTTTGGCTTTACGAAGCTGTCTGAGTTTTCCAGAAAACCACGGTTTGTCGTTGTTGTATGTTAAGAAGGTCCGGGTGGGAATGCACGTCCTCACAGAAACTGATGTAAGATGTAACAGAGTCTATGAGTTCGTCCAGGTTTGTGGCAGCAGCTTCAAAAACACTCCAGTCAGTGCATTCAAAGCAGGCTTGTAGCTCCTGCTCTGTTTCCCTGGTCCATCTCTTGACAGTTCTCACTACAGGCTTAGCAGATTTGAGCTTTTGCTGGTATGTTGGTATGAGGTGGACCAGACAGTGGTCAGAGAGTCCTAAAGCTGCTCTGGGTACGGCGTGATATGCATCCTTTATTGTGGTGTAGCAGTGGTCCAGAATATTGCCCTCCCTGTTGGGGCACTTGATGTGCTGCTTGAATTTGGGCAGTTCGTGGCTCAAGTGTGCTTCATTAAAGTCTCCGAGGATGATAAAAACAGAGTCCGAGTGTTGCTGCTCCGTGTTTGCGATCTCCTCATCCAGCAGATGCAGCGCGTCGCACACGCGCGCTTGCGGGGGAATGTAAACACTGACCAGAACGCACGAGGAAAACTTCCGCGGCGAGTAGAAGGGTTTACAGTTAATGAAAAGCGCTTCCAGGTCAGAACCCCAGATCTTCCTCAACACTGTTACATCTGTACACCACCTCTCACTGATGTAAAAGCATGTCCCACCACCGCGCGATTTCCCCGTTGCGTCTGAGTTGCGGTCCGCTCTGATCAGCTGGAATCCGGGTAGATGGAGCACGCTGTCCGGTATGGCTCCATTAAGCCAGGTCTATTCAATTCAATTCAATTCAATTTTATTTGTATAGCGCCAAATCACAATACAAATCATCTCAAGGCACTTTACAAAAACTAAAACTAAAAACCCAACAATTCCCTTATGAGCAAGCACTTGGCGACAGTGGAGAGGAAAAAACTCCCTTTAACGGAAGAAAAAAAAAACCTCCAGCAGAACCGGGCTCAGTTTGGGCGGCCATCTGCCTCGACCGGTTGGGGTGAGTGGATAGAGCAGAGAGAAAAGAACAGCAACAATAAACAACAAATAGACACTGCAAGGTGGTGGGGCCAGTAACTGCGCATCAGCAATAAACAGCTCCAGGACCAGGGACACCTGCAGAAGGTACAGACAGAACAGAGAGAGAGGGAGAGAGCACAAACTAGGGGAGAGAGAGAGCACAAGGTTAGTGACATTCAATGGTGGAATATACATGAGGTGGGAGGAGAGAAGAGAGAGGGGGGGAAAGGAAAGGGGGGGGGGTTAGGGTAGGGGAGCTCAGTGCACCGATGGTCCTCGGGCAGTCTAGGCCTATAGCAGCATAACTAACTAAGGGATGGTTCAGGGTTGCCTGAAGCCAGCCCTAACTATATGCTTTGTTAAAGAGGAAGGTTTTAAGTCTAGCCTTAAAAGTACAGAGAGTGTCTGCCTCCTGAACCCAGGCTGAGAGCTGGTTCCACAGGAGAGGAGCTTGATAGCTAAAGGCTCTGCCTCCCATTCTGCTTTTGAGAACTCTGGGAACCACAAGTAGGCCTGCACTCTGAGAGCGAAGTGGTCTATTGGGATAATATGGTACTATGAGGTCTTTAAGGTATGAAGGAGCTTGATTATGAAGGGATTTGTATGTGAGAAGAAGGATTTTAAATTCTATTCTATATTTTACAGGGAGCCAATGAAGAGAAGCCAATATAGGAGAAATATGATCTCTCTTGCTAGTTCCTGTCAGGATTCTGGCTGCGGCATTCTGGATTAATTGGAGGCTTTTTATTAAGATATTAGGACATCCAGATAGTAATGAGTTACAGTAATCTAGCCTTGAGGAAACAAATGCATGGACTAGTTTTTCTGCATCATTTTGAGACAGGATGTTCCTAATTTTGGAAATGTTGCGCAGGTGAAAGAATGCAGTTCTAGAAATTTGTTTTATGTGTGAGTTAAAGGACATGTCCTGGTCAAAAATAACTCCAAGGTTTTTTACAGTAGTGCTGGAGGCCAGGGCTATGCCATCTAGAGTAGCTATAATTTTAGAAAAGTTATTTCTGAGATTTTTAGGCCCAAATATAATGACTTCTGTTTTCTCCGAGTTTAAAAGTAAAAAGTTACTGGTCATCCAGGCCTTTATGTCAGTTAGACAGGCTTGAAGTCTGGTTAACTGGTTTGTGTTAACAGGTTTAATAGATAGATATAACTGAGTGTCATCCGTATAGCAGTGGTAATTAATAGAGTGCTTCCTAATGATATATCCTAAAGGAAGCATGTACAGGGTGAACAGAATCGGTCCTAGCACAGAACCTTGTGGAACTCCATAACTAACTTTTGTTCGTGTGGAAGGTTCATCATGGACATGAACAAACTGGAATCTGTCCGATAAATAGGATTGGAACCACTTTAACGCTGTTCCTCTGATACCAATCACATGCTCCAGTCTCTGTAATAAGATGTTGTGGTCAATGGTGTCGAATGCTGCACTAAGGTCTAGGAGGACAAGTATTGAAACAAGTCCATTATCTGAGGCTAAGAGAAGATCATTGGTAACTTTCAACAGTGCTGTTTCTGTACTATGGTGTGCTCTAAATCCTGATTGAAAATCTTCAAATAGTTCATTCCTGTGTAAGTGGTCTGATAGCTGCTTAGCAACAGCCTTTTCTAGGATTTTAGAAATAAATGGCAGGTTGGATATTGGTCTATAATTAGCCAAGACTCCTGGATCAAGACTAGGCTTTTTGAGTAAAGGTTTGATTACTGCAGTCTTAAAGGCCTGTGGTACGTAGCCTGATACTAGAGATACATTTACCAAGTCCAATAAAGATGAGTTGATTAATGGCAGGGTGCCTTTAAGCAGTCTAGTCGGGATGGGGTCCAAGAGACACGTTGATGATTTCGATGAAGCAACTACTGATGTAAATTCAGAGAGATCTATGGGAGAGAAGCAGTCTAAACATAACTGAGGTCCTACAGATGATTCAAGAGCTACTGTAGTAAAAGATTCATTTATTGCAGGTATAGGAAGCATCTGCTGAATTTTATCTCTAATAGTTGTGATTTTATTTGTAAAGAAACTCATAAATTCATCACTGCTGAGAGCTAAGGGAACACTGGGCTCAACGGAGCTGTGACTTTTTGTCAGCCTGGCTACAGTGCTGAAAAGAAACCTGGGATTGTTCTTATTTTCCTCTATTAGTGATGAATAGTATGCAGTTCTGGCTTTACGGAGAGCTTTTTTATATGTTAGTAGACTGTTTTTCCAGGCTAGAAAAATTTCCTCTAAGTTTGTGGAACGCCACTTCCTTTCCAGCCTTCGTGATGCCTGCTTTAAGGTACGAACATGTGAATTATACCATGGGGCTAGTCTTCTCTGATTCACTAACTTCTTTTTCAGAGGGGCTACAGAATCAAGCGTTTCACGCAGTGAGGTTACAGCGCTGTCAACAACATGATCAATTTGGTAGGGAGTAGGATTAAGGCAGCTGCCCTCCACTATGTTTATACTTGGCATAGATGCAAATAAAGATGGAATCATTTTCTTAAATTTATTAACAGCGTTGTCGGATAAACATCTGCTGTAGTGGAATTTTCTTCCAGACGCTGCATGATCCATCATTTTAAATTCAAAAGTTATTAAAGAATGATCTGACAAAACAGGATTTGGGGGAAAAATTATTAGATGTTCAATTTCGATGCCATAGGTCAGAACAAGATCAAGGGTGTGATTAAAACAGTGGGTGGGTTTATTAACGTTTTGAATGAAACCAATTGAATCTAATATAGAATTAAATGCAATGCTGAGGCTGTTATTTTCAATATCTACATGAATGTTAAAATCTCCCACTATAATGACTTTATCTGATCTAAGCACTAAATCAGACAGGAAGTCAGGGAATTCAGTTAAAAACTCTGAGTAAGGGACAGGTGGACGGTACAAAATGACAAGTAGAACTGGTTTTTGTGTTTTCCAGTTTGTATGTGAGAGACTAAGAGTGAGGCTCTCAAATGAGTTATAACTGTTCTGAGGATGAAAGTTTAATAATAAGTTTGAGTGGAAGATTGTAGCTACTCCTCCACCTCGACCTGTGCTTCGAGGAACATGATGATTTTTATGACTGAGGGGGGTTGATTCATTCAGACTGACATATTCATCCTGCTGTAACCAGGTTTCAGTAAGATAAAGTAGGTCAATTTGGTGATCAGTTATCAAATCATTTACTAACAGAGATTTAGAAGAAAGGGACCTAATATTTAATAATCCACATTTGACAGTTCTGTTTTTCTGTTCAATAAGAGGAGTGGTCTTAATTTTTATTAAGTTTTTATGAATAACTCCTCTTCTGTTAACTTCTGATTTATTTGATTTATATGTTCGAGGGGCAGACACAGTCTCTATGTGGTTTAAGGGGGGCGGCGGCTCTAAGGAAACTGCAGAGAAGCGTTTTAGACTGAGTCTCTGCATCCCGGTCCCCACCCTGGATTGTCAGGCTCCGTGAAACACAGAGCAGCAGAGTTCGAAAAGTCCTTGTTTATCCGGGTAAGCAGGTAAGCAGGAGATGATGAATATAGGAAATTAATTACTGTACAGTGTCTTTGTTGTGGTGAAGATAGATGCAGCAGTATTATTGTTTGTGGTTGTTGAAGAAGGCCAATACACTTAGACAATGATGGGGTATATCACAAGCTTTAATCATCCCTGTGTGTCTTTTGTAGTTTAAAAACAGACCTCTGTGCTAATGAAGATACAGTTTATGACATTAGAGGATGATTATAACTGCATTTAAGATTTTGTTTTCTGACAGTATTTGGTGACACAGAGGATACGCCTCATCCAAACAAAAACAACCTGTTACCCCAGAGAGAAAAATTTCAGATTGTGAAGCAGATGCAGTTGAAGGAGAGTGTGATATGTAAATTCAGGGAGTAAATAAATCAATGTTCAAGAGAGACAGAGAGACAGGAGGGGAGGGAGGAGGAGGATGAGAGAGATAAACCAACTGTATGACACAGAACTTTGCTCAGAAAGCTGTGAGTGCTCAGCAGCTTCCCCTCTCCTCCTCTCTCTCTGATGATGGAGGAAGCTGAACTCATTTACATTGTGCTGTCCTTCATTTCTCTGCTGACTGCATCTCTCAATCTGCTGGTCATCATCTCCATCTCCCACTTCAGGCACAGATAAATGTCTTAGCATTGATAATATGTTGTTGTAGTGAGATTGATTGAAATCAGTGACCTCTGAGCATGACATCCTGATGGTTTGATGAGACTTTGGTTCATAATCAGTGCTTATAACATTTACTGTTTAGATACTCTGTAGTTTGAAGTGTCATTACTGCTTTTAGAAAACAACTGCTTCTATTGGTAATAATGCTGTGGCTGTTTGTAATATTCACTGTGATGATTTTCTCTCACTCCAGGCAGCTCCACACCCCCACCAACCTCCTCCTCCTCTCTCTGGCTGTCTCTGACTTCCTCGTAGGTCTCTTTGTGACACCGTTTCATATCTTCTTAACAGAACCCTGTTGGTTCCTGGGTGACCTGGTCTGTGTTCTGTATTATTTCATATCCTTTATCATTGTCTGTACTTCAGTAATAACCATGGTGCTCATATCAGTCGACCGTTATGTGGCTATCTGTGACCGTCTGCACTACCCCACCAGAATCTACTGTGTTTTGTACACCTTTCTGATTTTATATGATAATCTGATACAACCGGGCAGGTATAACTCCTGTTATGGAGAGTGTGTAATTCATATATTTGGAGCTGTTGGCATTGTGTTTCTCTTTATCATTCCTATCACTTCCATCATCATTCTGTATATGAGAGTGTTTGTGGTGGCTGTGTCTCAGGCTCGTGCCATGCGCTCCTACATTGCAGCTGTCACACTGCAGCGTTCAGTGACTGTAACTGTTAAGAAATCAGAGATGAAAGCAGCCAGGAATCTTGGTGTTGTTGTTGCTGTGTTTCTCATGTGTTATTTTCCATTTTATTGTTCCACTCTGTCTGGTTCTGACCTTAAATTTGGCTCCTCAACTCAGTTCTTTTTGACTTTTCTGATACTTTTAAACTCCTGTCTAAACCCTATGATTTACGCCTTTTTTGTATCCCTGGTTTAGAAAATCAGTTAAACTCATTGTTACCCTTGAAATCCTGCAGCTTAACTCCTGTATGATCAACGTGCTGTAGAGACAAACTGTGGAGTGACTGAAAAGAGACACATGAGCTTTTCTGTGAAGGAACAAATGAGTTTTTATTTGTTGTTGTAGAGTCACTGAAGTGAAGACAACATGCAGTTGTTCCATGCTGTAACTTTATTCAGCTCATGCTGATCAGATCATGGACAGACTTTACTCCAGTTTAATGTCCTGCAGTCTTTGCAAATGAGTTTCTCTGCATCTGCCATAGGAGCATAGAATCAGCAAAGTTTAATCTGTGGTTTTCTGCCATTGCATTTTTGATAATCAGTACAATGAAATGAAACACTCTTTCACTGTATTTATTTCCATTTCAATATTCTGTCAGCTAAGTCTAGCAGAGACAAACTTAATCTACATTTATGGTAGTTTGTTTGCCCTTTTTAACCAACAACAATGCTCAGTCAACTGGGCTACATATTCCCATGATCACGTTTTAATAGCTTATATAAATGCTGATAATGATCTGCGTAACCTCACTGTCTGCTGTTACAGTAAGTACATACTACAAGTATATTCAAGTATAAGCACGTTACTGTAAATAAAACTCACAAAATCATCAGATCTAAGGTTCATATCTGTTCTTTATCTTTCTTATTTAAAAAATACAAAACAGCATCAACAACATCAAATTCAGTAATCAGTAATCAACATTTTTGCTGTGAGGCAATAGCCTTAATCACAATCACCCTTTTTTAGAATTACTATCTTTCTGATATAATTTCATAATGTGCTTTTTTGATGCTTGTCTGTGGAATTTCTCTGTCATCACATCATAGTATCTCCAAATGTACCTTCCATCAGAGAGGATTCTTTAGTTTTGACTGACTGGTTATGAGTGACTGGGAAAAGTAGTGTAAGTAAGGAGAAATACAAAATTCAAATATAATGTTTATAATTAAGAGTAGAAAGTACTGCGTCAGGAGAGGCTCATATTAATAACATCTGCTCCCCAGTGCAAAAATGACAGACTCTAATGTAGAGGAATCAAATACACAGATGAACAGCAGCCTGATAGTGTTAGATTCATACAAATATACAAATAATCGGATTATCCATCCATCCATTTTCTATACCCATTTATTCCTATTTAGGGTCACAGGGATCTGCTGGAGCCTATCCCAGCTCTCTTTGGGTGAAAGGCAGGGGTACACCCTGGTCAGGTCACCAGTCCATCACAGGGCCACATATAGCCCTCCTGTTGTGTTCGTTTCAGCTAACTCATAGTGTTCTCGGTCACTTTTGACCAGGATCATTTTATTCCATTATAAATTCACAATAATACACATATTATCACCCAATGTTGTATTAGATTTGTTTTATCAACTTCAGCTGCTACATTACAAGTTTTGAACTTGTATTTGCTCTGTACATCCTGCAGGCCTCATTTACCTGAGCTCATACCACTTGTTTTTTTAGGGAAAATACATTATATAGATATTATTTTGACTCTAACAAATACTAAGATTAAACCTATTGTACTCTTTATCACAGAGTACTTCACTGAAGTATTTACCAAAGTCATTTTTTTGAAACCAGTTAAATTTTCTAATCTGTGGTAAAAAATAACTTTTGTGTTTCCAGCCAAAATTGACCAGTATGATTAGTTTGACAACAAAAGCCCAAATATACGCAGGAAAAACTATATCACTATATTACAAAACTAATGCTTGAGCCATGAAAACAATTACAGGTTTCTCATGTAGCTCTTCCTCTAAAGCCTCCTCACTGTCAACCTGGCTTCTATCCTCCTGATCACTGCCATGGTCAAATATGAAGTCCAGAGCTTCACGTGCAGCATATGTATTGGCCACCATGCTGTGAACAAGGCCTCAAAAAGGCCCTACATACCAGAGCTGTGAGAATGTTGTATGGTTGCAACAATGTTGAAGTTTTGTCTTTCAACAAGTGCGGTTCCTGTGGGGTCAAAATTATATTGTCGATAGGTTCCCATGGGGATTGCCCAGTAAGCATAAATGGGGCATAAGGGGGGTGTGTGTTTGTGTGTGCGTGCTCTCAAAGACACCTGTGTGTTGAGGTGTGGGAAAGGAGTTTAGAAATGTGCTTTAGCTCTGTTTTATACACTAATTTTAGTCTAACCCATTCATTTCTAATGACCAGTCATTTTTGATTTTTGACCGGGAACACCAAGGGTGAATACAAGTTCCATAAAAGACACAAATTTGAATAAAATTATTTGAAATTAATTTTATGCATTTAAATACCATGTGTGAACAAAGTCGTGGAACCTCATGACAAACTGATGAAACTTACTGCCCTTTTTTTCTTTTTTCTTTTTTTTTTTTTTTTTTAGAGAGGAATCTTGTAAATTGTTGAGATTTGACCAGAACACAACAGGAGGGATAGACAGGCAGACAACCACACACACAGTCACATTCACTCCTATGGGAAATACATTTCTGGCTAAGGACAAGTGTAAATATAGTAAGATTTGTATTTATTTGGTGGCATTGTCATCCATGCATCCATTTTCTATGCCCACTTATTCCTTAACCAGGGTCACAGGGATCTGCTGGAGCCTAACCCAGCTCTCCTTCAGGTGGAAGGCAGGGGCATTGTCACCCAATTACGCCAATCAGAGGTCTCTAAAATCAAAGACATCCTCATAGTACCATATTATCCCCAAAGAGAACTTTACTCTGCAGCTCTACTTGTGGTTCCCATAGTTTCCAAAAGCAGAAAGGGAGGCAGAGCGTTTAAGCTCCTCTCCTGTGGAACCAGCTCTTGGTCTGGGTTCAGGTGGCAGACACCCACTGTAATTTGAAGACTAGACTTAAAACTTTCCTATTTGACAAAGCTTATAGTTGGGACTGCCTCCACCTCTTAGTTATGCTTCTAAAGGCCTAGAAAAAAATAATTTAATGCCAAATTAGGGGCATAATTTCTTAATTTGTCCATACTCAGTCACATATGTGATTCAACAACAGCAAATAGAAACTCATGTCTCTTTCAGTCACACCACAGTTTCTCTCCACAGTTTGTGCACCCCCCTAGAGAAGTGACACGAATCTGAAATCTGACCCTTTTGAGTTTTAATTAACTTGTCATTTCTCAGCAGCAACTTGGGTTACACAGTTTTCAGTATGTATATAAACCATTATAAAAACTTCATGTGGCTATGTAGCACAGCTGATGCTCAAATCAAGAGGAAAAAAAAGGCTAATAAACTAAAGAAAATAATGAGATACTGTAAATATATAATTTCTTAGACTTTCACAGTGGAATATGGGAATTTATGAACAAATAAATAGACCAAAAGGGAACATTGCTTTCATTGGGGAGCTTATGAAAGGAACAATTTAACAAAACACAGACTAAACTTTGTACATTCAAAAACCTTCTGGGAAAGACTCTTCTGCAAAAATTATAGGAATATTAACAGAAGTAAAGACTCAAGTAAAGAGAGAATAACAACTCCACATATTGACCACCTCAGTGACATCAGAAAGGCTCCAGGACCTGATGTTGTGCCCTCTTCCTGCCTTGCAGTCCGCACTGATCTTCACACAGATTTTCAGCCAATCTCTGCAGTTATGCGAAGTGCCCTCCTGCCTCATATGTTCAACAATCATCCAAGTCCCCAAAAAGATCTCCATCACAGGATTAAATGACTACAGGCCTGTCACCCTGATGTCTATGATCATGAAAGACTGGTGTTGAGCCACCTGAAGGACATCACAGGCCCCTGCTGGACCCCCTGCAGTTTGCCTACTGTAGGGTAGGGCCCAGTAGTGATTGCACTACATCTTGCATCACCTCCACACCCCAGGGACATACGCGAGGATCATGTTTGTGGACTTCGATTTGGCATTCAACACCAATATCCCTGAAATCCTCCACCAGAAGCTCACCCAGCTCACAGTGCCCGTCTCCACCTGTCAGTGGATCACCAGCTTCCTGACTGACAGGAGACAACAGGCAAGGCTGGGGAGCATCACATCCAAGACCTGGACCATCAGCACTAGTGTCTTTGTGTCTCCTAGGACTAGTGTCCTAGGAGTTTCTTCTCTCACCACTGCTATTCTCCCTCTACACTAATGACTAAGCTCATGAAGTATGCGGACAACACAACAATCGTTGGTCTAATCCAGGACAGTGATGAGTCCATATACTAGTGTGACTGTCTAGATGGTGTTCAGCAAATGATGCAGGCTTCATAGAAGCTATAGGCCTAGACTGCTGTGGAATTTCCCATCATGCACTGAGCTCCTCTCCTCTCTCCTCCAATCTCACCATACATTTATATGTAGCTACTGAATTTTAGCATCTTTGTGCCTTCTCTTTCCCATAGTTTCTGCTCTGTCTCTGTTCTCTCACTCTGCAGCTTCTGCAGGTATCTCTGGTGAGTGTTTGATTGTTGTGGTTAGGACAGATGTTATAGTAACATAAGCTGCTCCTTCCTACTTATGAGAACTTTTAAATATTCATTGACCCTTCAGAGCTTTGTGGCTATACACATAAAGATTGATTGATTAATTGAACATATCATATCTAATGGCAACATCAAGAGAAAATTATGCATTTAATGTCTGATTAGGGACAGAATTTCTTTAATTTGTCCATTTCCTAATTTTTAGCAAATTTGTCACAGAAAATTCATGTCTTTTCAATCACTCCACAGTTTGTGGGCTCCCAGAGAAATGACATGAATGTGCAGTCTGACAATCTTGTGAGTTTTATTTAACTTAATTGTAATTTCTCAGCAGAAAGTGAAATTACACAGTGGTTTTCAGTCTGTGTAACTATTAAAGTGTAAATATGTAGCCCAGCTAACTGAGCATCATGGTTTGTGGAGCAAGCAACCTGAAGGAAAAAGTGACATATAGTAAATGTATAGAGTAAATTCTAAATAAGACTGACATTTAAAATGGGGAAAATTTTTAAAAATAAATAGATTAAAAGGGAACTTTCCTTTGATTGGGGTGCTGATGAGAGTTCAAACAAAACACACATTAAACTTTGCAAAAACCTTCAGAGAGATTCTTCTCTAAAGATTACAGGACTATTAACTGGAGTAAAGACTTTGCATGAATTAAAATCATGTGATAAATGAAGTTAGAGAAGAGGCAATAACATCTCTATTTATTGACCACTTCAGTTACTAAATAAGAACAAATAAAAACTCATTTGTTCCTTCACAGAAAAGCTCATGTGTCTCTTTTCAGTCTCTCCACAGTTTGTCTCTACAGCACGTTGATCATACAGGAGTTAAGCTGCAGGATTTCAAGGGTAACAATGAGTTTAACTGATTTTCTGAACCAGGGGTAGAAAAAGGCGTAAATCACAGGGTTTAGACAGGTGTTAAATAGTAACAGAAAAAACAAGATATTGGTTGAATAACTGATTGTGAGGTCATAGCCAGAGAGAGAAAAACAATAAGACGGACAGTAACACATGAGAAACACAGCAACAACAACACCAAGATTCCTGGCTGCTTTCATCTCTGATTTCTTAACAGTTACAGTCCCTGAACGCTGCAGTGTGACAGCTGCAATGTGGGAGCGCATGGCACGAGCCTGAGACACAGCCACCACAAACACTCTCACATACAGAATGATGATGATACTAACTGGGATGATAAAGCCTAAAACAATGTCAACAGCTCCAATTAGATTAATCACACATTCTCCATAACAGGAGTTATACCTGCCTGGTTGTTTCAGGTTATCATATAAAATCAGAAAACTGTAGAAAACACAACAAACCCAACACAGGACAACACAGATCTGAACTCTGTTTACAGTGATTCTAGTGGGGTAGTGCAGAGGGTCACAGATAGCCACATAACGGTCGAATGATATGAGCACCATGTTTACTACCGAGGCACAGAGAGTGACATTTGGTAGAAAATAATGAAGAACACAGACCAGGTCACCCAGGAACCAGCAGGGTTCTGTTACGAGGATATGAAACGGCATCGCAAGGAGACCTACGAGGAAGTCAGAGACAGCCAGAGAGAGGAGGAAAAAGTTGGTGGGGGTGTGGAGCTGCCTGGAGTGAGAGAAAATCATCACAGTGAATATTACAAACAGCCACAGCATTATTACCAATAGAAGCAGTTGTTTTCTAAAAGCAGTAATGACACTTCAAACTACAGAGTATCTAAACAGTAAATGTTATAAGCACTGATTGTGAACCAAAGTCTCATCAAACCATCAGGATGTCATGCTCAGAGGTCACTGATTTCAATCAATCTCACTACAACAACATATTATCAATGCTAAGACATTTATCTGTGCCTGAAGTGGGAGATGGAGATGATGACCAGCACATTCAGAACCACAGTCAGCGAAGAGATGAAGGACAGCACAATATAAACCAACAGTGTCTCAGAGTGAGGACGTTTGTGCTTTTTGCAAGACACATTGAGGAGTTGTGGAAAACAGAGTTCAGCTTCCTCCATCATCAGAGAGAGAGGAGGAGAGGGGAAGCTGCTGAGCACTCACAGCTTTCTGAGCAAAGTTCTGTGTCATACAGTTGGTTTATCTCTCTCATCGTCATCCTCCTCCCTCCCCTCCTCTCCTCCTTCTCATTCTCTCTCTTGGATACTGATCGTCCTCCTCCCCTCAAACAATGCATCATACTCTAACAGCTGCATCTTCATCACTCTCTGAAACCTTTTTTTCTCTCTGGTGTAGCATGGACTCTAGTGACAACAACATTTGTGGCCTTGAAAAGATAACATCATTTGTTTTAGAAAGAACACAATAAATAATATCCAGTGTAACCAGTAAATTAAAGTTCAATTTAACATTTTTTTTGTACATCCTCTTATTCAATTGAATATTCAAGTTACACTAATCAGTTTTTTTTTTTTTTTAAATGAGTCAAATAACTACTGTATTTTTGGACCAAAAGTCACACAAGCATATTAGTCATATTTATCTAAAACTGCCACGTTGAACAAAAACATACATAAGTTGCTTCCATGTATAAGTTTCATTTCTAGTTATAATTGTCTGAATTTAAATACGAAGAACATAACCTAGGAATAACAACAAGCTGAAGTGCTTTACGGAATTCATTTATTTCTGTCAAGTAACAACTCCTCCAACGTTGGGGAGAAGGTGAAGGACCCATCCATCCATCCGTTATCTATACCTGCTGTGGTGGTGGGTTATGGTTTCAACGAGGCTGCAGGGACGGGGAGCACTGGAGCAGCGGTGCGAGGAACGGCAGCTGAAATTGAGCCCAGCTGGAAAACATAAAGGGTGATGAGATGTCTCTGGATATATATAAGAGGACGTGTGACGGAGAGATAGGGCGGCACGACAACCAACTGACACAACCATGACTGCAAGAGGCCGAGCAAGGTCTGCTGCAGAACAGATGGATGTAGAGAAAAGAAAGAAATAAACAACTTAAATGCTAGCAGTGTGTTGGTGTAGTGCTTCATGACCGGGGAGAACCTAGGGATTGTGACAGGAAGTGTTACATCCACATATTCCTGTTTAGTATCATGGGGATCCACTGGAACCTGTCCAAACTCTCTTCGGGCTAAAGGCATGGGTACAGTCTGGAGAGGTCTCCAGTCCATCACAGGGCAACATAGAGACAGGTTACTGACATACATGTTTTTGGACTGTGGGAGTAAACCAGAGTACCTAGAGAAAACCCACACAAGCAAAGGGAGAACATGCAAACTCCACACAGAAAGGCCCCTGCCTGGTTTCAAACGAGGAACGTTCTTGCTGTGAGGCAGCAGTGCTAACCAACAATTCACCATGCTGCCCGACAAATGATTAGGAAGATTCCAGGAGCTGATGTCGTGCCCTCCTTCTGCATTGGAGTCTGTGCTGACAAGGTGGCGCCCATCTTCACAAAGATTTTTAGCCAATCTCTAGAGCTATGCGAAGTACCTTCCTGCTTCAAATGTTCCATTATCATCCAAGTCCCAGGAAGATCTCCATTGCAGGATTAAATGACTACAGGCCTGTCACCCTGATGTCTATGATCATGAAATCCTTTGAAAGACTGGTGTTGAGCTACCTGGAAGACATCACAGGCCCCTGCTGGACCCCCTGCAGTTTGCCTACTGGCCCAACAGGTCAACAGATTATGCTCTTAACATAGGCTTGCACTACATTTTGCATCACCTCCACACCCCAGGGACATACACATGGATCATGTTTGTGGACTTTGGTTTGGCGTTCAACATCATTATCCCTGAAATCCTTCACCACAAGCTTGCCCAGCTCACAGTGCCCGCCTCCATTTGTCAGTGGATCACTAGCTTCCTGACTGACAGGAGACAGTGGGTGAGTCTGGGGAGCATTACATCCAGGACCTGGACTATCAGCTCTGGTACCCCCTAGGGGTGTCTTCTCTCACCACTGCTCTTCTCCCTCTACACTAATGACTGAACCTCAGGATACCATTCTGTGAAGCTCCTGAAGTATGTGGACAACACCACAGTCATTGGTCTCATCCCGAATAGCAATCAGTCCACATGCAGGCATGAAGTGGAACAACTGGTCCACCAATGCAGTCAGAGCTATCTATGCGGCTGCATGATAGAATGAATATATAATCTCGCTGCGCATCCAGACAGTGTCTTCAATGCAGTGTTCTACACAACTTTCATTGAAATGTGAAATGTGCAACCAAGAAAGATAAAACATTGGACAAGGCACAGGCTTATCTCTGCCTGGGCCTGTCTGAACATCTTTCAATTCTGCTGCACCCGTGGTGTACCTGAAAAAATAAAATTGCTTGACCCACTGTAAGGACCCTAAGATCATGGTCTGATGAAGCCATCCCCCAGGCTCCATAACTGCTTACATATACTTTCAATTCAATTCAATTCAATTCAATTTTATTTGTATAGCGCCAAATCACAATACAAATCATCTCAAGGCACTTTACAAAAACTAAAACTAAAAACCCAACAATTCCCTTATGAGCAAGCACTTGGCGACAGTGGAGAGGAAAAAACTCCCTTTAACGGAAGAAAAAAACCTCCGGCAGAACCGGGCTCAGTTTGGGCGGCCATCTGCCTCGACCGGTTGGGGTGAGTGGATAGAGCAGAGAGAAAAGAACAGCAACAATAAACAACAAATAGACACTGCAAGTTGGTGGGGCCAGTAACTGCACATCAGCGATAAACAGCTCCAGGACCAGGGACACCTGCAGAAGGTACAGAGAGAGAGAGAGAGAGAGAGAGAGAGAGAGAGAGAGAGGGAGGGAGAGAGCACAAACTAGGGGAGAGAGAGAGCACAAGGTTAGTAACATTCAATGGTGGAATATACATGAGGTGGGAGGAGAGAAGAGAGGGGAGGGGAGGGGAAGGGAGGGGGGGGGGGGCTCAGTGCACCGATGGTCCTCGGGCAGTCTAGGCCTATAGCAGCATAACTAACTAAGGGATGGTTCAGGGTTGCCTGAAGCCAGCCCTAACTATATGCTTTGTCAAAGAGGAAGGTTTTAAGTCTAGCCTTAAAAGTACAGAGTCCATGAATCTCTTACACGTGAGTCCTTGGATGTATACACCTCATCCACTCTGGATTACTGTGTGGATAATGAATGTGACATCCTGGAAGCAGATCTGTGTGCTTCCTAATAAGAAACCCTGGATGACACAGGAGATCTAACTGTTAATTATAGCCAGGGTTGTAACATTTAAATCTGAGGACAGCACAGAATATAGCATAGCCAGGACTACACTCAGGATGGGCATTAAAGCTGCTAAAATGCAGTGCAAACAGCAGATTGAGGCACATTTTAACTCCGACGGATGGAATGCTGGGTCGGGTGCTGAAGGATTGTGCGGCTGAACTGGTGGAGGACTTCCTCACCATCTTCAACCTATCGTTGTCGATGCCTTGCATGCCAGCATTCTTCCCATTCCTAAAAAGTCAAACATCACCTTTTGGTCAAGTGGATCATAGATGCATCATGGCAGCAATGTCCATATACATCCATTATGTACATACTTTACCTACACAACTGCTGCACCTCCCTTCCTTCAAATCACATCATAGTTCACTGATGACACCACTTACTAGGCCTCATACAGAAGGGAGGTGGAACATCTGGCAGCGTGGTATGATGACTTGGCATACCAAGGAAATAATTGTGGACTTCCACAGGAGTAGAGACATCACCCATCCACCACTCCTTATTGGAAATGCCATGTTAGGAAGATGTTAGAGAGATGTTAAATTCCTCTGCCTAACTGTGGCAGAGGGCTTAACATGGGGCAGTAACACCACCTGTGGCATAGGGAAGGCCCAGCAGCAGCACTAGGAGCCAAACTTCCTCAGCAACTCCTGCTGAATTTTTATGGCTGTGCCATAGAGAGCATGCTGACCTATGGACTCTTGGTTTGCATCTCCAGCTGCACCAAGGGTGAACAGCAGGCACTGCAGCAGGTGGTAAAACATGGTGGGGAAAATCGAGCGCATGACATTCTGCGTGACCAGCACCATCTTGCACCCCACCTATGCCAACTTCTGCCCTCAGGGAGGAGAAATAGGTCCATCTGTGCCAGAACCACCAGAGTTATTCACAGTCTTTTTCCATAGGCTGTGAGGTTGCTCAACAAACAGCCACCCCACTCTCTGCACCTGGCCCCACCCATCATCACGTGCCACACTCCACCATTATAATGACTATAAATCTGGTCTTTGCATTGCTGCAGCCCACATTATTTTAACACGTGTATTCTGTTCCTTGCCCCCCTGTCCCCCCTCACCCAATAAAGATTTTAACTGTGCCTTATATTGTCCAGAATGCACTTTATTTTATTATTCCACTTGTGGTGTTATGCCTGTAGAGATTGATGCTGTAATATATATCTTGTTATTTATAACAGTGACAAAGTATAAAGTATCTGCTGCTGAACCTGCTCAAGACTGTGGAGATGATAATGGATTTCAGGAGATTCCCCCTGACCCACTCCCCTCTCACCATTCTCACCACCAATGTGGAGACCTTCAGTCCAATTTAACTCCTACCTTTCTTTTTAAAGTTTAACCTCTGATGTTTGTTTTTGTACATAGAGAACTATATGAAATTCCTTGTTTCTGTGCACAAACTCGGCCAGTGAAGCTGATTCTGAATACGGACACTCATTTCAAACTTTAAACTGCATACTTTACCTTCAGTTTGAAGTCTGCAGTGCAGCTCCTTCTTTAGGGCAGCATTTTCATTTCTCACAATAGGAGTTATAGTTTAGCATGAACATGCGTTTTTACGTTTTCAGCGGTACCGTGTTATATTCAGTAGAGTCAATAGTGCCATCTAACACTGATGACTCCTCAACAAAATGACAGTAAATAACACATATGTGACGTCAATTATATAAGTCAAAGGACAAGTCGGTGTAGACATTGGATTCCTGCTGAATAGTTTGAGTTTGCTTTACAGGCTATATTTCATGGCACTTGCACCTGGTCTGCTAATATCATTGCATTATCAATTCTTCAGCTCCAGATCCCACTCCAGGGTCAGTCTCCTCGACAAACAGCTCCTCATCTCCAAAGACAGTTTCTGGGTTGCCCTTCTCAAGAGTCACCTATTATCACCTGTGGTCTGGCTTATAACCGCTTATAAGAATTAATTATTTGAATTCATTAGTATGATATGATATTTGTGTGTTTCCCTGTAAATCATGCCTGTGCCTGGACAGGATGATTTTTTTCAACATCTGGTGTGATGAACATGTAGAATGTTGTTGATGTCCTGGGCATGAACAGCTTCATGTCCTGTGGCCCTGGTGTTGTTCTGATGACAGTTTGTGCTGCCACCCTGCCCTGGTTGTCATATAGAGACATGGACCATGTTATTTTTACAATTTTCTGACAAAAATAGCCATTTCATCCTGCGGGATTTCATCATCTGAAGATATGATTTCTTCCCCATTTTCTCCTTCAGATACCTCCTCCTCTTCTCAATCATTATTCTCATCACCTGGACTTCTGAAAAAATCTGATCTAGGACCTGCTAGGCACAGAAATGTGAACTCATGGCTTCAGCAGAGGGGCTACTGTCAACTGCAGCACTTTTAGCCTCAACAGCATTTCCATCAGGAGACAATGTTTTCAAGAAAAAGTATTTTGTCTGAAATTGTTTTTATTTTGTCTGTGAACTTGAGTCACATGTGAGGTAGTGGAGCATAAACACTCCACATCAGAAGAAAGTTTTAGTTTTGTCTTTGAGTTTCACTCAGTAAAACAACAATCTCAGTTTCACACACACACACACACACACACACACACACACACACACACACACACACACACACACACACACAGACCCACTACTCCTGTGTGCTCCTCAGGTGGAGACATTTTTCACACCAGCTTGCATTAGTGTCAGGTGATGTCTCCAGTGAACTGCTCCAATCAGAGGTGTTAATAAACCAACTCACACATGATGCAGCCTCCTCACATCAACACATGATGCAATCATTGCCAAGAGACTCAAAGTTCACCCAAGTTAACCACAGTTTCATTTAAGTTCAACTTTATTACTTGTTGACTGCATTCATCATTATGAAGACACTGACATTGCAAAGTTAAATGACACTTTATAGTATTTTACCTTGTGGACTGAGACCTTCCCTGTAGCTCACATCCATTTAACTTCAGTTTTCTGAACTGTTCCTTTGCCTCAAACTATCAAAATAACATGTTGATTTGGCTACACACACACACACAGACATGCACACATAATTGATTTGATTAAAATTTTTAATGAGCCAGTTCAGAACCAGGACTAACTATTCATACCAAACATATTTTATTTAATAATAATAACAATAATAATAATATATAATCATATTGTACAGTTGTCTGCAGTTACACACTGTCCACACAGTTTCTGTTGGTTCAGTGTTTACAGAACAAACTGAAAGATTGTCCACACAATGGTTATAGTAGAAAAAACCCAAGAATTGCTTTAACTGATTATGTACTGTAGAACATGATTCCTGTTGACAGTTTGAAGGTTTATTTATTGACTGGAGCTTCTGTTGTTCTGTCACGCATAGAAAAAGTACAATGAGTTTTCCTTCATGTAACTGAACATCAGAGAAGACAGAAACTTTATTGGCATTTTCATCTATTATGGATTATAGATGTTTTATTTGGAAAATGTGATCAAATTATTGGTTTAAAATTTTGTCTTTACTATTGACTGTTGAAATCCCTGATAAAGGGCCAAAACATGGTAACATAAAGAAGACACCTCCACTTTTAATGAAATCAGAATGGCATCGAGCAAAAAACTCCCACTGCAAAGGGCTTTACACTGATTTCTAAAATGTGACTGAGCTTTGATAGAGCCCTGCAGGTTCTGAGGCTCATACTGATCATGTCCAGTAGATGGTGCCATTACCTCAAAATAGAAACACGTCTGCTCTGTGGATCTGCTCAAATAAAAAGCAAAAGTAAAAGCTGAAGTTTTATATTTGTAATAAAGTAAAGGAGCCCTATGTCTTGTGGTTACATGATTGCTTATGAAGTTAAGAAAAAATATTTGTATTTATGTCGAAATAAAAATGGAAATAGTTGCATCAATTATTTTAATAATTATTAAAAGTAACAGTATGAATGGAGTCAACTGTAGATCTTGCTCTCTGCAAAAATCCTACAAACAGTATGTTGACGTCTTGTACTTACATGATTTTTGTATGAACATAAGATGAATCAGACAGAATTGGTGTCTTTATAGAAGCATTTGAAAAGCAACAAGGAGAAGGAAATGAAGCTGCACAGGAAGGCTTGGTTTTATTTAATCTACCCTGTTCCTCTCCACATATCCTGTTTACTGTTCAGCTTTGAATAAAAAGACAAACTGTCTCCAAAATTTTAAAAAAAAGTTAAGTCTGAAAAGACTTGGAAGACTTGGAATATTTTCTAACAAAAAGTTGATTATTTTATCATTCCATAGTTTCAGGTTTTATCTTCGTTATTCATAACAGCATCTTATTCATAACATCTTATTTGCTTATGTGACACACCAATGTGTAGTTTCTGTTATGGGTGATGTTTTGGTTGTTTCAGTCTAAGTCTGAAATGAGAAGTTCTGGTTCCATTTCTTTGCCACTTCATTTTCACAGCTGAGGGAACTTATTTGTTCACACTTCCCCTCTTTATAATAGTACATTGATCAAGACTGTTACATTTTCTTTTATCTCTAGGGTACATGGATCAGCGAGGTCACAAGTCCACCATTAGACCCTAACAACCGTCACCTGAGCTCATGTCAATTATTCACCTAACAAGCCTATCCAGGCCAGGTGTGAAGTGAAACCAACTCAGGAGTGTGTGTCTAATGATTTACCCGATTTCCATAGGTCACATAATGAGCCTATTTGGACTAGGGCTGGAGTGAAGACTGATGAAGCTACTCAGATGAGTAGTGAAACGTTTCGACTTAAAAACTAAAAGTCTGTTTGCCATGACTCAACCTCTAGGTATAGACTGTGTGAACATCTCTGTATCTCTGTAGGTGCAGCTGCAAAAAGTGCAAAGGTTGTTGGTTGAAGTGAGATATACAGGGGTAAATTCCACTGTGCACTTTTCACACTTTGTGTTGTAGACATTTAAGATGGTTTTGCCTACACTCACTATCCCAAAATGACAATGAGAAAACATTATTTGATTACATTGTCTGTCTGTGCTGTAGTTAAGTTTGTAATCTTCAGATGTTGATGCATATCTCTATAAGGCACTTTCTACTAAGGTTTAACAGTATTGCCTAATACAGATAACACCTTCTGTTATTGAAGCTACTCTTACAAATAGGTTGGACAAAACAATAGATTTTCTTCTTTTTTTTCTTCTCCTTCTTCTTCTTTCTCTTTTGGCTGCTCCCTTAAGGGGTCGCCACATCGGATCATCCGTCTCCATGTTTCTCTGTTTTTTTGTATCTGCCTCTGTCACACCAACTTTGGGCAAATTGCATCTCCTGCATAAAAAGTAGTCAACCTATGTGCACCTTCCCCTACTCTTACATGTAACCCTGTGCTCTTCTTTCTTCTTAAAATATTTATCTACCCATCACCTTCTCAACACCTCTATTCCCTTCACCAACATGCCCACTGAAGTCAGCTCCAATCATCACTCTTTCTTCCTTTGGTACACCCTCAAGCATTTCATCTAACTCAAAACAAAACAATAAATAATAAAGTTAATAAAGATCACATTTTAAAAAATGTCCTTATGAAAATCTCAACAATATGATCTGTTATTTTCAGAGCCACAGTGTTTTCACTAGCTGAGTGGTCCTCATTCTGAGTAATGTGCCCTCCATCATTTCTTAATCTATCACTCATTCCTGCTACCCAAGAGGAGACAAACACTCACACTCACATTCACACCTATAAGCAATTTAGTCACCAACCAACCTAACCTGCATGTATTTGTACTGTGGGAAGGGAAAACCCACTCATACACGGGGACAACATGCAGATTCCATACAGAAAGGCCAGGAAGCTTTTTACTGTCTGGTCACAGTGTCACAGCACTGTGTGAACAAGAGGTGAAACAGAAAGTAAAACATTCACCTGAATATCTGTGGGGGAGTGTGGGAGGTGTCTGTGGTGTCTCAGGTTGACTTCATGGACTTATTCAGTGTTACTGCCACAAGTCTGAAAGATCAGGATTGACTAAGGGTGGATTTTTTAAGTTGTTTACAGTAACAACAAGCCTTTAGAGTTTTGACTGACACATTAATTACAGACTGAGTGTTTTCATAAAGATCTTCCTCAGCCGTTGGTTGTCACTGGGATGAAAAGCAGCAGGACATACCTTTGTATCATTACCCATGACAGATGTTGTTCTCCAGAGAGGACAGGACAAGTCAGGACAGGACACAATCTGATCCCATCTGAGGTTACATTAACTATTGGCAGCCCAGTGTGTTTCCATTAATCGACTCCTACACACCTGTAACTCCATCCTCCCCTGTGGCGCACCTATCTATCTTCTTATGTTCTTTGAGTTGATTGATGCAATCTGTGAACAGTTTCAGGTGCTTCTAAGCCAACATCAATAACAGCTATATCTGAAGGCTGCTCCTCCTCCAAAGCCCACAGCTTTAATTACAGCATATTTACTTGAATACCACTTTAAGATCCTTAAGGCATTTCAGCCCAGGTCACAGAGCTGTATGCAAATGCATAATAAACTATGGAAATACACTGAGTCAACATTAGCAGCATATCTTCCATGTCTATACTGTGTTGGTATAAAAGGTTAGCAGAGAGGTGTTCATGGAATGAACAGTAAATTATGACAGTGCGAACACTAACATCATTAAAACTAACAGGACTGATTCCAAGTCCTGATATGTTCACAAGAAAGTGGAAGTGAAAGTAAGAGCAGCTAACAGAAATCCCCTAAACTTCTGCTGCTCTTTACTTCCTCATTTCTCACAGTATCATATGTAAACCATCTCTGATTGGTCTGTAATCAGGTGCTTTGTCTGCCATCACGTCAGTTAGATTTGACTAGAACATAACAAATATCTATTGTCATAACATAACTTTTGAAAGTGCTTTGGGTCTAGGGCTTTAGTCTGATAAAGCAACATAACTGTTCAGTTCATTCCTTAACCACCTACATGTCACTTCATTGCACCATGTACACAAAGCAGAAGACTTCCTCTGTGTGATACTGAGTATTTTATTATTACAGAAATAATCTCTGTTGTTGGGTGAGTTCAGACATTTTACTGAGCGATATACAGCCTAGACAAATTTCAGTAAAACTCGTTTTTTCGATGGTACTTGAACTGCTCTGACTTGGGGTTAAATGGAGGCAGATGATTCGCTGTGGTGTTCCGTGAAAGGAACAAACGAATAATCTGCGCAGTTTGGCTGATGTTTGGCGGTAAGACATTTTCCATTCGTATGTTAAAAATGGTTTTCTTTTTTTTCCAGGTGCTGTCCTCCTGTTTCCAGATGTTATCCTCCCCATCTCACCTCATGGTGTTAGAGACATAGTATCTTCCTCACATGAAACCTGCCAACATCTTCAACTGGGAAGAAATCCTATGGCGGCTACATCTGTTTTGTTAAATTGTTTACTGCAAAAATAGGAAGCTTGTACTGTTAATAATGTTTACATCATGTTTCTCCTCTCTGACTTTGTGAACCTTTATATTGACTCATGTTTTATATTTTTGATCAATAGTCAAATGATGGGTGGTTGTATATTTCTGTTTAGGGGTTTCTGTTTCTTCGTTTGTTAATTAGTGTGAATGCTGATTCAGCATTGATATCACGGCCACACTTTTGCGTCTTCATACACCATTTTTGTCTTCTTTCAGGTAATGCTGTTCTCATTTTGATAGGACCTATGGTTTTTCCACCAGGTGGCCAAACCCACAGAGACTGACTGCTCAATCTCTCATTCACTCCCATTATAAAAGAGCTCTAGCATTTCTGATGAAAAACACAAATGAAGGCTGTTTCTAACTCGCCACCAATCCTTCATTTTTTTGGATCCACAAAAAGTGGATCAGTCTCTTTGTTGTAGCCTCCTGACACTGTTAGTGAAAGAATTATTTCGATAGGTCTTATAGTTTTTCTGTAGTTCTCCATTTTGTGAGGTGAGGTTTTCTCAGCTTCTCTATTGTGTGTGTGTAAAATGCTGTCACTGTCACTCCCCCTCCCATTCTGGGCTCAGGTCACCATAGCAACAACTCAAAGCAATAGCAAGACAACAGCTGTCTGTGGTTGGTAATTAGACTGACTGGCTGCCTAATGTACACTGCTGTTACACATGGGGACTATACTCACCACTGAGTGTAGGCACCACAGCATGCTGCACTTTCAAAATAAAAGCCTTTGTTTTAGATTCTTTCAAAATAAAAACCAATAAGTAATAAATTAGCTTGAAATGAACTTTGGCTATTGGCATACAGCTTTACACACTGACTTAGGATGTCTTTCACATCAGCCATGGTATGTTCTCCCAGGAGGCCATGTCTGACCTTTCACAATAAAAGACTACAGTTATTTGTAAGAAGTTATTACACCTTTGTAAAGTATCATAAATACTGAAAATAAAGTTAGGATTGTAATCTGTGATCATGTGAGTCTCCTGCAACACTGCCTCATTTCAAAATAAAAGTCTTTTTATAGCATTCTTTCAAAGTAAAAGTCCTGAAACAGCAACATAACCTTAAAATGGACTTTTGTAATTGCCATACATCTTCAGGCACCAACTAAGGCCATTTTAAATGTCAGCCATGGTGTCTTCTCCCAGCTGGCCATGTTCAGACTTTCGCAATAAAAGTCTACAGTTATTTATAGGGAGATATTATGGTTTTTGTAAAGTATAAGGAATATTCAATATAAAGTCCAGATTCTAACATAAGGTCCCACTAGTCTGCTGCAGCACTTTGTCCTTTCAAAATAAAAGCTGGTTTATACATTCTTTCAATATAAAAGCCCTGAAACAGCAACTTGACATTAAAATACACTTTTGTAATTGGCATACAGCTTTAGGCACCAACTGATGCCATTTTAAATGTCAGGCATTTTCTCTTCTTCAGGAGGACATAGATGGACTTCCACAATAAAAGTCTACAATTACTTATAGTAAGTAAATGCAGTGTTCCAAAGAATAACAGATATTCAAAATTAAAGTTCAGATCTTCACTCGAGGTGACATGAGTCTCCTGCAACAAGCTGCCTTTCAAAAATAAAAGCCTTTTTATTTCATGGTTTCAAAATATAAGGTAAGAAATTCTAATATTTGCTCTTTTCCAGCACATTTTACCTACCTTTCAGCCTTTTTACCTCTTCACATCTGTTTATTCTTTATTCATACTGCTTAATTTCTTCCCTTTTTTCAGTCTCTTCTTCTCTTGTTTTCCTTTAAATATTTCTGGCTTGACACAGCAATGTTGAATAATTTTTTAGCTAAACAAATTAAGCTTCCAACTCCAGTTTTAAATTTCAGCTTCCAGGATTCTTCAGCATTGTATTTCAGCCTTCAGCTTATTCAGCAATGCGTTTCAGCCATTTTCAGCACTGTTGGGCTACTTCATTCAGCTTTCAGCATTCACATGCATCTTCCGCAGGAAATGCAATTTTCTAGTTTACTTGTTTGTTTTTATGGTTAGTTCTACTCCTTACCAGTTGGTGGCGGTAATGTACCAACCGCGAAGTAGTTTCTTTTTTCAGAAGGTTTAAAGACAGTAAGGATAGTGTGGGCGATGTGTGAGGGCAGAAACGGTAAGACAGTGTATATGTTTGTTAAAAGACATGTTCCATCCGTGTACGTTTGTTACGTCACAGCCGAATCTTTAGCACAGGTCGGACCAGTGTATCGTTGTGGTCCCTCGTTGGTCCTGAATGTCCCCGTTTTCCAAAGGTCTCAGCAGACTGCGTCTTATCGCTTATTTCAGGCTGAAATACGGAGCGTTATTTCCGGAAACGCTGCTACTCCTTGTTTGTCTTCGTAAATATATTAGAAAACTGTTAAACACCAATGTAAATGTAAATGTAAATGTTAAGACTCAGCAGCAGCAGAGACGACTGTACTGTCATCACCGTAATTATTGATAGAGAAATCAAAAGTGAAAGCAAAAATTAGACAGGCCATTTCTCGATAATCCCTATTGTATTTTACTGTAACGGATGAAGGCACACACATGAACATCAGGCTACCCACATTTGTCAGGTTAGTTTGAGTGACAGGCCTTATACATTTCTTAATGTTCTGTAGGTGGGCATCTAGTCTGGTTAGCCAGAATAACTCTTATTCCTATTCTATACGAAGAACATTCTTTCGCTAGAGTGGGTCCAGTGTTGCCAACTCCTCAGTAAGGAAAGTCGCTATTGGCTGTCCTAAAAGTCGCTAGAAGTCGCTAAATGACGCCATCGCCTAATTTGCGTAAGTGTCATTTTGCTTGTCAATTTGTAATGGACACTGTGGGAGAAAGGAATAATGTTGTGGGAGAGCTAAAAAGTGAGTAAAAGACACTGTAAATATGTTTAGAACTGTAAATGTATTTTCAGTTGATCCTTTGTCAATTAGATTTTTTAATTTAGCCATTTAATAGACTATTTTTCAAAATAACCCAAATTACATATAATCAGTTTTGTCCTGTATTCTAAACCTCCTCCTTTATCTGGGCTTGGGACAAGCAAAGTGACCTAAAAGAGACACAGTGGCGGAGTTACTTGGTTTTTTTGTGTTTTTTATTTTTTTATTCTTAACTTTGTTTTAGCTCCACTTAGGACTGGAGCCTGGAGTATTTTTGACTGTATAGTTTTGACTGACATTGTGAGCTAGCTAGCTAGATCTTCACAGACACAGAGTAGACGAGGTGGTATAGGTGACTGAGAACGTCTGATGCAGCGAGTCAAATGTTGACAATGATTTATTTTACAGTGACAGTGTAGTAACAACATTTACATTTACTTGCCGCTCTGTAAACAAGGCGGGCTCGGAGGCGACTTTGCGCATGCGCGATTCATATGCCATTTGACAGCGGTGTGTGGGGGTCTCCTCCCCTCCTCTCTGCTCTAACTGCAGCTGCTGCGGGAGGCTACAGTGAGACTGACCGCATTTGAGTGCTTTGGGACGGGGAGGGGCTCACAAAAGCACCCGCTGCTTGTGTCGTGTATAGTGTAGTAGAACGATGTGCTGCCACATCGAAGTCTCCAAAAGTCGCTAACAAAATCAGAAAAAGTAGCTAGATTTGTCGCTAGTCGCTTTTGACAAAAAATAGTCGCCAAGGGGGGAAAGAAAGTCGCTAAATATAGCGACAAAGTCGCCAAGTTGGCAACAGTGAGTGGGTCAGGCTGGCCAGGCTAAAGGGCATCAATTGAGGGAGCTTAATTTTGAGCTGGGAAAGTAAGTTTTATTCTTTATCACTGCACCCTGCTTGTTTAGGCGGGACAGTTGTTGGAACAGAGAGTTGGAACAGAGAGAACAGGAAAGCTCACAGGTGAGAAGTAGAGCCCAACTGATATATCCTTTTGCTGATTTTATATGATTTATATGATATTTATTTATATGATATATCGGTATCGGCATGCCGCCGATATTCATATTTTTTAATGGGCATTTAAAATGTGTTTATGTATACTGTATTCTATATACAGTACCAGTCAAAAGTTTGGAGACACAAATTGAAGTGCCATTGCCTGTTCAAGTTTATCCAAACTTGTGACTCGTACTGTACTGTAATAGACACGTAAATAATATCGACCTATATATCAATATCAGATTTTTACTTCATAATATCAGTATCACCCCCCAAAAAACCCATATTGGTCAGGCTCTAGTGAGAAGTGAAATAAATTTAGAATTTAAAAAAAAAAACCTCATACTGTTTCTGTTTAGTTTGTGAAACAGGTGTTTTGAAGGAAGAGAGAATTTTATTGGCATGCATGTGGCTGTGGTTGGGGAGGTCAGAGGGATGATGCCTGCTCAATTCACCACTTACCTAAAAAAAAAAGATGTCAATCTATAAACTTTTGTTTCATATATATCATTAGCAGTTTTTCTGATGTAAAGTCAATTTGAGAACTGTTCAAACAAACGAGGCTTAATGTCACAGTTTAATTCAATTCAATTCAATTGGGAAGGGGAGCTCAGTGCACCGATGGTCCTCGGGCAGTCTAGGCCTATAGCAGCATAACTAAGGGATGGTTCAGGGTTGCCTGAAGCCAGCCCTAACTATACTCTTTGTCAAAGAGGAAGGTTTTAAGTCTAGCCTTAAAAGTACAGAGAGTGTCTTCCTCCTGAACCCACTCTGGGAGCTGGTTCAACAGTAGAGGAGCTTGATAGCTAAATGCTCTGCCTCCCAGTCTGCTTTTGGAAACTCTGGGAACCACAAGTAGACCTGCACTCTGAGAGCGAAGTGGTCTATTGGGATAATATGGTACTATGAGGCATTTTATGGAGATACTGGGACATCCAGATAGTAATGAGTTGCAGTAATCTTGCCTTGAGGTAACAAATGCATGGACTAGTTTTTCTGAATCATTTTGAGACAGGATGTTCCTAATTTTGGCAATGTTGTGCAGGAGAAAAAAGGCAGTTCTAGAGATTTGTTTTATTTGTGAGTTTAAGGACATGTCCTGGTCAAAAATAACTCCAAGGTTTTTTACAGTAGTGCTGGATGCCAGGGCTATTTCCATCTAAAGTAGCTATAATTTTAGAAAAGTTATTTCTGAGTTTTTTACACCCAAATACAATGACTTCTGCACTCGCTTAATTTTAAAGTAGAAAGTTACTGGTCATCCAGGCCTTTATGTCAGTTAGACAGGCTTGAAGTCTGGTTAACTGGTTTGTGTTAACAGGTTTAATAGATAGATACAACTGAGTGTCATCTGCATAGCAGTGATAATTAATAGAGTGCTTTCTAATGACATAGCCTAAAGGAAGCATGTACAGGGGGAACAGAATCGGTCCTAGCACAGAGCCTTGTGGAACTCCATAACTAACTTTTGTTCGTGTGGAAGGTTCATCATGGACATGAATGAACTGGAATCTGTCCGATAAATAGGATTGGAACCATTTTAACGCTGTTCCTCTGATACCAGTCACATGCTCCAGTCTCTGTAATAAGATGTTGTGGTCAATAGTGTCGAATGCAGCACTAAGGTCTAGGAGGACAAGTATAGAAAGTCCAATATCTGAGACTAAGAGAAGATCGTTGGTGACTTTTAACAGTGCTGTTTCTGTACTATAATGTGCTCTAAATCCTGATTGAAAATCTTCCTGTGTAAGTGGTCTGCTAGCTGCTTAGCAACAGCTTTTTCTAGGATTTTAGAAATAAATGGTAGGTTGGATATTGGTCTATAATTAGCCAAGACTCCTGGATCAAGACTAGGCTTTTTGAGTAAGGGTTTGCAGTCTACTTGCAGTCTTAAAGGCCTGTGGTACATAGCCTGATACTAGAGATAAATTTACCAAGTCTAATAAAGATGAGTTCATTAATGGCAGTGTGTCTTTAAGCAGTCTAGTCGGGATGGGGTCTAAGAGACACGATGATTTCGATGAAGCAACTACTGATGTAAATTCAGAGAGATCTATGGGACAGAAGCAGTCTAAACATAACTGAGGTCTTACAGATGATTCAAGAGCTACTGTAGTAGAAGATTCATTTATTGCAACTATAGGAAGCATTGGTGTGTTTGCATTTTGCTTGGACGTGGTGCTGTGTCAAACACTAGAGTAATTTGTGAGAGCTTGTCACCAAAAGGTTTTTGGTTAGAGAAGTACAAAGTATTTGTGCATGTATTGTATGTCTTCATCACAGCTGTATTTTACATTACTGACAAAATCTATCCTTCTATTGAGATATTTTTGTTGTGTTGTTGTGGGAACCCCCTTTAGTGAAGTGAAGGGATGAGACCCCAAGTAGAGTGTGCTTACAGTCCCTGTGGTGGCTTGAACCCCTTTGAATTATTAACTAAAGCAATGGCACTCACAATCAAGTGAGAGAGCGGTGTCCCACCGTCTTGCCCTAAAAGCAAATATGACTGCATGAGAAGGCCTCTAAATAAACTTTTAATTGTGCAAAAAGACTTTTCTTTATCCACTATATTCTGTAAAAAATTTAAAATGATAGCCGCAGAACACTGAAAGGGAACCTCCTTCTGATCAGAGCACCATAGCTCAAAAATTGACCATTTACTCTAATAAAGGGACCTTGTTGTGGAGGCCCTAGCATTCTAGATATTCTCAATAACACTCTGAGCAAGGCCTACTGTCCTCAAGTTGAACCACTCACAGGTCAGGCCCAAAGATTCAGTCTCTCAGGGTGTGGGTGAAAAATCTCTACCTGTACATGAGAGAACGGGTTCCTTGTAAAGGAGCTAAGTTATCTTTGCCAGCCAATTTTTAGATGGCCAGCGGGGTGCTATAAGAATCATCACCAGGTCCTCTTTCTGCACCCTGGCTAGGGTTGGGTGACATGCCTAAAGATGAACATGAGGCCACTGATGTGCCATTGCAGCAACACACAGTGGTGTATCCTGGTCATGAAGAGAGTAAAACAGTGGGCACTGCGTGTTCTCCCTCGTTGCAAAGAGGCCCACAACCGGCCTGCCATAATGTTCTCATGCCAGGCTCACCATGTGGGAATGGAGCCTCTATTCTGCATAAAGTGGATTCCCACTTCAGTGTGCAACTGAACAAATCTCAGCCCCCTATGTCTATTGATCTAAGCCACTACTGTGGTGTTGTCTGTTCGCACTAATAGTGTGTTTTCAGAAACGGCAGAAAGTGTTTCAGTACTAAATGGACTGCTAAAAGTCCTAGACAATTTATATGAAAAACCACAAAAGAGGGTTCTAGGTACCATTTACTCCACCCACAGCTGAAGAACACCAGATTTCCCCTGTAAAATAGTGTTTAGCAGTCTCTGAGTTCCTGCACTCCTCCCCCCATCAGCCTCACCCAGGCCTGATTAGTGCCACATGTGTTCGCAATCAAGAAATCACTTAAATAGGACCTGCCTGACACAGTGAAGTAGACCAAAAGATCCTCAAAAGCTAGACATTGTGCCGAGATCCAAAGAAATTCAAAAACAAATGAAAAAGAAAGTAATTGAGATCTATCAGTCTGGAAATGGTTATAAAGCCATTTCTAAATCTTTGGGACTGCAGCAAACCACAGTGAGAGCCATTATCTACAAATGGAGAAAACATGGAACAGTGGAGAATCTTCCCAGGAGTGGCCAGCCGACTAAAATTACCCCAAGAGCGCAGCGACGACTAATCCAAGAGGTCACCAAAGACCCCACAACAACATCCAAAGAACTGCAGGCCTCACTTGCCTACTTAAGGTCACTGTTTATGACTCCACCATAAGAAAAAGACTGGGCAAAAATGGTCTGCATGTCAGAGTTCCAAGACGAAAACCGCTGCTGAGCAAAAAGAACATAAAGGCTCGTTTCAGTTTTGCCAGAAAACATCTTGATGATCCCCAAGACTTTTGGGAAAATACTCTGCGGAGTGACAAGACAAGAGTTGAACTTTTTGGAAGGTGTGTCCCCCATTATGTCTGGCATAAAAGTAACACCACATTTCAGAAAAAGAACATCATACCAACAGTAAAATGTGGTGGTATTGTGATTGTCTGGGGTGGTTTTAGTGCTTCAGGACCTGGAAGACTTGCTGTGATAAATAGAACCATCAATTCTGCTGTCTACCAAAAAATCCTGAAGGAGAATGTCTGGCCATCTGTTCATCACCTCAAGCTGAAGCGAACTTAGGTTCTGCAGCAGGACAATGATCCAAAACACACCAGCAAGTCCACCTCTGGACGGCTGAAGAAAAACAAAATGACCTTGGAGTGGCCTAGTCAAAGTCCTGACCTGAATCCCATTGGAATGCTGTGGCATGACCTTAAAAAGGCGGTTCATGAAAACCCTCCAATGTGGCTGAATTACAACAATTCTGCAAAGATGAGTGGGCCAAAATTCCTCCACAGCACTGACTTAATTGCAGTTGTTGTTGCTAAGGGTGGCCCAACCAGTTATTAGGTTTAAGGGGCAAATGCTTTTTGTGTTATCTTTGACTAATATTTAAATTTGTTTGACGATCTGAAACATTAAAGTGTGACAAACATGCAAAAAAATTAAAAATCAGGAACGGGGCCAACACTTTTACACACCACTGTATTTTGAAGCCCAGATCCAACAGGTGTTCAGTACTCTCAAATACTTTTGGGCTTAGGGAGATACCAAAGGCTAGGACTAGAAATTTGATTTGAAATATCTTGATTTGAAACCGCCCTGACAGGATGAGCGAGTGACAAATGTCCACCAAAATTTTCTTGTGTTGCCTCCCGTGGCAGCACGTGACTTATAGCAGCGCTTTCAGACTGGTGAGTTAGGTCTGTTGTTTCACCTTTTTCATCAGTTTTGTAGGCAAAAAAACGCCATATTTCACTTGTACCTCTTTCTTTATTTATTAATTTTGGACCTGTAGAGTGTTTTCACATTTGCCAGTTTCGCGTCAGTTCGGATAACTCTGCCGCGTAAACTTAAACTTAACTTATTAGTCCCACAATGGGGAAATTCCATTACCACCCAAGTGCACACACACACAGTAGTGAACAGTAGTGAACACACAAACACACTGTGCACACACACCCAGAGCAGTGGGCAGCCAATGCTGCGGTGCCCGGGGAGCAGTTGGGGGTCCGGTGCCTTGCTCAAGGGTCTCACCTTAGTCGTGGCATTGAGGCCATTAGGCCACGACTGGAACCTTGGAACAGCAATGAATGAAATACCAAACTGAGCAAAATTATGATATTGTACCTTTTGAAATATAATATATACTAGTATTTTTCCAGGACCGGTATAGCGCACATCCCTTGTGCGTGGTGACAAGCTAGTGTGACAAAGCGCCCAGTTTGCATCCATGTCAATGGGCAGTTAAGCTAGGTCTGGGAAAGACAGTTGGCTCAAGAGATGTGTGTTAAGGAACTTCTCTTCATAGGGAGAAGAGGTTTTTGAATGACTGGCAGCTCAGCCTTCCCTTTTAACACTCTGGGGTCTAAGGGTGTTTTGGGGCCCTGGGCAAGTTTTGATATACCCTGACATTTGTGCTTTTTTGCTTTTAAACATATTAATGGCTAAAGTCTGATAACACTGTAATCAGCACAAACTGGGCTACAATAATATTTGAGCAGCAGGTTTATCCATGATTGTGTTTTTGAGAAAGTAGCGTGGTTAGTAAAAAACTAAAATTTTTAAGTCACTGAAATAAGGCCATAAAACATATACAGAACATTGGTTCACAAGACTTTGAGAACTGGATCTTGTAGCCTAGAGTATTTCCATATGAACAGTGTGCTCAGTGCAAAGTAGGATCACATTACCTATAATGAGGTGAGACAGGGGAAACTGTAACGTTCCTTACTTTCATACAGATTATTTGTTTTCTACTTGAATTATTTCATTTATAAGAAGACATTTCACGCTTTTTATTCATATATTTCTCATTTTTATGAGGGAAGGTTTTGCTGAGATTCAGGTAGTTTTATTTACATATCTGTGAAGAGAGGTGACAAAGAAAGAAGACAGAGCGCACTGTCTGCTTTCTTTATTTTACAAAAGCACAGCATTTTGTTATTATGAGTGTATACAAATAAAAGTAGACCGTTTACAGATTTAAATGATATATTGTTCTTATCTGTATGATCAAAACTGACGGAGTAATTTAAGTTCTTTTCAGTGTTATCAGGATGCCACAAAACGCACTGGCGTGTTCATCGAGGGTCAAAGAGTGGAGGGTCCCTGTCCTCCTTTACACTGATGCACTTAGCCCCAGTAATGCAATAGGAGATTCTGATGAGACACTGAAGACATTCCCAATGTGAGACATGAAACGAATGCTATAGAAGAGAACTAGAGAACTTTTTTTTTTTTTTTTTTATTGAGGTAAGTGGTGATTTGAGCAGGCATCGTCACCTACAACCTCTCTGGCCTTCTCAACCTGATATAACAACTGCATGCAAATAGCAAGACATTTTAACATCAAATAGGTAGACAGGATTTGCATTTCAGATATTTGCAATGTATTTATGACTAGTCAAAACTGTAGTTTAAGATATCTGCCATGACGTGTTGCCCATATTAGCCTCAAGTTAAGGCAAACAGTGACACGGTGCTTTATTACTCTCAAGTACTCATGATTTTATTGTTGATGCTAACATGAAGAACAACTGTTATGCCAAGTATTTCTAAGATATCGTCCGACCATATCAGTACAGAATCTCCTGATAAATTCATGAATACCAGTCTGTCATTACCCACTTATTCAGCACGTACCTAGTGTGTAGCATTAAAGCTGTGAGAGCCAAGAGGAGCAGCTAATAAGGCATAGTAATCAACACTGAAGTAGTAGCAGTCAATCACATAATTGGCATATGACATTGAAAAAACATTTTGAAATAAAAACTGCTGCAAATAAAAAGTTGCAATATTGTTATTGTGAAAACAAGCATAATGAAATATTTCATAATAATGAGCACATTTTTAAAACAAAGCAATTTCATGATAATGAGCTGAGTTTTAAAGATCTGGTTCTAGTTCTGCCACTGCTAGTCATTTTACAATTCAGAGTCAGAATCTAAATGTCAGAGTCAACCAGCAAGAAATCATGTTGTTAAAGGTTCCTCGTTCTCTAGTGATCATGTGACTTACAGGGCCTTGCAGCTTGATGGGATTTATTTTTGTTTCCAGATGTTTTCCTCTTATTTACAGATGTAATTTACAGATGATCTCACCTCAGATGTTAAAGACGTGGTATCCTCCTTGTGTAACCTGCCAACCTGTTGTTTAATATGTCTTCGAGAAGAAACCCTGTGGCAGCTGCATGTGTTTTGGTAAAATGTTTAATGCAGAAGATAAAGGAAGCTTGTATGAATAATATAAACATCATGTTTATCCTACTCTCTGACATTACTGACTTTGAACCTTTTTACTGACTCATATAATGTGTTTTTAAGCACTTAAAGTAGATAAATATTTTTGCTGACGCTATCATGTTTTAACTTAGTTGTTGATATGTAAGATTTCATTTGAGTCACATCAGTAGTATGTTAAATTCCATTGTATGTCAAAACATAAAAAAATCTCAAATACCTCACTTCCTGTTGGGCATGGCAATGTATATGCAAGTTTGGTGTGTATAGCTGAAGTTATGTGCCAACCACAATACCATCATATCAAAATGAATAGTCGTCCGGTTAAAAAGCCTTTCTTTCTGTTACCAGATGGAGGCACTATGTCAGTCTGCATATACGTATATCATCATAGTCATTCTCAGTAACCAGTGAAGTTTGATGCTTTTCAAACAATTTCTTTTTCACAATTTTTTCACAATGCTTCACCCACCTTTACTCAGACAAAACCTTATTCTTCACAGATACTGTTGATGAAAGTCTTCAGTGGACACACCCTCACATGTCAACGAGCAGAGTATCAGATAGGGAATGAATGCTGTCCTATGTGCCCCCCAGGTATGAGCCAACTGAATGGGAATGTTTTTGTTTATGTTAGTAATAATCACAGCTGACCATGTGTGCTGACTACTAGAGTCTGGGAGGTGTATGTGGAATGTATCAGAATGTATCACCTGCACATCTTGAATTTTAACATATCATCTGCATTGTTTTATTTTAGTTCCATCAGGTGTTAGTAATGAATGCCTAGCTTGTACCATGCATGTTACACTTCTTCATCCAACAGAAACATGATATTGTATGAAGTTAAATAATGTTATTTTTGTTGTGTTTTTTTGCTTGTTTTTTGTCAACAGGAAATCGAGTTAAAACAGATTGTACAGAGTTCAGAAGTACGTCCTGCCTCCCTTGCACTGAGGGAACCTTTATGAATCAGCCCACTGGACTCAAACAATGTTTTTCCTGTGCAAACTGTGGTAAAGGTAAAAATTTTGTTTGAACATGTTAAAGTCAGATTTGTCTTTGTCATGGCAAAAATGCAGACAAGTTAACTGCACAAAGAATGCAGAAACAAAGACCTCTACAATACTGCCAGACCAATGAAGATATTTGAAGAAATGCATCAGGAAGTCACCAGATACTCCACGTGATGAAGTATAAGCTGTTAATGTCAGCTGACACTTTGTGTTTCTAAACCACAATGAGCCTGTTATCAGTGGGAGCTGCAGGGATGAGAGAGCTGCAGGGATGAGAGAGCTGACAGTCACTGGTCCTCCAGTCTTATTTTCTCTACCACAGTGAAATAATTTCCACTGGGCTGTACACACACACACACACACACACCAGACAACCTAGTTCTGTAGTGTATGTCAACAAATTCGTAAGTTGCAGAATCGCATTTCTTAAAAACAAAAAACAACATAAAACTAAAGGGCACATGTAATTTTACTAGTTCATCAAATAACAAAAGGTTTGTTGCTCTCCGGTACATTCAACAGTGATCAGTTCATATGTAACCCTGTATCTGTGTTGACAGATTCTGGTCTGAAGAGAAAGAGATCATGTACATTTATATCAGATACAGTTTGTGAACCACTGGAGGGATTCTACTGTATTGACTCTACAGGGGACGGATGTGAGGCAGCACAGAAACACAAACATTGTCAACCAGGACAATACATCAGCCAGAAAGGTTGGTTTTCCATAATATCTTTAATATTAGAGGTAATGTTTAATTTTAAAATGAGAACATCAAATTTCATTAATCTCAGCTGATTAACAATTCGTGCCTTTTGTGTCCATCATTTCTGTGGATTTTTGAAACTACAGTTTTGAAACAATACATATTCTGTGCATGAATATTTGCATGAAGTGATTGAAATTAGTAACATCTGGACAATTATTGTTCTCTTCCAAATAACAGTTGGTTTATTTATGAAGCTGGTGTGATTTCTCCTTTATAGTGAATCAGAATCCCATCATGCTTTGTACTTATAAGAGAATGATGCCATATAATATTTTAAAGCCTTTGAAATGTATGTGTACTGAACTAGGTTAAACATATTTGTATGTGTTTTCAGGAACAGCTTACACAGACTCTGTGTGCTCTGACTGCAGTGAGGGAACATTTTCAAATGGGACATTTGAATCTTGTCGACCACACACACAGTAAATGAAGCATCAGACATGAACACACCTGGTTCTTACAACAGCAGTGAATTCATGACGTCCTCCACATGTTGATGTTACAAATGTCCCTCTGACTTTTCAGATGTGACTCAATGAATCTTCAGCTGATTAAAGCAGGAACAGCTTCAACTGATGCTGAATGTGGAGAACACAGTTCAAATCAGATGATTCTAATCTGGGTTTTAGTGTCTTTTTTATTAATTTGCCTATTTATGGTTGGGTTTGTGGTTTACTTAGTCAGAAGGAAGAAACTACATTTGACATGTCTAACAGGTAAGATTTCAAAATATTATTATGGTTTTGATGAATGATGATACATTCAGCCAAGTTGATGATCAAGATGTTTTTCATTGGATTTGTTTATAACAGGGTTATTACGAACAGGAGTGGCAGCTGTTCCCAGAGACGTATGTTTGTTACTCTCTTTTTGAAATTGTAATGTGCACTGTAGAACATAATTGGTTTATCTAAATAATTGAAATATTAACAAATTGTGTATTTTGCCACAAAGGATCCCACAAATGGAGGAGAATTAACACAAAAATAACTGGACAGCAGCAGGTAAAAGGAAGCTGTGTATTCTTCATTAAAGTGTATTTTGACAGAAGATCTACACTAGGTAATGTCTTTACAAATGGTAAAAGAGATTTTTGCTTTACATTATTATGTTTCTCTCTTTAGAATGAGACTACACACACGTATACATAGATACAGGCTTTGTTCACTGCAGAGTAAATGTGATCTAGAATCCATTAATGAGCCAGTTGGATGCTGGCACAGTGTCTTTGCAGTGAACAAAAATAACAACAAACAAGCTGAACTTCCATCTCTATTCCAAACGGAACCTGCCATTTACAGAGCTGCTGATCAACAGTCTGGATCTCTAATACAGATAATAGCCAACCTGTGAAATACCTGTCTAATGCTACATCAAGGTTCTGCTGAAGACCTGGTGGTCATTGCTGGACTAATAACCCTAACCCTAATCCCAACTAAACCTAACACCCTCTTAGACAAACTAAACAAAAGAACAACAAAACAACACTAAACAACAAAAGAGCTTGATTTCTCAACAGTGAAAACGAGCTAAATCAAATTGAATAATACAACATGAAAGGTTGAATTTCAAACCCATACTGCTGTTCTTACGGTGGCCGACAAGGGCAAACGCGCTGCAAAAGAGAAACGCGCTGCAAAAGAGAGAACACAACGGAAGTGCGCCAGGCCGATAGGGGGACCCCGAACTCAGGGGTGCTATGAACAAAGAACTTTTACAGAGGCAAGAGAGACACATGTAGTCGGTAGGGTGAGCTAGAGGGAGATGGGTCAGGGAGGAGAGAAGTGTGTGTGGAGGGAAGAGAGGGAGGGTGAGAGAGAGCTGTTCGGTGAGGGGAGTTAGCGTGGCTACGGCTGAAACAGAAGCCTGTTACCTGTTCTGACTAAAAAATTAATAAAGCAAAGTGACAAAAGAATGTCTGCTGGCTGTGAATTTAGCGGGCGTTACAGTACGTTTTACATTTATTTTTTAAACACTTGGCCGTCATGTTTTACAGTATTATAAAAGTTGTGTTGTAAAAGATGACGGCCATGTGTTAAGTAATAAATGGAAAACGCACCTTCAGGTGCCCCCCCCCCCACGTCTCCCAACGTTGTATGACACTTTTGATCAAGTAAACAAATGTAACAGAACATTGTTAGCACATATTAGAACATGAGAACAATCATCAGAGGTCGCTCATTCTGTTGCAATTCAACACTATAACCTGCGTCTTTACGCAGCCTCTAAAATGAGACGTGGCTTATATCATTACATGTGTCTCTCTCGCCTCTGTAAAAGTTCTTTGTTCATAACACCCCTGAGTTCAGGGTCCCCCTATCGGCCTGGCGCACTTCCGTTGTGTACTCTCTTTTGCAGCACGTTTCTCTTTTGCAGCGCGTTTCTCTTTTGCAGCGCGTTTGCCCTTGTCGGCCACCGTATGTTCTGGCCAACCTTATTCTTCTGGCTGACTTCCTTATGTAAATCACTTTTAAATTTATGATTTGATTTTTGTCGTTCGTAGGTACATATGTTGTAAGTAATACTCAGAAGCACAGTGATGTCATTACTTTTTCAACCATCATTTTGTATGTTTAATTGATGAATAAAAACGTGAACAATCATGGCGATATTGTGTTTTTTGATTTGTGTGACTTTGCAGTGGACCAGATCTAATTTTATGGCAAATGTTTGCAGAAAACCAGATAATTGCAGTGTCATTAATTGCAGCTATAAATTAAAGTCTCCCCATGTTATCTCTAAACAGTGATAGTTATGAATACATGTGCAATGTGCATATTTGATTGTAACTTATTCACCACATGCTCCTACAGTGTGTTTTAATAAAGCCATTATGAAAACCAGGCTGATCTATGAAAACTGAAGTGGAGGAGCTGAAGGGAACAAACAGCTGAGGTTCAGAGCAGTAAACAGGAAAGTCCTGGCCCAGCTCCAAGTTTAATGAACACTCCCTGTCCAAACAATGAAAGTGAAACCAAAGCTCAGCTAGTTCTGCTGCTGCTGGTCATTTGTTGACAATTCAAAGAGTCAGAATCTAAATGTCAGAGTCCTCCAGCAGAAATCAGGTGTTAAAGGTTCCTCTTTCTCCAGTGATCATGTGACCAATGGGGCCTTACAGTTTAACATGATTTTGTTGTTTCTGTTTACAGGTGCTGTCCTCCTGTTTGCAGACAGTATCTTCCAGTTTCCAGATGTTTCCTCCTATTTCCAGATGTTTTCTTCCTACTAATGTCACCTCAGATGTTAGAGACATGGTATCCTCCTCACATGTAACCTGTCAACATGTTGTTCAATATGTCTTTAAGAAGAAATCATGTGGCAGCTGCATCTGCTTTGGTAAATTGTTTAATGGAGATAATTAGAGGAAGCTTGTATTAATAATGTAAACATGTTTCTCCTTCTCTCTGACTTTGTGAACATTCTTACTGACTCATGTTTTACATTTTTGATCATTAGTCAATAACACTCTTATTAGTGATGGGTTGATGAAGCCTTATGAAGCTTTGGGGCTTTACCCAACAACATCTAGTGACTTCTTAAACTTACAGCAATAAGTCAGTGTTAAAGTGACTTAACAGTGACTTTAGTCCAAGTCCCCTCTCTGATATAATGTGTTTAGAAGCACTTCATTGAAATAGATGTTACTGTGCAATAGGAAAAAGATCCAATATTTTTGCTGACCCTGAATATCACTGGTTCCTGTAGACCCATGTTTTAGTGGTTGATGTGTGAGATTTTATTTGAGTCACAGTGTGATAGGATGATAGAATGAACTCATATTATAGTTACATTTATCAGACCATGCTGTTACATTTAGAACATTATTCATTCGTACCAGATGGAAATGTTTGTATGAGTATTTCCACAGAGCTTCTTGACCATCTACCCTATAGAATATTGATGTCAAGAAGGCTTCATGGAGAGAAATGCTTTCATGTATATTCTCTCTCTTCACAGATACTGTTGATGAAATTCTTCAGTGGACATACCCTGACATGTCAACAAGCAGAGTATCAGATAGATAATGAATGCTGTCCTATGTGCCCCCCAGGTAAGTTCCAAGTGAACATTAAAGGGACATTTCGATTTAGTAGAAGGTTTGTGGCCAGATTTAGTTTGTGTGCAACAGTTTTCATTGAACCTGCATCCACTACCACAAAACCTCCTGGACCTACTCTGAAATACTTTATTGAAAATAGAGCTTCATTCAGGACAGCTCTGACAGCTGAGACCATGCAGCTCAAAATATGAAATTTGGGAAACTTTATGTTAGATAATTTTCAACAATTAATCAATTACAAAGAAAATGCAGTTAGAAATCTCCTTTAATGATTATGAGTACTTAGTTTTGATTCACACAGAAAGGAAGACAGAACAAAACCTCTACTTACAGTAATGTAAAGTTTATACATGAGAGAGATGTGAGAAAAACTGTGTTTTGCATATTTGACCTTAAAGACGTCAATATCTTTGTACAGTTTCTGTAAAAGAATATTGTTAAAATCCTCCTAGAGATACATGTCATCTAAATTCATGAATGAGACAGTGCTCCTTTTATTTTTCGATCAATTTATTTCAAAACACCCAACAGTATTTCAGCACCTGTTAACAGATTGTTTTGCGTACAGGGCTGAAAATGACATTAAATGTAGTGCTAACAATAGTGTGGTGTTGATCTCTTGAGCCAAAGAGGATCAGACACTGAATTTCAAATCGGTAATAAGTAATGATCTAAATATTTGTAATAAATGAAAATATCTTCTATCTATTTTATTACTGATAATGCACATTCGTGGACATATTTTAAGAAAGCCGGCATGAGAAGACTTCAGGTAGCATATAATGACACTGTGAGAATATTGCTTAACAAGCCTAAATAATGTAGTGCTAGTGAGTGATTTGTGACCTTATGAGTAAATATTTTAAGTGATAAGAAAACTCATGTATACATTTATTTACTGTCTGGATGAATCTGAAAATGAGATCATTTAGCCTTTGGCTAGCATTAGATGTAGTTCTTGTCATCATCAGTCCTTGTTTTGGACATACTGGTATAGATGCCTGTGCAATATTTAGATATCTTTTTTATGTACTTATACTCTTTTTATGCATGTGTGCATTTCATTGTTTAAATGTTTTTATTATTCTGGACTGCAACTTGCAATATCATCATTCATTCATTCATACTTCAGAAAAGAGCCAAAACGTAGCTATGACACTAAAAACTACACTTAATGTAGTTTTCTCAGAGACAGTCTGAGCAGCCAGTCAAGTTAATTTAGAAAATATGTAGTTTTCACAATGTCTTGTCTGAACACGTCTAACAGCAAAAGTGTTTAAAGATGTTTCTAATGGCCACAGTCAAACTAAGATTGTAAAGCCACTTGTCATAGGAAGATGTCAGGAAAATATGATGCAGTATTTCTGACAGTCTCATTCAAATTGTGGTACACCAGTTCTTAAAATATAGTGGTTTTGTTTGAATGAAAATAAAAGTTTTGCAGAGGTATGAAAAGCATTGGCAGAGTCAGCAGGAAATTTTATCACGAATGAGCCACAACACTGTGGCCCATATTTTTTTGTTTCAAAATTATATTATTTTCAACAGTATCATTGCTCTAAAATCTGTATTTAAGTCTTAAATGTTTGCTATTCAGGTACAATTTAGACAAGAACAGGGACAGTTGTAATGAGAAAAGAAATGTCAACTGAACAGCAGATAAACAATGAACACAGTCAACTACATTACTAATAACAGTAAACTTAAACTCTTTAAACTCAGTTTTGACTGTATTTACAAAGGAAATCGAGTTATCAAGGACTGCTCTAAGACCAGAACTACATTCTGCCTCCTTTGCCCTGAGGGAACCTTCATGAATCAGTCAACTGGACGCAGACGGTGTTTTACATGTCTGAACTTTGATGAAGGTATGTTTTTAAGTATTTTTAAAGTATTTGTAGAAAACTGACTGAAATGGGTTCTGAGTGAAAGCATCAGAGTTCTCTAATAAACTACTTGCACAAACACGTATTCTGTGACTGACAGTACAAATGTTTTCTATAACTGACTTCAGAAAAACCAGCAGCAACTCTCTTACGTTCCCATCAACCCTCTGCTTTTTGCAGTGTCCACATTAACTCTGTTGTTTCTGTTTACGTCTTTCCTTTACATCTTCTGACTCAATATTTTGTATAATGAATGTTGATATATAATGGTTATAATGCAGATCTACATGTAGCAGCAAACTGCTCGTGTAGTGTAGTTAAAGGTGTAGTGTAAAATGCAATAGATTTAGTGACATCTAAGATAACAGAATGGAACATTTTGAGCACCCCTCACACAATATATTTAAAGATGGTTACAATCATATGCTTTCAACTGGACATAATAGGGAGATGTTTATGTTGCTCTGTAACAGAAGAAGTTCAGTGATCAGTTCATATGTAACCCTGTATCTGTGTTGACAGATTCTGGTCTGAAGAGAAAGAGATCATGTACATTTATATCAGATACAGTTTGTGAACCACTGGAGGGATTCTACTGTATTGACTCTACAGGGGACGGATGTGAGGCAGCACAGAAACACAAACATTGTCAACCAGGACAATACATCAGCCAGAAAGGTTGGTTTTCCATAACATCTTAAATATTAGAGGTAATGTTTAATTTTATAATGAGAACATCTAATTTCATTAATCTCAGCTGATTAACAATTCGTGCCTTTTGTGTCCATCATTTCTGTGGATTTTTGAAACTGTATAACTCAAACATGGGAAACAAACAGAAACTCATCTGTACATTGCTGTCTGTGGAGTGATCCCCCTAAAAGATATAATTGAGATGTCCTCCTCTGGAGGTCTGACAAACTCGCTTCCACCCAACGGCGGTTACAAGAAGTGTAGTCAGTGTTACTGTTTGAAAAGCTGAGATATTACTTTTGCATAGCAAGAAGTAAAACACTAAATACATTCAGGAGGAAACCCCCTTTAAATAATTAATGTTTCAGCATCAACATGTTTACATACATATTCTGTGCATAAATATTTGCATGAAGAATTTAAATTTGTAACATCTGGACAATTATGCTCTTCAACACAACAGTTGGTTTATTTATGAAGCTGGGGTGATTTCCCCTTTACAGTGAATCAGAATCCCATCATGCTTTGCACTTATGAGAGAAAAACCTCAAATCTCAGTAATCCAGTTTTAAATCCGCTAGAGAGAAAAATGACACGTCTCATGAAGTTCTGCGATGCCATATAATATTTTAAAGCCTTTGAATTATATATGTACTGAACTAGGTTAAACATATTTGTATGTGTTTTCAGGAACTGCAGTGAGGGAACATTTTCAGATGGGACATTTGAATCTTGTCGACCACACACACAGTAAGTGAAGCATCAGACATGAACACACCTGGTTCTTACAACAGCAGTGAATTCATGACGTCCTCCACATGTTGATGTTACAAATGTCCCTCTGACTTTTCAGATGTGACTCAGTGAATCTTCAGCTGATTAAAGCAGGAACAGCTTCAACTGATGCTGAATGTGGAGAACACAGTTCAACTCAGACGATTCTAATCTGGGTTTTAGTGTCTTTTTTATTAATTTGCCTATTTATGTTTGGGTTTGTGATTTACATAGAAGGAAGAAACTACATTTAACATGTCTAACAAGTAAGATTTCAAAATATTATGGTTTTAATGGATGATGATACTTTCAACCAAGTTGCTGATTAAGATGTTTTTTAATGGGTTTGATATCAGGGTCAGCCAAAGAAGGAAGAGCAGCTGTTTCCAACATAATATGTTTGTTACTCTCTTTTTGAAACAGTAATGTGCACTATAGAACATTTCTTATGTTTAAATAATAATTAAGTACAAATTTTGATATTTTATCACAAAGGAAACAGCACATAGAAGACAATGAGAAGTATTATAAATGATCAGCAGCAGGTAAAGGAGCCTATGCATTCGTCATTCAAATATACATTGACAGAGAATGTTTGGTAACGTCTTTACACATGTAAAAGAGGTAACTGCTTCAAGTTGTCATATTTCTCTCTTTAGAGTGAGACAGCTCATATATACACGTAGATACAAGCTCGCTACACTGCAAAGTAAATGTGATCTAGAATCCAGTAATGATCCAGTTGGATGCTGGCACATTGTCTTTGCAGTGTACAGACATAAACACAAACAAGCTGAACTTCCTTCTCTGTTCCAAACTGAACCTGCCATCTACATAGCTGCTGATCAACAGTCTGGATCTCTACAGATGTGAGTGCACAGAGAATAGAGACAACCAGAGAAATTAAGAGAGTCCTTCACTGTGTTACAAAAGGAACTCTTTACAGAACCGCTGTCTACAGACTGAATCATTATGTCACATACAAGTTACTGTACAGATGCTGAATTCAGCCTGGGATTAAAACCTGAAGTCAGTTGCTGCCTTAGTTTATGTCCAGGCTCTTCATTCATTGGACAGGAGTGTCTCCATCTCTGTGACATTTGGACATGCTGTTGGATCTGATGAAACTTTAGCTGCTATAAATAAGCCCAAACACCTGAAACAGAAGATACAGACATGTACAACTTCCCCTGAGTGCAGGTACTGGATAAAGACAAATGCTTTTATAGTTTAAACATTCCCACTGGAGGTATTCAACTTCTAGACATTTTCTCTGTAAATGACTTAAACTTTAACTTTCTTGGTTGTGTCCTGCAGATAATTCAGACATTTAAATTGTGAATCGTGATTTGGCGCTATACAAATAAAACTGAATTGAATTTAATTTAATTAAAATAAACAGTTTTTATAAAGATACACTAATCCTCAAGCCAAACACAAAGAATCCTGAAATTAATTCAAATGTTACTAACGTTGCATCTCCTGCTTAGTCGATCTAAAAAGTCACCTCTTATTTTTTAATGTTGTAATTTTTAACTTATTGTGAGTCTTGATGCACAGGACAACCAACTATTGTTAGTTGATTTCATGTTGCTTTAATCTGCAAGTTGTGTGTTTGCTAACATAAATTATAAGATACCACTTACAGATTTGTATCACTTATAATGTTTGAGACAGAAAATGTATATTTGATTATTTTGGATTAATTAGATCAGTTTGTTTTTTTAAAAGGTAAAAAACTGAAAGAAATGTAGAAAAAAGACGTTTATAGCATGGGGCAGAAATCAAAAGGAAGAGATGAACATAACTCATATAGGTGACACGGTGTCATCACTGGGTATCCATCATAAGAAAATGGACAATGCAAATATTGTAATGACTCATGCAGTTGAACACGAATTACTGACATGTAGTAAATATATCAAGCAAAGGAAAGAATCATCAATATTAAGGAAAGATTTGAGATTCTGGAATCTTGTTAGGAAACTAAGCATCATGGAGAGTCTGAGGTCTTTTGATCAAGTACTTAAAAATCGTTTTTTATGTTTTGTTTTTGGCCAGTCTAATGCTCCACACTCCAGTCCAGTGGGTGGTGGTACTGCACCTGTAATATGGTTCAGTAATGTCAAAATTTACAAACCGTTAAAGCCTGATACACACTGCAGTCCAGTCGGTGGTGGTGGTGTTAATTCGACGAAGAAGATGGAGGAGGACCAGTAGAAGAGTACTAGAGAAACTGGATTTACTACAGAAAATGGATTTGCTGTGGAAATATAAGAAGCTAGCACAAATGTATGGAGAATTACACAGCTGGGTCAAAAGATCCCCAGGTGCTAGAGGAGCAGCAGTGATAGTGATCAGGTGTAATGTTAAGGACTAGCATTTCTATAGTTATGCAGTGGAGCTATATGCAATGTTGAAAGCTTTAGAGTGGGCTGAAGAGAGCACATCAGATAACGGACTCATATGAAGAACAATAATATTCAGTGGGGTTGGAATTGGACACAGTTACCTCAATAGGAAAACACCTACAGGATATTGTGATTTTTGTCAAGGAGCTGAAATGAATAATCATCATTATATCATGCAGGAACTATCCCAGGGAAAGAGTAGATATGATTTCACTGTTGCAGGAATTTAGATCATCAGAAATCAGAGTTTAAAAAGTATATTTGATGGCATGTGAACCACAGTTATTAGTCTGTTGCCCCCGTTGCTGTGTTCACGTATGTCCAAACGAACCGATCTTTGGGGTTAAACGCTCCCTGTTTCAGAACAATTGCTCAGTTGTAAATTCACCCTCAGTCTCTGATCACGATGCAGCATGATTCAACACATACTGATTCAGCACAGAGCGAATGCAGTTCAGTGAGTTTAATTATTTAATAAACTAAATTAAGACGTCACAAACTGGCACATAAAATACAAAATAATTAGATCGGATTTTATCAACGCAGACGTGTAATAGCTGATGACTCTCGTCTTTCCAAAAGTACATAAATTCACAGTTGCTCCACAGACGCACTGAAACATGTGCATGAATCAGATAACTCCGGTTAATCTGTCCATAAATCACAATGTCTGTTTTATTTATTTTATTATGCCTGTTCCTACACTACACATGGGACCTAAACTGCTGACTGCAGACAACTAATCTGCGTAGTCTGCGCATGTGTGGCAGCAGAAACGGTAAGATATTTTCCATCCGTATACATGTTTGTTAAATCACAGCTGAACCTTTAGCACAGGTCGGACCAGTGTATCGTTGTGGTTCCTCGTTGGTCCTGAATGTCCCCGTTTTCCAAAGGTCTCAGCAGACTGCGCCTTTATCTCTTATTTCAGGCTGAAATACGGAGCGTTATTTCCGCAAACGCTGCAGCTCCTTGTTTCTCTTCGTAAATATATTAGAAAACTGTTAAACACCAATGTCAATGTTAATGTTAATGTAAATGTTAATGTAAAGACTCAGCAGCACCAGAGACGACTGTACTGTAATTACCGTAATTATTAATAAAAGAGAAATAAAAAGTGAAAGAAAGAGAAGAGAAATCGGCGCCATTTTGTTTGACTCTAAAGCCTCTTTTGTTTTATCTGTGATGTCTGGTGCATAATAATTATTAACTTTTTCTGACTAAAAGAGCCCTGGTCACAGTAAAAACTGGTCTGGTCAGGTGCGTGAAAACCTTCCGCTGTCAGTTTTATATACTGAAGTATGGAAGCCCCCCCACCCCAAGCAGTGAGCTGCTACGAAGTGGTGGTGTTGGTGGTGAAGGAGGAGAGGTAGGACCCAAATGCAGGACAAACTGGTTTATTTACCATGGATCGTCCAGGGCTCAGGCACAAACACAAATTATCTCCGCCACTCGGCGGGCAGGCAAAACGACACTCGGCCTTAAGGACACAAAACAGAAACTCCTTCTCACTGCTGCAAACAACGCTATACATATAACGCAATGCACATGTAATGCAATGCTCCGACAAAGAACAAAGAAGAACAGGTGGTATAAATAGACACCAAACAAAGGATAACTAAACATAGGTGAAAGTAATCTTACTTATAAACACAAAGCTACCCCTGATAAATACAGGAAAAAATAGGAAACCAGCCAAAATAAAAGTCCAAAACCGGAACTCAAACTTAACTTCATGACATAAGCAGGAAAGTCCTAGCCCAGCTCCAAGTTTAATGAACACTGCCTGTCCAAACAAAGGAAGTGAAACCAAAGCTCAGCTAGTTCTGCTGCTGCTGGTCATTTGTTGACAATTCAAAGAGTCAGAATCTACATGTCAGTCCACCAGCAGAAATCAGGTGTTAAAGGTTCCTCTTTCTCCTATGGGGCCTTACAGTTTAACATGATTTTGTTGTTTTTGTTTACAGGTGCTGTCCTCCTGTTTGTAGACAGTATCTTCCAGTTTCCAGATGTTTTCCTCCTATTTCCAGATGTTTTCTTCCTACTAATGTCATCTCAGATGTTAGAGACATGGTATCCTCCTCACATGTAACCTGTCGACATGTTCAATACGTCTTTGAGAAGAAACCCTGTGGCAGCTGCATCTGTTTTGGTAAATTGTTTAATGGAGATAATTAGATGAAGCTTATATTAATAATGTAAACATCATATTTCTCCTTCTCTCTGACATTTCTGACCAATGAATTTTTGCATATGAATAAACAGTTAAATTCATTGTAAAACATTGTAATATAATGTAATTTTAAGAGTGATCTATTAGCAGAAATCAAATATATCTAAGAATGAGCCTTTTAAATCTGCATTAAATCTTCCTCCTCCTCCTGTTTTATTTCTCACCTCCTTTATATTCCCACCTCATCCAGTCTCTGTTAGTCATGTTTTTAATGTTGACATTTTATGTTTGACTCACTCAGACAAACTCTTCACAATGTTACAGTTTCCACCACCTTTACTGAGACAAAACCTTATTCTTCACAGATACTGCTGATGAAAGTCTTCAGTGGACACACCCTCACATGTCAACGAGCAGAGTATCAGATAGGGAATGAATGCTGTCCTATGTGCCCCCCAGGTATGAGCCAACTGAATGGGAACGTTTTTGTTGTGTTGTTAGTGTTGGGGATTGCCCCACTGAATGCTGGTTTATATTTAATGACTGCTGCAGAGCTTTTGTCAGGGAGTCAGACTCATCATATTGAGTTTGACTGTTTATTGCACAAGATTTGACCATACACATGTTAGTGTCATTGAGGTAGTTTTTGAAATAAATAAACAACAGATATGAATAGTCATTGTGCAAATATAACCAAGGACTCAACATATCACAAACTCGATAATAAACAACTTCGTAAGGTGTACTGATATATGGAATATAAACTGAAATGTATCAGCAATATCTCAGTGTGAATAACAATCTGCATTTTAGCGTAGACACTTTCTGCTCCTGGGTGTAACAGACGCTCATCAAATTCTTTGATAAGGAGCTTTGTTACTGTGTGTCTTGGGTCCAGCACAATGTGGTGGATTTGTTCTGGGTCTGAGTTGATGATACCAAGGGTATCACTTGCAGAGTTCCACCGAAGCCCCAATGTGGGCTCCATTGAGTCAACATGGACTTGAACTAACCACTGCTCTGTGGCAGAGGAGCAGGCTTCAGTAGGAAGATGGGTGACCACAGCTGGGTGGCTACTAGCCCACTGTCTGAGGTCAAGTCCTCCTTCGGCTAACATGCTGCATAATTGATCCACTGTTTGTTTGGCTGCAGCAACAGTAGGAAAGCTTGCGAGGCAATTGTCCACATAGAAACTCTGGTATACTATTTGTTGTAACCCTGGAGATTTGGCTTTCAAAGTACAAGCATGATGTTGCAGGGCGAAGATGGCACAGCATGTACTACTTGTTGTACCAAATGGTAGAACTTGCCATTCATACACATTTGGGGGGGTTCTTACTCTGTAGGTCTCTCGAAATGAAACAAAGATCTGAAGACAGACCTGATGGAACATGCCCACGATATCTGAGCTTACAACCTCATAATGCTGTCTGAATCTTAGCAGTACGCCCAACAGTGATGGTCCGAGTGCAGGCCCAGGCAGGGGTTGACTGTGTTGGAACTGGAATGTCCTCCCTCAGTTCCGCGTGTTCGTTTGATTGATAAAACGGAGGAGATAAATATGGTCTCAAATTAGCCGTTTATTAACACACTGAATAAAGCAGTTGCAGAGCTCTGGGTCAGACTGTCCCTAACACCAACAGTGTTCTCTGTCAGTTCATGAAGTCTGACTGCCTATTTTTCCCTTAACCCAGTGATAATATTACAGAGTGAAATGTGCAATCTTTAGGAAGCTGGCGTGTTCTTCTCCCATAGGTTGAGAACGCTGGGATGTCCCGAGATATCCCGTTGCTATGCCTCCTGGCAGAGGTCAACCTGCCCTGTAAGACAGAGTTCAACAACAAAAGCACCAGGCACATCCTATCTGATGTTATGTCTAATTTATTTCTCATCCTGTGGGAAACCTTGCAATTACTGAAAAACAAGTTCATGTCTAAACTACTATTGTTTCACACATACTAGAATGCTTCATGATTATACTGTAATAATGCCTTAAAGGTTTAATCCATAATATGATAAAAGTAATCTAATACTGCCTTATACCTTAAGCTGTAATGTAATAGAAGTAATAATTCCCACAATTCCCCCTTTTGGTCTCTCCTCCGAGAGACCAACCCACAAATATGGAAATTTTATTGCACAGCCATTGTGACGTCTTCCTCCTCAAACACCATCGCCTCCCCCTTTGGAGTAAGCAGAGGCATTCGGAGAGCCACCTGCTGGCCCTCAATGGTGGTCACATACAGACACATAAGTCTGTGACAAAGAGATCTAATACAGGGAATACAACAACAACCACACAATACTAGAGCAGTGACCATACCAGCGAGAGAAATGAGAGCAGCAATAATTGCCATCTTTCATTTGCCAAATCTGTGAGTGAACCAATTATCCAAAGGGTCATTAATACCTGAATGTTCATGCATCTACCTGGAGAGGGTCCATAGGCCCTCCAAAGCTTTGGTGACGGACCCATCTGGAGCTGTGTTGTTAGGGATAAAAGTACAACACAGATTCCCAAACACAGAACCCACACCCCCTTTTCCAGCCAATAACATGTCTAGCGCCATTCTGTTCCGTGTCGTCATTAGGGAAGTGGGACCCCATTGCTCTGAGAGGCCCTCAATGGCGTCACTAGTGAGTTGGGTCAATCTCAGCAGGTTGAAATGTACGTAATTAATGCGATCCACATTTTTGTTGGGGGTGACTAAGAAGAATGCCGAAATTATATGTACCCTGTTTCCACCTGGTCTGCCAATTTGTATTCATCAGGGGCCCTCTTCGAACTCCAATTGCATCAATGTATGTGGGGCTGCCCTGTGTAAGATCAGGCCGGGAACGTGGTGGCGCCGTTTCTGGGTAAGTTTCGCTGGAATTGATTGTGTTGGACCTAGGGGAAACATGGGAACCTTATTAGGAGGCCCAATCGGTGCTATTAGAACACCTAAGCGAACCATAGCACAGGTGCCCTGCCAGGATGAGGGCAAATGTAGGTGTAAGTGTAACCCTCCTCTGCCACGGGATACCTGCCACAGAAGATGACAGAACACAGATCAAATTGAAAAGAAGTTGCGGACCCCTTGACCTACGTTCACTCAATACCTCCATAATAGAGCAGACAATAGTCGCTGGTTTTTACGGCTCTCTTACCTCTTGTCTCAGTGGTCTGGTCATGCTCATATTCCTCCCAAAGCAGCATTCCCACCAATATCATTAGACTAAGCCCTACTACTACAACTATGGTAAATTTCCTGTGTGGCAGACCCATACTGCCCTACTCTGAGACTAGCAAAGGCACTAATACAATAATAGAGGAAGGAAGCAATACAAGCGTAGCAGAAAATATAAAAGTACAGTATAAAATACTGGTGGCATACTAGAAGGCTTAGCAAACAGTTTTTCTCTGCTGGTGCGCACATACTCCAGTCACACCCTACATCACCTTTCCCTTACAGTCTCACTGCGTAAGGGAGATGTCCTCTCCAGCACCCTGAACAGCCCCGTCCAGCGCGGTTTCAACCACATAGGGTGTCATCAAATAATGCAAAGACATCGTTTACTGGCTGAAGGGCAGGTGGAAGTAGACAGCTGCAGTGTGCAGTTCAAGCCTGGCTGTAGCAATTCTTTCTCAAGGGAGGAGAACATACCAGGTCTTATCTCAGTGGAGTGAGTAGCATTCTCTGGCTGTTGCAAACCTTTCTTAAAGAAGAACAAAATCAACATAACTGTGGTCAGTGATATGACAGTCAATATGCTTATTGTCAGTTTCACCCCACAAAATAATCTAAAGGGGTGTCAGGGTCGATATATTGGACCCTCCATGGCAAAATGTACCTCTGAGCAGTCTTCTCCCCAGGTCACTCTACTCCTCACTCACCTAATTCCCCTGGGTGCGGTTGGTTTCTTCACTGGTTTGAGACGAGTGGTCCCTATTGGTCCCACCCCCCTTTGTAGCCAGACTTCACCACAGGTTAGTTGGAGTTTAGAGTGAGTCCCTGCTGGTTTGACAGAATTACTCAGACAGTACTTTTACCTCTTTACAGTGTGTTAAATGAATCCAGGAAGGTCTTTCAGCAATTCTCACAACCATGGGTGCGGACAGCAGTACTTGGTAAGGTCCTTCCCAGCACAGAGAAAACCAATACTTCCTCATGATGATTTTTCAAAGACCCAGTCTCCTGGATTCACTCTGGAGTCTGGTTCAGGCTCAGGACCCTCCTGTTGTGCATTACTCACAGATACAACATTTTTATTAGTCAACATTTTTGCCATGTAATCAGCAGTGGTCTCAGTCATGTGAGCATCCTCCTTAATGAATGGTTTTAACTGAGGTAGATGATAACACTGCAGTAAGATGTTTAATTACCTGGTTTACAAAATGTTTACCATTATCACAATAGATTTTCTCTGGAATTCCAAATCTGGGAATAATAGTAGTTGTCAGTGTTTTAGCTACTGTTAGTGCATCAGGATGCTTTAATAGAAACACTTCAGTCCATTTGGTTACTGCATCAATGATCACTAAACAGTATTACTTTCCCTCACAGTTATTTAATTCCATCCATGCAAATGTGTTGAAAGGATATTCAGGTAGTGGAAACTTTCCACTATTTCTTGTCCCAATCTGTCCCTGTGGATTATTTTTGCACATATTTCACAATGCTGCACCGTTAACAAAAAATTTTACAGTAGTTTGTAAAACCGCATGTTGTAAACACTATGTTTACTAATCTACCATCCCTCCTGCTGACGTATGCACATTAGCATGCGTCAGTACAGCTGCATATCTAAATAAAGTTTTTGGTAATACTACTTTGCATCTTTACATCTTCAAACATTATTGTCATTTAATTTACACTATTTTCTTATCCATAAGTCTATTTCATTTGTTGGTGCACTATTCTACATGTCTTTAAGTATCTGCTCATCAAGATATTCAACTGTAACAGTGTCTTGCAGAGGCAGTAATTTATGGGCTGCCTGTGTCGCTGCCTTATCAGCTCTGTGAATGAAAATAGAGTCTGCCCCTGGTATGTGGGCAGCACACTTACAAATTGCTACCGTCTTAGGCAGCTGTACAGCATCAAGAAGTTGTAAAATAAAGTCTTTGTGTGTGATGGGCTTGCCAGATGATGTGATCATTCCTCTGTTCCTCCACTGCTGAGCAAACACATGCACAGTTGAAAATCCATAATTGCTGTCAGTGTAGATATTAGCTACTTTTACTTCTCATACTTTACAAGCTTCTGTCATGGTAATACGTCTCACTGCCTGCAATGATAAATGAGATGGAAGTGATTCAACTTTAAAACATCTTTAAGGATTACAACAGTATCTCCTGTCGAATTAGATCAGTCTAAATTTTTTTTTTTCTTCTTACAAGATCCATCTACAAACATTGTCATTTCAGCATCTTTATAAGGTGTGTCAGCTTGGTCAACCCTGGGCAACACTCTATTCTCAGTTTCAGCAATACAATCGTGGCCGACCATCCTCAGCTATAGACATTAATGTAGCAGGATTAAAGGTTGTACATCGTTCAATAGTGAGATGTGGCTGTGAAAGCAATGTAGTCATGCAGGACAGATGTTTAGCTGGTGACATGGATGCTAATCTTGTTTTGCAACAACAGGACAGAGACTGCATGTGGAACCTTTAGTGTCAGAGGATGGAACAACTTAATGTTTGCTGAAGCTTGGACTGTCATGGAGGCTGCAATAACAGCTTGAATACACACAGGCATTGCTATTGGATCCATGCATAAAACAGTTCTCATAGTTAGGCAGTCCTAAAACAGAGGTGCTGCTCAGGGTCTTTTTAAGACCATCAAAGGCTTTTTCTGCAATTTCAGTCATTTTATTTTATCATAAGTTGCCATAGGTGTGTCATAAATCAATTTCAACAATGGACTAGACAACTCTGAATAGTTTGGTATCCATGCTCTGCAGAAGTTTGTCATACTTAAGAAAAACATCATCTGTCTTTGAGTTTGTAGTTTTGGTGCTTTAAGTATAGCTTCTTTTCTGTCTGAGTCTAGAGCTCTCCCTTGCTGTGAAAGGTCGTGACCTAGGTGACTTTGATCTTTTTTTTTTTTTTTACAACTAGTTTGCTCTTACTCACTCTGTGTCACTGTTCTGCTAGAAACTTAAGCAGAGCTATGGTGTTTGTTTTGCATTGTTCTTGTGTTTCAGAGCATATCAAAATTTCATTTACATACAGATACGTATTTGACTTCTGGCAGGGGGTGAAAACTTAGCTTAGTTAGCAGACATTACTTGGGAAAAGATGGTAGGAGACTCACAATAACCCTGTGGAATCCACGTCCAAGTCCATCTTTTGCCTGAAAACTCAAATGCAAACCAGAATTGTCATTGTTTGTCAACTTCAATAGAGAAAAATGCATTTGCCACATCAATGACAGTGAACCACTTTGAGCTGGGCTTGACATCATTCAGCAGGGTCTGTGGGTCTGGTACCAGTGGAGCTCTAGGTATCTCTGATAATGCCTGCTTTTAGTAATGAGTCAAATACTGGTTTAATTCCTTCAGCAGCCTCAGGTTTTAGTGGATATTGTCTTTGAAAGGGCCTGAAGGTTCCTTTTGGTGTTATTTTAACTGGTTCTACTCCTTTGATTTTTCCCTACATCTGCTGCTCCTGTAGACCATAAATATGAGGGAATTTCCTTAATTGATCTTCTTCCTCTGTTGTTAGAGTGAACACTTCTACTCATTCTTTTACACTTAGATATTCTGTTCAGTGTGTGTATTTTGCATCTGACCTTTTTTGCTGTCTAGTCATGCAGAGTATCCTGCTCCTCCTTCCTGGTGCTCAGGGCGTGTCTTTCTCTATGGGCAGCTCTTAGCCCAGTGTCCTGCTTTTCCACAGACATAGCAGTTGTCATGATTAACTATCTGCTGTCTGCCAGGTCTCCGGCCACGACCTCGTCCCCTGAAAGTAACACTCAGAAACCATTTCATTATCATAGTCAGTGAAAAACACTTCAGCTGTTGTTCTACCTTTCTGTTGTGCTTTTGCTCTTTGTTGGAAAATAGTGGTCCCATGCACAACATAATTTTTTATATCTGTCAGGACACAAGATGGCCATCCAATCTGGTGCTTTTGAATAAATCCTGAAATTTCAGGTTTGAGGCCATTTAAGAAGGCGTTTTTTAGCTGCTGTGCATACGACCCATCCCCATTCTGTGCAGCACCTTCAGGTACTGATATTCCACTGTGAGTGTTAAACATCTTTCAGTCTGTTTAAATAAGCCAGCACTCCCTCACTATCTTCTGCATAAGGAGGTTGAGGCCGAGGCACAGGATCAGAAGGAGCTGTGGGAGGTAATATTGCTCCACCGACAGCACCCTCTTCTCCCTGGGCGTACGGAGGAAGCTGAGCCAGTGGTGGATTATTAGGATGAGGAGGTGGTCTACAGCATGACATTGTTCATTCATCTGCAAATTCAACAGTTTGCCCTAATTTACAATGTTGGTGAAGAGGCTTTTACCTGTTTTTCTATTTGCTTCTGTCTCTTTTCTCTCTCTCCCTCTCTGTCCACTCTAACTTTCTTTAACCACGTTAAACTTTAACCATATCTTGTGCTGCAAACAGCCCTTCTTTACTCTGATCCTTCTGATTTCCCTTAGTCTTACTTTCTATGTCCTTCACTCACTTCCTACAACCTTCACAGTTTAACTTCCCCGAAAAGCCATATTTATTTTTCCATTTTTCTAATTTTCCTATTTTTATTTATTTATTTATTTTTTCATCCTTTTGATGCATCAATTTTGCATTACTGGTGATTAGTTCTTTTAATTTAGTATGCATTTTATTTCCTTATATTAAATTACTATTTGTTTTTACTCACTACTATTTATTTGATTTATTATTACTATTATTATTATTATAGGCCTACACTTATTATTTTAACAGGCTCCTTATCGACCCCCCTTTTTGGCCCCGCAAAGTCCTTGGTGCCTGAAAGTCATGCTCTAGGTCTAGTGACCATGGTTCTGGGACGGACTGGATTTACTGTGTTCAATACAAGAGTCAATTTGGCCTATCTTCTTTGAAGCCCTTCCCAATATTACCCAGATCAATTCTAACCTCACTTAAAGTCCGTGAGGGCGGAGGGGCAGGTACACAATGTGTCAGGTGGTGCCAATTTGCTCCAGCTTTACCTTTTACCTGAACCCAGTGGGAAGTAGCCACCACCACTTCAAAAGGTCCAGTCCACCTGGGTTCAGCCCACTTTCTCTTGTGGACCTTCACTCGTACCCAGTCCCCTACCTTTACAGCTGGAGTCAACTCAGGAGTTGCCGGCTGGTCCCCTTCAGTTCACTTGACCTGCACAGGCAGACTTTTTAAGACACTAGTTAGTGCTTTCATATATTCATCACTACCAATTTGCCACACATCCAACCCAGGAAGCCCCGGACGTTCCCTGGGAGGAGCAAGCATTGGACAACCAGTCAGCAACTCATGTGGACTCAGGTGGGTCTTTGACCCTGGTAAGGTGGACATAGCCATGAGGGCGGCAGGCAAGGCTTCTACCCAGTTCAGTTTAGTGCCATGCTTCTTCAGTGTTCTGCTGTTTACAGTCTAAAACAAAGCACTTACAGTGGGTGGCGTTGCCTCTCTCCCTCCTGTCAGAGGCACCTCCTCTTGTGAGCACAATCAATCACTCAGTCACACTCTGTCCCTACTCCTTTAGCTCTGTCCCCTCTTTGTTACACTTTCTTATCTGCTTTCTCTCAGTTGACGTTGGGCCAAAGCCAACATCTGCTCCCCCCCTTTCTTCTCTGCTGCTCTCCTCACTTTTCCTTCTGTCCCTTCATTCTGTCAGAACACACACATACATTCTTAAATTTGCTTCACCCACTTCTCCGTGCTGCTTCAAAAGACAGAGGGCTTGTGTTATCACCGTCAGGTTTCCGCACCGATTGCAGGATACTGACACCGCACACTTTAACCAACTGTCCAAAAATATATATATAGACCAAACAATTGAAACAATAAAAACTGTTTACACTTACCGGTAACTAAACCTGCTTTTACTTTTATATTCTCTTATATTTTTACTTTACCTCACCACTTACCAGCTCTTATGGAGCCGTGGGTACTATGCTTTTAGCGTGTTCAATGAGGGTCTTTAGGGGCGAACCAACACTCCCCAGAGGCACCCTTCCTCGGGACTTTATCCTGTACGTCTACAGGAATGGACTCCAACCTTACGGTCCTAGTTAAAAATTCAGGTGGACCCTATCCCACCAGGGACTCTCACCCAGCGGTTTTCTCCTCCCGTCGGATTCGATGGCAGCCACGCCGGAGGGTAATAAAATTTAGGCGGATCCCATCCCCGCCAGGGACTTTAACCCAGTGGTTTCCTTCTCCCGTCGGATTAGGGGGCCACCACGCCGAGGATACTACACTATACTCGAATTATTAATTCAACCTCTCAATAATTTAATTTATTTTTTCTTTTCTCTCTTTTTCACAACATCACTCTTTTTCTTACAATTCACCTTTTCTCTTGTATACTTTTACTTTTAATCTCTTTTATTCATCTCTTTACTTATTTATTCAGTGTTTTAAAATTTAGACAGACGTGTGATTTGCCTTCGACACCGTTCAATTTAGATTGTTCAATAGCAGACTTTTGAAAGAAAACAGGCGTCTGCTTACCTTTAAGAACGACCCGGGACCCGGGAGAGGGACCCTGGTGTTTGAACGAACAGTTGAAAACCAGTTGTGGCTTATTGTTTTGAGCTGCTTCCCTTTGGTTCAGTTTGGTTACATAACCTGCTTCAATGAGTTTGGCAACATCTCAAAGTCAAAGTCAAAGAAGCTTTATTGTCACTTCAACCATATATAGCACACACTTCACTTTGTACAAGTGAAGCGAAACAATGTTCCTCCTAGACCAGAGGTGCTACACAGAACACAGACAAAGTGCAGTGATGCAGACAAACACAGAGCTATGACAAAAAACTAAGTTATAATAATTTAAAAAAAAAAACTATACTTAAGGTCTTAAGGACTTAAACAACAGAAGTGCACAGGAAGACAAGGCAGGACAAGACAGTGCAGACAACAACATATAGACCGACTTTGTGCAAAGAAAAACAGTAAATGTGCCACAGTCATGGTAAGACAATGGTAGACAATGTGCAAAGAACAATATGTACAGTGATTTCAGATATTAAAGTGACAGTGTAAGCAGAATTAATATAAATATAAATGCAAAGTGGCATGTGTGTGTGTGTGTCCAGTTCAGCTCAGTTCTCTGTTGAGATGCCTGATTACCTGAGGGAAGAAACTGTTTAACAGTCTGGTTGTGCGGGTCCGAATGCTTCGGTACCTCTTTCCGGATGGCAGAAGGGTGAAGAGTGTGTGTGAGGGGTGCGTGGAATCACCCACAATGCTGTTAGCTTTGTGGATGCAGCGTGTGGAGTAAATGTCTGTGATAGAGGGAAGAGAGAGTCAGATGATCTTCTCTGCTGTCCTAACTATATGCTGAAGGGTCTTGCGGTCCGAGATGGTGCAATTCCAAAACCAGGCAGTGATGCAGCTGCTCAGGATGCTCTCGATGGTCCCTCTGTAGAAGGTGGACAGGATGGACGGTGGAAGATGAGCCTTCCTCAGCTTTCGCAGGACGTAGAGACACTGCTGGGCTTTCCTGGTGATGGAGCTGGTGTTGAGTGACCAGGTGAGATCCTCTGCCAGGTGAGCACCAAGGAATTTAGTGCTCTTGACGATCTCCACGATGGACCCATCGATGTTCAGTGGAGAATGGTTACTCCTTGCTCTTCTGAAATCAACAACCATCTCCTTGGTCTTGTCGACGTTCAGAGACAGGTTATTGACTTTACGCCAGGCTGCTAGTTGTTGCACCTCGTCTCTATATGCTTGCACCTCATCTCTATATGCTAACTCGTTGTTCTTGCTGATGAGACCCACCACGGTCGTGTCATCGGCGAACTTGATGACATGATTAGAGCTGTGCTTTGCTACACAGTCATGAGTCAGCAGAGTGAACAGCAGTGGGCTGAGCACACAGCCCTGGGGAGCTCCAGTGTTTAATGGGGTGGTGCTGGAGATGCTGTTCCTGATCCGGACTGACTGAGGTCTTCCAGTCAGGGAATCTAGGATCCAGTTGCAGAGGGAGGTGTTGATGCCTAGCAGACTCAGCTTCTTGATCAGGTGCTGAAGAATGATCGTGTTGAATGCTGAACTGAAGTCAATGAACAGCATTCATAGGTAAGTGTCTTTATTGTCCAGGTGTGTGAGGACCAGATGGAGGGTTGTGCTGATGGCATTGTCTGTGGAGCGATTTGGACGATACGCAAACTGCATGGGGCCAAGTGAAGGTGGCAGCAGTTTCTTAATGTGCCTCATGACAAGCCTCTCGAAGCACTTCATGATGATGGGTGTGAGTGCGACGGGACAGTAGTCGTTGAGACAGGACACTGGAGACTTCTTTGGCACGGGGATGATGGTGGTTGACTTTAGGCACGTTGGGACGATGGCACTGCTCAGGGAGATGTTGAAGATGTCTGTGAAGACCTCTCCTGAGTAAACTGAGGCCTTCTCAGGGTCTTTCTGGAGTCTCCTTTCAGTACTCCTCAGGTTTGCAAGAACAGATTGCATGGATCCCCTGAGATTAAGTGCATCTGGCTTCCACAGAAGAGGGGTGGCGTAACATTGTAAAAAAAGTAAAAGTTTTTTTTTTTGCCATCAATGATACACAGTACATGTTTTGATAACTCCACAAAACTAAAAAAGTTTGACACAAAAAAGGAAATTATTCTTCTTGTATAAACAACCTGCACAGTGCTTGTGCAGGGAACAAAACGCATTCACCATGAATCATTCTTGGAGACAACAACATCAAACAGTTCTTTGTTAATACGGCCATGAATGGGGAACGTCTTGCTTTTCCATATCAGCTCGTCGGATTCTGCAGTACACCCTGGATCCCTTTCTTCCTCCATGTCTCACTGCAGGTTTTCTCTCTATCATAACTGTACACTCAGTCAATTTCCCTCTCTAGTTAGTTACATCTGTTACGTCATGTCGTCATCTGTGGAGGTTGAAAAAGTAACAAGCCTGTTTTGATAATGTAAGAAGTAGAAAGTACAGATATTTGTGTTTAAATGTAGGGAGTAAAAGTAAAACGTCATCAGAAAAATAAATACTCAGGTAAAGTACAGATACGTGAAAAATCGACTTAAGTACGGTAATGAAGTATTTGTACTTCATTACTTCCCATCTCTGTCAGGTTGTATTAATGAGTCCCTAGCTCATAACATGCACATTACACTCAGGATTATACGTCTTCATCCAACAGAAACATGATATTGTATGGAGTTAAATGTTTTATTTATTTTTTTTGTCCACAGGAAGTCGAGTTAAAACAGATTGTACAGAGATCAGAAGTACGTCCTGCCTCCCCTGCACTAAGGGAACCTTTATGAATCAGCCCACTGGACTCAAACTGTGTTTTTCCTGTGCACACTGTGGTAAAGGTAAAAATGTTGTTTGAACATGTTAAAGACTGATTTGCCTTTGTTGTGACAAAAATGCAGAAACAAAGACATATGTAATGCTGCCAGATCAGTGAAGATATTTTAGGTATGGCATCAGTAAGTCACCGAATAATTCTCATGATAAAGTACAAGCTGTTAATATCAGCTGACACTTTGTGTTTCTAAACAACAATGAGCCTGTGTTTATCAGTGGGAGATTCAGGAATGAGAGAGCTGACAGAAGTCACTGCTCCTCTGTCTCCTTTCCTCTGCCGTGGTGAAATTATTTCCATTGGGCTGTACACAGCAGACAAGCCATTTCTGTAGTGTATTTCAGTTCATTTTTAATTGTAGTATTACAGTTCTTTAAAATACCATAAAATTATAGGACATCTGTAGTAATGTAATAGCTTGTTGCTCTCTGGTACATTCAACAGTGATCAGTTCATATGTAACCCTGTATCTGTGTTGACAGATTCTGGTCTGAAGATAAAGAGATCGTGTACATTTATATCAGATACAGTTTGTGAACCACTGGAGGGATTCTACTGTATTGACTCTACAGGGGACAGATGTGAGGCAGCACTGAAACACAAACAGTGTCAACCAGGACAATACATCAGCCAGAAAGGTTTGAGTTTGAAATGAGAATACCAGAGTTCATTAAACTGACCTGACTGATGATTAGCTCATTAAAGATGTGACGTTTAAACAACATCTGCTCACCTGTTCTTTTTAGCCCTAAAAAGCAAGAAAGAGTTTTCTATCTCTGTTGTGAACCTTCTCTTCCAGCTCCAACTGTCTTTTAATATCATCCATATTGGTACAGTTTGGCAGATGATTTGTTCATTTTATGGAGCTTCCAGCCACATGATGTTGCCTTGATCAGTGAATAGAGTTTGCTCAGTTGCCAAATAATACTGATGTCTGTAATAGGTTTGTTTTCCAACACAAATAGAAGTCAGTTACAAAAGACTGAGGTAGCTCTCCCACACGACTGTGCTATCTAACCATGTGCTGCTCTTTTACTATCCCACTGGTTTCAAATCCTCTTCTTGAACATGATGGCCTGGATTGACAGTTTGAGGAGGCTGAAAATGATTTACATGTGTTATTGATTGGAAAGTGGGAGGGACCTTTGTTGGCATAACTAGTGTTTCAGTTATTGAAGTCCTGTGCTGTTATCAGCCCAGGACCAGACAGGACCTGGTGACAGAAACAGAAACAGGCCTGTGTTGTCTCAATGTGTGGCAAAGGAAATAGTGCAGCAGCCCTTGTTATTGTCTTCATCCAGTTAGTGAAGATGCCACAAAAAATGTTTTCTGTATAAGGTTAGGTCTGTGACGGTGGCAATTTTTTACTACCGCGGTGGGAAATCACCAACAACCACCGGTGGGAGGGGGTTATATAGCTATATATACACCCAGTGGCGTAACTTTACTTTGAAAAGTGGTGGGGACAAAGACAGGTGGTCATCACTAGAATGTAATATCAAATGACAAATCATGACAGAAGCAACTCTTGTTCATGATCACATTAATAACTCCTTTTCCTTTAATGCATCCTTTTAATTACTGGTGGTGGGGACAATATGACACCCTGGCAAAAATGTTCCACCCGTCCCACCCACAAATTATGCCTCTGTATCCAAGTAGCCTAACTATGTTAATTTACATTTTATGTAAAAATTAAGAAATGACAAAAACAAAGAAATGATGCTAAAACATCCATACAAACGTGCATGTTTATTTTTGAACTTCCGTCAATGAAACAACACAGTACAGCCTATAAATAAAACAGCTAAATATAGAGCGTGTGACGTCACATGCACTACCGCACTGGCGACCGTCAGCCCTATATAAGGCAGAGGTGGGGACCTGCCACAGTTAAAAGGACAAGGCTGACTCAACATGAGACAAAGTAGAGTGTTGGGCTTCATGTCAGTCAAAATTAAAGGAGAATGAGTGCAGATAAAACACTTTCAATTGTCATATGCAGAGATAAAAAGAAACATTTTTAGCTTCGACTTAAACATTGTCAGAGTTGAGGCTTGTCTAACACCATCAGGAAGGCTATTCCAGATTTTAGCTGCACAAAACTGAAACACTGCCTCTCCCTGTTTAGTCCTGGCTCTGGGCACAAGCAGAAAGCCTGTCCCTGATGTTCTCAGAGTTTGAGATGGTTCATATGTCACCAACATGTCAGAGATGTGCTGTGGTGCTGAGCCATGAAGAGACTTAGACAAGCAGTGCTGTTTTAAAGTCTAGTCTCTGAGAGACAGGAAGCCAGTGCAGAGATCTGAGAACAAGAGTAATGTGGTTGTACTTTTTGGTTCTAGTCTGGACTCCAGCAGCAGCGTTCTTAATGTACTGCAGCCCCTTTACAGTTCGTTTAGAGAGCCCCATAAGCAGGCTGTTACAGTAATCTAACCTGCTGGAGATAAATGCACAGATGAGTGTCTCCAAGTCTGGTTTAGACATGATCCATTAGATTCTGGCAATGTTTTTGAAGTGGCAAAATGCTGGTGATCTAATTGATTTTATGTGGGTGTTAAAATTCAAGTCTGTCCATGATTACTCCTAGATTGATCTTAGATTTTTGAGAGTGACTTGGATATTTAATGTTAGTCCATTGATATGTTTTCTGAACTGTTTTTAATTTGTATGTGTTTTCAGGAACAGCTTCCACAGACACTGTGTGCTCTGACTGCAGTGAGGGAACATTTTCAAATGGGACATTTGAATCTTGTCGACCACACACACAGTAAGTGACGCATCAGACATGAACACACCTGGTTCTTACAACAGCAGTGAATTCATGACGTCCTCCACATGTTGATGTTACAAATGTCCCTCTGACTTTTCAGATGTGACTCAGTGAATCTTCAGCTGATTAAAGCAGGGACAGCTTCAACTGATGCTGAATGTGGAGAACACAGTTCAACTCTGATGACAGGAATTGTGATTGGTGTTATTGTGTTCATGTTAATGATTGGAACATCTGCATATTTAATGTATTATCTCAAGAAGAAAGGTATATTTTAAGATCATACAACAAAATCATTATGCTTGAAATAGATAAATATATTGTCAAAGATTTATTGTCATTGTTGATTGAAGTTTTTTTGTTGAACATATTTAATTACAGAAAGAACAAGAAATGCAGAGAATCATGCCGAGGTAAGTTTTGTACTCTTGTTACTGATTTTACTAAATCTGGTTTCTGTTCACTGTACACTTTTTAAATATATGACGCCGCTTTTTTATCAATATTTCACAAAAAGAAACCTCTTAAAAGAAAAGAAGGATCAGCCACCTGTGAAGAGGTGCAGATAAGAAAGCTGTGTCTTCTTCATTCACATGTCTGAGCTGTGATGTCTTTTCAAATGTATATGATCCATCCATCATCTATACCTGCTTATTCCTTAACCAGGGTCACAGGGATCTGCTGAACCTATCCCAGTTCTCTTTTAGGTGGAAGGCAGAGGTACACACTGGACAGGTCACCAGTCCATCAGTCCATATAGACACATAGAGACAAACAAACAAACACACACACTCACACACACTCCTACGGGCAATTTAGAGTCACCAATTAACCTGACATACATGTTAACACAGAAAGGCCGGGTTGCGAACCCACAGTGCTAACCACTCAGTCACCATGCTGCCCTTTGTATATGATGTTGGATGCTTGGCAGTGTAGAGAAATTAAATGAGTCCTGCTCTGTGCTGGGCTACATATTGGTGATTAGCACTTTTGCCTCACAGCAAGAAGGTCCCTGGTTCGAGACCCAGCAGGGGCCTTTCTGTGTGGAGTTTGCATGTTCTCCCTGTGCTTGTGTGGGTTTTCTCCAGGTACTCCGGTTTCTTCCCACAGTCCAAAAATGTGTGTCAGGTTGATTGGTGACAGGAGTGAGTGTGTGTGTCTGTCTCTATGTGGCTCTGTGATGGACTGGTGACCTGTCCAGGATGTACCCCTGCCTTTCACCCAAAGAGAGCTGGGATAGGCCCCAGCAGATTCCCAGGACCCTAAATGTGAATGAGTGGGTAGAGACAATAGATTGATGGATGCATTGTGCTAAGAAATGAACTCTGCTGTCTACAGACTGAATCATTATCTCACACATAAGTTACTGTACAGATGCTGAATTCAGCCTGGGATAAAAACCTGGAGCAAGTTTATGTCTTAGCTTATGTCCAGACTCTTCATTCGTTGTCTCTGTCTCTGCAACTTTGGGACATGTTGCATGTTGTTGATGATCTGGTCACAGTTGGATCTGATGAAACTTTAGCTGCTATAAATAAGAACAAACAGCTGGAACAGGAGACACAGGGTGACCTGTGACCTAACCATGTTGTGGGAGAGGAGCAAGGCTCTCTGACAGCAGTGTCATAGAGGAGAATATTGTCCATGATAACATCAATATTGGACAACTCTTCACACTCTCTCCACCATGTGCTGCTCAGCACATTGAGCCAGAGACTCATTCCCCCACGATGCAACACAGAGCGCCACAGGAATTTATTCTGCTCGTGGCCATAAACCTGTTTAACTCCTCACACTGAAAATCAATCTGTCTTTTACTGAGGGTCTGCATAACTTCAATGTGCTCAGTCAGTCTGCCTTGTTCAGTAGTTCATAGTTTCAGTTTGTCTAGTCTGTTCAATTCATACTGTCATCTGTAAACAAAGCCTTATCTCTAGCTAAAATACATAAATATGTATATTTGTCTGTTCTGTATTATTTTCTGTATTTGAAAGATGTGAGCTTATTTTTTATTTTACTTTATATTCATTTTTAGCTTTACTTTTTTCTCTTTTTGCTATCTAACTCATAGGTGACACAGGGCTTCATCACTGGCTGTCCATCATATGTAAATGGGCATTGAAAATATTGTAATGACTCATATGCAGCTGAACATGAATTATTGACATTGACATATTGACATCTGCTGGTGGCCATGAAACTGTTTAACTGAGCAGCCAGTCAGGTTAATCTAGAAAAGATGTAGTTTTTTTTTTTTAATGTCTGAACATGTCAAACTTGTCATAGAGAGATGTTGGGAAAATACGATGCAGTATTTCTGACAGTCTCTCCCTTAAAAAAACATTCAAATTGTAGTAGCTACATCAGTATTTAAAAATAATGTGGTTTTGGTTTAAATGAAAATAAGAGTTTTACAGAGATATGAAAAGTATTGACAGAGTCAGCAGGAAATTGTATCCTGAATAAACAAACCACAACACTTTGACCCATATTTGTTTTCTGTTTCAAAATTACACTATTACATAACAATATTAATCTGTTTTAGTATTTTAAAAAAGTGTTAATTGTTTTGTTTTGTAGTGCAGCTCAGTGGATGTTTGTGCTGTTCAGGTACAATTTAGACAAGAACAGGGTAAAGTTGTAATGAGAAAAGAAATGTCAACTAACCTTTAATTTAACAGCAGACAAACAGTGAGCACAGTCAACTACATTACTAAAAACAGTAAAATTAAAATCAGCTTTAAACTCAGTTTTGACTGTGTTTCCAAAGGAAGTCCAGCAGATGACTGCTCTGAGGTCAGAAGCAGGTCCTGCCTCCTCTGCGCTGGGTGGACTTTCATTAATCAATTGTACGCAGGCAATGTTTTCCCTACATGAACTGTGACGAAGGTATGTGTTTTTTGTTGTTTTTTTTTGTATTTATACAATGTTTGTATAAAACTGACTCACTCTCACCTGGATGTTGGGAAGGCCACTGTGAGGATCATGTTCTTTGATTTCTCCAGTGCCCTTAACCCCATTCAGCCCTTCCTGATGAGTGAGAAGCTGCTTAGGATGGGTATCAGCTCCTCCACTGTTTCCTGGATTGCTGATTACTTGTCTGATAGGCTCCAGTTTGTGCGGCTAGGGAGCTCCCTGTCTGAGACTGTGGTCAGTAATGTGGTGGCACCGCAGGGGACTGCCCTGTCTCCTTTTCTGTTCACCCTATACACCTCAGATTTCCAGTACAGGTCTGGGTCGTGCCACCTGCCGAAGTTCTCTGATGACTCTAGGGGAGTACCGGGGATGGACGGAGTACAGAATGCTGATTGGAGACTTTGTGGAGTGGTCCCAGGCCAACCACCTGCTACTTAATGTGGACAAAACCAAAGAGCTGGTAGTGGACTTCAGGAGGAAGTGGACAACAGTGGAGCCCATCATCATCTAGGGCCAGGAGGTGGAAGTTGTGGACCACTGCAAATACCTGGGCGTTCACTTGAACAGCAGGCTGGACTGGAAGGACAACAGTGATGCTGTTTACAAGAAGGGCATGAGTAGACTTCCTGAGGAAGCTTAGGTCCTTTAATGGATGCAGCAGGATGCAGGAGCTTTTCTAGCAGTCTGTAGTTGCGACAGCCCTCTACTTTGCTGTGGTCAGCTGGGGGAGCAGCACCACCAAGAGGGACATCAGTCGGGTCAACAAACTGATCCCAAAAGCAGGACACATTATTGAGTCAGTGAGGGACAGAAGGACACTGGACAAACTGCTCTCCATCATGGACAATTCTTCACACCCACTTCACCAGACTTTAGAGGGTCAGTGGAGCTCATTCTCCAACAGACTCATCCAGCTCTGCTGTCACATTGAACAGTACAGGACTTCATTCATACAATTCTCCATCCTTCTGTTTAATAACTCCCCCCTTTGTAGTTTGTATATAATGTATATTTACTTCTATCTCTGTATATATTGCAAATGTTGAATATTTTTATTATTTCAATATTTTTCAAGCGTGTCTGTGTGTAACTGACCTACTGTGACGAAAGAATTTCCCTTGTGGATCAATAAAATTGATCTAATCTAATCTCATGGATTCTCAGTCAAAGCATCAGCATTTTGTGACAAACTGCCTTCATAAACACATATTCCATGACTGACAGTACAAATGTTTTCTATAACTGACTGTTCAGAAAAACCAGCAGCAACTCTTTTATGTTCCCATCAGTCCTCTGCTTTTTGATGCGCCCACAGTAACTCTGTTGTTTGTGTTTAAAACTTCTTTTTGATTCAGTCTTTCTTTTTTATATATTTTGTATAATGAATGTTGGCATCCAGTGCTTATAATGCCCACATGTAGCAGCAAACTGCTGTTGTATGAGAAAATAACTTTATCTGCTGTCAAAGAGCCCAGAAAAACTGACGTCAATGGTAAAATTGAATACATGCAGTATAAGCCCTGTACACCCCTGAGATGGAGAGCAGCACTGTGGAACAAGTTGTAAGTGGAGATGGAGGTTAGATAGAAAAATAATAATTATTAAAACCATGTAAATATAAGGTTAACTATTAAATAGCTAATTTGAATTAGTAAGAAGAGAAATGATCTCATAGTAACTGTACTATGATTTATTGTGACTGATTGCACTGTGGTTTTATTGTGGTTGATTACATGACATGGTGATGAAAATATAATTAAGAATCTCTTTTAAAGGAAAGAGTTTCATGTCTGAAATAAGTGTATTAGGGAAATAAAATAAGTTGTGTGGTCAATAGGGAAGCGAACCAAAGCCAAAACCAATTTTCCATTTTTAATTTTCACCCAGCCCTATTCTTCAAAGACCAAGGAGGTTGTGAGTAGGATGATGGTTAAGATAGGGAAAGAATAGAAATTACTGATTTATTATTGTATTGTTAATTTTTATTGATTTTTACTACATTTATTGATTCAAACACATTTATTGTTTGCTGTTAGAAATAGAAATAGATTTTGTGTTACTTTGTCTAGTCAAGTTCACTAGATGAAGGCTCCACCCGGTTTAGTCTAGACCCTGAAATAAATATCTCCTAAGCAGTAAAAGTATACTTACAGCTTAAATAATTTACTATAAGAAGGAAGCTATGGTTGACCAGTGTGACTTCATCAGTATCTGTAGTTCAGGCCTATGCAGGTGTTAGCGAAGGGGAGGCAGGGGTAACATTGGGATCAAGGTAGTGAAAAGCTGGATGACTGACTGACAGTACAGATGTTTTCTATTACTGACTAAGACAAACCAGCAGCAAATCTTTTTTTCCCATCAACCCTTCACTTTTTGCTGTGGCCACAATAACAATGTTATTTGTTTGCATCTTTACATTTTCTGACTTAAATTGTAGTGTAAAAGGCAATAGATTTAGTGACATCTAGTGGTAAAATTGCAGAATGCAACCCTCTGAGCACCCCTCACACAATATAATTAAAGATAGTTACAATCATATGGTTCCAACTGGACATAATAGGGAGATGTTTATGTGCCTCTGTAACAGAAGTTCAGTGATCAGTTCATATGTAACCCTGTATCTGTGTTGACAGATTTTGGTCTGAAGATAAAGAGATCATGTTCATTTATATCAGAAACAGTTTGTGAACCACTGGAGGGATTCTACTGTATTGACTCTACAGGGGACGGATGTTTGGCAGTGCAGAAACATTGTCAACCAGGACAATACATCAGCCAGAAAGGTTCATTTTCCATAGCATCTTAAATATTAGAGGTAATGTTTAAGTTTAAAATGAGAACGTCAAATTTCATTAATCTCAGCTGATTAACAATTCGTGCCTTTTGTGTCCATCATTTCTGTGGATTTTTGAAACTGTATAACTCAAACATGGGAAACAAACAGAAACTCATCTGTACATTGCTGTCTGTGGAGTGACCCCCCTAAAAGATATAATTGAGATGTCCTCCTCTGGAGGTCTGACAAACTCGCTTCCACCCAACGGCGGTTACAAGAAGTGTAATCAGTTACTGTTTGAAAAGCTGAGATGTGACTTTTGCACAGCAAGAAGTAAAACACTAAATACATTCAGGAGGAAACCCCCTTTAAATAATTAATGTTTCAGCATCAACATGTTTACATACATATTCTGTGCATAAATATTTGCATGAAGAATTGGAATTAGTAACATCTGGACAATTATTGTGCTCTTCCAAATAACAGTTAGTTTATTTATGAAGCTGGTGTGATTTCCCCTTTACAGTGAATCAGAATCCCATCATGCTTTGCACTTATGAGAGAAAACTTCAAATATCAGTAATCCAGTTTTAAATCCACTAGGGTGAAAAATGACAGGTCTGATGAATTATTGTGATGCCATATAATATTTTAAAGCCTTTGAATTATATATGTACTGAACTAGGTTAAACATATTTGTATGTGTTTTGTATGTGTTCTACTCCTTACCAGTTGGTGGCAGTGATGCACCAACTGCACCAATTCCATCTTTTCCTTTTGTAAAAGACCTGTTCAGTCTGGGCGATGTAGGAGAGAAGTAACGGTAAGACAGTGTATATGTTTGTATAAAGACATTTTCTATCCGTGTATGTGTTTGTTACATCATAGCTGAACCTTTAGCACAGGTCGGACCAGTGTATCGTTGTGGTTCCTCGTTGGTCCTGAATGTCCCCGTTTTCCAAAGGTCTCAGCAGACTGCGCCTTTATCTCTTATTTCAGGCTGAAATACGGAGCGTTATTTCCGCAAACGCTGCAGCTCCTTGACTTTGTCAGGGAAAACTAGTATGAAACTGATATGATGGAGAGAAGAAAGGTGGATATCTTGTGTGTTCAGGAGGTGAAGAAAGTGTCAGGGTGATGAGTCTGAAGCTGGAAGTTGAAGCTGTGATGTTGAATGTTGTCAGTGGTTTTGCTCCACAGGTAGAATGTGAGTTAGAAGAGAAGGAGAAATTCTGGAGGGAGATGGATGATGTGATCCAGGGTATCCCTAGTGGTGAGAGAGTGGTGACTGGGGCAGACTTCAAGGACATGTTGGTGAGGGAAACAGGTGTCAATGAAGTTATGGGAAAGAGTAGTGGAGGCTAGGCTGAGGGCAGAAGTGAGCATTTATGAGCAGCAGTATGGTTTCATGCCAAGAAAGAGAACCACAGATGCAATATTTGCTTTGAGAATGTTGATGGAGAAGTACAGAGAAGGCCAGAAGGAGCTGCATTGTGTCTTTGTAGGTTTGGAAAAGCATATGACAGGGGGCAGAGAGAGGAGCTGTGGTTTTGCAAGAATGAAAGGAAAGGTGTACAGGACAGTGGTGAGACCAGCAATGTTGTCTGGTTTAGAGACAGTGACACTGAGAAAAAGACAGGAGGCAGAGCTGGAGGTAGCAGAGCTGAAAATGTTGAGGTTCTCTCTGGGAGTGACGAGGATGGACAGGATCAGGAATGAGGACATCAGAGGGACAGCTCTAAACCATATTCGTATGTTTGATTTGGCTTAAATTTTATGTTGGATGCTCTTCCTGACACAACCCTCACAGGAAAAACATTTACCTGGACTTGGGACCGGCACATGAAGATGCTGGATTGTGCCCCCCTGTGGTTACATTAGAGATGAATTTACAATAATTACCATAAGTATTACTAAAGGAGAAATTCAAAGTGAAAGCAAAGAGAAGAAACAAGCCATTTCTTCATAATCCCTGTTTTATTTTAAAAACCAAAAATGAAAACAAAGAGAAGAGAAACTAGAGACCTGTCAGCACTAATTTATTTGGCTCTAATGCAGAGGTGGGCATTGAGGGCCACAGCCCTGCATGTTTTCCAACTATCCTTGCCTTACCAATACTGATTACCTGGGTCAGGAGTGTTCTGCCAATCAAAGCTGGAAAGTACTAATTTATTTTGTCTTCCCCCACTTTTTTATATACTGAAGTATTGAAGCTGCTCCCCCTGATCTTCCAGTAACAAGCAGTGAGCAGGAAAATCTGGGCCCAGCTCCAAGTTTAATGAACAGGAGACAAAGGAAGTGAAACCAAAGCTCAGCTAGTTCTGCTGCTGCTGGTCATTTGTTGACGATTCAAAGAGTCAGAATCTAAATGTCAGAGTCCACCAGCAGAAATCAGGTGTTAAAGGTTCCTCTTTCTCCAGTGATCATATGACCAATGGGGCCTTACAGTTTAATATGATTTTGTTGTTTCTGTTTACAGTTGCTGTCCTCCTGTTTGTAGATAGTATCTTCCAGTTTCCAGATGTTTTCCTCCTATTTCCAGATGTTTTCTTCCTACTAATGTCACCTCAGATGTTAGAGACATGGTATCCTCCTCACATGTAACCTGTCGACATGTTGTTCAATACGTCTTTGAGAAGAAACCATGTGGCAGCTACATCTGTTTTGGTAAATTGTTTAATGGAGAATATTAGATTAAGCTTATATTAATAATGTAAACATGTTTCTCCTTCTCTCTGACATTTCTGACCAATGAATTTGTGCATATGAATAAACAGTTAATAATTGTAATTCATTGTAAAACATTGTAATATAATGTTGTATTAAGAGTGATCTATTAGAAATCAAATATATCTAAGAATGAGCCTCTTAAATCTGCATTAAATCTTCCTCCTCCTCCTGTTTTATTCCTCACCTCCTTTATTGTTTAACCTCATACAGTCTCTGTTAGTCATGTTTTTAATGTTGACATTTTATGTTTGACTCACTCAGACAAATTCTTCACACTGTCACAGTTTCCACCACCTTTACTGAGACAAAACCTTATTCTTCACAGATACTGCTGATGAAAGTCTTCAGTGGACACACCCTCACATGTCAACGAGCAGAGTATCAGATAGATAATGAATGCTGTCCTATGTGCCCCTCAGGTATGAGCCAACTGAATGGGAACGTTTTTGTTATGTTGTTAGTGTTGGGGACTGCCCCACTGAATGCTGGTATATATTTAATGACTGCTGCAGAGCTTTTGTCAGGGAGTCAGACTCATCATATTGAGTTTATTGCACAAGATTTGACCATACACATGTTAGTGTCTTTGAGGTAGTTTCTGAAATAAATAAACAACAGATATGAATAGTCATTGTGCAAATATAACCAAGGACTTAACATATCACAAACTCGATAATAAACAACTTCGTAAGGTGCATTGATATATGGAATATAAACTGAGAAATATACTGTATCAGCAATATCTCAGTGTGAATAACAATCTGCATTGTGCAATGAAGATTACAAACACAAATATGAGTTATATATAGAAATGAGACTATCATTAATGCACAGGTTGTTGATCGTTTAAGAAGATTGATTGTAAACATGAACAGTGCACATGACAAAGCTAATGTGCTAAGCTGTTTGTTAAACAGGTTCGTATTACACTCATAAAGATTCCTAACATCAATGATATAAATACTGTCAAGTTAACACAACAGTGGTACACTGTAATCTAGGTAATTAACATACATCGAAGTAACTTACTTTGTCACACACTTTTTTTTTGCACATAAACGCTGCACCTGAGTGTGAGCATGCGATGTGACTGCCTCACTGAAGTAACTTAGTGAACAGGCAGTTACACTAAGAAGGTACTTGCTGTGAGCACTACGTTATTTACGCAAATCATTACTGAAACATCACACAGATCACAAGTGTTAAACTTAAAGGGGAAGAATTCACAACCGCCGCTCCCACATTTGAGCAGCAAATGGGTAATCGACAGAGTGCAAGAAGGAAGGTATCAACATCCATTGAGCTGAGAAGCTCATTGTGTACTGCCCTAGTTTCTGAGATATTTGAAGATTAGCCCCCAGCGTTTTTCATTTTGCCTCCCTATTCTGACAAGGTACGGGTCAAAGCAATCAACACCAGTCGAGTGGAAAGGTGGACAGAGCAGTCGGAGGTGTTCTGGTGGCAAATCTGCCATTTGCGGAACTTTCGGCTGTGCTCTCCATCGCTTACAGAACAAACAGTGTAGTTGGTGGTACTTTATGGCCTGATGTCCTCTGAGAATCCAGTACTGTCTCCGTATTTCAGAGAAGACACTTTCTGCTCTTGGGTGTGACAGATTCTTTGATAAAGGAGCTTTGTTACTGTGTGTCTTGGGTCCAGCACATTGTGGTGGATTTGTTCTGGGTCTGAGTTTGCTGGTAATGTTAACCAAGGGTATCACTTGTACAGTTCCACCGAAGCCCCAGTGTGGGCTCCATCGGGTCAACATGGATTTGAACTAACTACTGCTCTGTGGCAGAGGAGCAGGCTTCAGTAGGAAGATGGGTGACCACAGCTGGGTGGCTACTAGCCCACTGTCTGAGGTCAAGTCCTCCTTCGACTAACATGCATAATTGCATAATTGATCTAATGTTTGTTTGGCTGCAGCAACAGTAGGAAAGCTTGCGAGGCAATCGTCCACATAGAAACTCTGGTATACTATTTGTTGTAACCCTGGAGATTTGGCTTTCGAAGTACGAGCATGATGTTGCAGAGTGAAGATGGCAGCACTTGCCATTCATACACATCTGGGGGGTTCTCACTCTGTAGGTCTCTTTAAATGAAACGGAGAAAGGGTCTGTCCTTGGGTAGAGTTAAGAGATAGACCCTGGTGTTTGAACGAACAGTTGAAAACCAGTCGTGGCTCACCAGATGGTGGAGCCGGTACCATGATTCTGCTGTCTGGGCTGCTTCCCTTTGGTTGTGTTTGGCTACATAACCTGCTTCAATGAGTTTGGCAATTTGGATTCTGCAGTACACCCTGGATCCCTTTCTTCTTCCATGTCTCACTACAGGTTTTCTCTCTATCATAACTGTACACTCAGTCAATTTCCCTCTCTAGTTAGTTACATCTGTTACGTCATGTCGTCATCTGTGGAGGTTGAAAAAGTAACAAGCCTGTTTTGATAATGTAAGAAGTAGAAAGTACAGATATTTCCATTTAAATGTAGGGAGTAAAAGTAAAACATCATCAGAAAAATAAATACTCAAGTAAAGTACAGATACCTGAAAAATCTACTTAAGTACAGTAACGAAGTATTTGTAATTCATTACTTCCCATCTCTGTCAGGTTGTAGTAATGAGTGCCTAGCCCGTAACATGCACATTATACTCAGGATTATACGTCTTCAACCAACAGAAACATGATATTGTATGAAGTTAAATGTTTTATTTATTTTTTTTGTCCACAGGAAATCGAGTTAAAACAGATTGTACAGAGTTCAGAAGTACGTCCTGCCTCCCCTGCACTGAGGGAACCTTTATGAATCAGCCCACTGGACTCAAACAGTGTTTTTCCTGTGCACACTGTGGTAAAAGTAAAAATGTTGTTTGAACATGTTAAAGGCTGATTTGCCTTTGTTGTGACAAAAATGCAGAAACAAAGACATATGTAATACTGCCAGATGATAGAGTGATAAAGTATGATAAACACATGATAAAGTATACAGTGGTCTGTATAAGTGATTTCACAGGGCAATGTAGTTTTGGATTTTGTTTTCCCTTAATAATACAAACCTTCATTTAAAAACTTCATGACGTGTTTACTCGTGTTATCTTTGACTAATATTTAAATTAGTTTGATGATCTGAAACATTAAAGTGTGACAAACATGCAAAAAAATAAGAAATCAGGAAGGGGGCCAACACTTTTTCACACCACTGTAAGCTGTTAATGTCAGCTGACACTTTGTGTTTCTAAACAACAATGAGCCTGTGTTTATCAGTTGGAGCTGCAGGAATGAGAGAGCTGACAGAAGTCACTGCTCCTCTGTCTCCTTTCTTCTGCAACAGTGAAATCATTTCCACTGGGCTGTACACACCAGACAAGCTATTTCTGTAGTGTATTTCAGTTCATTTTTAATTGTAGTATTACATTTCTTTACAATACCATAAAATTAAAGGACATCTGTAGTAATGTAATAGCTTGTTGCTCTCTGGTACATTCAACAGTGATCAGTTCATATGTAACCCTGTATCTGTGTTGACAGATTCTGGTCTGAAGATAAAGAGTTCGTGTACATTTATATCAGATACAGTTTGTGAACCACTGGAGGGATTCTACTGTATTGACTCTACAGGGGACGGATGTGAGGCAGCACAGAAACACAAACAGTGTCAACCAGGACAATACATCAGCCAGAAAGGTTTGAGTTTGAAATGAGAATGACAGAGTTCATTAAACTGACCTGACTGATGATTAGCTCATGAAAGATGTGATGTTTAAACAGAATGATCTGCTCAAGACAGGTCATGGTGACAGAAACGAGCCTGTGTTGTCTCCATGTGTGGCAAAGGAAACAGGGCAGTAACCCTTCTTATTGTCTTCATCCAGTTAGTGAAGATGCCACAGAAAATGTTTACTGTATAAAGCAGAGGTGGGGACCTGCCACAGTTAAAAGGACAACACTGAATCAACATGAGACAATAAGAGTAGTGTTGGTCTTTTTGTTAGGTTCATTTCTTATTAACTAGTATCAACATATTCCTTACTTAAATGTTTACATAAAACATCAATGTTCATAATACTTAGATATTTATTGTTTGCTTGAGCAATAACAATAGTCCAATGATATGTTTTCTGAGCTGTTTTTAATTTGTGTGTGTACAGGAACAGCTTCCACAGACACTGTGTGCTCTGACTGCAGTGAGGGAACATTTTCAAATGGGACATTTGAATCTTGTCGACCACACACACAGTAAGTGAAGCATCAGACATGAACACACCTGGTTCTTACAACAGCAGTGAATTCATGACGTCCTCCACATGTTGATGTTACAAATGTCCCTCTGACTTTTCAGATGTGACTCAGTGAATCTTCAGCTGATTAAAGCAGGAACAGCTTCAACTGATGCTGAATGTGGAGAACACAGTTCAACAATGATGACAGGAATTGTGATTGGTGTTATTGTTGTGTTCATGTTAATGATTGGAACATCTGCATATTTAATATATTATCTCAAGAAGAAAGGTATATTTTAAGATCACACAACAAAATCATTATGCTTGAAATAGATAAATATATTGTCAAAGATTTATTGTCATTACATTGTTGTTTGAATCTTTTTTTGTTGAACATATTTAATTACAGAAAGAACAAGAAATCAAGAGAAGGATGCCTGGGTGTATTTTAAGAAGAAGAAGAAGAAGAATGCTTATTAATCCCCAAGGGGACATTCAATTGTTACAGCAGTTATTCTAATTTAAAGTTATTAAATTTATACTACTATTTAAATTATATTAATAGTAATTAAAGTAAGATCAGATAACCTTTATTTGTCCCGCAATGGGGAAATTGCGTTGTTGCAACAGGAACTTTACTTTGTAAAGCATAACTTTACAACAGTGGGGTTTATGCTCTTGCCCAGTGCTGATGGGTTTGAATCTTCAGCTGATTAAAGCAGGAACAGCTACAACTGATGCTGAATGTGGAGAACACAGTTCAACTCACACGATTCTAATCTGGGTTTTAGTGTTTTTTATTATTAATTTGCCTATTTATGGTTGGGTTTGGGTTTGTGGTTTACTCAGTCAGAAGGAAGAAACTACATTTGACATGTCTAACAGGTAAGATTTCAAAATATTATTATGGTTTTGATGAATGATGATACATTCAGCCAAGTTGATGATAAAGATGTTTTTCATTGGATTTGTTTATAACAGGGTTATTCTGAGCAGGAGGGGCAGCTGTTCCCAGAGACGTATGTTTGTTACTCTCTTTTTGAAATTGTAATGTGCACTGTAGAACATAATTGGTTTATCTAAATAATTGAAATATTAATAAATTGTATATTTTGCCACAATGGATCCCACAAATGGAGGAGAAGTAACATAAACATAACTGGACAGCAGCAGGTAAAAGAAGCTTTGTAATTTTCATTAAAGTGTATTTTGACAGAAGATTACCTGTCTGAGCTACACTAGCTAACGTCTTAGAATGGATTTAGAATGAGACTACACACACATATACATAGATACAGGCTTTGTTCACTGCAGAGTAAATGTGATCTAGAATCCAGTAAAAATATAGTGGCTAAAGGAAGCAGTGTTTAAGTGTGCATTCTTCAGTCACAGCTCCTGGATGGAGGTCACAAACAGTCTGTGATTATCTGCAATAGTTATCTGTGACATATGTGGATTTCTTTCTGCTGTAGCTATTGTTTTACTCAGTCTCAGCCAGTTTCACAAGCCAAACATTTAACCATGTTCTTTCTGTTGAATCTCAGGGAAAACAACCATCCTCAGGAGCTGCCACACAGTTCAGGTTGCAGAAAGAATCACTGGTGCCAACCTGCCCTGCATCGAGGACCTAATGGGGAAATGGAAATAGAAGAAATGTTCAATTGAAAACCTGTTCAGTGACCATACTGCTGTTCTGACCAGCCTTATTACCTGGAATGGCTCTGGTGTTTAATGTAATTAAACAACATTCCTGTCTGTAATGAGATTTTAGATATCCATAACAGCATTTTTCCTCATCAAAATAGTATTTTCACTGGTAATAGTGGTTGTAAGGTTCCCAGTTATGTAATGCTTTGCCTTTTGAAATGAAGTTTGACCCGCGGCAATGAATGGATTGTTGTCAAGTCATGGCACATGGATAAAACACCCTTGCTGCTTGGCGTCCATGTTTTATTGATAATGAACAACAGAACGTCTCTTCTAACTCAATTTCAAGTACAAGCACAGACAAGAAAAAAGGTGTGTGCCCTCTAGTGTTGAAGTTAGGTAACAGCTTCTGCTTTGAGCCTTAAAATATAGAAATGATGCTTACAAGCATGTTTCCTGTTTACTGTTAATAAAAAACAAAATGTCCTGAAAATACATAAAAATTTGTGGGTTTTTTTTCCCAATATTTTTCATTCTGAAAAGACAATATGAAGTACTTGATAGCTAAAGGATCTGCCTCCCATTCTATTTTTTACTCTTACAAAATAGAAAATAAAGTTAATAAAGATCACATTTTAAAAAATCTCAAAAGTATGATCTGTTATTTTCAGAGCCACAGTGTTTTCACTGGCTGAGTGGTCCTCATTCTGAGTAAAGTGCCCTCCATCCATTCTTCATCTACAACTTATCCCTGCTATCCAGGGTCATGGGGGTCATGGGCCAATCCCAGCATGCAGTGAGTTGGAGGTAGGGTCCACCCTGTAAATATCAGCAGTCTATCACAGGGCTGACACCCAGAGACACACAGAGAGACACACACTGATATGTAAACTGTGACAGTGCTAGCATCATCAGTAAATGAAGGGATCCTGTAATAACAAAACTGTATTGCTGCCAATAACTACATGCATATATTGATAGTTATAGCAGTTATATTCAGATTTACAGTATATAGATATATCAACAAACTCAGGACAAAGTAGGAACAGCATTTTGTTCATTTAATCTCAAAGTAGGGAGAAGTGTGCAATCTTTAGCACTACAACAGATAAATGATACAAGACCTGAGGACATTGTTTCGTCAGAATCATGTTTGTCACTGCCAGTTTACATTATAGTCATTCAGACAGCAGACCAGACATCGTAATGGAAATATTACAGACAATATGAGATTAACTGTTACATTCATATGGATTGCAGCACATATTGGCTTAAAGCTAAATGAAACAGCAGGTGAGATTGCAATAGAGGCAACAAAACTAATTAAATTAATATGATAGTTAGCTTAAGTTGAGATGAGAAGTACATGAAGAAGTAGAAAAGAGATCAAGAATGAGATTTGGACATGCTTCCTGCTGAACAAACCCAGCATAGGCCAGCAGAGCTAGTGACCAGCATGACCAGCACTTATACTGGTATATGTTGTGCTGTGGTGCTGGAATGCTGGTCACCAACATGGGATGCACATATAGTCCACAATAACTCATATGAACTTCTTTTGCTTTGAGTATAGTAACTGTATTAACCAGCAGGACAACATTCAGGTTTTATCATTAGTAGCAGTAAAGATATATTTTAATAAGAAACTCAACTCTGTTATCCGTTTAATTTCTGCACCTTAAAACATATTTTGTATATTTTTCGTTTGTTTTGATGGTTAGTTCTACTCCTTACCAGTTGGTGGCAGTAATGTAGCAACTGCGAAGTAACTAATTCCTGAAGACAGGAATTTCCTGGAAAATTCCTTCCATCTTTTCCTTCTGTGAAAGACGTGTTCAGTTTGGGCCATGTAGGAGAGAAGTAACGGTAAGACAGTGTATATTTTTGTATAAAGACATTTTCCATCCGTGTACATGTTTGTTACATCACAGCTGAACCTTTAGCCCAGGTCGGACCAGTGTATCGTTGTGGTTCCTCGTTGGTCCTGAATGTCCCCGTTTTCCAAAGGTCTCAGCAGACTGCGCCTTTATCTCTTATTTCAGGCTGAAATACGGAGCGTTATTTCCGCAAACGCTGCAGCTCCTTGTTTCTCTTCGTAAATATATTAGAAAACTGTTAAACACCAATGTCAATGTAAATGTTAACGTAAAGACTCAGCAGCAGCAGAGACGACTGTACAATTCCTTCTTTCTTCTTTTCCTTTTGGCTGCTCCATTCAGCGGTCACCCTGAATAATGTTCTAAAAGTAACAGGATGGTTTAATCAATATAACTTATATTGTTCAATCCTATCACATTGTGAATCAAATGAAATCTCACATATCAACCACTAAGTTAAAACATGGGTCTACAGTGACCAGTGATATTCAGGGTCAGCAAAAATATTGGATTTTTTTCCTATTGCACAGTAACATCTACTTTAATGAAGTGCTTCTAAACACATATATATCATAGAGGGGACTTGGACTGAAGTCACAGTCTTCTCCTTTCAGCTGCTCCCTTCAGGGGTCACCACAGCGAATCATCTGCCTCCATTTAACCCTATCCTCTGTATCCTCCTCACCCACACCAACTATCCTCATGTCCTCCTTCACTACATCCAAGAACCTCCTCTTTGGTCTTCCTCTAGGCCTCCTTCCTGGCAGCTCTAACCTCAGCATCCTTTTACCAATGTATTCACTGTCCCTCCCCTGAACATGTCCAAACCATCTCAATCTGGCCTCCCTGGCTTTTTCTGCAAAACATCTAACATGAGCTGTCCCTCTGATGTCCTCATTCTTGATCTTGTCCATCCTCCTCACTCCAAGAGAGAACCTCAACATCTTCAGCTCTGCTACCTCCAGCTCTGCCTCCTGTCTTTTTCTCAGTGCCACTGTCTCTAAACCATATTCATATGTTTGATTTGGCTTAAACTTTACGTTGGATGCTCTTCCTGACACAACCCTCACAGGAAAAACATTTACCCGGACTAGGGACCGGCACATGAAGATGCTGGATTGTGCCTCCCTGTGGTTGCATTAGAGACGAATGTACAATAATTACCATAATTATTAATAAAGGAGAAATTCAAAGAGAAGACACAGGCCATTTCTTCATAATCCCTGTTTTATTTTAAAAACCAAAAATGAAAACAAAGAGAAGAGAAACTAGAGACCTGTCAGTGCTAATTTATTTGGCTCTAATGCAGAGGTGGGCACTGAGGGCCACAGCCCTGCATGTTTTCCAACTATCCCTGCCTTACCAATACTGATTACCTGGGTCAGGAGTGTTCTGCCAATCAAAGCTGGAAAGCACTAATTCATTTTATCTTCCCCCACTTTTTTATATACTGAAGTATTGAAGCTGCTCCCCCTGATCTTCCAGTAACAAGCAGTGAGCAGGAAAATCTCGGCCCAGCTCCAAGTTTAATGAACAGGAAACAAAGGAAGTGAAACCAAAGCTCAGCTAGTTTTGCTGCTGCTGGTCATTTGTTGACAATTCAAAGAGTCAGAATCTAAATGTCAGAGTCCACCAGCAGAAATCAGGTGTTAAAGGTTCCTCTTTCTCCGGTGATCATGTGACCTATGGGGCCTTACAGTTGAATATGATTTTGTTTCTTTGGTTTACAGGTGCTGTTCTCCTGTTTGAAGATAGGAGGACATCTCCAGTTTCCAGATGTTTTCCTCCTGTTTCCAGATGTTTTCTTCCTACTAATGTCACCTCAGATGTTAGAGTCATGGTATCCTCCTCACATGTAACCTGTCGACATGTTGTTCAATACGTCTTTGAGAAGAAACCATGTGGCAGCTGCATCTGTTTTGGTAAATTGTTTAATGGAGAATATTAGATTAAGCTTATATTAATAATGTAAACATGTTTCTCCTTCTCTCTGAGATTTCTGACTGAGTTTGTGCATATAAATAAACAGTTAAATTAATTGTAAAACATTGTAATACAGTATAATGTAATATTAAGAGTGATCTATTAGCAGAAATCAAATATATCTAAGAATGAGTCGTTTAAATCTTCCTCCTCCTCCTGTTTTATTCCTCACCTCCTTTGTTTAACCTCACAAACAGGTCAAATTCTTCACACTGTTACAGTTTCCACCACCTTTACTGAGACAAAACCTTATTCTTCACAGATACTGCTGATGAAAGTCTTCAGTGGACACACCCTCACATGTCATCGAGCAGACTATCAGACAGATAATGAATGCTGTCCTATGTGCCCCTCAGGTATGAGCCAACTGAATAGGAAAGTTTTTGTTATGTTGTTAGTGTTGGGGATTGCCCCACTGGATGCTGGTTTATATTTAATGACTGCTGCAGAGCTTTTGTCAGGGAGTCAGACTCATCATATTGAGTTTGACCGTTTATTGCACAAGATTTGACCATACACATGTTAGTGTCTTTGAGGTAGTTTCTGAAATAAATAAACAACAGATATGAATAGTCATTGTGCAAATATAACCAAGGACTCAACATATCACAAACTCGATAATAAACAACTTCATAAGGTGCACTGATATATGGAGTATAAACAGAAATATATCAGCAATATCTCAGTGTGAATAACAATCTGCATAGTGCAATGAAGATTACAAACACAAATATGAGTTATATATAGAAATGAGACTGTATCATTAATGCACAGGTTGTTGATGGTTTGAGAAGATCAACTGTAAACATGAACAGTGCACGCGACAAAGCTAATGTGCTAAGCTGTTTGTTAAACAGGATCGTATTACACTCATAAAGATCCCTAACATCAATGATATAAATACTGTCAAGTTAACACAACATTGGTACACTGTAATCTAGGTAATTAACAATATACATCGAAGTCACTTACTTTGTCACACACTTTGTCTTGCACATAAACGCTGCACCTGAGTGTGAGCATGTGATGTGACTGCCTCACTGAAGTAACTTAGTGAACAGGCAGTTACACTAAGAAGGTACTTGCTGTGAGCACTACGTTATTTACGCAAATCATTACTGAAACATCACGCAGATCACAAGTGTTAAACTTAAAAGGGGAAGAATTCACAACCGCTGCTCCCACATTTGAGCAGCAAATGGGTAATTAAGGGAATTCTCTAAATGTCTTTGGTATTACCTTCTAAAGCAGGCAACTCTATCAGACGGGCAACTGGTCTGATGTAAGCCTTACCACTAGTGACAACTTCAGCAGTCCGCACACATCCATCACTACTAGGCAGTGTCTTTTGAACTCGGCCTATGGGCCACTGAGCTCTTGGGGGTTGCGGATCCACAGTCATTATGACAGAGTCAACTTCCAGGTTCTTTGAAGCTTTATGCCACTTCTACCGAGTCTGGAGCGTAGGCAAGTAGTTTCTAGTGAAGTGTATCCAGAACTGGTCCACCATGTTCTGACAGTGACGCCATCTCCACCGCCCCATGTCTCCTGGAGTGTATGCCACCTGAGGCAGTGATGAATCCTGCCGCCCCATAAGGAGAATATTAGGAATAATCAGATCTATGTCAGCAACATCTGTTGAGGCATATTCTAGTGGTTTCAAATTGAGGATCCCTTCCACTTCTGCTAGCATTGTGGACAGAACATTTTTGGTGACAGCTTGGGTTTTGACAGCCATCTGGAGGGCATTCTTTAAGGAACAGACATCACGCTCCCATATCCCTCCAAAGTGTGGAGCAGTGAGGGGATTAAACTTGAAGCTAATCTGATAGTTTGAAAACTGGGCTTTAAGTTCTAATCTTCTCGTTATTCTTTGTTAGCTCCCCGGAAGATGGTGCCACAATCAGAACGGATCTTATATTGTTAGAAAGTCAACAGACGTAGGAGGCAGCTCCGCGCATGCGCACCGCGCTGCAGTCTGTCCATACTGAGCCTAGGAGCGCAGTTACCCTGAATGAATCTAATCTTAAATTGGTAGTGGTCAATTTGTACTGTTCAGTTGATTCCCTTTTGGCTCGCTGTATCCTGTCTGTTTGGCGGGAACCTTGAGTGTGGTGTGCGTCATTACCGAACAGTAAGTTCTGAAGTTCATATTGTGTTATGAACGATTAACAGCGCGACCGTGTGGCTCGGGGTTACATTACGCTGCTACGTAACTTGTGTTGGGGAACTAATACAAGAGATTTGCATGTAGCCTGTGTGTTGACGTTGTCACGTCGTTAATATTAATGCCACTCGTGTGAATGGTTGGATGTATCCTACAGATGTTTGTGACATTATAGTATTGTTAGCTGAGAAGTGACTATGCATCTTATGTCCCTTAGTGCAGTTCCTTAATTGTAAGGATGTTGTTCGCCTGTAGATGGCGGTGTTGTTACACCCTCCATGTTAATCCTGATGTTAAGTTTATTGGTATGATTACATCTGTAATAGACAGTGTGGGTGGCAATATTGTATACAAATGTGTATTGTTTATTTGTTTTGTAGACCACACCCACCTACATACCCACATCTGTGTACTATTTGGAGCTCAGTAAAGATTTTGGAGAAGTATCACTTCAGCAGTGTTCTTATCGACACTGCACGGTGACACTACCTTCATACGGCCATGCACCCATACAGTCCACCTATCTTGCTCCTCTCATAACCTTCGAAACAAATATGGTTTAACTCTTTTGGCCATGAACCGCTGGAGTGCAAGAAGGAAGGCATCAACATCCATTGAATTGAGGATCTCAATGTGTACTGCCTTAGTTGTGAGACATTTGAAGATTAGCCCCCAGCGTTTTTTATTTCGCCTCCCTATTTTGACAAGGTGTGGGCCAAAGCAGTCAACACCAGTCGAGTGGAAAGGTGGACAGAGCAGTCGGATCTGTATAAACACTTCTTGTATAAACAACCTGCACAGTGCTGGTACAGGGAACAAAACAACACATTCACCGTGAATCATTCTTGGAGCCGTCAACATCAAACAGTTCTTTTAAATATGGTCAAGGATGGACAAAGTCTTGCTTTGCCTTATCAGCTGCATCATTATCGGATTCTGCAGTACACCCTGGATTCCTTTCTTCCTCCATGTCACCCTACAGGTTTTCTCTCTATCATAACTGTACACTCAGTCAATTTCCCTCTCTAGTTAGTTACATCTGTTACGTCATGTCGTCATCTGTGGAGGTTGAAAAAGTAATGAGCCTGTTTTGATAATGTAAGAAGTAGAAAGTACAGATATTTCCGTTTAAATGTAGGGAGTAAAAGTAAAACGTCATCAGAAAAATAATTACTCAAGTAAAGTACAGATACCTGAAAAATCTACTGAAGTACAGTAACGAAGTATTTGTAATTCATTACTTCCCATCTCTGTCAGGTTGTAGTAATGAGTGCCTAGCCCGTAACATGCACATTATACTCAGGATTATACGTCTTCAACCAACAGAAACATGATATTGCATGAAGTTTAATGTTTTATTTATTTTTTTTGTCCACAGGAAATCGAGTTAAAACAGATTGTACAGAGTTCAGAAGTACGTCCTGCCTCCCCTGCACTGAGGGAACCTTTATGAATCAGCCCACTGGACTCAAACAGTGTTTTTCCTGTGGCCACTGTGGTAAAGGTAAAAATGTTGTTTGAACATGTTAAAGACTGATTTGCCTTTGTTGTGACAAAAATGCAGAAACAAATACATATGTAATACTGCCAGATCAGTGAAGATATTTTAGGTATGTCCTCAGGAAGTCACTGGATACGTCACATGATAAAGTACAAGTTGTTAATATCAGCTGACACTGTGTTTCTAAACAACAATGAGCCTGTGTTTATCAGTGGGAGATTCAGGAATGAGAGAGCTGACAGAAGTCACTGCTCCTCTGTCTCCTTTCCTCTGCCGTGGTGAAATTATTTCCACTGGGCTGTACACAGCAGACAAGCTATTTCTGTAGTGTATTTCAGTTCATTTTTAATTGTAGTATTACAGTTCTTTAAAATACCATAAAATTAAAGGACATCTATAGTAATGTAATAGCTTGTTGCTCTCTGGTGCATTCAACAGTGATCAGTTCATATGTAACCCTGTATCTGTGTTGACAGATTCTGGTCTGAAGATAAAGAGATCGTGTACATTTATATCAGATACAGTTTGTGAACCACTGGAGGGATTCTACTGTATTGACTCTACAGGGGACGGATGTGAGGCAGCACAGAAACACAAACAGTGTCAACCAGGACAATACATCAGCCAGAAAGGTTTGAGTTTGAAATACCAGAGTTCATTAAACTGACCTGACTGATGATTAGCTCATGAAAGATGTGATATTTAAACAGAATGATCTGCTCGAGTTTGGGGTTTGAAGTTGCCACTATTCAGTATAAATTGAGTCTGAGAAATGCTGTGAAAGTTGGATGGGTTTGTGTTTTCAAGATTTAAACACTTAAAATGTCTAAAATGACTAAGTAAAAAAAAGTAAATTATCTTTATCACTGGACCTTTTAAGTGACATGAAAACACTGAAACTGTCCACCTGTCTACTCTGTGGGTCATTTCAGGGTCACCCCATGCTGTACCTGATTGTTTTCCTCACAGAGACTGTGGTTGGTGGGTTTTCATAGAAAATAACAAGGGCTGTAGGTGTGGAAACATCTGCCCATATGTTCTTCTTAGCCCTGAAAAGCAAGAAACAGTTTTAGTCTCTGCTGTGAACATTTCATACCAGCTCTAACTGACGTGATCTGATAATTATATTAACATAAATGCTGAAGCAATAGGTTGGTGTCTTCCAACACAAATTGAAGTCTATTATGAATGACATATCAACATCTTCTTTAAATATTTGCATAAAAAATTAGTGCTCATAACAATTAAATATTTCATGTTCACACGAACTATAACAACAACCCGTTGATATGTTTTCTGAACTGTTTTTAATTTGTGTGTGTACAGGAACAGCTTCCACAGACACTGTGTGCTCTGACTGCAGTGAGGGAACATTTTCAGATGGGACATTTGAATCTTGTCGACCACACACACAGTAAGTGAAGCATCAGACATGAACACACCTGGTTCTTACAACAGCAGTGAATTCATGACGTCCTCCACATGTTGATGTTACAAATGTTCCTCTGACTTTTCAGATGTGACTCAGTGAATCTTCGGCTGATTAAAGCAGGAACAGCTTCAACTGATGCTGAATGTGGAGAACACAGTTCAACTCTGATGACAGGAATTGTGATTGGTGTTATTGTTGTGTTCATGTTAATGATTGGAACATCTGCATATTTAATATATTATCTCAAGAAGAAAGGACCTTTTAAAGGTATATTTTAAGATTATACAACAAAATCATTAGGCTTGAAATAGATAAATATATTGTCAAAGATTTATTGTCATTACATTGTTGATTGAAGCTTTTTTGTTGAACATATTTAATTACAGAAAGAACAAGAAATGCAGAGAATGATGCCAAGGTAAGTTTTGTACTCTTGTTACTGATTTTACTAAATCTGGTTTCTGTTCACTGTACACTTTTTAAATATATGACGCCGCTTTTTTATCAATATTTCACAAAAAGAAACCTCTTAAAAGAAAAGAAGGATCAGCCACCTGTGAAGAGGTGCAGATAAGAAAGCTGTGTCTGCTTCATTAACATGTCTGAGCTGTGATGTCTTTTCAAATGTATATGATCCATCCATCATCTATACCTGCTTATTCCTTAACCAGGGTCACAGGGATCTCCCAGTTCTCTTTCAGGTGGAAGGCAGGAGTACACCCTGGACAGGTCACCAGGCCATCAGTCCATATAGACACATAGAGACAAACACACACACTCACACACATTCCTATGGGCAATTTAGAGTCACCAATTAACCTGACATACATGTCAACACAGAAAGGCTGGGTTGCGAACCCAGGACCTTCTTGCTGTGAGGCAACAGTGCTAACCACTCAGTCACCATGCTGCCCTTTGTATATGATGTTGGATGCTTGGCAGTGTAGAGAAATTAAATGAGTCCTGCTCTGTGCTGGGCTACATATTGGTGATTAGCACTTTTGCCTCACAGCAAGAAGGTCCCTGGTTCGAAACCCAGCAGGGGCCTTTCTGTGTAGAGTTTGCATATTCTCCCTGTGCTTGCGTGGGTTTTCTCCAGGTACTCTGGTTTCTTCCCACAGTCCAAAAATGTGTGTCAGGTTGATTGGTGACAGGAGTGAGTGTGTGTGCCCTTAACACCATTCAGCCCTTCCTGATGAGTAAAATGCTGCTCAGGATGGGTGTCAGCTCCTCCACTGTCTCCTGGATTGCTGATTACTTGTCTGACAGGCCCAAGTTTGTGCGGTAGGGAGCTCCCTGTCTGAGACTGTGATCAGTAATGTGCCCTGTTCCTTTTCTGTTCACCCTATACACTTCCAGTACAGCTCTGGGTCCGGCCACCTGCCGAAGTTCTCCAATGACTCTGGGGGAGTATTGAGATAGACAGCAGGCAGAGTACAGAATGCTGATCGGAGACTTTGTGGAGTGGTCCCAGGCCAATCACCTGCTACTTAATGTGGACAAGACCAAAGAACTGGTAGTGGAATTCAGGAGGAAGAGGACACCAGTGGAACCCATAATCACCTATGGCCAGGAGGTGGAATTTGTGGACCACTACAAATACCTTGAACACTTGAACAGCAGGCTGGACTGGAAGGACAACAGTGATGCTGTTTACAAGAAGGGCATGAGTAGACTTCGTGAGGAAGCTTAGGTCCTTTAATGGATGCAGCAGGATGTGGGAGCTTTCTACCAGGCTGTAGTTGCGACAGTATGCTGAGCACTGTATACATATATATATATATATATATATATATATATATATATATATGTATAAAAAGGTCAGCTGCAGGGACAGGACGACTGGTTGCAATTGATGGAAAGATGAATGCGGCCAAGTACAGAGATATCCTGGAAGAAAACCTCTTCCAGAGTGCTCAGGACCTCAGACTGGGCCGAAGGTTCACCTTTCAACAGGACAATGACCATAAGCACACAGCTAAAATAACAAAGGAGTGGCTTCGGAACAACTCTGTGACCGTTCTTGACTGGCCCAGCCAGAGCCCTGACCTAAACCCAATTGAGCATCTCTGGAGAGACCTGAAAATGGCTGTCCACCAACGTTCACCATCCAACCTGACAGAACTGGAGAGGATCTGCAAGGAAGAATGGCAGAGGATCCCCAAATCCAGGTGTGAAAAACTTGTTGCATCATTCCCAAGAAGACTCATTGCTGTACTAGCTCAAAAGGGTGCTTCTACTCAATACTGAGCACAGGGTCTGACCATGTGATATTTCAGTTTTTCTTTTTTAATAAACTTGCAAAAATTTCTACATTTCTGTTTTTTTCTGTCAAGATGGGGTGCTGAGTGTACATTAATGAGAAATAAAATGAACTTTTTTGATTTTGGCAAATGGCTGCAATGACACAAAGAGTGAAAATTTTAAAGGGGTCTGAATACTTTCCGTACCCACTGTATATATATGTATATATGTATATATATATATATATATATATATATAAAAAATTCCCGTCTCACCACCATGGGTGGTGTGTCTTCCTCAATCTCGGGTCCCCTACCAGAGGCCTGGGAGTTTGAGGGTTCTTCGCAGTATCTTAGCTGTTCCTAGCACTGCGCTCTTCTGGACTGAGATCTCTGATGTGTTTCCTGGGATCTGTTGGAGCCAATCTCCCAGTTTGGGGGTCACAGCCCCAAGGGTGCCGATTACCACGGGGACCACTGTTACCTTCACCTTCCACATCTTTTCTAGCTCTTCTTTAAGCCCTTGGTATTTCTCCAGCTTCTCATGTTCCTTCTTTCTGATGTTGCTATCACTTGGGATCGCTACATCTACCACTACGGCTTTCTTCTGTTGTTTGTCCACCAGTACTATGTCTGGTTGGTTAGCCATCACCAGTTTGTCGGTCTGTATCTGGAAGTCCCACAGGATCTTAGCTTGGTCATTCTCCCTCACCTTTGGAGGTGTGTCCCATTTTGACCTTGGGACCTCCAGCCCATACTCGGCACAGATGTTCCTGTACACTATGCCGGCCACTTGGTTATGGTGTTCCATGTACGCTCTGCCTGCTAGCATCTTACAACCTGCTGTTATGTGCTGGATTGTCTCAGGGGCATCTTTGCACAGCCTGCACCTGGGGTCCTGCCTGGTGTAGTAGATCCCGGCCTCTACCGATCTTGTGCTCAGGGCCTGCTCTTGTGCTGCTACGATCAGTGCCTCTGTGCTGTCTTTCAGTCCATCTTTTTCCAGCCACCGGTAGGACTTTTCGATATCAGCCACTTCTTGTATCTGTCGATGGTACATGCCGTGCAGGGGTTTTTCCTGCCATGATGGTTCTTGCTCTTCGTCCTCTGCATCGGGCTTCTGTTGCCTGAGATATTTACTAAGTATTCCATCGCTTGGGGCCATCTTCCTGATGTACTCATGGATCTTGGCCGTTTCATCTTGGATGGTGGCTCTGACGCTCACCAGTCCCCGGCCTCCTTCCTTCCTCTTAGCGTACAGTCTCAGGATGCTGGATTTGGGGTGAAGTCCTCCATGCATTGTGAGGAGCTTCCTTGTCTTGACATCAGTGGCTTCAATGTCCTCTTTTGGCCAGCTTATTATGCCAGCGGGGTATCTGATGACCGGCAGGGCGTAGGTGTTGATGGCTTGGACCTTGTTCTTCCCATTTAGCTGACTTCTTAGGACTTGCCTTACCCTCTGTAGGTATTTGGCTGTGGCTGCTTTCCTTGCGGCTTCTTCTTGGTTCCCATTTGCCTGTGGGATTCCAAGGTACTTGTAGCTGCCCTCAACATCCGCTATGCTGCCTTCTGGGAGTTCAACTCCTTCAGTCTTGACAACTTTCCCTCTCTTTATCATTCGACCACACTTGTCCAGTCCGAATGACATTCCAATGTCGTTGCTGTATATCCTGGTGGTATGGATCAGTGAGTCGATGTCTCGTTCAGTCCTGGCATACAGCTTGATGTCATCCATGTACAGGAGGTGGCTGATGGTTGCCCCATTTCGCAGTCGGTATCCGAAGCCAGTCTTAGTGATGATCTGGCTGAAGGGGTTCAGGCCTATGCAGAACAGCAGCGGGGACAGAGCATCTCCTTGGTAGATGCCGCACTTGATGGAGACTTGTGCTATTGGCTTGAGGTTGGCTACTAGGGTTGTTTTCCACAGTCCCATTGAGTTCCTTATGAAGGTTCTTAGGGTCCTATTGATGTTGTACAGCTCCAGGCATTCCAGGATCCAAGTGTGAGGCATTGAGTCGTGGGCTTTCTTGTAGTCAATCCAGGCGGTCCACAGGTTGGTCTGCCTGGTCTTACAGTCTCGAGCGACCGCTTTATCCACCAGTAGTTGGTGTTTTGCTCCCCTGGTGTCCTTACCTATTCCTTTCTGGCCCCACTCATGTATTGAGCCATGTGCCTACTCATCTTAGCCGCTATGATGCCCGACAGGAGCTTCCAGGTTGTGCAGAGGCAGGTTATCGGACGGTAGTTGGATGGGACTGCTCCCTTTTGGGGGTCCTTCAGGATCAGGACTGTCCTGCCTTCAGTTATCCACTCTGGGTGAGTCCCATCCATTAGCAGCTGGTTCATTTGAGCTGCCAGGCGTTCATGGAGGGCAGTTAGCTTCTTTAGCCAGTAGGTGTGGATCATGTCAGGCCCCGGTGCTGTCCAGTTCTTCATGTTGGAGACCCTTTCTCGGATATCTGCCGTTGCGATGGTTACTGGTTCTTGTTCAGGGAGGTTGCTGTGGTCTGCTCTCAGGTCTGCCAGCCACTGGGCATTGGTGTTATGTGATGCCTCCCTCTCCCATATGTCTTTCCAGTATTGTTCAGTCTCCAGCCTTGGTGGGTCTGCCCTCATGTTACTGCCCTCCCACTGAGAGTACACCTTGGATGGTTCGGTGGAGAACATCGTGTTTATTCTCCGTGCTTCTATTTCTCTGGTGTACCTCTTCAGGCGTGTGGCCAGGGCTGTGAGTCGTTGTTTGGCAGTCTCCAGGGCCTCTGGTATGGACAGCCTGCTGTATTTCTTACCCAACTTCATCCCCCTTCTCTGCAGTTCTGATAGTTGGCTGACTTCTCTCCGTGTTGCCCTTATTTTTGCCTCTAACCTCCTTCTCCAGGCAGGGTACTGCTCCTTGGTGGTGGAATGTATTCTGTGGCCAAGCATCTCAAGGATCACTGTTGCCGTGGTGTATATCAGCTTGTTGGTCTCGGTGATGGTCACAGTGGGGATTGTTCGTAATGCTGCATTCACATATTCTAGTAGACTTTCAGAGAGTACTTCACTTAGTCTTGGTAACCAGCTGCGGAGATTCCAGGTGTCCATCTTGCCTACGATCTTCACTCTCAGGTCAGCTGCTCTTGTGTTGAGCGTGTGTGTATATATATATATATATATATACCTTATATATATGTGTGTATATATATAGACATATATATATATATATATATATTTACTAGAGAAATGGTCTCATAGTAACTGTACTATGATTTATTGTGACTGATTGCACTGTGATTTTATTGTGGTTGATTACATGACATATAGTGATGAAAATATAATTAAAAATAAGAATCTTTTAAAGGAAAGAAGTTAATGTATGAAATAAGTGTATTAGTGAAATAAAATAAGTTGTATGGTCAATAGGGAAGCGAAAGCAGACTGGATGAAGAGTTGGCTGGGAGAAAAAGGGAGATACCTAAACTAAAATAAAACTAGCATTTTGAAATTAAAGTAATGACCAGGGCAGAGATCTAAAGTGTCACATAGCTTTAAGTTGCTGGCCATGCACTGATCACTGTGGTAGAAATGTCTTTAAGTTTGAGAGTTGCTAATTCCCAGAAAACAACCACAAGTGTGATGAATCATCTCAGGTTTAATCACGGGCCCGGAGAGGACGTTCTTGCAGAAGTCCTCTCCCGTCTGTGTTAAAAGACCAGTTTATATACATTTTGACAAGAAAGGGGTGGACTAATCTTGAACAGACTCCACGTTTGTTCAGGTACTATCTTCAGTCTTCTTACCATCAAAGAAACAAATTGTTGGCAGTTATTTACAACCCTCTACCTTAAAACACTAAACCAATAAAACAGACAGAACCACATACCATGAAAGGGTCAAGCAAACATTCAACCCCCACATTGGTTTAAGTTGGTGACCATTTGTTCTGTTGTAAAATCCTCACATCACGCCATCTGACATCACAAAGTCTGCATGGTAACTGACCAACAGGATAAGGGAACTACATATTTGGTTAACCAAAACTGTAAAATAAGCATTACCTAATGCAGGAAAAAGACTAAATAAGCCCTAAAATTTTCCTGGTTGGTACTGACTTTTTGGATTATTTTCTGTATTTGGAAGACTTTTTTAAAAATTTTATATTCATTTTTAACTTAACTTTTTTTTTGTGTAAGGAGCACAGGAACAAAATGGTTTCCCACAAGAGACTACTGAAGTATTTTTGACTCTGATCCCGGACTCTGCAGTGTGACAGGACAAACAGGTCTGGACCATATGCATTATGCATGCACTACCTCAGATGAGTGCAGGTACTGGATATAGGCAAAACTCTAATGATCCTGAATTTATTTATTCGAAAGTTTCTATAAAGAGGATGGCAGCATTAGTTTGTTTACCTTTTTAAAATGGAAATTAGACAGAAGGAAAAAATATCAGAAAATCTAATCTAAGTAGCACTACATCCAGTTTCCTCCACTCAACTCAAACTATTTTTAATGTAAATTTAACTTATTGTAAGCCTTGATGCAAAGGACAACAACCAACTATTTAGTTGTTGCCATGTGGCTTTAATCTGCAAGTGGTGTGTGTTTGCTAACATAAATTACAAGATGCAGCTTAGAAATTGTGTATCATGTTTGTCTATCTGTTTATCTGTTTGTGCATATTTGACATATTGGAATAATTGGATCAGCTTTGATTATGTTTTTTAAATTTATGGGATGAAAACAAAACCTTAAACTGATAGAAATGTAGAAAAATAGATGTTTTATAACATGGGTAGAAATCAGAAGAAATAAACAACTCATATAGGTGACACAGGGCTTCATCACTTGATATTCATCATAAGTAAATGGGCAATGAAAATATTGTAATAACTCGTATGCAGCTGAACATGAATTATTGACATGTAAATATATCAAGCAAAGGAAAGAATCATCGATATTAAGGAAAGATTTGAGAGTTTGGAAAATAAGCATCTGAGATCTTTTGATCACGTATTTGAAAATGGGCTAAAAAAGTGTTTTTTTTTGTTTTGTGTTTAGCCAGTCTAAGGGTCCACACTCCAGTCCACTAGGTGGTGGTACTGCAACTATACTATGGTTTGCCACCAGCAGTTAAGACCAATAAAGAATAGTAGCAGGAGTACAGGGAGGGGCAGCAGAGTGGGGACTTTCCAGGCTCTGGGTAAGTCCACAGAACCCTTTATAAAACATGGAAACATGATACTGGAAGATGTGAGTTGTGTGACATGAATTTTCCATACTCTCCGTTGCTCTGTATTGTTGACCCTAGGTCCTTGGGTACTGTAGTTTTTTCGCCAAAACCTGATACACACTCCAGTCCACGTTGTGGCGGTAAAGCTAACCGCCTAGCAGTAGAAAAGTGAGGAAGAGGCAGGGAAGCTAACTTGCTAACATGTTTTCGGCATTAGTTGCATTACATTAGTATTACAGTAGCTAACGCTATGTTGTCCCGTAATATTATTTGATAAGCTAAGCTAACGTTAGCCCTCAGCCTACTACACAGACGGTGTCGTGTCGTTCAGCACATCTGGTGTGACAAGGGTTAGATAATGTGGGTCTGCCTTTCTGAAATAGCACTGACTTTGTCTTCACATAGACGTTAGCTGTTCAAATTGATCCAGGTATCGATACTGTCAAACGTTGGTGTTCGAGATCGATATGATGTTTCAGTTTCAGTCCTCTACATTCAGTGCGCAGCTCCCTTTTCATCAGTGTCTGCTTCAACTGACATTTGTTTGCAAGAATTATTAGTTTGCATATTATTAATTTTAATCCATCCAACCATCCATCCATACATCTTGTTCCGCGTATCCGGGGCCGGGTCGCGGGGCAGTAGCCTAAACAGGGATGCCCAGACTTCCTGTTCCCTGGAAACTTCCTCCAGCTCATCCGGGGGGACAATGAAGCGTTCCCAGGCCAGTCGAGTGACATAGTCTCTCCAGCGTGTCCTGGGCACAGATACCTGAGCCACCTCAGCTGACACCTCTCGATGTGAAGAGCAGCGGTTCTACTCCTCACTCTATCTCTAAGGAGGCGCCGGGTCACCCTACGAAGGAAGCTCATTTCATTATTGTTAATTCATTTATTTTATTTTGAATGGCGTTGATTATATTGATCGATTTGTCTAGTATATGGATTATCTGAAAAGCATGTTTATGTAAGTTATATTTACTTTTGGTTTCATCCTGATTTGTTCGGTTTTTGGCGGCTTCACTAAAGGCACCTCAGGCAGGAGAGCAGTAACGGTAAGACAGTGTATATGTTTGTATAAAGACATTTTCCATCCGTGGACATGTTTGTTAAATTACAGCTGAACCTTTAGCACAGGTCGGACCAGTGTATCTTTGTGGTTCCTCGTTGGTCCTGAATGTCCCCGTTTTCCAAAGGTCTCAGCAGACTGCGCCTTTATCTCTTATTTCAGGCTGAAATACGGAGCGTTATTTCCGCAAACGCTGCAGCTCCTTGTTTCTCTTCGTAAATATATTAAACTGTTAAACACCAATGTTAATGTAAAGACTCAGCAGCAGCAGAGACGACTGTACAATTCCTTCGTTCTTTTCCTTTCGGCTGCTCCCTTCAGGGGTCGCCACAGCAAATCATCTGCCTCCATTTAACCCTATCCTCTGTGTCCTCCTCACCCACACCAACCATCCTCGTGTCCTCCTTCACTACATCCAAGAACCTCCTCTTTGGTCTTCCTCTAGGCCTCCTTCCTGGCAGCTCTAACCTCAGCATCCTTTTACCAATGTGTTCACTGTCCCTCCTCTCAACATGTCCAAACCATCTCAATCTGGCTTCCCTGGCTTTTTCTTCAAACCATCAAACATGAGCTGTCCGTCTGATGTCCTCATTCCTGATCTTGTCCATCCTCGTCACTCCCAGAGAGAACCTCAACATCTTCAGCTCTGCTACCTCCAGCTCTGCCTCCTGTCTTTTTCTCAGTGCCACTGTCTCTAAACCATATTCATATGTTTGATTTGGCTTAAATTTTACGTTTAATGCTCTTCCTGACACAACCCTCACAGGAAAAACATTTACCAGGACTTGGGACCGGCACATGAAGATGCTGGATTGTGCCCCCCTGTGGTTGCATTTGTCAGGATCTGCATTTTTGTGTCTTCCTGTTTCTTTTATTTTGAAGGATCCTGACAGGAACTGGTGTTTGTTTTATTTTGTTCACTTTACGTTGATCTAATTAGTTATTCTTTTCACCTGTGTCTTGTTTTGTTCCTTGCCTTTATATACCTTTGTTCTTCCATGTTTTAGTTTCTCAGTTGTCTGTTAAGATATTGTACTGAGCCCTGTTAAGACTTCGTTTTGAGCCCTGTTGATACCCTTGTGTTCTTGTTTGGAATTTTGATCATGGACTACCTTTTGTTCTCCTAGGTTTGAGTTAAGTGTCTGCCACCTTTTGTATTTGCTTTCTGGTCTTTTTCCCCATGCCTTGTCTTGTGTCATTGTGTTTTCTCCTGTGTTCACGTTCATTGTTTCCGAAGTGTTCTTGTCTAGCTCTCTTTTGTTCATGCCTTGTTCCCTTCCTGTGTTGATGTGCCTGTGTGGTCTGGTGCGTCTCCCGTGATGTGTGTGTGACCCAAACTACCTCATGCCCTGTTGTCCCTGTATCTCACGTTTATGTTTTCTTGTGGTCTGGTGCGTCTCCCCACGTGTGTGTGACCCAGACCTTCATGCCCCGTTGTCCCTGTATCTTATGTTCATGTGTTTGTGTGGTCTGGTGCATCTTCCCAAATGTGTGTGACCCAGACCCTCATGCCTTGTTCCCTTGTCCATGTCTTTGTTTCATGTTCTTGTTTCATGCCCATGAGTTTCTATTGGTATCTGTCTAGCCTAATGTCTTTCTTGCTTTTTGTCTTGTTCAGTTAAATAAAGTCATTGATTTGAACCCTGAGTACCGGAGTGGGCAATTACTGGTCCTAAAAATTAATAATTTCCCGAAACCTGACAGCATTAGAGACGAATGTACAATAATTACCATAATTATTAATAAAGGAGACTTTCAAAGTGAAAGCAAAGAGAAGACACAAGCCATTTCTTCATAATCCCTATTTTATTTTAAAAACCAAAAATGAAAACAAAGAGAAGAGAAACTAGAGACCTGTCAGCACTAATTTATTTGGCTCTAATGCAGAGGTGGGCACTGAGGACCACAGCCCTGCATGTTTTCCAACTGTCCCTGCCTTACCAATACTGATTACCTGGGTCAGGAGTGTTCTGCCAATCAAAAGCTGGAAAGTACTAATTCATTTTGTCTTCCCCCACTTTTTTATATACTGAAGTATTGAAGCTGCTCCCCCTGATGTTCCAGTAACAAGCAGTGAGCAAGAAAATCTCGGCCCAGCTCCAAGTTTAATGAACAGGAAACAGGAAGTGAAACCAAAGCTCAGCTAGTTCTGCTGCTGCTGGTCATTTGTTGACGATTCAAAAAGTCAGAATCTAAATGTCAGAGTCCACCAGCAGAAATCAGGTGTTAAAAGTTCCTCTTTCTCCAGTGATCATGTGACCTATGGGGCCTTACAGTTTGATATGATTTTGTTTTTGTTTACAGGTGCTGTCCTCCTGTTTGCAGACAGTATCTTCCAGTTTCCAGATGTTTTCCTCCTATTTCCAGATGTTTTCTTCCTACTAATGTCACCTCAGATGTTAGAGACATGGTATCCTCCTCACATGTAACCTGTCGACATGTTGTTCAGTATGTCTTTGAGAAGAAACCATGTGGCAGCTGCATCTGTTTTGGTAAATTGTTTAATGGAGAATATTAGATTAAGCTTATATTAATAATGTAAACATGTTTCTCCTCCTCTGAGATTTCTGAGTTTGTGCATATAAATAGTTAATAAATTGTCAAACATTGTAATATAATGTAATTTTAAGAGTGATCTATTAGCAGAAATCAAATATATCTAAGAATGAGCCTTTTAAATCTGCATTAAATCTTTCTCCTCCTTTATTCCTCACCTTCTTTGCTGTTTAACGTCATACAGTCTCTGTTAGTCATGTTTTTAATGTTGATATTTTATGTTTGACTCACTCAGACAAATTCTTCACACTGTCACAGTTTCCACCACCTTTACTGAGACAAAACCTTATTCTTCACAGATACTGCTGATGAAAGTCTTCAGTGGACACACCCTGACGTGTCAACGAGCAGAGTATCAGATAGATAATGAATGCTGTCCTATGTGCCCCCCAGGTATGAGCCAACTGAATATTAAATGGATATTTCAATTTAGTAGAAGTTTTGGGACCAGATTTAATTTGAGTGCAGATGTTTTCATTGAACCTGCCTCCGCTAGGACAGAACTTCCTGGACTGCCACTGAAATAAATACTTTAAGTGAAAAACAGTCCCATTCAGCCCAGCTCTGAGATCATGCAGCTTTGAAGCTGAAGCTTAAGGAGCTCGATTCCATAACAGCGTACTTCAACAGTACTTCAGAAAAGAGGGAAAAATATCCATAACACAAAAAACTACATGCATGTAGTTTTCACAAAAGCACAGATACAGGGCTGTTTCTAATGACCACAGTTAAACCTAGAATGAAAAGCCACTTGTCATAGAGAGATGTTAGGAAAATACAATGCAGTATTTCTGACAGTCTCTCCTTTAAAAAAACATGTAGTACACCAGTTTTAAAAAAATAATGTGGTTTTGGTTTAAATGAAAATAAGAGTTTTACAGAGGCATGAAGGGTATTGGCAGAGTCAGCAGGAAATTGTATCCTGAATAAACAAACCACAACACTCTGACCCATATTTGTTTTCTGTTTCAAAATTATACTATTACATAATAATCTGTTTTAGTATTTTAAAAAAGTGTGAATTGTTTTGTTTTGTAGTGCAGCTCAGTGGATGTTTGTGCTGTTCAGGTACAATTTAGACAAGAACAGGGACAGTTGTAATGACAAAAGAAATGTCAACTAACCTTCAGTTTAACAGCAGACAAACAGTGAGCACAGTCAACTACATTACTATAAACAGTAAAATTAAAATCAGCTTTAAACTCAGTTTTGATTGTATTTTCAAAGGAAGTCGAGTTAAAACACCCTGCTTCAAGTTCAGAAATACGTCCTGCCTCCCCTGCACAGAGGGAACATTCATGAATCAACCAACTGGACGCAGACTGTGTTCTCCCTGCATGAACTGTGATGAAAGTATGTTTTTTTTGTATTTGTAAAATATTTTTAGAAAACTGACTGAAATAGATTCTGAGTCAAAGCATCAGCGTTCTCTACCAAACTGCCTGCATAATCACGTATTCCATGACTGACATATGTTTTCTATAACTGACTGTTCAGAAAAACCTGCAGCAACTCTCTTATGTTCCCATCAGCCATCTGCTTTTTGCTGTGTCCACATTAACTCTGTTTATATGTTTATATCTTTCCTTTACATTCTGTCTTTCTGCCTCAATATTTTTATATATTTTGTATAAAGAATGTTGGCATCCAGTGCTTATAATGCAGACCCACATGTAGCAGCAAACTGCTGTTGTATGAAAAATGAAAAAATAACTTTAGCTACATAAGTTATGTTGCCTAAACCTAAAGGTGTAGTGTGTAAAATGAAGTAGATTTACTGACATCTAGTGGTAAGATTACAGAATGCAGCCTTCTGAGCAGCCCTCCCACAATATATTTAGAGATAGTTGTAACCATATATGCTTTCAACTGGACATGATAGAGAGATGTTTGTAATGTTGCTCTGTAACAGAAGAAGTTCAGTGATCAGTTCATATGTAACCCTGTATCTGTGTTGACAGATTCTGGTCTGAAGAGAAAGAGATCGTGTACATTTATATCAGATACAGTTTGTGAACCACTGGAGGGATTCTACTGTATTAACTCTACAGGGAACGGATGTGAGGCAGCACAGAAACACAAACAGTGTCAACCAGGACAATACATCATCCAGAAAGGTTGGTTTTCTATAATATCTTTAATATTAGAGGTAATGTTTAATTTTAAAATGAGATCACTAACGTTCACTAAACTGAGCTGATTAAAAACTTGTGATTTCTGTCCAGCAGAAAGAAAGTACTTAAAAATTCTAGATTAAGTCTCAACTGAGACTTCCCAGCCAACCTGTAGCCATCAGCTTTGGATGGTTATTTTTAATTGATGGCATTCAAGATATTGCATGCTGCATGTACTCCAGTTTGGTGTTTACATTGCGAACTATTTGGTATAAACTAATTCTGACAAATAGTGTGAACGTTTGATTGGTTTTGTTTTCATCATTTGTCCAGTGTTAAATCGATAAAGAACGGGGAATAATATAATATTATCACTAGGTGATGGAAAAACACTGAAACTGTTAATCTGTGGTCTATGAACATGGGCTCATGCAATTCAAACACTATCCACACTACTTGAATGTTGATGCTTCAGTGCTGGCTAAGATTATCCCAGTATTAGAGCAGAATGACCAAGATGCTATTAAAGACATCATGAGATGAGATGCCTGTTTCAAATCTCAAATGAAATAAAATGATGCCTTATAATATTTTAAAGCCTTTGGAATTTATGTGTACTGAACTAGTTGAAACATATTTGTATGTGTTTTCAGGAACAGCTTCCACAGACTCTGTGTGCTCTGACTGCAGTGAGGGAACATTTTCAGATGGGACATTTGAATCTTGTCGACCAGACACACAGTAAGTGAAGCATCAGACATGAACACACCTGGTTCTTACAACAGCAGTGAATTCATGACGTCCTCCACATGTTGATGTTACAAATGTCCCTCTGACGTTTCAGATGTGACTCAGTGAATCTTCAGCTGATTAAAGCAGGAACAGCTTCAACTGATGCTAAATGTGGAGAACACAGTTCAACTCACACGATTCTAATCTGGGTTTTAGTGTCTTTTTTATTAATTTGCTTATTTATAGTTGGGTTTGTGGTTTACTCAGTCAGAAGGAAGAAACTACATTTGACATGTCTAACAGGTAAGATTTCAAAATATTATTATGGTTTTGATGAATGATGATACATTCAGCCAAGTTGATGATCAAGATGTTTTTCATTGGATTTGTTTATAACAGGGTTATTCTGAGCAGGAGTGGCAGCTGTTCCCAGAGACGTATGTTTGTTACTCTCTTTTTGAAATTGTAATGTGCACTGTAGAACATAATTGGTTTATCTAAATAATTGAAATATTAATAAATTGTATATTTTGCCACAATGGATCCCACAAATGGAGGAGAATTAACATAAACATAACTGGACAGCAGCAGGTAAAAGAAGCTTTGTAATTTTCATTAAAGTGTATTTTGACAGAAGATTACCTGTCTGAGCTACACTAGCTAACAACTTAGAATGGATTTAGAATGAGACTACACACACATATACATAGATACAGGCTTTGTTCACTGCATAGTAAATGTGATCTAGAATCCAGTAAAAATATAGTGGCTAAAGGAAGCAGTGTTTAAGTGTGCATTCTTCAGTCACAGCTCCTGGATGGAGGTCACAAACAGTCTGTGATTATCTGCAATAGTTATCTGTGACATATGTGGATTTCTTTCTGCTGTAGCTATTGTTTTACTCAGTCTCAGCCAGTTTCACAAGCCAAACATTTAACCATGTTCTTTCTGTTGAATCTCAGGGAAAACAACCAGCCTCAGGAGCTACAACACAGTTCAGGTTGCAGAAAGAATCACTGGTGCCAACCTGCCCTGCATCGAGGACCTGATGGGGAAACGGAAATAGAAGAAATGTTCAATTGAAAACCTGTTCAGTGACCATACTGCTGTTCTGACCAGCCTTATTACCTGGAATGGCTCTGGTGTTTAATGTAATTAAACAACATTCCTGTCTGTAATGAGATTTTAGATATCCATAACAGCATTTTTCCTCATCAAAATAGTATTTTCACTAGTAATAGTGGTTGTAAGGTTCCCAGTTATGTAATGCTTTGCCTTTTGAAATGAAGTTTGACCAGCGGCAATGAATGGATTGCCATGGCACACGGATAAAACGCCCTTGCTGCTTGGCGTCCATGTTTTATTCACAATGAACAACAGAATGCCTCTTCTAATTCAATTACAAGTACAAGCACAGACAAGAAAAAAGGTGTGTGCCCTCTAGCGTTGAAGTTAGGTAAGTGAGCTGCTTTGAGCCTTAAAATATAGAAATGATGCTTACAAGCATTTTTCCTGTTTACTGTTAATAAAACACGAAATGTCCTGAAAATACATAAAAAATTTGTTTTTTTTTTTTTTTCAACACTTGTCATTCTGGAAAGACATGATGGGAGTACTTGATAGCTAAAGGATCTGCTTTCCATTCCATTTTTTACTCTAACAAAATAAAAAATAAAGTTAATAAAGATTACATTTTAAAAAATCTCAACAATATGATCTGTTATTTTCAGAGCCACAGTGTTTTCACTGGCTGAGTGGTCCTCATTCTGAGTAAAGTGCCCTCCATCCATTCTTCATCTACAACTTATCCCTGCTATCCAGGGTCATGGGGGTCACGGGCCAATCCCAGCATGCAGTGAGTTGGAGGTGGGGTCCACCCTGTAAATATCAGCAGTCTATCACAGGGCTGACACACAGAGACACGCACCCATACGCACATCTACATTGGAATGAACAGTGAACTGTGACAGTGCTAACATCATCAGTAAATGAAGGGATCCTGTAATAACAAAACTGTATTGCTGCCAATAACTACAAGCATATATTTATAGTTATAGCAGTTATATTCAGATTTGTATAGATATATCAACAAACTCAGGACAAAGTAGGAACAGCATTTTGTTCATTTAATCTCAAAGTAGGGAGAAGTGTGCAATCTTTAGCACTACAACAGATAAATGATACAAGACCTGAGGACATTGTTTCGTCAGAATCAAGTTTGTCACTGCCAGTTTACATTATAGTCATTCAGACAGCAGACCAGACATCGTAATGGAAATATTACAGACAATATGAGATTAACTGTTACATTCTTTTGGATTGCAGCACAAATTGGCTTAAAGCTAAATGAAACAGCAGGTGAGATTGCAATAGAGGCAACAAAACTAATTAAATTAATATGATAGTTAGCTTAAGCTGAGATGAGAAGTACATGAAGAATCATTAGTAGCAGTAAAGATATATTTTAATAAGAAACTCAACTCTGTTATCCGTTTAATTTCTGCACCTTAAAACATATTTTGTATATTTTTCATTTGTTTTGATGGTTAGTTCCACTCCTTACCAGTTGGTGGCAGTATTGCACCAACTGCACCAATTCCATCTTTTCCTTTTGTGAAAGACGTGTTCAGTTTGGGCGATGTAGGAGAGAAGTAACGGTAAGACAGTGTATATGTTTGTATAAAGACATTTTCCATCCGTGTATGTGTTTGTTACATCACAGCTGAACCTTTAGCACAGGTCGGACCAGTGTATCGTTGTGGTTCCTCGTTGGTCCCGAATGTCCCCGTTTTCCAAAGGTCTCAGCAGACTGCGCCTTTATCTCTTATTTCAGGCTGAAATACGGAGCGTTATTTCCGCAAACGCTGCAGCTCCTTGTTTCTCTTCGTAAATATATTAGAAAACTGTTAAACACCAATGTAAATGTAAATGTTAATGTAAAGACTCAGCAGCAGCAGAGACGACTGTACAATTCTTTCTTTCTTCTTTTCTTTTCGGCTGCTCCCTTCAGGGGTCGCCACAGAAAATCATCTGCCTCCATTTAACCCTATCCTCTGTGTCCTCCTTCACTACATCCAAGAACCTCCTCTTTGGTCTTCCTCTAGGCCTCCTTCCTGGCAGCTCTAACCTCAGCATCCTTTTACCAATGTATTCACTGTCCCTCCTCTGAACATGTCCAAACCATCTCAATCTGGCTTCCCTGGCTTTTGCTCCAAACCATCTAACATGAGCTGTCCCTCTGATGTCCTCATTCCTGATCCTATCCATCCTCGTCACTCCCAGAGAGAACCTCAACATCTTCAGCTCTGCTACCTCCAGCTCTGCCTCCTGTCTTTTTCTCAGTGCCACTGTCTCTAAACCATATTCATATGTTTGATTTGGCTTAAACTTTACGTCGGATGCCCTTCCTGACACAACCCTCACAGGAAAAACATTTACCAGGACTTGGGACCGGCACATGAAGACGCTGTATTGTGCCCCCCTGTGGTTGCATTAGAGAGGAATGTACAATAATTACCATAATTATTAATAAAGGGGAAATTCAAAGTGAAAGCAAAGAGAAGACACAGGCCATTTCTTCATAATCCCTATTTTATTTTAAAAACCAAAAATGAAAACAAAGAGAAGAGAAACTAGAGACCTGTCAGCGCTAATTTATTTGGCTCTAATGCAGAGGTGGGCACTGAGAGCCACAGCTCTGCATGTTTTCCAACTGTCCCTGCCTTACCAATACTGATTACCTGGGTCAGGAGTGTTCTGCCAATCAAAGCTGGAAAGTACTAATTCATTTTGTCTTCCCCCACTTTTTTATATACTGAAGTATTGAAGCTGCTCCCCCTGATCTTCCAGTAACAAGCAGTGAGCAGGAAAATCTTGGCCTAGTTCCAAGTTTAATGAACAGGAAACAAAGGAAGTGAAACCAAAGCTCAGCTAGTTCTGCTGCTGCTGGTCATTTGTTGACGATTCAAAGAGTCAGAATCTAAATATCAGAGTCCACCAGCAGAAATCAGGTGTTAAAGGTTCCTCTTTCTCCAGTGATCATGTGACCAATGGGGCCTTACAGTTTAACATGATTTTGTTGTTTTTGTTTTGTTCTCCTGTTTGCAGATAGGAGGACATCTCCAGTTTCCAGATGTTTTCTTCCTACTAATGTCACCTCAGATGTTAGAGACATGGTATCCTCCTCACATGTAACCTGTTGACATGTTGTTCAATACGTCTTTGAGAAGAAATCATGTGGCAGCTGCATCTGTTTTGGTAAATTGTTTAATGGAGAATATTAGATTAAGCTTATATTAATAATGTAAACATCATGTTTCTTCTTCTCTCTGAGATTTCTGACTGAGTTTGTGCATATAAATAAACAGTTAAATTAATTGTAAAACATTGTAATACAGTGGGTACGGAAAGTATTCAGACCCCTTTCAATTTTTCACTCTTTGTGTCATTGCAGCCATTTGCCAAAATCAAAAAAGTTCATTTTATTTCTCATTAATGTACACTCAGCACCCCATCTTGACAGAAAAAAACAGAAATGTAGAAATTTTTGCAAATTTATTAAAAAAGAAAAACTGAAATATCAAATGGACATAAGTATTCAGACCCTTTGTAGTGACATTTTTAACTCACATGCTGTCCATTTCTTCTGATCCTCCTTGAGATGGTTCTGCTCCTTCATTGGAGTCCAGCTGTGTTTAATTAAACTGATTGGACTTGATTAGGAAAGGCACACACCTGTCTATATAAGACCTTACAGCTCACAGTGCATGTCAGAGCAAATGAGAATCATGAGGTCGAAGGAACTGCCCAAGGAGCTCAGAGACAGAATTGTGGCAAGGCACAGATCTGGCCAAGGTTACAAAAGAATTTCTGCAGCACTCAAGGTCCCTAAGAGCACAGTGGCCTCCATAATCCTCAAATGGAAAAAGTTTGGGACGACCAGAACTCTTCCTAGACCTGGCCTTCCAGCCAAACTGAGCAATCGTGGGAGAAGAGCCTTGGTGAGAGAGGTAAAGAAGAACCCAAAGATCACTGTGGCTGAGCTCCAGAGATGCAGTAGGGAGATGGGAGAAAGTTCCACAAAGTCAACTATCACTGCAGCCCTCCACCAGTCGGGGCTTTATGGCAGAGTGGCCCGACGGAAGCCTCTCCTCAGTGCAAGACACATGAAAGCCTGCATAGAGTTTGCCAAAAAACACATGAAGGACTCCCAGACTATGAGAAATAAGATTCTCTGGTCTGATGAGACCAAGATTGAACTTTTTGGCATTAATTCTAAGCGGTATGTGTGGAGAAAACCAGGCACTGCTCATCACCTGCCCAATACAATCCCTACAGTGAAACATGGTGGTGGGAGCATCATGTTGTGGGGGTGTTTTTCAGCTGCAGGGGCAGGACGACTGGTTGCAATTGAAGGAAATGTGAATGTGGCCAAGTACAGAGATATCCTGGAAGAAAACCTCTTCCAGAGTGCTCAGGACCTCAGACTGGGCCGAAGGTTCACCTTTCAACAGGACAATGACCCTAAGCACACAGATAAAATAACAAAGGAGTGGCTTCGGAACAACTCTGACCGTTCTTGACTGGCCCAGCCAGAGCCCTGACCTAAACCCAATTGAGCATCTCTGGAGAGACCTGAAAATGGCTGTCCACCAACGTTCACCATCCAACCTGACAGAACTGGAGAGGATCTGCAAGAAAGAATGGCGGAGGATCCCCAAATCCAGGTGTGAAAAACTTGTTGCATCATTCCCAAGAAGACTCATGGCTGTACTAGCTCAAAAGGGTGCTTCTACTCAATACTGAGCACAGGGTCTGAATACTTATGACCATGTGATATTTCAGTTTTTCTTTTTTAATAAATTTGCAAAAATTTCTACATTTCTGTTTTTTTCTGTCAAGATGGGGTGCTGAGTGAACATTAATGAGAAATAAAATGAACTTTTTTGATTTTGGCAAATGGCTGCAATGACACAAAGAGTGAAAAATTTAAAGGGGTCTGAATACTTTCCATACCCACTGTATAATGTAATATTAAGAACGATCTATTAGCAGAAATCAAATATATCTAAGAATGAGCCGTTTAAATCTTCCTCCTCTTCCGGTTTTATTCCTCACCTCCTTTATTGTTTAACCTCACAAACAGGTCAAATTCTTCACACTGTTACAGTTTCCACCACCTTGACTGAGACAAAACCTTATTCTTCACAGATACTGCTGATGAAAGTCTTCAGTGGACACACCCTCACATGTCATCGAGCAGAGTATCAGATAGATAATGAATGCTGTCCTATGTGCCCCCCAGGTATGAGCCAACTGAATAGGAAAGTTTTTGTTATGTTGTTAGTGTTGGGGATTGCCCCACTGAATGCTGGTTTATATTTAATGACTGCTGCAGAGCTTTTGTCAGGGAGTCAGACTCATCATATTGAGTTTGACCGTTTATTGCACAAGATTTGACCATACACGTTGGTGTCTTTGAGGTAGTTTTTGAAATAAATAAACAACAGATATGAATAGTCATTGTGCAAATATAACCAAGGACTCAACATATCACAAACTTGATAATAAACAACTTCATAAGGTGCACTGATATATGGAATATAAACAGAAATATATCAGCAATATCTCAGTGTGAATAACAATCTGCATAGTGCAATGAAGATTACAAACACAAATATGAGTTATATATAGAAATGAGACTGTATCATTAATGCACAGGTTGTTGATGGTTTGAGAAGATCAATTGTAAACATGAACAGTGCACATGACAAAGCTAATGTGCTAAGCTGTTTGTTAAACAGGATCGTATTACACATAAAGATTCCTAACATCAATGATATAAATACTGTCAAGTTAACACAACAGTGGTACACTGTAATCTAGGTAATTAACAACATACATCGAAGTAACTTACTTTGTCACACACTTTGTCTTGCACATAAACGCTGCACCTGAGTGTGAACATGCGATGTGACTGCCTCACTGAAGTAACTTAGTGAACAGGCAGTTACACTAAGAAGGTACTTGCTGTGAGCACTACGTTATTTACGCAAATCATTACTGAAACATCACGCAGATCACAAGTGTTAAACTTAAAGGGGAAGAATTCACAACAGCTGCCCCCACATTTGAGCAGCAAATGGGTAATCAAGGGACTTCTCTAAATGTCTTTGGTATTACCTTCTAAAGCAGGCAACTCTATCAGACGGGCAACTGGTCTGATGTAAGCCTTACCACCAGTGACAACTTCAGCAGACCACACACATCCATCACTACTAGGAAATGTCTTTTGAACTCGGCCTATGGGCCACTGAGCTCTTGGGAGTTGCGGATCCACAGTCATTATGACAGAGTCAACTTCCAGGTTCTTTGAAGCTTTATGCCACTTCTACCGAGTCTGGAGCGTAGGCAAGTAGTTTCTAGTGAAGTGTATCCAGAACTGGTCCACCATGTTCTGACAGTGACGCCATCTCCACCGCCCCATGTCTCCTGGAGCGTATGCCACCTGAGGCAGTGATGCATCCTGCCGCCCCATAAGGAGAATATTAGGAATAATCAGATCTATGTCAGCAACATCTGTTGGGGCATATTCTAGTGGTTTCAAATTGAGGATCCCTTCCACTTCTGCTAGCATTGTGGACAGAACATTTTTGGTGACAGCTTGGGTTTTGACAGCCATCTGGAGGGCATTCTTTAAGGAACAGACATCACGCTCCCATATCCCTCCAAAGTGTGGAGCAGTGAGGGGATTAAATTTGAAGCTAATCTGATAGTTTGAAAACTGGGCTTTAAATTCTAATCTTCTCGTTATTCTTTGTTAGTTCCCCGGAAGTTGGTGCCACAATCAGAACGGATCTTATATTGTTAGAAAGTCAACAGACGTAGGAGGGAGCTCCGCGCATGCGCACCGCGCTGCAGTCGGCCCATACTGAGCCTAGGAGCGCAGTTACCCTGAATGAATCTAATCTTAAATTGGTAGTGGTCAATTTGTACTGTTCAGTTGATTCCCTTTTGGCTCGCTGTATCCTGTCTGTTTGGCGGGAACCTTGAGTGTGGTGTGCGTCATTACCGAACAGTAAGTTCTGAAGTTCATATTGTGTTATGAACGATTAACAGCGCGACCGTGTGGCTCGGGGTTACATTACGCTTCTACGTAACTTGTGTTGGGGAACTAATACGAGAGATTTACATGCAGCCTGTGTGTTGACGTTGTTACGTCGTTAATATTAATGCCACTCGTGTGAATGGTTGGATGTATCCTACAGATGTTTGTGACATTATAGTATTGTTAGCTGAGAAGTGACGATGCATCTTATGTCCCTTAGTGCAGTTCCTTAACTGTAAGGATGTTGTTCGCCTGTAGATGGCGGTGTTGTTACACCCTCCATGTTTAGTCCTGATGTTAAGTTTATTGGTATGATTACATCTGTAATAAACAGTGTGGGTGGCAATATTGTATACAAATGTGTATTGTTTATTTGTTTTGTAGACCACACCCACCTACATACCCACATCTGTGTACTATTTGGAGCTCAGTAAAGATTTTGGAGAAGTATCACTTCAGCAGTGTTCTTATCGACACTCCACGGTGACACTACCTTCATACGGCCTGCACCCATACAGTCCACCTATCTTGCTCCTCTCATAACCTTCGAAACAAATATGGTTTAACTCTTTTTGCCATGAACCGGCGGAGTGCAAGAAGGAAGGCATCAACATCCATTGAATTGAGGATCTCATCGTGTACTGCCTTAGTTGTGAGACATTTGAAGATTAGCCCCCAGCGTTTTTCATTTTGCCTCCCTATTTTGACAAGGTGTGGGTCAAAGCCCACTAGCCCACTGTCTGAGGTCAAGTCCTCCTTTGACTAACATGCTGCATAATTGATCTACTGTTTGTTTGGCTGCAGCAACAGTAGGAAAGCTTGCGAGGCAATCGTCCACATAGAAACTCTGGTATACTATTTGTTGTAACCCTGGAGATTTGGCTTTCGAAGTACGAGCATGATGTTGCAGACTGAAGATGGCAGAACTTGCCATTCATACACATCTGGGGGGTTCTCACTCTGTAGGTCTCTTTAAATGAAACGGAGAAAGGGTCTGTCCTTGGGTAGAGTTAAGAGATAGACCCTGGTGTTTGAACGAACAGTTGAAAACCAGTCGTGGCTCACCAGATGGTGGGGCAGGCACCATGATCCTGCTGTCTGGGCTGCTTCCCTTTGGTTGTGTTTGGCTACATAACCTGCTTCAATGAGTTTGGCAAATCTCTCCTGAGTAAACTGAGGCCTTCTCAGGGTCTTTCTGAAGCCTCCTTTCAGTACTCCTCAGGTTTGCAAGGACAGATTGCATGGATCCCCTGAGATTAAGTGCATCTGGCTTCCACAGAAGAGGGGTGGCGTAACATTGTAAAAAAAGTAAAAGGGTTTTTTTTGCCATCAGTGATACACAGTGCATGTTTTGATAACTCCACAAAACTAAAAAAGTTTGACACAACCTGCACAGCACTGGTACAGGGAACAAAACACAACACATTCACCATGAATCATTCTTGGAGCCGTCAACATCAAACAGTTCTTTTAAATATGGCCAAGGATGGACAAAGTCTTGCTTTGCCGTATCAGCTGCATCATCATTGGATTCTGCAGTACACCCTGGATTCCTTTCTTCCTCCATGTCACACTACAGGTTTTCTCTCTATCATAACTGTACACTCAGTCAATTTCCCTCTCTAGTTAGTTACATCTGTTACGTCATGTCGTCATCTGTGGAGGTTGAAAAAGTAACAAGCCTGTTTTGATAATGTAAGAAGTAGAAAGTACAGATATTTCCGTTTAAATGTAGGGAGTAAAAGTAAAACGTCATCAGAAAAATAATTACTCAAGTAAAGTACAGATACCTGAAAAATCTACTTCAGTACAGTAATGAAGTATTTGTAATTCATTACTTCCCATCTCTGTCAGGTTGTAGTAATGAGTGCCTAGCTCGTAACATGCACATTACACTCAGGATTATACGTCTTCAACCAACAGAAACATGATATTGCATGAAGTTAAATGTTTTGTTTGTTTTTTTTTGTCCACAGGAAATCGAGTTAAAACAGATTGTACAGAGTTCAGAAGTACGTCCTGCCTCCCCTGCACTGAGGGAACCTTTATGAATGAGCCCACTGGACTCAAACTGTGTTTTTCCTGTGCACACTGTGGTAAAGGTAAAAATGTTGTTTAACATGTTAAAGGCTGATTTGTCTTTGTTGTGACAAAAATGCAGACACAAAGACATATGTAATACTGCCAGATCAGATCTAAACAACAATGACCCTGTGTTTATCAGTGGGAGATTCAGGAACGAGAGAGCTGACAGAAGTCACTGCTCCTCTGTCTCCTTTCCTCTGCAACAGCGAAATCAATTCCACTGGGCTGTACACGGCAGACAAGCTATTTCTGTAGTGTATTTCAGTTCATTTTTAATTGTAGTATTACAGTTCTTTAAAATACCATAAAATTAAAGGACATCTGTAGTAATGTAATAGCTTGTTGCTCTCTGGTACATTCAACAGTGATCAGTCATAATTAACCCTGTATCTGTGTTGACAGATTCTGGTCTGAAGATAAAGAGATCGTGTACATTTATATCAGATACAGTTTGTGAACCACTGGAGGGATTCTACTGTATTGACTCTACAGGGGACGGATGTGAGGCAGCACAGAAACACAAACAGTGTCAACCAGGACAATACATCAGCCAGAAAGGTTTGAGTTTGAAATGAGAATACCAGAGTTCATTAAACTGACCTGACTGATGATTAGCTCATCAAAGATGTGATATTTAAACAGAATGATCTGCTCGAGTTTGGGGTTTGAAGTTGCCACTATTCAGTATAAATTGAGTCTGAGAAATGCTGTGAAAGTTGGATGGGTTTGTGTTTTCAAGATTTAAACACTTAAAATGTCTAAAATGACTAAGTAAAAAAAAGTAAATTATCTTTATCACTGGACCTTTTAAGTGACATGAAAACACTGAAACTGTCCACCTGTCTACTCTGTGGGTCATTTCAGGGTCACCCCATGCTGTACCTGATTGTTTTCCTCACAGAGACTGTGGTTGGTGGGTTTTCATAGAAAATAACAAGGGCTGTAGGTGTGGAAACATCTGCCCATATGTTCTTCTTAGCCCTGAAAAGCAAGAAGTTTTTGTCTCTGTTGTGAACATTTCATACCAGCTCTAACTGATGTGATCTGACAATTATATTGACATAAATGCTGAAGCAATAGGTTTGTGTCTTCCAACACAAATTGAAGTCTATTATGAATGACATATCAACATCTTCTTTAAATATTTGCATAAAACATTAGTGCTCATAACAATTAAATATTTCATGTTCACACGAGCTATAACAACAACCCGTTGATATGTTTTCTGAACTGTTTTTAATTTGTATGTGTTTTCAGGAACAGCTTCCACAGACACTGTGTGCTCTGACTGCAGTGAGGGAACATTTTCGAATGGGACATTTGAATCTTGTCGACCACACACACAGTAAGTGAAGCATCAGACATGAACACACCTGGTTCTTACAACAGCAGTGAATTCATGACGTCCTCCACATGTTGATGTTACAAATGTCCCTCTGACTTTTCAGATGTGACTCAGTGAATCTTCAGCTGGTTAAAGCAGGAACAGCTTCAACTGATGCTGAATGTGGAGAACACAGTTCAACTCACATGATTCTAATCTGGGTTTTAGTGTCTTTTTTATTAATTTGCCTATTTATAGTTGGGTTTGTGGTTTACTCAGTCAAAACAAAGAAATGTCTAACAGGTAAGATTTGAAAATATTATTATGGTTTTGATGAATGATGATACATTCAGCCAAGTTGATGATCAAGATGTTTTTCATTGGATTTGCTTATAACAGGGTTATTCTGAGCAGGAGGGGCAGCTGTTCCCAGAGACGTATGTTTGTTACTCTCTTTTTGAAATTGTAATGTGCACTGTAGAACATAATTGGTTTATCTAAATAATTGAAATATTAATAAATAGTATATTTTGCCACAATGGATCCCACAAATGGAGGAGAATTAACATAAACATTATAACTGGACAGCAGCAGGTAAAAGAAGCTTTGTAATTTTCATTAAAGTGTATTTTGACAAAAGATTATCTGTCTGAGCTACACTAGCTAACGTCTTAGAATGGCTTTAGAATGAGACTACACACACATATACATAGATACAGGCTTTGTTCACTGCAGAGTAAATGTGATCTAGAATCCAGTAAGAATATAGTGGCTAAAGGAAGCAGTGTTTAAGTGTGCATTCTTCAGTCACAGCTCCTGGATGGAGGTCACAAACAGTCTGTGATTATCTGCAATAGTTATCTGTGACATATGTGGATTTCTTTCTGCTGTAGCTATTGTTTTACTCAGTCTCAGCCAGTTTCACAAGCCAAACATTTAACCATGTTCTTTCTGTTGAATCTCAGGGAAAACAACCATCCTCCTGAAGACAGGAATTACTTCCTTCTTTTCCTTCTGTAAAAGACCTGTTCAGTTTGGACCATGTAGGAGAGAAGTAACGGTAAGACAGTGTATATGTTTGTTTGAAGACATTTTCCATCCGTGTATGTGTTTGTTACATCACAGCTGAACCTTTAGCACAGGTCGGACCAGTGTATCGTTGTGGTCCCTCGTTGGTCCTGAATGTCCCCGTTTTCCAAAGGTCTCAGCAGACTGCGCCTTTATCTCTTATTTCAGGCTGAAATACGGAGCGTTATTTCCACAAACGCTGCAGCTCCTTGTTTCTCTTCGTAAATATATTAGAAAACTGTTAAACACCAATGTTAATGTAAATGTAAATGTTAATGTAAAAGACTCTGCAGCAGCAGAGACGACTGTACAATTCCTTCTTTCTTCTTTTCCTTTTGGCTGCTCCATTCAGAGGTCACCCTGAATAATGTTCTAAAAGTAACAGGATGGTTTAATCAATATAACTTATATTGTTCAATCCTATCACATTGTGAATCAAATTAAATCACACATATCAACCACTAAACATGGATCCACAGTGACCAGTGATATTCAGGGTCAGCAAAAATTGGAGTTTTTTCCTATTGCACAGTAACATCTACTTTAATGAAGTGCTTCTAAACACATATCATAGAGGGGACTTGGACTGAAGTCACAGTCTTCTCCTTTCAGCTGCTCCCTTCAGGGGTCACCACAGCGAATCCTCTGCCTCCATTTAACCCTATCCTCTGTGTCCTCCTCACCCACACCAACCATCCTCATGTCCTCCTTCACTACATCCAAGAACCTCCTCTTTGGTCTTCCTCTAGGCCTCCTTCCTGGCAGCTCTAACCTCAGCATCCTTTTACCAATGTATTCACTGTCCCTCCTCTGAACATGTCCAAACCATCTCAATCTGGCTTCCCTGGCATTTTCGCCAAAACATCTAACATGAGCTGTCCCTCTGATGTCCTCATTCCTGATCCTATCCATCCTCGTCACTTCCAGAGAGAATCTCAACATCTTCAGCTCTGCTACCTCCAGCTCTGCCTCCTGTCTTTTTCTCAGTGCCACTGTCTCTAAACCATATTCATGTTTGATTTGGCTTAAATTTTATGTCGGACGCCCTTCCTGACACAACCCTCACAGGAAAAACATTTACCCGAACTTGGGACCGGCACATGAAGACGCTGGATTGTGCTCCCCTGTGGTTGCATTTGTCAGGATCCGCATTTTTGTGTCTTCCTGTTTCTTTTATTTTGAAGGATCCTGACAGGAACTGGTGTTTGTTTTATTTTGTTCACTTTACGTTGACCTAATTAGTTATTCTTTTCACCTGTGTCTTGTTTTGTTCCTTGCCTTTATATACCTTTGTCCATCCATGTTTTAGTTGCCAGGTTATCTGTTAAGATATTGTACTGAGTCCTGGTAAGACTTTGTTTTGAGCCCTGTTGATACCCTTGTGTTCTTGTTTGGAGTTTTGATCATGGACTACCTTTTGTTCTCCCAGGTTTGAGTTAAGTGTCTGCCACCTTTTGTATTTGCTTTCTGGTCTTTTTCCTCATGCCTTGTCTTGTGTCACTGTGTTTTCTCCTCTGTGTTCACGTTCATTTTTTCCGAAGTGTTCTTGTCTAGCTCCCTTTTGTTCAAACCTTGTTCCCTTCCTGTGTTCGTGTGTCTGTGTGGTTTGGTGCGTCTCCTGTGATGTGTGTGTGACCCAAACTACCTCATGCCCTGTTGTCACTGTATCTCACGTTCATGTGTTTGTGTGGTCTGGTGCGTCTCCCCAAATGTGTGTGACCCAGACCCTCATGCCTTGTTCCCTTGTGTCCATGTCTTTGTTCCATGTTCTTGTTTTATGCCCATGAGTTTCCATCGGTATCTGTCTAGTCTTGCTTTTTGTCTTGTTCAGTTAAATAAAGTCATTGATTTGAACCCTGAGTAGCGGAGTGGGCAATTACTGGTCTTAAAAATTAATAATAATTTCCCGATACCTGACAGCATTCGAGACGAATGTACAAAAATTACCATAATTATTAATAAAGGAGAAATTCAAAGTGAAAGCAAAGAGAAGACACAAGCCATTTCTTCATAATCCCTATTTTATTGTAAAAACCAAAAATGAAAACAAAGAGAAGAGAAACTAGAGACCTGTCAGTGCTAATTTATTTGGCTCTAATGCAGAGGTGGGCACTGAGGGCCACAGCCCTGCATGTTTTCCAACTAGCCCTGCCTTACCAATACTGATTACCTGGGTCAGGAGTGTTCTGCCAATCAAAAGCTGGAAAGTACTAATATATTTTGTCTTCCTCCACTTTTTTATATACTGAAGTATTGAAGCTGCTCCCCCTGATCTTCCAGTAACAAGCAGTGAGCAGGAAAATCTGGGCCCAGCTCCAAGTTTAATGAACAGGAGACAAAGGAAGTGAAACCAAAGCTCAGCTAGTTCTGCTGCTGCTGGTCATTTGTTGACGATTCAAAGAGTCAGAATCTAAATATCAGAGTCCACCAGCAGAAATCAGGTGTTAAAGGTTCCTCTTTCTCCGGTGATCATGTGACCTATGGGACCTTACAGTTTTAATATGATTTTGTTTCTTCTTTTTACAGGTGCTGCCCTCCTGTTTGTAGATAGTATCTTCCAGTTTCCAGATGTTTTCTTCCTACTAATGTCACCTCAGATGTTAGAGACATGGTATCCTCCTCACATGTAACCTGTCGACATGTTGTTCAATATGTCTTTGAGAAGAAACCCTGTGGCAGCTGCATCTGTTTTGGTAAATTGATTAATGGAGAATATTAGATTAAGCTTATATTAATAATGTAAACATGTTTCTCCTTCTCTCTGAGATTTCTAAGTTTGTGCATATGAATAAACAGTTAAATTAATTGTCAAACATTTTAATATAAGGTAATTTTAAGAGTGATCTATTAGCAGAAATCAAATATATCTAAGAATGAACCTTTTAAATCTGCATTAAATCTTTCTCCTCCTTTATTCCTCACCTCCTTTGTTGTTGAACCTCATCCAGTCTCTGTCATGTTTTTAATGTTGATATTTTATGTTTGACAAATTCTTCACACTGTTACAGTTTCCACCACCTTGACTGAGACAAAACCTTATTCTTCACAGATACTGCTGATGAAAGTCTTCAGTGGACACACCCTGACGTGTCAACGAGCAGAGTATCAGATAGATAATGAATGCTGTCCTATGTGTCCCCCTGGTATGAGCCAACTGAATGTTAAATATATATTTATGGCTCAGCTCTGAGATCATGCAGCTTTGAACCTGAAGCTTAAGGAGCTCGATTCCATAACAGTGTACTTCAACAGTACTTCAGAAAAGAGGGAAAAATATCCATAACACAAAAAAAGCACACATACACACAAAAGTCACAAAAGCACAGATACAGGGCTGTTTCTAATGACCACAGTTAAACCTAGAATGAAAAGCCACTTGCCACAGAGAGATGTTAGGAAAATACGATGCAGTATTTCTGACAGTCTCTCCTTTAAAAAAACATGTAGTACACCAGTTTTAAAAAAAAATAATGTGGTTTTGGTTTAAATGAAAATAAGAGTTTTACAGCGACATGAAAAGTATTGGCAGAGTCAGCAGGAAATTGTATCCTGAATAAACAAACCACAACACTTTGACCCATATTTGTTTTCTGTTTCAAAATTACACTATTACATAATCTTTTTTAATATTTTTAAAAAGTGTTAGTTTTGTTTTGTAGTGCAGCCTAGTGGATGTTTGTGCTGTTCAAGTACAATTTAGACAAGAACAGGGGCAGTTGTAATGAGAAAAGAAATGTCAACTGACCTTTAATTTAACAGCAGATAAACAGTGAGCACAGTCAACTACATTACTAAAAACAGTAAAATTAAAATCAGCTTTAAACTCAGTTTTTATTGTATTTTCAAAGGAAGTCGAGTTAAAACACACTGCTTCAAGTTCAGAAATACGTCCTGCCTCCCCTGCACAGAGGGAACATTCATGAATCAACCAACTGGACGCAGACTGTGTTCTCCCTGCATGAACTGTCATGAAGGTATTTTTTTTTTTGTATTTGTAAAATATTTTTAGAAAACTGACTGAAATAGATTGAGTCAAAGCATCAACGTTCTCTACCAAACTACCTGCATAAACACGTATTCCATGACTGACATGTTTTCTATAACTGACTGTTCAGAAAAACCAGCAGCAACTCTCTTATGTTCCCATCAGCCATCTGCTTTTTGCTGTGTCCACATTAACTCTGTTTATATGTTTATATCTTTCCTTTACATTGTCTTTCTGCCTCAATATTTTTATATATTTTGTATAAAGAATGTTGGCATCCAGTGCTTATAATGCAGACCCACATGTAGCAGCAAACTGCTGTTGTATGAAAATGAAAAAATAACTTTAGCTACATAAGTTATGTTGCCTAAACCTAAAGGTGTAGTGTGTAAGATGAAATAGATTTACTGACATCTAGTGGTAAGATTACAGAATGCAGCCTTCTGAGCAGCCCTCCCACAATATATTTAGAGATAGTTGTAACCATATGCTCTTAACTGGACATAATAGAGAGATGTTTGTAATGTTGCTCTGTAACAGAAGAAGTTCAGTGATCAGTTCATATGTAACCCTGTATCTGTGTTGACAGATTCCGGTCTGAAGAGAAAGAGATTGTGTACATTTATATCAGATACAGTTTGTGAACCACTGGAGGGATTCTACTGTATTGACTCTACAGGGAACGGATGTGAGGCAGCACAGAAACACAAACAGTGTCAACCAGGACAATACATCATCCAGAAAGGTGGGTTTTCTATAATATCTTTAATATTAGAGGTAATGTTTAATTTTAAAATGAGATCACTAACGTTCACTAAACTGAGCTGATTAAAAACTTGTGATTTCTGTCCAGCAGAAAGAAAGTACCTAAAAATTCTAGATTAAGTCTCAACTGAGACTTCCCAGCCAACCTGTAGCCATTAGCTTTGGATGGTTATTTTTAATAGATGGCATTCAAGATATTGCATGCTGCATGTACTCCAGTTTGGTGTTTATATTGGGAACTATTTGGTATAAACTAATTCTGAGAAATGGTTTGAAAACTTGATTGATTTTGTTTTCAAGATTTGTCCAGTGTTAAATTGATAAAGAACGGGGAATAATATAATAATATCACTAGGTGATGGAAAAACACTGAAACTGTTAATCTGTGGTCTATGAACATGGGCTCATGCAATTCAAACACTATCCACACTACTTGACTGTTAATGCTTCAGTGCTGGCTAAGATTATCCCAGTATTAGAGCAGAATGACCAAGATGCTATTAAAGACATCATGAGATGAGATGCCTGTTTCAAATCTCAAATGAAATAAAATGATGCCTTATATTTTAAAGCCTTTGGAATATATATGTACTGAACTAGTTGAAACATATTTGTCTGTGTTTTCAGGAACAGCTTCCACAGACACTGTGTGCTCTGACTGCAGTGAGGGAACATTTTCAAATGGGACATTTGAATCTTGTCGACCACACACACAGTAAGTGAAGCATCAGACATGAACACACCTGGTTGTTACAACAGCAGTGAATTCATGACGTCCTCCACATGTTGATGTTACAAATGTCCCTCTGACTTTTCAGATGTGACTCAGTGAATGTTCAGCTGATTAAAGCAGGAACAGCTTCTACTGATGCTGAATGTGGAGAACACAGTTCAACTCTGATGACAGGAGTTGTGATTGGTGTTATTGTGTTCATGTTAATGATTGGAGTATCTGCATTTTTAATATATTATCTCAAGGAGAAAGGTATATTTTAAGATCATACAACAAAATCATTATGCTTGAAATAGATAAATATATTGTCAAAGATTTATTGTCATTACATTGTTGATTGAAGCTTTTTTGTTGAACATATTTAATTACAGAAAGAACAAGAAATGCAGAGAATCATGCCGAGGTAAGTTTTGTACTCTTGTTACTGATTTTACTAAATCTGGTTTCTGTTCACTGTACACTTTTTAAATATATGACACCGCATTTTTATCAATATTTCACAAAAAGAAACCTCTTAAAAGAAAAGAAGGATCAGCCACCTGTGAAGAGGTGCAGACAAGAAAGCTGTGTCTTCTTCGTTAACATGTCTGAGCTGTGATGTCTTTTCAAATGTACATGATCCATCCATCCATCATCTATACCTGCTTATTCCTTAACTAGGGTCACAGGGATCTGCTGAACCCATCCCAGTTCTCTTTCAGGTAGAAGGCAGAGGTACACCCTGGACAGGTCACCAGTCCATCAGTCCATATAGACACATAGAGACAAACACACACACTCACACACACTCCTACGGGCAATTTAGAGTCACCAATTAACCTGACATACATGTCAACACAGAAAGGCTGGGTTGCGAACCCAGGACCTTCTTGCTGTGAGGCAACAGTGCTAACCACTGTAGAGAAATTAAATGAGTCCTGCTCTGTGCTGGGCTACATATTGGTGATTAGCACTTTTGCCTCACAGCAAGAAGGTCCCTGGTTCGAAACCCAGCAGGGGCCTTTCTGTGTAGAGTTTGCATAGTCTCCCTGTGCTTGTGTGGGTTTTCTCCAGGTACTCCGGTTTCTTCCCACAGTCCAAAAACGTGTGTCAGGTTGATTGGTGACAGGAGTGAGTGTGTGTGTCTGTCTCTATGTGCCCCTGTGATGGACTGGTGACCTGTCCAGGATGTACCCCTGCTTTTCACCCAAAGAGAGCTGGGATAGGCTCCAGCAGATTCCCAGGACCCTAAATGTGAATGAGTGGGTAGAGACAATAGATTGATGGATGCATTGTGCTAAGAAATGAACTCTGCTGTCTATAGACAGAATCATTATCTCACACATAAGTTGCTGTACAGATGCTGAATTCAGCCTGGGATAAAAACCTGGAGCAAGTTTATGTCTTAGCTTATGTCCAGACTCTTCATTCGTTGTCTCTGTCTCTGCAACTTTAGGACATGTTGCATGTTGTTGATGATCTGGTCACAGTTGGATCTGATGAAACTTTGGCTGCTATAAATTAGAACAAACAGCTGGAACAGGAGACACAGGGTGACCTGTGACCTAACCATGTTGTGGGAGAGGAGCAAGGCTCTCTGACAGCAGTGTCAAAGAGGAGAATGTTGTCCATGATAACATCAATATTGGACAACTCTTCACACCCTCTCCATCACGTGCTGGTCAGTGCATTGAGCCAAAGACTCATTCCCCCATGATGCAACACAGAGCGCCACAGGAATTTATTTTTAGAATTTAGTTTTTTTATGTCTGAACATGTCAAACGGCAAAAGTGTTTAAAGACGCGTCTAATGACCACATTACACTATGACATAATATTAATCTGTTTTAGTATTTTAAAAAAGTGTTAATTGTTTTGTTTTGTAGTGCAGCTCAGTGGATGTTTGTGCTGTTCAGGTACAATTTAGACAAGAACAGGGACAGTTGTAATGAGAAAAGAAATGTCAACTGACCTTTAATTAAACAGCAGATAAACAGTGAGCACAGTCAACTACATTACTAAAAACAGTAAAATTAAAATCAGCTTTAAACTCATTTTTGACTGTATTTCCAAAGGAAGTCGTGTGAAAGATGCCTGCTCTGAGTTAGTCCCGCCTCCTGTGTGTTGAGGGGACCTTCATGAATCAACCAACTGGACAAAAGCAGTGTTTTCCCATGACGAAGGTATGTTTTTGTTTTTTTTTTTTTTTATTTGTACAATGTTTATAGAAAACTGACTCACTCTGACCTGGATGTTGGGAATGTCACTGTGAGGATCATGTTCTTTGATTTCTCCAGTGCCCTTAACACCATTCAGCCCTTCCTGATGAAAATGCTGCTCAGGATGGGTGTCAGCTCCTCCACTGTCTCCTGGATTGCTGATTACTTGTCTGACAGGCCCAAGTTTGTGTGGCTAGGGAGCTCTCTGTCTGAGACTGTGATCAGTAATGTGCCCTGTTTCCTTTTCTGTTCAGCCTATACACTTCCAGTACAGCTCTGGGTCCTGCCGCCTGCTGAAGTTCTCCAATGACTCTGGGGGAGTATCGGGATAGACAGGAGGCAGAGTACAGAACGCTGATCGGAGACTTTGTAGAGTGGTCCCAGGCCAATCACCTGCTACTTACTGTGCACAAGACCAAAGAGCTGGTAGTGGACTTCAGGAGGAAGTGGACACCAGTGGAGCCCATCATCAACTAGGGCCAGGAGGTGGAAGTTTTGGACCACTACAAATACTTTGAACACTTGAACAGCAGGCTGGACTGGAAGGACAACAGTGATGCTGTTTACAAGAAGGGCATGAGTAGACTTCCTGAGGAAGCTTAGGTCCTTTAATGGATGCAGCAGGATGAGGGAGCTTTTCTACCAGGCTGTAGTTGCAACAGCCCTCTATTTTGCTGTGGTCAGCTGGGGGAGCAGCACCACTAAGAGGGACATCAGTCAGGTCAACAAACTGATCCAGAAAGCAGGACACATTATTGGAGATGTTTGAGTCAGTGAGGGACAGGAGGACACTGGACAAGCTGCTCTCCATCATGGACAATTCTTCACATCCATTCCACCAGACTTTAGAGGGTCAGTGGAGCTCATTCTCCAACAGACTCATCCAACTCCACTGTCACATTGAACGGTTCATTCATACAATTCTCCATCCTTCTGTTTAATAACTCCCCTCTTTGCATTATGTATATAGTGTATATATGTATTGTATATATGTATATATATATTAAAAAAATTTCCCTTCTCACCCCCTATGGGTGGTGTGTGTGTCTTCCTCAATCTCGGGTCCTCTACCAGAGGCCTGGGAGTTTGAGGGTTCTTCGCAGTATCTTAGCTGTTCCTAGCACTGCACTCTTCTGGACTGAGAGCTCTGATGTTGTTCCTGGGATCTGTTGGAGCCACTCTCCCAGTTTGGGGGTCAGAGCCCCAAGGGTGCCGATTACCATGGGGACCACTGTTGCCTTCACTTTCCACATCTTTTCTAGCTCTTCTTTAAGCCCTTGGTATTTCTCTAGCTTCTCATGTTCCTTCTTTCTGATGTTGCTATCACTTGGGATCGCTACATCTACCACTACGGCTTTCTTCTGCTGTTTGTCCACCACTATTATGTCTGGTTGGTTAGCCATCACCAGTTTGTCGGTCTGTATCTGGAAGTCCCACAGGATCTTAGCTCGGTCATTCTCCGACACCTTTGGAGGTGTGTCCCATTTTGACCTTGGGACCTCCAGCCCATACTCGGCACAGATGTTCCTGTACACTATGCCGGCCAATTGGTTATGGCGTTCCATGTATGCTCTGCCTGCTAGCATCTTACAACCTGCTGTTATGTGCTGGATTGTCTCTGGGGCATCTTTGCACAGCCTGCACCTGGGGTCCTGCCTGGTGTGGCAGACCCTGGCCTCTACCGATCTTGTGCTCAGGGCCTGTTCTTGTGCTGCTACGATTAGTGCCTCTGTGCTGTCTTTCAGTCCATCTTTTTCCAGCCACCGGTAGGACTTTTCGATATCAGCCACTTCTTGTATCTGTCGATGGTACATGCCGTGCAGGGGTTTGTCCTGCCATGATGGTTCTTGCTCCTCTTCCTCTGCATCGGGCTTCTGTTGCCTGAGATATTCACTAAGTATTCCATCGCTTGGGGCCATCTTCCTGATGTACTCATGGATCTTGGCTGTTTCATCTTGGATGGTGGCTCTGACACTCACCAGTCCAGGCCTCCTTCCTTCCTCTTAGTGTACAGTCTCAGGATGCTGGATTTGGGGTGAAGTCCTCCATGCATTGTGAAGAGCTTCCTTGTCTTGACATCAGTGGCTTCTATGTCCTCTCTTGGCCAGCTTATTATGCCAGTGGGATATCTGATGACCGGCAGGGCATAGGTGTTGATGGCTTGAACCTTGTTCTTCCCATTTAGCTGACTTCTTAGGACTTGCCTTACTCTCTGTAGGTATTTGGCTGTGGCTGTTTTCCTTGCGGCTTCTTCTTGGTTCCCGTTTGCCTGTGGGATTCCAAGGTACTTGTAGCTTCCCTCAACATCTGCTATGCTGCCTTCTGGGAGTTCAACTCCTTCAGTCTTGACAACCTTCCCTCTCTTTGTTATCATTCAACCACACTTGTCCAGTCCGGATGACATTCCAATGTCGTTGCTGTATATCCTGGTGGTATGGATCAGTGAGTCGATGTCTCGCTGATTCCTGGCATACAGCTTGATGTCATCCATGTACAGGAGGTGGCTGATGGTTGCTTCATTTCGTAGTCAGTATCCGAAGCCAGTCTTAGTGATGATCTGGCTGAGGGGGTTCAGGCCTATGCAGAACAGCAGCGGGGACAGAGCATCTCCTTGGTAGATGCCGCACTTGATGGAGACTTGTGCAATCGGCTTGAGGTTGGCCACTAGGGTTGTTTTCCACAGTCCCATTGAGTTCCTTATGTAGGTTCTTAGGGTCCTATTGATGATGTACAGCTCCAGGCATTCCAGGATCCATGTGTGAGGCATTGAGTCGTAGGCTTTCTTGTAGTCAATCCAGGTGGTGCACAGGTTGGTCTGTCTGGTCTTACAGTCTCGAGTGACTGCTTTATCCACCAGTAGTTGATGTTTTGCTCCCCTGATGTCCTTACCCATTCCTTTCTGGGCCCCGCTCATATATTAAGCCATGTGCCTACTCATCTTAGCCGCTATGATGCCCGACAGGAGCTTCCATGTTGTGCAGAGGCAGGTTATCGGACGGTAGTTGGATGGGACTGCTCCCTTTTGGGGGTCCTTCAGGATCAGGACTGTCCTGCCTTCAGTTAGCCACTCTGGGTGAGTCCCATCCATTAGCAGCTGGTTGGTTTGAGCTGCCAGGCGCTCATGGAGGGCAGTTAGCTTCTTCAGCCAGTAGGTGTGGATCATGTCAGGTCCCGGTGCTGTCCAGTTCTTCATGTTTGAGACCCTTTCTTGGATATCTGCTGTTGTGATGTTTACTGGTTCCTGTTCAGGGAGGTTGCTGTGGTCTGCTCTCAGGTCTGCCAGCCACTGGGCATTGGTGTTACGTGATGCCTCCCTATCCCATATGTTTTTCCAGTATTGTTCAGTCTCCAGCCTTGTGGTGGGCCTGTTCTCAAGTTGCTACCCTCCCACTGAGAGTACACTTTGGTTGGTTCGGTGGAGAACATCCTGTTTATTCTCCGTGCTTCTGTTTCTCTGGTGTACCTCTTCAGGCGTGTGGCCAGGGCTGTGAGTCGTTGTTTGGCAGTCTCCAGGGCCTCTGGTATGGACAGCCTGCTGTATTTCTTACCCAACTTCATCCCCCTTCTCTGCAGTTCTGATAGTTGGCTGACTTCTCTCCGTGTTGTCCTTATTTTTGCCTCTAATCTCCTTCTCCATGCAGGGTACTGCTCCTTGGTGGTGGGATGTATTTTTTGGCCAAGCATCTCAAGGATCACTGTTGCCGTGGTGTATATCAGCTTGTTGGTCTCGGTGATGGTCACAGTGGGGATTGTTCGTAATGCTGCATTCACATCTTCTAGTAGACTTCCAGAGAGTACTTCACTTACTCTTGGTAACCGGCTGTGGAGGTTCCAGGTGTCCATCTTGCTCACGATCTTCACTCTCAGGTCAGCTGCTCTTGTGTTGAGCATGTGGGGGCTTGTCATTGGGGCTTGGTACCCAATCTCCTGGCTCCCCCTTGCCGTAGCATTTGTGTTGTATTTCTTCGATCTCTAGTTGTGATAGCAGTTGCCGTTTGCAGATGTTGGAACACTGAGCTACTAGATGTTTTGGCCCTAGTATAGATGGTGGGTTTTGAAGTTTCCATAGGTCCCACATCCTCTTCATGTAACCCCTATCGCTGGGGTTACTCATGTAGTAGCATTACAGCAGTTCTCTGTTGTCAGCCCTCGTCCACGAGTGTCTTGTTCCAGTAGCCCATTTCTCATCAGGTTGCCCTGGTCCCCTAGCACCTGACGCGGACCTTGTTGACCCGGGCGACGTCCGAGCCGATATGACTCCAGTATTTCTATCGCTCATTTGTAATGAGGTAGGCTAGTAGCGTTAAGGACCTTGCCTAAGGGCCCACACTGGTGATGCCCTGGTCGGGACATCCCATCCATATATATCTATATATGGAGATATATATATATACATTTATATATGAAATAAGTGTATTAGTGAAATAAAATAAGTTGTGTGGTCAATAGGGAAGCGAAAGCAGACTGGATGAACAGTTGGCTGGGAGAAAAAGGGAGATACCTAAACTAAAATAAAACTAGCATTTTGAAATTAAAATAATGACCGGGGCAGAGATCTAAAGTGTCACATAGCTTTAAGTTGCTGGCCATGCACTGATCATGCCATCTGACATCACAAAGTCTGCATGGTAACTGACCAACAGGATAAGGGAACTACATATTTGGTTAATCAAAACTGTAAAATAAGCATTACCTAATGCAGGAGAAAGACTAAATAAACCCTAAAATTTTCCTGGTTGGTACTGACTTTTTGGATTATTTTCTGTATTTGGAAGACTTTTTAATTTTATTTTATATTCATATAAATGAATCATGTTTGTCTCAAACATGATACAAATAGAGAATGTGTATATTTGACATATTGGAATAATTGGATCACCTTTGATTATGTTTTTTAAATTTATGGGATGAAAACAAAACCTTAAACTGATAGAAATGTAGAAAAACATGTTTTATAACATGGGTAGACATCAAAAGAAATAAACATAACTCATATAGGTGACACAGGGCTTCATCACTTGATATTCATAAGTAAATGGGCAATGAAAATATTGTAATAACTCGTATGCAGCTGAACATGAATTATTGACATGTAAATATATCAAGCAAAGGAAAGAATCATCGATATTAAGGAAAGATTTGAGAGTTTGGAAAATAAGCATCTGAGATCTTTTGATCACGTATTTGAAAACGGGCTAAAAAAAGTAGTTTTTTTTTGTTTGTGTTTAGCCAGTCTAAGGGTCCACACTCCAGTCCACTAGGTGGTGGTACTGCACCTATACTATGGTTTGCCACCAGCAGTTAAGACCAATAAAGAATAGTAGCAGGCGTACGGGGAGGGGCAGCAGAGTGGGGACTTTCCAGGCTCTGGGTGGGTCCACAGAACAGAACCTTTTATGAAACATGGAAACATGATACTGGAAGATGTGAGTTGTGTGACGTGAATTTTCCACACTCTCCGTTGCTCTGGACTGTTGACCCTAAGTCTTAGAGTACTTAGGTACTGTAGTGTTTACAAAACGTTAAAGCCTGATACACACTCCAGTCCACGTGGTGGCGGTAACCGCCAAGCAGTGGAAAAGAGGAGGCAGAGAAGCTAACTTGCTAACATGTTTTCGACATTAGTTGCGCTCTGTAAGTATTATAGTAGCGTAGGTAGCTGACGCTATGTTGTCCCGTAACATTATTTGCTAAGCTAAGCTAACGTTAGCCCTTAGCCTACTACACAGACGGTGTCGTGTCGTTCAGCACATCTGGTGTGACAAGGGTTAGATAATGTGGGTCTGCCTTTCTGAAATAGCACTGACTTTGTCTTCACATAGACGTTAGCTGTTCAAATTGATCCAGGTATCGATACTGTCAGACGTTGGTGTTCGAGATCGATATGATGTTTCAGTTTCAGTCCTCTACGTTCAGTGCGCAGCTCCCTTTTCATCAGTGTCTGCTTCAACTGACATTTGTTTGCAATAATTATTAGTTTGCATATTATTAATTTTAATCCATCCAACCATCCAACCATCCATCCATACATCTTGTTCCGCGTATCCGGGGCCGGGTCGCGGGGGCAGTAGCCTAAACAGGGATGCCCAGACTTCCTGTTCCCTGGAAACTTCCTCCAGCTCATCCGGGGGGACAATGAAGCGTTCCCAGGCCAGTCGAGTGACATAGTCTCTCCAGCGTGTCCTGGGCACAGATACCTGAGCCACCTCAGCTGACACCTCTCGATGTGAAGAGCAGCGGTTCTACTCCTCACTCTATCTCTAAGGAGGCGCCGGGTCACCCTACGAAGGAAGCTCATTTCATTATTGTTAATTAATTTATTTTATTTTGAATGGTGTTGATTATATTGATCTATTTTTGTCTAGTATATGAATTATCTGAAAAGCATGTTTATGTAAGTTATATTTACTTTTGGTTTCATCTTGATTTGTTCGGTTTTTGGCGGCTTCACTACAGGCACCTCAGGTGATCTGGGTGTACGTAGGTAAGCAGGAGGTAGCACCTGGGTAGGCTTATGGTTTTTGGACTGAATAGTACTGCGTAAGCCACATACACAGGCTCTGTAGTCGTTGTTTGTTTTAAGTTTGATGTTTGTTAGTTTGGTCAAATAGTCACTACTGTTTGTGCCCATGACCCTGGCCCCAGTTCACTTTGTCCTTCCATAGACTGGCCGGTACTAACCACTGCAGACCAAGACCACCCAACAAGACTTCTAGTTTGAGGGCTGCTCTGATCCAGGCCCTGTCAAAGTCACTCTCAATCTTTAGGCTTCCCAGTTTTTTCCTGCTTCCACCACATCACCTTTGAGGACAGAATGTTCCCCTGCTGCCTAATACTACACCCCACACACTGACAGGTGCCAGTGGGACACAATAATATGTTATTCAGTGGTCATAATGTTATGGCTGATGGTGTTTATGTTTGCATATATGGTCTTGCTCTTAAATCCCTTTAGTGACATACAAAGAACCCAATGACTGATGTGGCTGAACACTGAATCTGTTGTTTTTTTTTTTTTTGAACAGGTTGTCTTGCTGCCTTTTCAGTATCAGGGTTGAACTGTCGTCAAAGAGAATATGCAACAAGGGATAGGCAGTGCTGCCCGATGTGCCACGAAGGTAGAACATAATTGTACTAAGACCTGCTCAGTCTAGATACTGCTATGGTTGTGAAAGGATGTCTGTACTTTGCACAGCTGGAGTCAGTGAGACCTTGTTCCTCTAATCTAACCTGTCAAATTGAGTCGATAATGAATGCTCATTTTCATAGCGTGATTCAGTGAAGATTATCTTCAATCAATTAGTGGTTGATATGTTGTTGAACCTGGTGTTTTTGTCTTGAGCAGGTACGATTGTGAGAAAAGACTGCACGCCAGATTCAGGGACTCGGTGTGTCCCCTGTCAGAGCGGGACTTTTATGAATCAACCCAATGGCCTGAATAAGTGTTTCCTCTGCACGGCTTGTGACGCAGGTATCTCATTATGAGTTGGTAAAGTTTCTGCTCGTTTCCATTCTGACAGGTGCAGCATGGTGGCAAGGCAAACATTTAACTGAATTAGGATATTAAAATAAAAAAGTCTTGCCAAAAATGAAACAGGTTAAAAGTGGGAGCTGGATTTAAAGAAGTATTAATGAGGAGTACCTTTTAAGGTCTGTTTTTTTTTTTTTTTTTTAATTAAAACTTGAAGAAACCTGGTAGAAAACTGAAAAATAACAAAAATAAGGTTTCCACTTAAGAACACCTGTTTTTCAGGAATGCAATGTCTTAAACCGCTGAGTCTGAGTCTTAGTGGATTTTTCATAGTCACAGCTCCCAGAGGCCTAAGCTAGAACATAAGCTCACTGCATTTAACGTGTATCTTAAAATTTGGCCATCTGTTTTAGACAATCCAGGTAAGACAAAAGCCTGACTCTCCAACCAGCCCCTCCAGTACCTGTCAGGCAGTTAGTCTGAGAAATGACCCCTAACAATTCAAAAAATATAGTTTCTTTCATCAAACATATGAAAACATATCCTTATGAAGCTTTACCAGCACCACAGGAACACATTTCAATATTTACAATGTTTAGTTATAATCAATATAATTTAAGCACATTTCATTACATTTTGAAATCACATTATTTAAGATAATAGATTGTATAAAATATATATTTGGCAGTAATAAATGTGTCTCTGGTTTTAGCTCATGGCCTATTTCCATGGCGGAAGTGTTCAGCGACAGCCGACACAGTCTGTGGTGTTTTAAGTGGGTATTTCTGCAGAAGCTGGGCGAATGACACAGGATGCAGTTTGGCAGAGAAACATGCACGCTGTGCTCCTGGTCAGAGGACAAAAGAACCTGGTAAGAAAAAAAAAAAAGTCATTATGTAGGTTTACATGCACATTACTGTCCTCTACCAAAGTTACTCTACTGGGACATAGAGTAGTATCGAGTAATATTGTATAGCAGTATTGTAGTTGTAGGGATCCCCATTTTCCAAACTATGCTGTGAAAGATTGAATAATGTATATGGACAAGAACAATTCAATGTTTTGAAATAGGCTTATTGTTAATTATTATAACTTTCTGATGGAGATCGGACTATATTTCAAGAAAGACTGTTACAGAAATGCAGTTGAGTTCACTTGTTTTCTCGCTTGCTTCCTGTGTCATGAATCTCAGTTTTCTATTTTCTCTAAGGAACCAACACAACTGATACATTGTGTGAAGTGTGTCAGACAGGCTCCTTTTCACTGGAAGGCATCAACTGTACAGCTTGGACAATGTAAGACATTGTTAAGAAATTACCATGAAAGTAGGGATTTTCCTGCCCTATAACTGCCTGGCCAGGCAGAACTGCTGCCATAGAGAATCTTTTTCTCCGGCCTCAAAAAAAGCCGGGCAATCACAGCCGTTTATCTGCAATGGGACGGACTTATGCTTCAGTTGTGTTCTCATGTTTTTACACCAAAAACTACAATTAGTTCGTGGTCTGGTCTAACTGTCACTTTGCTTGCATTATATCCTTTGTTTCTATAATTGGTTTATTCTTCATCCATTGCCCCGCCCCCTGGAAATCAATCTCAGCCAAAGAGTAGAAGAGTAATTCTTTGTGTAGAACAGGAAAAGCGGTAGTCTGGCTGGCCAGACTACCCTGTAGCACATGTCCTTTTAAACAAATGTCTCTAAACAAAGGTAACATACGCTAGACTGTTTTAGTCATTTTAGTCTTGATTTGTGTGACATTACCTACTTTGTTTTTCTTACATTGTGGTGACAGAATTGTTTTGCTTTAAAACAGAGAAATTTCTAAAGCTGTTTTTGAATCTTATCCAATAGTTGCCCAGAGACCCACGTGAAGGTCAGAGAAGGAAATACGAGCAGTGATGTCGTCTGTGCAGCTGCTTCAAGAAACTACTACACTTACATATCAGTACTGTTATGGTCATTTACAGTTGCTGGGTTTATAATTTCAGGTTAGTGCTTATTTGCTTATACAGTATACAGTAACATGTATACAGTAACGTAATGTCCTTTTTCTCCTCATTGCCTCCAGCGGCTGGTCACCAACTGTATAAGCTAACACTTTTTTTGCTTTTGCATTTCAGGCAGGCTACAATCCAATAAAACTGAGGTACCACATGTAAATTAAATTTAAATAAATAATTTCGTTTGTATTACTTCCACGAGCCCTGCACACCACCATATATGTGTATATTCCCACCATATATGCATATATTACCACCATATATGCATATATTTCCACCATATATGCGTGGGTGCATGTGTGGACAAAATATTTCTCAAGAAGTGGTAAGATGGTGAGAGATGTGTAGGGTCGCAGATATCTGTTGGACCCTATCTCAGCTCTTATTGGGTGAAAGGCAGGGGTGCCATGACGTAGGCTTTGGTTTTATTACACTAATGAAAAAAATTAATCTGTTTACGACTAACATGACTGCTGCTACTAATGTATTGTGTGTGACAGCTTTACCTTTACTGAAAGTTTTCTATGTCTTCAGGAGCATGTAAATGGCTGAAATCTTTTGCATCCAGCTTTGTTTCACAGACGCCATCCTGACGCCATGACATGTCTGCTTTCCAAAAAGTGTGTAGCCTGTGACATCTAGTGGCTGAAATCAGTATGTGTAATGTTGATACAGATAAAACATGTTAGTAAGCTGTGCCATAAAGATTCCAGTAAGGATGGTACTTTAATTATTTCAAAACTCACGAGCCAACCATAAAGAGACTCAGAAACACTCCAAAGAAATACACAACACCTACACAAAAAGAAACAAAACGTTCACTGCTGTATGCAGTCACTTTGGGTCCATCTGAGGATGTTGCTCTGTTGCATGACCACAGTTTTATCTTTACCAGGGATCCAGTTGTTTTTAATACATTGATTGCTCACCAGTATAGTAGTGTCACCTTTAAGACGTTCACCAACTAACCAGCAAGTGGCGCTAAACTACTGCATTAATGTGTTGAACGCATTTAGCTTGTTTGTAGATGTAGAGATGTTTTATAGTAAATTAGTAGCTTATTACTTTTTTTTATACTTGTATGTATGTATGTATGTATTTTTTCTCATAAAAAAATTTTCAGAAACATAAAATTCTTGTGGGCACTTTGTCAGCTACAGCTGTAATATGACAAGAAAGTTGAATTATTACTCATGAGGCAGAGCAGCTCAGCATTATAAGCAGAAGGGATGTGAAATGGGAAGCACTGTCTAATTGGAATACATTCATTATCAAGTCACTATCGACGACCACACTTGTCTATACAGCCTTATACACATAGTGTTTTATTGGCACAACCAGCCATCTGCGTTAGAAACAACGCGACAGGTGAATTTGCATTAGAACCTGTCAAGAGAGTGAAAATGTAATCACGCGGGATCTGACGCTGCGAGACTTCAATTTCAAAATAAAAGCTGCTACTCTGGCCCCTAATTCCAACATGGGTCTTTTTTTTTACGAGATTTAGATCTGAATATGGATATTGCTCTATAAATTTGTTTAGTGAGTTTTTAAAGACAATCACGTTTGGTTATCAATTAAAAATGGTAATGGTATAATGGTCATTTTAGTTATATATATATATAATATTAGGTTTTCCCTCCAATATAGCATTTCCGATTGCATGAATCAATATAAAATACCATAAAGTGCATGAGTGTAGGGTTTGTCACTTAATACGTTACAAATATGAGCAAATCAACATCTGATATTATTAAACCAATATATCAACACTTAGTGTTCTAATAAGACAGCTTTATGTCACAGTTCTTTCCCCAGCTTTTTCCTGTATTTGTTTATTTGTTTATGTGTTTGTTGATAAATGGGCTTTACGGTTGTTTTTACTGCGATAGTTTTATGTCTTATGTTGACGAGTTTAATAATAGTGTAGTTTTATTTTGACACATGACACCGGAAGCGTGGTGTTAATTGACGTACATTGACGTCTCCTCCGCCGAGGCTGACTCTAATGTGGAAACGCAGAAACTTTAAAGTGTGTGGGAAAGTTGAGTTCGACGGTGCTGGTCGTGTTATGCGGACTTTACTTTTCCTTCGTGCTGGTTCGGAGCTGTTCGGTTGACGCTGGGCCGGTCTGGGAGGAGAACCAAACTGTGCAATGCATATGCTGCCAGCGACAAACGGATCCATAATGGACCTGGAGCTGGTGAAAATTAAAGCGCATTACTGTGGGTAAGTAGCTGTGTTGGCTGCTCACCTGTAGATTGGAGATATGTGGTACCTGGTTTCCTTGAAGTTTCAGTAGTGACACCGCACTGCTGCTCACCTGACCAACTCACCTGGGTAGAAGAAAACTAATAATAGTCACTGAGGGATGTTTTACTGGCTTTCCCACCCAGATAAGAGTGTTAATACTTGGAGTGAATATTTTATTTCTTCAGTCAGTGTGTTATTGCTGTGTGTAAAAATGTTTTCACAGTGACAGTTTATTGTTGTGGGTGTTGTCCTGAGACCTGTTCTCATGCCTTTTAAACTTTATGGTTATTAGTTTTACATCCAGGCCCTAAATTATTACTGTCAATTTGAAGGTTTTCCCTTCTCCTCTGTTTTCCCACTACTTTGTACTGTTTACTTTTGTGTTGATGCCAATATGCAGCTTCTTCCACATTACAATTGACCTTATGACCCAAAAACTTCACTGACCACTGGTAAAAATGCAGCGACGCTACTGCACAATGCTGCAAAAGGTAGTAAAATGTTATGTTATGTTATTGAAGATCTTTGATAATGATAATGATAATTATAGCATCTCTGCTGAGCAAAGTTTTAACCCTGTGTAAAGCTGCCACTCATCTCTGCAGAGCATAAACACATTGGTTCTGTTGCCTCATCTGTCCAGTGGTTATGTCATTTCTGCTCATAAGTTTCACTTGGACAAACAGGATAAGCCTGTTGTTCAGCTATGTGTTAGATGGGATTTGTGGGCATCGTTTCTCTCTGTCTTGTCTTTGTTTGTTACAAAACGCGGCAGCAGGAGCACTCTGGGATTTTTATGTGATGTTCGAAAATGTTTTTGCCAACTCCTAAACATGTTGTCGGCCGTGTCCGAGATGGTAGATGGTATTTCAGAGTTTGTCTGGTTTCTCAGCACTGAATGTTCCCATCAGTTTTTTTTTTTCATATTTGTGTTTTTAGTACAGTATTTCTGAGTATCACAGTGTTGGTGAAACTTAAGCATGTTTTATTCATGGGGTTCTCATTTTAATTCATATTGGTCCAAATTGTATTCATCCCATACAAGCCTCAGATGACTTAAAAGAGCTGAGAACCAACAAATCTTCAACAATGAGACCAGCTTATACTCTGGCGTCTCACGAGTGATGAAAAGGATAAACAGACTGAACTACTGACGTCTGACGGAGTAAATGTTATTCAGACATTAGAGGGAATGTTCTGTAGTTTATAGGTTTATAGTGTGTACAGGAACAGCCTCATCAAACTCAAACTAACCGGGTTTTTACGGCATCTCACGTTTAGTGTTTTTATGACTGGCTGATACAATGCTGGATTAGAATTTCAGCACAAAAGCCTTTTCACATTCTTACTTTCACAAATGTACTACATTTTTCTGCAAACTTCTTAAATGTCAGATTCTTAAAATTGTTGAAGAAAACCAGTTTAAGGCAGGACATTGCCAGAATACTTATTATGAAGTTGAAGTTAAGTTATTATGAAGCTTTTACGTGACGTTTAAGTGTCTGCTTGTTGACATGGGCTTATAAAATAAACACCTACTGCTGACATACGGGGAATATAACAAAATACTTATCTAACAGAAGTACTAAACAGTGTTACCATAGCCCACAATCACATATCACTATGTTAGTGGGTAAATATCAGCAGAGGCTCCCCCACAACCTTTCATTACCATATCTGAGCCATCCTCACACAGTTAAAGCCTTTGACAGAGCTGTTCAGAGTCACAGCTTGGGAACGGACTAATAGCTGAGTTCAATTCATGCACAGAGATGCATTTGGTCACAATTTATCTTGGTTAATTAGCTCAATTCAGTCCTAATGGAGTTTCCCAGAACACCGTTAAAAGTGCAAACATAGTCTGTGTTGACTAGTCAGCTATAAAATCAGTAACACAGTTGAGTTCTGCAGTATTTGCTCTAGATTAGATCTGATTAGAGGAATCAAAGATCAACATGTTGATTGGTGTCTTTATGTTCTGGTAAGTGACCAATCCCTTAGTGTCCAACATTCTTGAGTGTGTGAGCAAATAGTACAAGGGTCAACCTGTGTTCTTAGAGAGCCACTGCCCTACGCTTTTTCCATCTAGCCCTGACCTGGTAATCAGCAGTGGGTAGTGCAGGGATGGTTGGAAGACTAGCAGGGTAGCGGCTCTCACCCCTGTCCGACACTGCATATTTAGTAAATCTGCAAAAAGGAAGTAGAGACACTGAAGATGAGATGTAGATGTCGTTACCAACCCCAGTTTTGAACACACTGGTATAGGTGTCTGGTAAATATGTAGGTATCTTGTTATATACTCATAGTCTTTTAATGTATGTGATTGTTTTTCTGTATATTTTTTATCCTGGACTCTGAGTCTGTAATAAAATTATTCATTTATTCACTCAGACATTATTCATCAATCACAACTGACTACAACACAAATACTGGGCCAGCATAATGTCACATTAGCAAACTTATACAAGCATAACCCTGCTCTCTCTCTCTCTCGCTCTCTGTGTGTGCGCGCGCGTGTGTGTGTGACATCATTTCATATTGACCCATGTGGAGCAAGGCCTGCTGGGAAGCAAGCTGTCTGTGCTCCACCTTGTCAGAGTCCAAAAAACACTTGCCATAAACACTTGGCCACACACACCCAGAAACCTGCCAGACAGACACACACTCACTGTAGCGCCTGCACATCTAAAAGCATGTTTCAGGCAGAGATGTTTGTTTACAGTATAAAACACACACATCTCTCACGTCTGTGTGTTTGACCCTATCTCCTTTCAAAGCCTGAATCTTCACGGCTGCACTGTTGACTGTGAATACATCGTGCCAACAGTGTCATATTCAGCCAGCAGCCGAGCGGTGAGGGCTGATGTTGAAACTGAGCATGCACTTATTTAAATCAGTCGTCCACTGATAAGGGTGTTTGAAGGCCAGGCCTGTGTGAAATTCAGCCACGTTGTACTGGTGTTTCAGGTCTGCATTCAACAACAAAGAATTTATGGCCATTGGCCAGTATCAGTCCCAGGTGTCTGGTTTATTGAGTATAATTATGTTGTTTATGATTATGATATTTACCTTGACCTGCTTGGGTAATTATGGTCTTTCCAGTGTTTTCATATGATTTGTGAATTATGTTGATAACCAGAGAAGAGTCATTACATTGGCTTCCAAACTCCTCCTTTACGTTTTGAGTAGTGCAGGGCATTGAACCTCCATATGTTTCAGTACCAGTTGAATCTGTGTCATATGTGTGGTTGGATTCATGTTCCTGTTTGACGTTAATGTTGCTAAACTAGACGATACAGTGATCTGTATTTAGGTTAGGCTGGTGTTGGACAAGAACATTATTTTGTTGAATGAAAAACACAAAGATTTAAAGTCAGGTACCGAAAAAGTCATTGATTTTTGGAACCAAAACTCAGGGTTGTGTTTGAGTATTGAGCAAAGAAAAGCAAGTGCAAATACAAGTGGAGCCAAAATAAAACCATCATTTAAGATGGTTAAGATTATACACAGTAATCACTACTGCAGCTTTTAGCTTATCAGTGTTTGCAGTATTACTATTACTAGCAGTATAACCTGTACTGCTGCTGTAGCTATTACTATTATATCCTCAGTGTGTGCCGTTGATGGAACAGTATTATCTGACAATCTTCACAGTTCACAGTTGATAACAATTTCTGTTTTTCCTCAATCCTCAGTGACTTATTTGAATGAATGACACGTATTTACTTTTATCCCATTTTCAAGCATGTCATCATTTATGGCAGACATGTCTTCAGATGTTAAAGAGTCATTTATAGCAGAAGATCAATGCTGTATTAAATGCTGTGGAGGTGATTTTCTCAGTGTTGGGACTTGGAAGAAATGAGGTAAAAACAAAACAAAAAAAAAATGGCTCAAGCAGTAGAAGCTAAGATTTACTTCCACGCTCTAAACCAAGATGTATAACCACTGGATATTGATACAATCTTTCGTTCAACCCTCCCTTACTGGAAAATGTATTACACCTCTAGGATTTCTGTTGGAAATGTCAAATTCTTTCCAAGCTCAAGAATCAAATCTCACACAGCTTTAATGCAGAAAGTTCCACTTACGGCTGGAAAATTAACCTTCACATCTAAACTCACTGGAGTGCCTCTTAAATTTTCTGAATTTCGGACTAAAGGGGAAATTTACTGCCTCCCTAATTTTTTTGTTGACTCCACGGACTCCCCTGAGGAATCTCTTTATCACTGCTCCTTTTAGAGAAAGTGACTAAAGCTTGACATTTTCTGTGTGTGTGGATTCAGGGACATGCTGATCACAGACTTGGCAGCCACAGTAACCTTTGTGGAGTTGTGCGAGGAGGTGAGAATGATGTGCAGTGTTACCAAGCAGCAGCCAATCACACTCAAGTGGATCGACGACGAAGGTGGGTGTGCCTCAGGGTCGATCACTGTACATCTGTCCAGGTTTTCACTCCATCTTCTTCTGAGGGATTTTCCTGGGCCTTTGGTCAGTCCAAAAGTCATATCGGTGAATCACACTGCACCAATGACTCAAAGTGCTTTCATCCAGCTACATATTTGTTTCCATGGCCAAGAGTGTCTGCTGTGCTGGGAATTCCAGCGTTCAGAGAGGAAGGTTAATAACTTACAAATATTTTGTTTTTATTAGGGCATTTAAATTGCTGCTTGTCAGCATTAAGAAAGATCTTAAGAATGACATTTAGTCTCTGACACCATGTTCAGACCCCAGGCTGTGACAAGCTAAATCTGAGGGGTGGTGCGATGTTTAACAGAATAACATAGGAGAAAAAGAACATTTGTTTTTCAGGTTTGCTTCCTGACTTGTGGATTACTGGAATGTTTTATCTCTTCAGGCCTCCATAAATCATTCAAATACATAAATTCTGAGAAACTGACTCTTTGGTTGAACTGGTCACAGTGCTTTAATGTACGCAAGCTGTGAGAAGACGTAACAAATCAGAAATGTTGGAAACCACTGGCTGAACATCTTCACACTTTCCAGCTGACATATTTCCCCTCAGATCAGATTCCTGGAAAGGCTTGAAATTCCCATAGTCCTCTAACAATGTGAGGAATCATTTTCAGACTTACTAAGACGCAAATATGATACATTCTCTGCCACATGTGGTTTATTTACTTGTAAATAAGGGAGAATGGTGAAAATTACTCGTAGAAACATCTTTGTAGGGTCAATTTGTCTGTTTTGCCTCAGAGTTTTATGTTATGCTTTCCACAGGACACCAATACCCCCCTTAAGATTTTCAGAGGATCTTGTTTAATTTTCATTATTTTATTGACACATTCCTTTTTATTCACAGTCAGTTTACACATTTAAATTCAGTTTATCCACTATTTCTTCTAATCAACCATTAACCACATATATACAGTAATAATTTCTGTTTACATTAAATTATTGTATTGTTTTACCAGTGGACAAACAATCTGAATATTTAAGACATAGTACCCTGCTGCTGTGTGTTGTTTGTACAAGACATGCCAACCTTGTACTAAAATCCAAAATGTGTGTGTCTGTGTGTGTCTGCTTAGGGGATCCTTGTACTATCTCGTCTCAGATGGAGCTGGAGGAGGCGTTTCGTATTTACAATCGAACCAGGCAGTCTGGACTGCTGCTGCACGGTGAGTTCACCAACACATTCCATGCTCTAATTATTAATAAAATAATGAACAGTTTGACACTTTGCAGCACGTTCGAATCCGCACATATGTTTTTCCTGTGTACAGATTTTTAAAATGTAATATTTCCTGAGTGTGGTTCAGGAAATTCAGAGCGTGTATCACCTGGATTGCATATCTGGAGACATGCTGTGTTTTATTCAGAGAAAACAGGGACAGAAGAGACAAATTTAGATCATCTGGAGTGAGAAAGTTGAGAACTCTTAAGCTGAACATCACTCCTGTGGACCAGATTGATTTTTTTTTTTTTGTCAGAGAGTTAGTTTCTGCTGTTCAGTCCATTTTGTTCCTTGTTTTGGGGCATGACATTTTTATGACAGCTTGAGGGGTTTCTTTTTCATGACCTGAGCATTTTTTTCTTACACCGCTGCTTGATGCCAGGAGGAGAAAAGCAACTGAAAATGGTTTCACTTTTTTTTTCTTTTTTTTTTTTATATCTACAGTTTTCCCCAGTGTCCCGGAGCAGCCTGGCATGCCCTGCCCTGGAGAGGACAGTGAGTAAATCAGCTCTGCTTTCACTCGCTATCCACTTTTAGGCCTTGCAGCTACAGTGGTGCTCCTAATAATATGGAGTCATGGATACACAGGCACTGTTAAACTAGGATAAGCACCTATGTAGGGAACTGGGTCTGCTGTAAGGACAGACTGGAGGTGGGTGAGAGCCCTGTAGATGTTTCTGGAGTCCTCTGGTAGATGCTAGACCTTTTGCAGCTCTAGAAGACAGTTCAGCTCAGTCTCAACTAGTGAATCACTTTGGTCCCTGAAACACCGACGGTATTTTTGAATTTGGCCTTGCATGCGGTAAAACATATTTTGTGATTATGTGGTTTTTGCTCAGATTTATTAGATACTCGCTCAGGAATTTTGTCCGCAATTAACTTTTTTTTAGTTTTGTTCTGAGTTCACCTGTAGTGGAAATCCGTTCACCCAAAGAGGGAGATGGAACAAAGGCTCCAATGCCTTTACAGTTTGTGGTGTTTTAACCTCTTGGCCATGGGGGCTAAAAATTTATTATTCCATCAGAGAACTAAAAAATATATATTGAATTTCCACTACACGATGTTTTACATTTTTAAGAACTCAGGAACCTTCCCTGTGTTTTGACATGAGATAACCAGGTCTACATTTTCCTCCTTTTTTTAAAGAAACATGGATATATTCCTGGATTTATTCAAATAAGAAGTTACTGCCAAAGTTAAATTACTTTATGTGTAGGACACATGATTCCCCTTTAACTCTGTGCATTTAAATGACCTGGCAGAGAAAAGGACAGGTTGTCATTAAAAAGCACAGGGTTTGTGCTCTTGGGAGCATGACTGTGCTCAGCCAATTTCATGGCAGTCTTTCTATTAGAGTATAAAATATCTTGTGTGCAAATTGAATAGTTTGTCCCAAGGACCTGGTCACACCAGCAAAGGAATCGCAGCAATAACTGGATTCATTGCTGGAGGCTTTAACTTTAGTGGACTTCAACATGTGAAGTCAGACGGAGATGATGGGAAGTCAGAGTCAGAAAATGAAGGACTCGTATTAGCTGTGATGCATCATTCAGTTTTACAGGAAGACTTTCTGTGAGAGATTTAAACACGTTAGAGAATACATATAGTTTGCAGGAAACACAACTCTTGAATTAACTTTCATCCAGTTAGCGACCAAGCTTTCTCGCACCGCAACTAGATTTGTGGTCAACTGGCAGTAAAGATGCGAGCAGATTAGCTCGACCCTGTCACGCAGCCTTGTGGTTAACATTAGCAGCTTGCTTGTTAGCCATGACCTACTAACTAACACCGCAAGCCACCAAGCCTCCAACCTTCCTAAATGACCTACTACTAACATGCACTAATGAATATTGGTGCCACTTTCTGGTCTGACCAGACACCCGGAATAGTCCTGTAACTAGTTTGTGAAGGCCAAGGTGAAATGCATTCTATGGGGAGCATGATTTTGCTCATGGTCAGATGGACACTTTGGATGTGGTTGAACTGGAGTAGAGGCCAGAGGTCATCAGAACATGTAGGATTCATCCTCCTCTGAATATGTCATGATGTTTTGGCCTGTAATGGTCAAACTTCAGTCATCACAGTGGCTGTTACAAAATGTGAATAACCAGTTGAATGAGGTTAAATTGGTGTGTAAATACTAATGACGATACAGTTTCAACAGTACTTTTTCGGGTTTTTGTACTGTTTATATGTGACACACACGTGGTCTGTGTAAAACTTTAATTTCAGTTCAGTTACTGATATTAAAGTCCCTGGAGTCACTGCTGCCCCCCCCCGCACCCGCCCCCTTCATGTTGTTGGCTGCACTCCCTCACTGTATATTTGCTGTGACAGCATGTTTCAGCAGTTTGTGAGCTGTACTCCTGAGTGTGTGTGTGTGTGTGTGTGTGTGTGAGTGAGTGATGGGAGGGGAGATCTGTTCTTTTGCCCTGAAGCAGACCACTGGTTAACTGTGTGATGAGTGGAGTCGCATTCTGTTGGTAGGTAAAGAAAGCTACACACATGTACACAATCAGTTTTAGTGTGTGTGTGTGTGTGTGTTGTGTGAATGTTTATTTGCTGTGCCCTGTGGATGATACATAATATTGTACATGTAGCTGTAATAACTGTGGCTTCCTGCTGTGTTTCCTCCATCTAAACCTCATTTGCTTGGTGGAAAGAGGAGGGAAGGATAGAGCTGTTGTTTTCAAAGAGGAGGAGAAGGGAGGACAGATCGAGTGGAGGAGGGAGGGAGACATGGTTACTCACTCATTTTAACAATATGTCCATGTTTTCAAGGCTAACTCTGCCCTGATAAGATATGCAGATACTTTGTGAAGAGATCAAAACATTAAAGGTCAGATCACACAAATTGGTGAAAACAAAACATATTAACATAATTTAATCCTTGTAGGGTCGAGCCGTGCACAGGATTTTGGGTTTGGTCTGGTGTGATTATGAATATCCACTAAGACTTTACAGTCCATTACAACAGCATTTGGTTTGTGGCAAACAGAAACTAAAATGACAGGACCCTGTTGCTTATACCTAGAATTTCAAGCTGATTTCACAAAAAGAAGATATCTTTATGCTTTTTCATGTGCATCATATACATACATATATATATATATATAAAAGGATAAAAATAATATTTCACAGCTGCATTGAACCATAATAACATCATATTTACAGTATATGAGAGTTGATGCTTGTCAGTGTGGGTAATTTAAACAACAACCTGAACAATACAAGCTGCCATCTTTGTTAGAATGCATCAGTGTTGTCCTGGACCAACAGTGCCACCCATAAAAACAATTTAGTCACTCCCTCAGTCACCTGCTCTGAAGGACAGCACTCCACCATGTCAGTCATTTCTTTGCTCTGTCCTGAAATCCTGTTCATTTCCCAACAAATCCACCATGCATACAATCTGTAGCCCAGTATAGATAGCTTCCACCCTGATTGCTGATGGTGCTATATGTTTGTGGTGAATACAAAAGGGTTTTAGTTCAGTAAAAATCTATATTTCTAAATTCATACATGTGATCACAGGGTTGATCAAAGGTAAAGCTGACAACAACAGACGTGGCTCAGTTTGAATTGCTTCTGGCGTGTGTGTGTGTCAGTGAGTGAGTGAACAGACCCCCCTCTGTGTGAGGAGAGAATGATGGAGGAGGGGAGGTGCTGAAAGGGTTGAAATCCTGGAAGATGCGCTCAGTGGACGGATGCTGCCATCCCTTGCACCCACACCCTCCCACCCACAAAAAAAAAAAATCCCCACATTACCACCCCCCTCTCCCCCCACCCCTTCCTGCTGCCACCAATGTTTCCCAGCATCCCCCTCTCTCTGTCAGCTGTGTGGCACCGCTGTCTCTCCAGGGAGGAGCCTACAGCACTGCTGCATCACACAAGACACAGAGGCAAGCGAGGGACAGTGGGAAAGGCAAAGACAGGGAGCATTGTGCTGTGCAGATATCTGCTCTTATAATACAAGGCACGCGCTCTATTTGTTTTTTTTTTTTGTTTTGTTTTTTATTTCTCCGCTTATTCTCCTATTTTTTGGTTTGCACACCACGCCAGAAATACAGAGATACAATTTCATCGAGGATAAGAGGTTCTCAAAGCAGCAGGCAGGAACAGACAGAGAATTAAAGAGCCTTGAGAAAAGCAGAGACTCTCTCAGCTGAGGGAGAGGAAGAAAGGGCGCGTGAGAGAGGGAGGGAGAAAATAATTAAATAAATCCCAGGGAGGAGAAAGAAAGAGGGAGGGATCGTCAGAGAAAGAGAGAGGAGGGGATGTAGCAGTGTTTCCTCACCGGCTCATCACACACACACACACGCACACACGCACACATACACATCTACACACACATACATGCACACCTAGCCTGGATAATGTGCTGAAAGAGGTGGAGAAAAGGAAGAAGGCAAACCGGTGAGCTATCTATCTCTGCATCCATCCATCTTTTCGTTAATCCATCAGTTTTACCATGTCGACTCTGAGACAGTGGGTTTGGATGAGTGTGTCCTTGCCTGGATTCTCGCGTGTGTGTGTGTGTGGGAGATCTGTCTGCTTCCATGATTAGCATGTGTGATTGATTCCTGCCTCATAGCTCGTCGTGTCGTGCATTGCAGGCAGGGATTGTGTGCATGCAGCTAGCTGTGCTAGCTGGTGCCTGTTCCTGGCTGGCTTCCTTCGCTGTATTGTAGCCCTGGAAGGCGTTGTGTTTGGCAGTCCCCTCAGAAGCTGCACCTGCCAACGAGTGTGACAGGGTGTGTGTGCCTGTCTGTGTGTATAATGCATTGTTATGGCCGTGTATGATTTAACCATTATTTCAGACTAGTATTGGTCTTAAATTTAGATGTGTGGTGTGATGTCTAGTGAGTGGCATCCTCCCCTGATATAATGGCTATAATGCAGGTTGATTGCACATTAGGACATTACACTGGTTGTATTGGAATTCTTAACCAGAATCGACTCCATCTAAAAGGTGTTTGAGGTTTATGCAGCCCAACAGGATTTTCTGTCAGGGAACTTGGAATAACCTAACCAAACACTATTTGTGGCAGCTTTAATCAAAAAATGTCAATGTTGAGATTGACCTTCAAAAACCTCTTGATGCACACTAAAAACAAAATGTCTCAGTCACTGTATGCATCTGTGTGTGGGAGTGTGTCTGTGTAAGGAGGGGTTCCAGGAGATTGCTTACCTGATGCAGAGGAGAGGCTCAAATAACAAAGAGTACATTAAAACCAAGTGTTCTTTCTTCTCCCTGTTCTCCCTCCCTGTCTAAGAGAGAGAAAAGATAGTCTAGCACTGTTGTGCATGTTTAGAAAGCTGGGTGAAATTTTCTTACTTTACTCTTGAAGGGTTTTCATGGTTAATATTGCTCAGCCGCAGCTGAAACTGCCCCGTGTTTCTATGGTTGTGGAGCAGCTTTGCCACATCTGAGAAAATAACCTTGGTGGTGTTGTCCAGGTTGTTTCATTTTGGGCTGGGAAACAACACATTTTAACAAAATGCTCGTGGTACAAACTGTGGACATGACGTTTGAAAGATGCTTACCAGGCAGGAAGGGCTTATCAAGTTGCATTGTGGGAAATGTAGGATCCATTGTTTTAGGAGTTTCATCCATACCAGGAACAAAAAATTAATAAAGGAATGACACAGACCTGAGGACAATTTGTGTAGCTGAAGTGAAGCAGATTATTTTTTTTCTGTCTTTCGTATTTTGAATTTGATCCAACTCTAATTTGCTTCTTTGGGTAGCAACTGTGTGCATATTCTAGCATTTATGAAGCGTATCAGATAAATCAGCCATTCAGCCTGAGGTGTTTATATTACACAATTATACAGGTGATTTCTGTGTTCATCCTTCTGTATCAGAGACATTGTGTGTTAGTTTCTACAGTTCATTCCTCTTTGAGCAGTTCTTTGTCTAAAGGTACAAGGTTCTTTGGCATTCAGTCTCTCTGTCCTTGTCCTGCTCTCTGCTGCACTTGGAGGTGAATACTGAGTATTACTTCCCCGTATCTGGTTTGGGGGCATTTAAGGCTGTTTTGAGCTGTGTGCTATCTGAGTCATTGTGTGTATTGATCCCTGCACTGCTTCCAACTATTTATGAGCCTGTGTAGGACCATGGCTCTGTGTGTGTCAATTTTGCTGACTGGACACTGACCTATTAATAGCACTTTATGGATGCTGCTCAGTTGAACAGCTCAGTCTGCAATGCAGGTATTGAAATGTAATAGTACATAATGATACGCATGTTCCTTATTAGTGGATGTGACTGTGTATCAGTACATATCAGCTGCTGCAGCTCCCTCTGGTTTTCTGCTGCACAGGTTAAAAGGCCCATCGGGACTGCATTATCGAGCGCTAGTCAGTCAGTAAGTAGTTAAACTGGTTAACAGGAGACTGCCAGGTACAATGTGCTGCTGTTTTCAATGTCTGGCTGCCTGCAGCACAACGAACATCTCATGATACATGCATGACTCACTAATCCAAAAAGAGGACCTGCATCATCACATACTGTAATGCCATGGTACCCTTCGTACCTGCTGTGCCCAATACTGTTACACACCACATACATCAGCTGCTATTACACGCACTCTGCTCCAAATGTGAAGCATTTCTAATAGCACATGTCAAAAACTAAAGGCTCTGCATTTGTCACAGTCTGGCTTTTTTAAAACTTATTACTTAACCTTGGTGCAGTTCAGAACAGCCTCTCTCATTGCAGGAAGACAAAGCATTCTCAGCAACAAGGCAGACAAGAAAAAGAAAGAGGGTTTTTCCATCCTACAATCACTGATTACATCAGATAATGCTCCAATTATAAATGTGCTTTTGGACACAACCGTGCAAGCATAGGGGGGGATTAGTCTTAAAGCTGAAACTTTTTGCAATTAGTGATGAGGGTGGGTGGTTTTCTACTGTTTTTTGTGAACCATATATTGATCAGTGTGAATCTGTAGAAATGTTCTCTGCTATTAACTCAAGAAACCATGGCACAAAAATGATCAGATCATGGCCCGTGGTGTTTGTGGTGCTTTATTGCAATGAAGCATCATTTGCTTTGCAGTTATTCTGCTCAGTACTGGCAAAACTGGGATTACATAAACTCATCAGCTTTGGCTTGGAACCAAAAATGTGGAAACTACTTTCAAAATCCAATTTCAGCATACTTGCTTTAAGTTGTAGCCACTGATGTAATCCTCTGGGATGCCTCGACCCAGAGAACTAATCTGATTGCGTCTGTCAGTTATGGATTCATTTACCTCCACGACAACACAAAATAAAATCTGCACTCAAATCTGTTTTCACTACACAGGATGGATGTAGATTATTGTCCACAACTGTCAATATAACATGTTCAAGTGATTTGGAAATGTTGTCTGAACAATATTTACAGTAGCATATTAGAGTCATTTGTCAGCTGCAAAAAATAATCCTGGCAAACTGATTATGAAACTGATTTGATGAGTATATAGATATATCTTTAAACAATGATTTATCAGCTAGTTTAAGGTAGCGGCAGGTGTTTTTAACAGCTGATAAGTATCAAGAAGTTAAAGTAAGAGAAGATTGAGGTGTTTTATTGCAGAGCATTGCACCTGTTTAGAGAAACATCATTCCATCTTACTGACATGCTGTCCAGTTGCACTTTGTGAAGTCTTACTGTTGGAACTTGATTCACATTAGGAACACTGGGACAAACCAGCTCAGCTCTGTTTTGATTCTGAAAATAGTTTCTTTAATGTTTATCTTGCAAGTCCCCTGACTTTACAGAAAGTGCAATACTAAATTGTTGATCTTCTCATTAAAAGCTAATTTCAGTGTTACATAGCTTGGGTCCTGGGTCAGTCAACATTCAGAAACTCTGGATAAACTGTCGGATCTCTGCGAAGACTTTGGAACATCCGGAGCTCGGGTGCAAGAATCTCAAAGAATCCTAAAACCTTACATACATCTTCAATCTGATCACTGAACTTCCGTGTATGTGCCTGTGTTACTGATATATACTGATATTTTGATTGATAACGTTACCAATAGTAGTTTTCATCACTGCTGAAACCTCTTTAGACAACAGGGCACTGAAACAGCATAGAATCAGTTGAGGTTAGAAGTGTCTTATAAACTGCATCTAACACATCAGTGCAGTAGTAATTTACTGTTACATGCAGCACATAGAGTGGGGCCAGCACCTCAGCTGCATCTGTAACAATAGTGTTATGTAATGTACTAGCAGGAATTAATCACTGCACTGAAACTGTGGCCAACCCCCTGAGGATGATACAACAGGCTTGCAGCAACAACACACTTGCACCGAGCTATAGCAGCTTCCGGGGGACGGGCAGCTGCTTTGTTTAGGTCTAGTCTCTTTAATGGGACTTGAGCTACAGTACAGACTGTGATGCCACAGGCAGCGCTGAGCCAGAGACCGATCATTTCTTCTATGACGTTAGAAGAAAGTCTATTATTTGTTGGTTGTAGTAGGATGTCGATCACAGCTGTTGACATTATGAGACACGAGTAGCAAATGTGATAACTGAGAAAACTGTGCGACAGCACTTGATCACTGTTGAGAGCTACTGCCTGTGTATCTTTTGTGCCCATTTAGTTTGCAGGGGAGTGTTTGTTGATCCTGAACCAGCAGTTGGTCCTAAGAACGTCTCTCTCCGTCTGGCTGTCTGTGCAAACTTAATTCATCTATTGTCCTCGGTGCTTCTTAATGAAGACAGAGTTACAGAGCAATTCAGACAATGTGGAGCAGGTGGAAACGCCTGTCTTTAGATTTCACACTAACTAGTTTATTTCAAGCATGTCTCCATCATTACATTAATCATCATAATATTGTTAGCTATTTGTCTGTGTAGAGAGAGACCTTAATTGGATATAGCCATATAGATTTTACATAAAATAACAAAAAGTATTATATCACAGGAAGAGCGGACTGTCACACTGAGCCAGACAACAACCTGCTACACAACACAGGAGACACAGACTTGCTAATGTCTCGTTATATAAATTACAAACATGAATACACATATTGTCCTGCACGTTGGCTTCTTGAACAAGCGACAAAACAAACATTCACTGGGGAAATATGCACTGCTGACGCCGGTTTGCAGGCTGGACAGCTCATTAGCTCCTCAGCTGCAGCACTTATAACAAAGGGCAGTAAGGACTCTGTTTAGTTGTTAAATCCATAACCTGTAAGCAGCAATTAAATGTTCTAGCTGGCAGAGACTGCTGAAGCTATTTTTACAACTTTATATATGATTGGGTGGTTAACACAACAATGCACTGTATTTTATAAAGTAATCACATACTAGGCCTGTAAAACCTTAATCTGCACAGTAATTACTTGCTTTATCTGTTGGATAGATTTTGTAGAGTGCTCATGTGTGTCAAGAGACACTCCAGAGATGTATAGTGGTGTTGCAGCTATGGATTCCACACGACTTCATATTATGTTTTGCTAAAAACTGGAACTTTTAGTTTCCTGGTCCAAGCCAAGATAACTCTGTTGACATCGTGATGTGTATACCTTTTAACTTAAAATGAAAAGGCTTGTGGAGCGCACAGAACATGTGTGTTGTTAGAGTTAGAGTTAACCTCTGGCGTTTTGTCATGGAAATAATACTTTAGGTGTTTGTCTAATAAGGAAATGTTTTGTGTAGTTTTATTTCTAACCACACATGACGTCAACAAAACCCATGGCATGTCACTAGTTTTCCTCATGCTTCTATTGTTCATGAGCTGGTAACATATGAAAATATGTTATCTTTGATAGCTCTATAACTTTTAGTCTCTTTAAATCTAAAACTGTGGTGTCATCCTTCAAAACCAAGTGCAGCCTGAGTCCTGTGTTATAAAACATTTAGCACAAAAGTGGCTGGATTTTTGACCTTGGGAGCTTTTTGGGAATAAGACATCCTTTTTCACTGTTTTCTCCAGTCACAGGGCATTAAGAACATTTTTACTGTTTTGGCTCATAAAGAGCAAAGTTGGATTAAATGAGTACCTATGGAGCAGTGGTTTCCAGTTTTGCTGGAGTTTTGACTTCTTCAGACTGTTTTCTAAATGAATCATGAAAGTGGGTGACCGAGAAATTCCTACTTTGAATCTCTGGAGCACGCAGACGTTTCCTTTTATAAAAACACCTCCATTGCACAGTGTGTATTTAACGGTGAGAGTGATTGTGGGTTCTGTTTAATGCGCTGCCTGAAACACAGAAAGTTTGCCAAAGATTCACTTTTAATCCTTGATGCTTGCAGTCTTAACAACAGACACTACCATGAGTAACTTCCAGGTCATGTCAGTGCTGTGGGTTTATTGTGTGGCTGTCCTATTCATTCTGGTGAGTGTTGCTCATTGAGCTGAAACTGATCTTCAGTCTTTCACATTTTTGGGCCATGAGCGTCAGTGCCTGCTCTGGCTGCCCACTCACACGAATGGCACAAAAATATGTAGATGAGGTTTTACACTGGATCTAGTGACTTGAATTGTAATCATACAAATAGCTATTTCTAAATTCAGGACATTGTCTTGTAGCCGTTTGTTTTGTAGTAGTTGTGCATGGCACAGTCTTGCTGGGTCAGTTGGGTCATGTGACAAGTGTTCTAACTCAAAGCCCAGAGCTGCTCCTGTGGGTTTAGTGTTGGCGGGTAGCATGTCAATGTATCAGGTCCCCCAGCTTTTGTTCTGACTCCAGCTGTCAGAGCGTAGCTCATATGACAAATATGGTTCAAAACATGTCATAGTATCAGAGAAAGGAAGAGGGTCTTAAAAATAATTCTCAGCTTTGTCTGCGTAAAAGTCTGCAGAGTTGGAGGGTTTTCATTGCAGCATCTGTGAAACATAATTTCAGGCAAAATCTATGTATATTTTTTCGATATGTGTCTTTGTAGCCCTTTAATGTTTTAAACGGCCACAGAATTCTAAAGTAGATAAGCTGTGGCCAAGAGTTGTAAGGTGAGTGTCATATAATTACAGTATCCTCAGTTTTCATCGTTGTTGTGGATCATTGTTTCCCGTCATCCCTCTCACACTCTCTCTTATTTGTCTCTAGTATCAGCATTCTTATACAAAGAGAAGAAAATGCAGCACATATAAGAAACAAAATTTAACCTGATTGTTACTAAAGATGATGACTGAGATGCATCTCGCCATCAAAAAAAATTCAAAAACACATGGAAAAATACGGATTTGATGTCCTGTGTGTATATTTAAGTATCTTTTTTTATCCATCAGTCCGTCTGTCCATGGCTGCCTATTTCTCTAATGTATATTTTCTTTATATGCATATATATATACATGACAGACTGTATCCTGAAGTGCTTATGGGATAGTCCTGGTAGTCGTAAAGTCCTTGGAGTGTGTGGTTTGCATAAATAACTAACTAACTAACTGAGTGTGTGTTGGTGTTGTTTTGTGTGGTGTACTGTTGGGAGAACAAGAGAAAATGGTCAGTGTTCTGTATTGGAGGGGGGTCAGCATGTAGGTCCTTCACGCATCACAGGACTCAGCTGTCAAAGTGTGGAAGCCAGTGTGGCAGTGATGACTTACTTTGTGCTGGGACACGCTGGGCAGGGCTGGTGGACAGGGAGGGAGTGCTGGGCGCACAAAGACCCACACTAGTCATGTATTTACCCTTCTACGCCTTTATTTGATGAGGTTCCTCATCTCATTCATCTCTCTCATTTAATTTCTGTGGTAATCTTGTCAGATCTTATGGGTTTGTAGTGTTGACTCATATGAAGAGATCTTTCGGTTCAGTTTGTGTTTCAGAGCTGTTCATTCACCTGTGTGATTATTTTGGAGGCTGCAGTTTGTGCTGCTGTGTAAGTGCTGTTATTCAGCTTAGCCTCATTGGAAGTAGATAAATTGATGGACAAAGTATTATCTAATGGCAGTAGGACCAGTAGTATTTTAGCTCTTAAAACTGTATTAGGACGTTTAGTTGCTTGACCTATTTCTGACCAATGTGCATGTTCTCTCTTTGGTATAAATACAGTATGACAACATGTTCTGTGTCATTGCTTTAGTTTACTCAACACAACCAGGTTTCAAAGTGTCATTTTCTGTCATCTCTTGCTCCAGGTACTCTGGTTTCCTCCCACAGTCCAAAAACATGTATGTCAGGTTGATTGGTGACTCTAAATTGCCCATAGGAGTGAGTGAGTGTGTGTGAGGTTGTTTGTCTCTATGTGGCCCTGTGATGGACTGGTGACCTGTCCAGGGTGTACCCCTGCCTTTCACCCAAAGAGAGCTGTGATAGGCTCCAGCAGATCCCAGTGACCCTAAATAGGAAAGAGCAGGTATACATAATGATTTTCTTCATTGTAATTTTCATTTGTAAGTGCAGCTATGTCTTTCTTACTAATTCTTGCTCAAGTTTTATACGGTTCAGATTGTTTTTCCTGTGCCAGAAATTCCTCTGTTTTAGATCCAGCTTTCTAAAATGACCTCAAATAACTGGAATATAATAAGTACCATGATCACATTGTTGTGACTCAGTCCTGATAAATTGTATGTATGTTTCATGTATGGTGTCAATAAGAGTAATATGCTGCAGCGGTTACTGAGAGGTCATTTCCATTGAAACACAACTTTCCTTTCAGTTGCTCCTGTGAATGTTTTACTGAAAGTCAAGAACAAATAATCTAATTTGATTTTTTTTTTTATGAACTTTAATCAATCTAACTATCTTGTGTGTTTTTGTGTGAAAAACTTTGATCACATATTTGGGTTTTCCTAAAAGCAGAGTGATTGTGTGGTAGTTGCTTTTTTCCTAGACCCTTTATTATGTCAATTACTTAATTATGTCATCTTCTTATGTTTTACTTGTTTTCAATAGTTATTTCACAGTAATGATTTAATTACCTAATTACATTCATTACAAGGTAGTAAATCATTACTGGGATTTCTTTCATTACACACTTGTCATAGGAATAATAGTCTGTGTAGAACTACTTGCGTTTTCCACTTTCTCTCTCAAGGCTGTGGCAGGCTGCATTGAGCTTATATTCTAATTGATCTCATTTGCATATCCTAACCAGATAATGGCTGACAGGTTTCATGAGGACACTGACAGAGACCATGACATATAGAAGATTATTAGAAGATTATCCCCAAAACAATGACACATTTCTGGTGTCACTTACCCTCAAAATGCTGTATCAGAGGTGTAGACTCAACTCATATGACGGGGAACCTCAGGCTGAATAAAACCAAAAAGTATTTAAAACTAGTAAAAAAAAAAATGTTTAGCACTTGACTTAGAATTTGTGTCTTCCATTGAGAACTTGACTTAGAATTTGTGTCTTCCATTGAGATTTGAATAGAGAATTTCATAGCTAAGACTTGTGGCTTATTGGTGAAATACTATATTTATCCAACCCCTGATATCTCCAGATAATACTTTGAATAAATCATTCGATCCCAATCTGACGAGCCTCCTGAGAGGGTTACAAACCATATCTGCTCTTAGATTAATTACAAACTAACATTTTTAGTAAAAACTATTTGGGTAAACTATCATCTTCTATGTCCTGCCTCAGCAGACAAGTCCCACATTATTTCCCTCACTTTGCATAATTGTCTTTAGCTCATCTGCTGCTCATTTGGAAGAAATGAGAATGTCAGATGTCATTTGTGGTCACTGCTAATGAGAGCAGCTGGACATGCATCCAGCCTCCACACCCATAATGCTCAACACACCTCTTGACTTATGAGCATCTCTAGTTCCAGAAATAGCAACAGCGGTTTTGTAATGTGTCAGGCCTCCCTGCTGCACTGCAGCACACCCACAGGTTCCTTCTGCTGCTGCTGCCCGAGCAGCTGGGAAGCTTGTTACCACTGATCTGAAGGCACAAACTAGCCAGCTAGGATATTCTTTGTTTGATTTGTAAATGACTGACGTAATTTGCTATCAGTGGTTGGCTGTATTAGCTTTCTGCAGCTCAACTCCGGAGTGTATAGGGCATTAAAAATGTAGACACATTTTGAATAAGACAGAACCGAATCAGGCTCAGAACAATTGTTTCATGCAAAATAACAAATATCAAATATATGGTGCCCTAAGCATTACAGGTTTAGCACCTGCAAGAATATCAGCAGCCATAACGGTCACTTCCTCTGTCTTATTTGTTATTTCATGTGAAGTAGTTGGGACTTTGGTATGTCTGTTTCTGCAGCTAAGATAGCTCTGCTGTCAATGGTAGCCTTGTTAGTGGAGTGTCGACTGTGGCACAGCAGAGCGCCATTGTTCTGCCTTTAACACACTGTGGTTTCTATACTGGCCAGAATGATGCATTGTGCATGACAGAGGCACTCTCTTGAGACAGCCCTAGGTTTGTGTTAAGACTATATGTTTGACTAAAAGCTCTCTCTTAATTGGCTATTTCACTAAAACTCATATCCTGAAAATCTTCTACTGATCACTCCTGGATGTTCCTGTAGAACATATAGTATATTTTATAATTGAAGCTATATTTAAAGAGCTGAATTCATGTTCTGCCTTTGCAAACAGTGTATTCACAAAGCAGTAAAATGATGTTTAGATTTTTTATTACTGTCTGTTGGCTGTTGTATTATACATAACTCTGGTGCTGTGTGGACAAAAAGACTGACTAGGTAGAATTTATAGAAAAAATGCTAATATGGATTTGTGCCCTTTGAGGTTTTCCTTGCTGAATAAGAAACACTTTAAAGCTTTGGAAAAAGCTGTGGACTTTGATTAATGATTTATTTTTGGTCAAAGTCCAAAGTGTTTTGGGGTTAATGCTGGTAGACACTTTCCTCTAGATTTGATTATAGTATTAAATAAAACACATATGCATTGTATACTAATATATGTTGTATTAGTGGATAGACAGGAATGCGGTCATACAGAACTAGAACTCAGGATTTATCCAGACCACAGTGAACAGGTGTGTGTCTTGTTTTATTATTGTTAGTTGTTACATCCTTATAACTAAATCTGCAGCTATACCTTAAATCATGAACAAAAAAAACTGTCTGTGGCATGAACAGAAGCATGTAAGTATTTTGTTTCCATTAGATGCAAATGTTACAGTGATCATATTGTACCTGTTTAATGATGCAAAATGATTCAACAGCTTTCAGCAAAAAGCTGATTTTTTTTTTTTTTCCTTTTTCATTTAACGCTGCATTTTGTTACATAATCACAGAAAAAGACTGCAGACCAGTCCTTGTCAGCTTTCACAGTTTTAGCTACTGACAGGTATCGAGTTGTGCCCAACCTCCTGTCAGCCTTTCCAACACACTCTTAGACTCTTTCAGACTGTTTATCACTTTTCTGATATAATTGCTTGGAAGATCTAATTGTTTGCAGATGAGCGTGAGTCTTTGGTGAATGTGGTGTGTTCACGTGTGCAGACGTCAGAGGGACACCCAGAGAGGGAGATGAGTGTAAAGCAGCAGTGTCTGAAGTTTAAAGTGCTGACTGGCCTCAGTGATAAATCATGTGAAGCCACAGCAGTGTGTGTGTGTGAATGTGTGTGTGCGCGCACACAGAGAGGTACGCTGGCTTTGATTATGATGTACCAAGCCTGACACCTGCTCTCTGGAATAAAATACTACAGCAAGATTTTACTCTCCTGGGGTTGTTTTATCTAACCCTGCAGATATATTTACATTCAAAACATTTAAGAATGTTTACAGTATGTGTGGGACTTTTAATTTTTACCATTATTGAGGGGATCTGGGATCTGCCACATGTGAATGAGCTGCATCAAATAAAACAAATGAGTATTTCTGTTTCAGATTCACTGGCCTTTTAGCTCTGGTTTCGTCTCCACTAACTCCTGACTAAAATATCCGACTCTCTAGGTGCTTGATGCTGGTTATGTGGTGCACAGTGCAGTTATAGCAGCTTTTATTACTGACTACAGCTGCCTGTTGCTGAAAATCAATTCATATTACATATAGCCATTTTAATATCAGAATGGTTTAACTTTAAATAAGCTGCTCACTATACTCCCGATTTTATTAAGTCCCACAGTGATCTGAATAATTAGTGAAGCCTGACTTTGGGTACCCACTGCATTCTTCAGTTTCCCAGCCAATGTTAGCAGAGCTGAGATTGGGTTTCTCATAACCAGAGTGAGAGTTTCTCGGTTATTCTGACCAGAACAGGTTGTTGATCAGGATCACCGTGTGAATGTTGGAAGACTGCTGTGTAATTTAAGCACATAGTTATATCTTTGTGTGTATCTAGTTCAGTATTTATTTTGTGTTTCCATCTTTGATCCTGATTAACGCTATAGACTGTATGAGCCATCAAAGTCAGCCCCAACCCCCCCCCCCCCCCCAGCTGCAGGATATCATCCATTGTTTCTTTGCCTACTGAGGAATCACTGATTTCCCAGGAGTCATTGCTCTGAGCAGTCAGCTACAAAAACCATTGGACTGATTTCTCATTACATGGTCTTAGTGTCTGCACTGTGTGGGCCTGAGACAAGTTCCTGTTTGTGTTGATTCAAAAGATTATGAGATACATTTCTTTATTTCTGACACTTTTCTTTATTTCTGATACAATGAGTTTGTTGTTACATACAGTCAGCTTGGCCTTTTCAGAGCTTTAGTTCTGTGCTAATGTAACCTTCTCATCTTCAGCAGATGGAAATCTGTCCCCAGGGAAGGCAGCACTGAAAGCCACCTGAGCCCAGATGGATTTCAGCTTGTTGGAGGTGTAAAACAGGACAAAAAAATATCATTTCAGTGTGATCACCAATAGGGGTAGTTTGGCCTTTGTAGATTCTTTGTATTTAAAAAGGCTACCTTGTTGAAAAACTCAGTGCTTGTCTGATTACATCACAACATCTCAGCCCTGAATGCCTGACCCACATAGCTCTTCTATCCTAAAGCCCTGCTTTAATTGTAGGGAGGTTAGAGAGAGTGTGTGTGTGTGTGTGTGTGTGTGTGTGTGTGTGTGTGTGTGTGTCTGTGTCTGTGTCTGTGTGTGTCTTGTTTTTTTTTTTTTTTCATAGAGATACAGGGTCTCTGGACGCAGGAGAGATAGTAAGACATTTTTTAGGTCTGGACTTATCTGGACTGATACTGAAAAAAAAATCAGCACTAAACATATGAAAGTCTTGCACAGACCTTGTTCACATGTAAAAAAAAAAAAAAAAAAACCTAGTGAACTGAACCCAGTGGATCCAAACGGTCAAGAATTTCTCAACAGGCTCTTTTTCTAAATATCAGCGATATCCAGTACCTTAGTTCACTGCAAGGTATCTGAATAACCACTGCCCTGGGATTTTGTCTACATTTCCCCGAAAGGCTGCCCCTTAGTGAGTTTGGTGACCCCTTGATCTTTCAACTATCACTGTCAGTCCCATATCTTCCCTTGATTAGGACTTAGGTCTGGTCAGGGCAGCAATGTGACATGTTTCAGACAAGATAACCCAACACCAAGCACACACTAAGAGGAAAAAGAGCAAAATGCACCAAAGGTCACATATGGAGCCTTGTAGTAACCTTAATTCTGACTGAATTCTCATTTCACAAGTGCTGGCTGCCAAATTAAAGGAAGTAAACTGTGACAGTGACGGTGCACAGTGTGCCATCTCATCCTCTGAGCTCTCCAACATTTTATTTACTGGATTTCCCTCATCTGATAAGTCAAAGACTTAAAGTCTACTTCAATTTAAATTCCCAATGCCTTTCCTTGATAGCTTTAGCTTAAAGCACGACATCTAACAGTGTATCCTCAACTACATTGCTGTTAAATGTTATTTTATGTTATGTTGTTTATGTCAACTATTAGGCCCTGAGAATTTGCAATTCAAGCCGCTATTTGTAGGATTTGAATGTTAATGTGGCATCATGAGGGAATTTACATAGTTTTTTTCCATGTTTTTATATCATTACAGTTAAAAATATGTTTGGCTTTAAAACGGTGACACAGCCTTACTGTTGGGCTTAAATGACTTTGATGGCTTGTAATCAACATAAATAATATAGTTCTCATTTTTAAACAGAACAAAATAGACCCGATGGGAAGAGTAATCCAGCAAATATGTTGTAAAATTGTGTTGATTCTTGAGGTTGGGGAGCGTTTGCACCAAACCATACTGCAGTACACAAAGTGAATACTAAAAACTCGAAATGTCAGCCACCTGCCTAAATAACTGCAGATCACTGGGTATTTATTGGAAGCCCTATGACCTCCCTAGTTAAGTATTCTAGCAGTTTTGTGCTGTGAAAACACTTCTAATTGTCCAGAGGATGTGTTAGACAGCCGTTAAATGAAGAGATGCCAGACTGTGTTCTGGCAGTTTCAGTACAAATAACACTCCTGGGTCTTTCCGAGCGTTCAGTGTTTGCTTTTTAAAGGTGGATCAGGATGCAGACTTCCACTCCTCCAGATCAGTTTATATAGTCTATGCAGCACAGTGTGGGCTGTCAGATCAATGTGATGGCTTATTAATCTTATGTTCTTTCAGATCATATATCACTCCATACTGTCATTGACAGAAGGACACAGGCCCCGGCTTGTAACTGATGACTGGGTCGTTGTATCTCCTTGCTCCTAATTTGTTGTGCTCCCTTGGTGCTCCAGCACCTCTTCATGTACACTTGATTGATTTGTCTGAGCTTTAGTTTATGATTTGGTATTCAGTTCCCTAGGTGACAAATGCTGCTGCTAATGTAAAACCAAATGAACTAATGACTCAGGGTAGAAGCAGCTGTTTACTGAGAGTAACCTCACTAGAGAGAGCCGACCTCACTAAACAAACAGTTAAAGGTATATATGCAGTGTAAGGTACTTCAGCGGAGACTGAAGATTGTTACCAGTGCGTCGGGTCCCATTTGGCCCTAAGCACGTCAATGACCGGGTGCTTGAGATGTAGTGAGAGTCAATTTGCCTGCACTTGAAATGATTTCACTTTACATTAGAAGGTGACCTGAGCTACTTGCTGTCGTCTTCTGTAAGAGCACCTTAATTTCTGGAAAACCTAGAAACTAACTAAGGTTTTTTTTTTTTTTTTTTTTTTTTAAGTAGTGCATTTTCCTCTTTGCCTGTTTTTAACTAACTGGGTTGGAACTAAACCATTAAGTAACATGGCAGCTGTTATACGCATTCTGAAATGTGGGTCATCGTCCCTCAGATGAAACGTTTTGCTTAAGAACTAGTGATTGAACGTCTCTCCTCTAACCTGTGTCTTCTTGACCAACTTCTTTATCCCATATCTGCAGGATTGAAATGAAAGGAGCTTTGAGAACTGGAGCATTTTATATAAAGACATCCGCTCTGCTGTGTCCCTCAGTTGTGGTTGGCTTCGTGGATTGCTGTTCATTTATATCACAAGCTTTTTTCAAGCTTTTTTTTTTTTTTTTCTCTTGACACATCTGACGGGGTTGCCCATGCAGCAGAGGTCTCTCAGGCAACAACTTATGAGCTTAGAGAGTATTGAATGGCTCATTCAAAATTGAAAGAGGAATGTTTTCTCTCCTCACAAGGAGAGTGACTCAGAGATAGAGTGAGTGAAAACATGTTACCCACTAAAATAGCTCTGACTTGCTGAGGGGCTGTTAGGAGGGCGGTCATGTTTCCATACCAGAGGGACACAATAGAGCAAAGCGCTAATCTTCAAAGACATTAGAATTGGATAAATCAATACTAAGCAAGGCAAACAAAAACAAGCCAATCTCCACAGTCTGTTGAACTGAAACGGTTGGTTTGCGTTGTCAGGCATGAACAAACAAAAGATTATCTTCCAACAAGTTAACCTGCTGACTTTCACTGGGAAAAATCAATGCTGTCAAATGGATCTCTGCATCTCTTTGCAAAGAGTCTTTCAAATCGTTGTCAGTACTGGTTTATTTAAGCAAATCAATTAACAGCAGTTTTTCCAGTAGAAGAATCTGATGTTTGCAGACAGGACTAAGAAGAGAGGCATCATTTTCTTATGCTAAATAAACAGAAAGGTATCTGCATCCATGAGAACAGCACCAGAGCAGTGACCTAAAGCATGGTTGGATTGACATAAGTGTATAGGTTGTTGTAAGACAGGTTAATTATTTGTTATTGGATGTAAATTAAGTAAAATGAGCAGCACTTATTTGGACAGTGGTCATCCCAGCTAATCAGATCACCCTGCTCCAGCCTATAAGGCATCAGTGTTAAAAGGACTTAAAAGCTTCTAGGAGCCCAAAATCCAAAAATGAAATATTGAGACACTACATTTTCATTGGCAATTGGAGAAACTACAGATTGGCTTCAGCAGTGAATATTTGCACTGATACTTACGAGTTCAAAATTTTGGATAAACATATATATATATATATATATATACACAGACATACCAAAAATGATTTCAGTGTCATACCAGCATTAGTTGTGCATTATGTAGATACCAGATATACAGTAATTGCACTTCAATAAATTGTCTCTTTGCTACTTCTGCTCTGAGCTCATTCTGTGTGAGGCTGGATTTGGAGTGGTTGGCATGTCCTGCTGTCTAACCTCTACAGTGAATGGTGTTAGCCCACAGCACATCTGTTCAGAAGGCTAATCCACAAAAGGTTGGTCCCTTGCATAATGCTCCCACTGGGCAACCACTTCAGCTGGCACAAACAAGCCAAACAACAATGGTGTTGCTGAAGCCTGCCTTGGTGAGGCTGTATGCTGAACAGAATAAGAGGTCTGCCAAAGCTGCTACATCAAGCTGCTGGCTATGGCCTGTGGCCTGTGGAGTTGTTGGCCTTATTTCCCAAGCCTCCACTTGACTTTTCCCCTTTGTATAATTCTGTTCTTTTTCTTATATACAACAACAACCTCATCTGTTAATCTGCTTCTTTCTTTTTCCTTCTTTTCACACGTTCCTCTCATCCCATCTTCTTCCATGTCTCTGTTTGTGCACTGCATGTCTGACCAGGTCACCTTGTTGGTATTCTTTGTTTTTGACATTCTGAGGTCAAACCATTTTGCGACCATCCCTGCAATCTTACATAATACACCCGAGATGAGGTTTTATGGACAAAGGGGCTGAAATCAGTATTTATCATGAGCAGTAAGGCTAGGATTTAGTCAGGTGATTAGGATTGAGCCAAACATTAATATAATGTGCGCAGTGTTGTGAGTTGGTATATATGTGTGTGGCCTTATTGTGGCTCAGTTGGCTGAGTGTGAAGTTTACAGCACTGCTATTATCATTTCAGTACAAGCTACACAGTCAGCATCTGATGTCCAGTGAAGATGGATAGTTTCAGTGATTAAAGGTGTTCAGAGTAGATGGTTTATGTGCACAGTTGGTTTGCTTCCCACATAATAAATTATATCATAGTGTTTTCTGGAGAAAATGTGGACTGCAAAATGTGGACATGAAGACATATAGACAGTATTTGATATTTAAAGGCCAGCTGCAGAATCTTTTAATGATTTCTCCTGCTTTGCAACCAGCCCTTCAAGGTCCATTACTGCATTTCTGCATGAAAGGTTGAGCTGATGGACCATCCCTATCAAACCGATGTTTCCAGCAGTTGATTGATTGTTTCCATAGTTTGTGGATATTGACAAAATCGGGAGATGAGAGAAAATTGATGAGAATCAACACAAAGACAAGAAGAGTTCACTGCCTTTTAAACGCTGATATTTTGCGGTGAAATCTGTGGATTTCAGTGGAACTGCTGTGGCCAGTATTTCTGTTTGTGTCGTGAAGTAAACCTTTTGGTATAGGCTCCTTAGGTTATTTGTTTCTAAATGATCCAGAGTCTGCAGGCAGTTATTGAATTGAATTAGCAGGTACAATAGTTCATCAATAAACGCTGTGAGAAGAGACTGTCACCAAACAGCCTGTTTCTTGGTAATCTGGGCAAACTCCACTTTTTCCATCCCTGTGGTCTGATCAGGATTCGGTGTCACCTATAGGTCAAGTGTTGGGGCATGGTCTCAACAGATTTAGTGAAAATTGAATAGTAGTAGCAAAAATAGTAAAATGTAGAAAATATAGTAAGCCAGAAATGTCATGTCTGCATATATTTGTCCTGCAGGTACAAATAAATTATCCAGAGAATCCAGCAGGAAAATAGCTCAGAGTAAGAAGAAAAATGAAGTACCTCAAATTGTTTGATTGCAGTAGTGGTACCGTTGTTTAGAGATATGTGCAATCAAAACCTACAAATTAGCAAATTACTAATAAATATGTGAAAAGCAAGTAGCATAAAAAATCCGAAGTGACCTGGAAATTTCAAGTTTTATTGAAATTGCTGAGTCTGGGTGCCAACAACCTCACAGAGTGAAGAAACTGTGTTATCTTCAATTCCAGTCATTGAATTCCTCTCAGGAGAGAACGTCTTTAAAACCAGTCACCTTGTGTTTTTCTAATGTTCTGCACCGGTCTCTGCACAGTGTTGATTCAGAGTGACTGAGCAGCTGCTCCACACCACCTGCTCCCGGCAGAGCTGATAAAGTAAAAATGTCTTGAAGGCTGGTTTGATAAAGCTGTGGGTAAAGCCCAGAGAATAGCCCTTCACTCTCATTGTGAAGGAATGCAGAAAATGCTTGCACAACCTCCCCGGTGTTGCAACACTAGCGGGCAAGGACAGACATAAAAGTGTCCAAGTCTGAGTCTGGCTGGGGGAGGGAGAGCTCTGGGTGTGCCTGTCCTAAAATAATCAAAGTTTTTACAGAGGAATTTATGACGTTTAATCTCAGATGCATGAGGTTCATTTTAGGGGGGTCCTGCAGTTTCAGTTTTGTGTACCTTTATATAAATATTGCCTGACTGATACTGGATTTTTGAGGCTGAGGCTGACATTATTATTAAGAAGTATAAAAAACTGCTAGTGATATTTCAGCTGAAAGTACTGAGATAACACAAACAAGCAGTCTTAACACGGGGTCCCTTACATTTGTCTTTTTGAATTGTGACCAAGATAGTGAGCAGCATATTTTACAGTTGAAAAATAAACCTGCCAGTGCTCTCTGGTGGACAGTCTCTGCAATGGAGAGTTTGACAAATACACCCATGAAAATGCAAAAAGCTAGTAAACATGTTTAACACGTTCAGTGCTTGGTCACTAAAAACAAATTCATTTTACTTAGCCAACTTGAAACCATTTTTAAAATGTCTAAATGTTGGTCTAAGTGTTCACAGTTTATTAAGAACTAAATGAAATGAAATGAATAATAAAGCTGATACTGAGTATCATACTGAGATTTTCAGGAATTGGTCATTAGTTGTGACTCAAAGCATCAGAATTAGAAGCAAGGTGAGTCTTGAAAAAAGCTTTTATGACACATATGGAAAAGGAATAGTTGTATGTTCCTCAGTCAGTTTCTAAAAGTAGCAAATGTTCACACTTTTACCTATTTTATCTTTATTATTTGATATTAAACTGAGTTTAATTTAGAGTTGGTGCAGTTTTAAAAGCTATAAAGTGCTTTATTCTCAACAGCTTCTAATTTTAACATGCAGCACATCTGGTTTATATAGGACAGAATAACATTAGGTTTCACACTCTGTCTGTAGGTGACATACACTAACTCTGAGTATTCCCATGGAAAGAGCCTATTAATGCATCCAGAGACAGGCCTCTAGGAAAGTGTAGCTGTCATCTAGGATGTGCTCCAATAGGCTCAGCACAGCCACTAAAAATAGTCCACAAGGTTTAAATTTAGGTTAGAATGTGTTGTGTGCAGAAGATGCTGCAACTGTATTCAGAGCAAATTCTGCCATCTTGTGGGGAAAATGGTGCAATTGCTGTTTGCTGTAAAGCTTCAGTCATATGGTTGTGATCCCCGTTAAGAGAAACACACAGACTTGTTTTAAATAAGTCTAATTTAGAATCGTCTTGGTTTGCATTTATTTTATTTTATTTTTTTATGTATTCTATCAGAAATGTGTATTTAGTGTGATAGGTAGATAAAGAGAAGCAGCCTGGAGATGAATGAAAACGAAAAAGGAAGGAAGGGAGGAGGAGGATAGAGCGTCACAGAGACACAGGCAAAGCAAGAGCGGGAGGAGGAGGAAGACAGGATGAGGCGAGGAGTAGCAGAGGAGGTGTAGAAGCCCATCATGAGATCCAGGGAGTGAAGCGAGGCAGAGGAAACCTTCAGCTGGGGGGATGCTGCTCACGCTGCTTTTCTACCTTCGAGTCAAAGGTAGGAGATCTGGGGTCAGCAGGGACCGTTCTGTCACTGCGATTCGAACGGTGTCAGGTCATCTGAGGTCTGTGTGTAGAGACAGACAGCCAAAGAGCACACCAGGCTCAGTAGAAAGGTTGCATGGGAACTGAGCTGAGTTGAGACAAGCTGCTTTGCCTTTTTGCCAGTAATGACATCATTAGGTATCAGCCAGTGAAGGAAACAGGTTTTGCTGATAAAGCGTGTTTCTTCTTTTTAATACTAATCTTACAAAATACACTGAAATCATCTGCTGTCCTGTTACCTGCATCCTGATCCAGTCTCCACAAGGTCAGTTAGCCTCCATTGTTACTGTTAAACAGACGGCGCGTCTCATCCTCACATCAGCAGCTGCATCTAAATTAAATAAATCCCATTTTGCCTTGCTGGGACTCTGTGAGGCTCCCTGTCATCTGCCAAATGTCAGTCCTGACAACTTGTGCCTCTCGGTTGTTCTCGGTACCAAAGCTGCTGATTGAGATCTGTGTAACCTGCTTAAAATCCTCTGTCTCTGTGCAGAAGTGACCAGTAACAGTGTTAAGTAGCATTAAGTAAAAAATGTGTCTGCCTCAGTTCCAGTAGAAGATACTCTGTTATACATGATATTTATTGCTGCAGAAATATAAGTATTTAAAATGTACCATTAATCAGTACTATATATACTTACTGCACTTCATACACTGGATATCACACGTACGGTCAATTATTCTATGTTGTTTTACTGTGTAAAATATTGTCAACCTATTAGCTTTTTTTTAAATAGGATATGAAGTTTTCTTAGTTTTCATGAAGATTAGTCAAGTGAAGCCACATGACCAAAGTCCCATTAATCAATACACTGGCAATTTTTTTCTGCTTTACAGTAAATAAATGTTTTATGTAAAAAGGGCCACCAATATTTTGGCCGCTCTGGAAGCGCTTTGACATTTGTCTTGAACAATCCACATTCAAAACCTTCTTAGTATCAAAAATTATGTATACATTCTGTCTGCGGGTTGTTAATGAGCTCTGACATTTTTAAGACATCACATTATCATTTTAGTGGTTTGATTGGATTCTTGAATCTTTTCTAATCATGGACTGTGGTCTGGTTAATATTCAGGTAAAAAAGCTCCAGTTTTTATTGTGGGTGCGTGTTTCATCTCAATGCACAGCTTTTATTTAGTGTGTGTATGTTCAGTGAAGGCGCAAAAATGGAAATTGTTGTTTTCAGCCTGAGGCAACTTGAGCAGCACCAGGCTGTTAAATACAAGGTAATTTAGGTCATGATCAATAAGTGACCATAACACAGTGTTGTCAGTACGAACACACACACACACACACACACACACACACACACACGCCACTACAGATGGAGTGAAAGTGGATATGCTGTCTCAAACTACAGAACCAATACAGTATGTGGACTTTCAACTTGTAGTTTTTATTTGTTAGTGTCAAGAAGAGAACAGTTTCCATAACTGCCCAGGTTTGCATAGTGCAATTGCCCAAAAGCTACAGACCACATGTCCTGGATTTACTTTAATGTATGGAGCTAAATATTTTACTTCACTTCATATTCAAAGTCTACTTTATATATCTATCTGTCATCCTGCTGCTCCTGTAAACACACGGTTCATCAGGAGCTTTTTAAAGCACCATGAAAAGTTCTGATGCTACAGAGCAAATTTCTGCTTCTGTCAGAAATTAAGGAGTTTTAGTAGTTAATAGTAACTACAATGAATTAGAGTACTAGAGAGTCACTTTATTCTGTGCATATAAAATTGACTAGTCAAATGAATTGAAAGTATCAGAAAGTTTGAAATGAACAGAAACTGAATGAACAGAGAAAAGTGTTTGGTTGATGGTTGATACCATCTCACTGAAAAAGAACATTAGGATCTTCGGGACTGGCTTTCATGTGGATGGATATCAGAGGATGTAGTTTAGAAACTAAAAGAGTAAGACCGAAGGCGGCTGACTGAAAGCAGAACAACAGTTGGAATTTTTAAGTGAGGATGCAGACCACTTCTCTAGAAATAATTTTCATCCATATGATTAAAAGTAAAGTTTATATCAGATAAAACCTTGGTACAAGAAACATTTTATCCAGAGCTAAAAATGAAGTTGAGGCTGCTGTGAGACTCTAAACTGCAACCTATTAATATAAAAGCTGCAAAGTGATCTGAAGAATGAAAATTATTGGTGACGGCCACCGTCAAAACTAAAACATCTAAGGGATATTGAATATCAGTTAGGGGTCAAATGACTGAGCATTACTTTTACCTGTAAACAGGAAAAACGAGTGTACTTTAAAACTATCCAGTATTGTGGGTTTTTTTTGTTTCTGTTTAAAAAGTAAAACGGCCAGTGGGAGGAGAAACAATGGAAAAGCAGCAGTATTTTAAATACTATCCATTTGTTCCCCCTGTGGCAGCTGATGATGGCCTCAGTGTGCGCAAGCTTGTTATGGTTTCTCATGACATGTCAGCTGTCAGTGGTCCCTGTGGATGCTGTGACAGATCTGGTGTCATGGTCTCACCTGCTGTGGAGCGGCAGACATGTCTGTGGTCCCGGGGATCCCTGATCGTAAGCCTGTCATACATCGATGTCTAACTCCTCCCTACGGTCCTTATGAGGCTTTACATGACTCCTAAATCCAGATTCAATTTCAGCAATCTCAACTTTTAAATTGGATGTCTTTTGTAATTTCATGGACTTTGTGATGTCTATCCACTCCCTCTCTATCGGGAACACGATGATTAAAAGGACAATTGAATAAATGCTTTAATTAAAAGTCAAACTAACAAAGTTAGTCATGCCTCTATTGAGCATCTCCTCTCACTGAGGTCTAATTGTGTCTGCAAATGCCCGAGGACGGTTTCACTGATCCATCTCAGCTCCTTTGGAAGTCGAGGCCTGTAATAACCTTGTTTTATATAATGTCCCTTAACAATTGGCAGCAGGAACAGTGTGTCCAGAAAATAACTTGCCACTTTAAAAAAAGTTAAAGTGCCACAGACCTTGGTACAGTAGGAGCACGGACATTGCTGATTTGTCAATACCTCATTGAAAACTGTATTCACACTACAAGGCCTTGGGTTTTTTTTTTTTTTTTTTTTTTTTGAGGGAGGGGCGAGTGTTGTCGGTAGCAACTTGTATGCTGCTACTTTCCTGTGAGTGAGGGGAACAATGTCTGGAAATGAGTCAAGCCCTCATAAATGTCCTGTCCCGGAGAGGTTTGGTTGTACCACCCTGTCCTCCTGCTACACGGCTCCTCAAATCAGCCACAGTTTAACAGCAGCGGGCCGTCTACTCGTCTTCATACCTTCCACGGACAAAATGGCAGGATTGTGCGCACTGGCCTTTGCATCTGGAGGTGTAGTATTGTGCTTTGATTCATCGTCTGAGAAGTGGTTTGACTGGTCTGCTTTATTCCGTACATTCCGCGTCTTTCTTCCTCTCATTCTGGCACCTTGGCAGAAAAATGGGGGCAATGCAACACTCGTCATTCTCCAGAGGGGGCTGTTGTAATAGGTCAGCTCTTTGAAGGTCTGCTAGTCAACTTAAGTGATTTTTGTTGCAAGTACACGTGAAAAGCAGCTGTGTTTCTGGTTTGCTTCACCTTCAGGCTGCTTTTCCACTCCGACGATCCAGAAATTGTTTTTTAATTGGATGCTGTAACCAGAGGGGAGGGTGCCATTATCAGATGAGGCAAGGAAATCCCACTTGTGTATATATGTTTAGTTGTGTTTGACGCTGACCTATTTAAGAGCCAGTGTTGTGGCACTATGAAGTATCACAATGACTCTCTGCTGTCAGTGTATAAATTGGTGAAAAAATTGTGAAAAACAATATGTAAGTGCAGTCCATCACCATCTGACTCATAGCAGGAGATGACATGAACACACTTTGATTCTAATTCTAATTTAATGAGTGAATTTACACATCACACACACACACCAGTTTAATCAAAACGTGTGCTCTTGGGTCCCGAGGCCCTGAATCAAGCCAGGCTGTTAAAACTTGGCCTGTTCTTTGTAGCTACAGTTACTTGTGAAAAATGTGTAGTCTGCTTTAGCTCAAAACTTCAAAGAAACATCACATCAGTCTATAGAAACTCACTGATTTGAGTCCGAATCTGAATATGTAATCTTTCTGAATGCGTTACTTTCTTTAAAGCTGTTAACACAAACTGAGATTAAAGTTAGGATTGTTATTCAAAGTCACAACACAGATTTCACAACATGTGACTGCTACCATGCACATTTTAATAATCCCTGTAGCATTCGAGCTTTAGATCACATTAATCACATTCATGTTTTTAAATATGCAAAAGTTTTGGACCTTATTTAAAACAGAACCACTTAATATCTACTCAAATTCTACATGCATATATCCAAACAGACAGCCGCCTAGTCTGGATCAGCTCAGCAACATGATGCTTCAGCCATTACAGAGCAGACATGTTAGGACACACTTGCAGTTTAAGCTGTGCAGCCAAACCTTTGACTGCTCATTTGTGATTATTTACGTGGAAAAAAAAAAAAAAGGCATTTTTTTAACTGACTTCAAACCAGCGAGAAAACAGAGCTTTCATCAAGGCCTTTTAAATCTTTGAGTTTGCAGTCTTGGATCTGACACAGAGTGGATTTATGCATGTTGAGCTCATCCAATCATTTGTTCTTTAATGTGGATTAAAAGCGCATCTTTCTAAACTATTTCAGGGATAGGGTTTTGAAGGTTTTTCTTTAATATGCTAAAATGTTCTCAGGAATAGCAGTTAATATTAATACAGCAGAAAAATGCACTTGTACATCACTTTTATATAGATTCTAAAAGGACTACTCAGCATTTAAACTCAGTGAGCCAGTATATCAGCCAAATACACATTTAAGATTAAATAAAATTCACTCATATATTTAAACTTCTCTATCTCTACACCAACACCTCATTAAAGACTTTAAACTGAGAGCTGTAATTTACCACTTTGTCAAAACATTGTTGTAGGTAATTATTTAATTGCATTGACTGTTTTAAGCCGCTGACATGGGTGCTGAGGAGTGTAACATGGGGTGGTTTGTTGGGTTTATTGTGCCCCTCCACCAACTCCATCGTGCCTCCGCTAGTTTGGGTACAGGGAAGAAATACTTGGTAACTATGGAAACACGGCATAGCGATTCTCCGAGGGAGAACTTCTCTTTCGAGGCCTTGAGTTAACAGGATTAGAGGGAATTTAAAGATGAGGCCCTAAAACGCAGAGCCTCTTTGTGTCTCTACTCGTTTTCACTCTGATCTCCGCTGCCCTGACTTAGAGGTAGTTAGAAAGATACTACAATCACAAAAATATTCAGCTGAACCTATATTTGCTTTGAATACATTCAACACAGCAGCAGCCTGTATGAAAGTGCCGTATCTGCAACATATTCTGACAGGAGTTTTGTAGTAGTGTTCAATCCAATAATGGAGATGAGCAGAACTTAAATTTTAGCTGGATCAAGACTTGGTCTGCTTGTTTGTATTCCTCACCAAACTAAAGCAACATATATATTTTCTGGCTTAAATTATTTGATTATGGCACATGATAGACAGTAGCCAAATATGGTGACTAAAGATGAAGATTTTTAGTTTAAAGATTAAGGATGATGTGAGCACCCCCACCCCCCTTTCTGAAACCATCTGAAACAAGGATTCACCCCTGGGCATGAAAATTTAAACACAGCTCTGCACCCATTGCTCAAGGGATGCACAGAATATTCAACCTCAATCTGCACAATGCTAGAATAATTTTTGAGAACAGGAGGAGCGTGAAAGGATTTACTTTAATTTCCAGACAATGTCGTCCTGACATCCTCACAGCCAAGTAATAATAGCAAGTATATGGTGGGCTGTGGCTACCATAGCAACAGAAGAGAAAAGAGTGAGTGGAAGATGTCATCGCCCGAGCAGCCAACCAGACTGGAGCAGTTAGTGAATAATTAGTGGAAGTCAGGACGGCGACGCCTGATGTGGTTCGCTTCAATTCACTTCATGTTCATGCTGTGGTGATGTTTTTTTTATTTATTTATTTTTTAAATGTACTAAAAAGTGAAAGGTAACTTGTGTGTGCTGATAATTTATTGGTTTGTATGGCAGCAGACCTGAAAAACTGTTGTTGTTTGCGCACAATGTACTTTTTCACCCGAAAGTTTGCGACACAAATTGTCTTGTGTGAATCACTTCAGTTTAAGAACGTCATAAAAAGTAAGACAAACAAAACTCTTATCAAACTTTATCGCGTTCATCGTATCAGCGGTAGACAGTGACCTCACAGGGGCCACATGAACATATCCATTCATGTGTGTAACCCTGTCTCCTGTTGTTTGCTATGTACATGCGCATCAATTAAGTTTTCTTCTTTAGGCTCCATCTGATGTAACACCATGAAGACCACATTTCCTGCTGCTAATAGAAATCTAATGGTTGACTATGATCATTTGCCGTAATCAGTTATTACCCTGCCACTTTAAATAGAAATCTCATCTGCACATTGGAACAGCATTGGACCAAGACTAAACAACAACAGACATGACACATGATGGTTGTGCAGATTATAATTAGGTTCAGCATTATGACTGTGGGCTGTCATGTTTGGTTGGACTCCTGCTGTATTTATAGGTCACTGCTTGTTCTTACTGAATTGTCATGAAATGATCACTGTGGATCAGTAAGTCGTGTGTACTGTATAATGGAAATTTTGCCCAGTCCTCTTTTCGTAATACCTGAATCTGCTGTGGTTGACAGATACAAGCCCCTTATTAGATCACATCAATTGAGAAGATGAAAACAAATTTCACAGAGGATGCAAAACAACAACTTGTCATTTCTCGGTACTACAGTTGTATCTTAGGATTCAAACTTTGCAGTGCCAGGGGGAGAAAACTTTAGCAAACATGGGGATAAATGTGGGGAATAGACACACATCCAGGATGCTTTATGACTCAACTTCATTACCCAAACTAGATCCAAAGAAAAACTTCAAGTTCATCCTCCATGTTACAGATTTTTCACACCTGGGATCAGATGAGCAGAGAAATGTTGTCAGTCACTTGCTTTTCTGACCTCCTCCTTAAGACGTCCTAGCACTAAAACACATATTTATGTAGAATGTTTTTTCTATTCTTTTCAAATAGTGTTTAATATGAAGACAGAACCACAGTTTCAGTGCAATAAAGGACCTTGTTATGCCCTGAAGTTTATTAATAGCTGGGTACATGGTACTTTTATAAATAGCTGCAGCTTCGTTGTCTCACCTGAATAATATTAGGCACTGATAAGTCCATTCATCGCCAGGAGTAAAGAAAAGGGGAGATGGTGGTGTTGAGAAATGGTCGGAGCAGGCGAACGGGGAGGAGGATGAAGGGAAAGAATATTCATCTGGACAGAGGGAGGGAGTGGAGAGGGAGCAAAGCATTGTGGGTGTATGTCATTGTATGAGTGTGAGCATGCGCGTACGTCAGAGACCAACCTGATGGTCATCTTCCCCTTACTTGAACTCAGGCTTCACGTGAAGGACGAGCCTCTGGAGCTTTCCCTCAGCTCTCACTCTGTTCAGTCGCTCCTTCTCTTCCCCTCCTCCCATCTTTCCTCACCCTAGTGTAGCACACCTCCACCCCCTCCCCAATCAGCTGCTCACCATGCTGCTTCTCTACAACTGTTTCCTCTCTCTCCTAGAATCGATCTATCGCCGCGGGGCCAGAAGATGGAGGAAACTCTACCGAGTCAACGGACACCTCTTCCAGGCCAAGCGCTTTAACAGGGTGAGTGTTCAAGTCTTAGTGATACCTGAAGAGCACTTCACTTGCTTCATGATGAGCCTTTCATGAGGATATACTGGAATAATGACAAAACTGATGATGCTGGAAGATTAAGGACATTTTAAAATGATGTTAGGTCTAAATACTATTCAGAATATTTGATTGCTTACTGGAATTCATTGTGGCAAGTTTTAGAATTAAATACAAACTTTGCTAAATGATGTAGAAGAGCTCTGAACGAGCTGAACACAAGGAGGCATTAATCTGTGTTTGCAGCCTGACCGACCTCTGCAAATACAGTCAGTAGTTGTTCATTTGAGGTTTTTGTTATTTCTGCCATTTGATGTACAACCAGTGCAGCTGCGATCATGTCATTCTCACTTGTTTGGGTTTGGAATAGTTTCTTTGGCACAGCAAGATGACTTCCGCGTTCTTAGTCGGGCCTTCCAAAGTCCAAATGTAATCCCATCACAGACCTGCACTAAATGATTCCCTGCCTATTAGCCAAGACTAACATTAACCCTGTTTTAGTTGCCTGTCCCTGGTGGTACTCACAACCAACCAAATTTTCTGTTCTAAATTTATGCAGAGTATGGACTCCTTTCTGCTTCTCTGCACAATAAACAGTAGTCTGTCACAAGCATCTTGCAGTTAAATTATATATGACAGGTAATCATGTCACTGCTCCAGCTAAGCTATTTGGATATTGATGCATAATTCATGGTGTCCTAGTTATGGCTTGTGTAGCGGTTGTCTCATACCAGCTGTCAGCTCCATGCTGCACACATGCAGGTACCTGAATGCACATCTGGGTTTTCATCATTGCTCTGCCAATATGGTAAAGGGCTGCACCTGCTCACCCTGCTTGTCTGAAAGAATTCTTCAGCATTCAAAGTGTTCCTATTCCTCAATGTGCCATGGCATCATTGGACCATAGAAGAAGAAGGACCTTGATGCTGCTTCTATCAGGACATATGTATAAATTTGTTTTCTCTGAAGGTAAAAGATGATCTGGTTCCTTCCCTTTATGTTGTGGACTCATGTCAGATCATCTAATATTTTATTCTGACATCTAAGTATCAAAAAGTCATAAATCAGATCCTTTTATTTACCAAAATTGGATATTTGCTTTATTTTTTTAAGGCAGCTTTCAGATAAGCAACCAGACCAATAAAATATTCAATACGAGATGATTATTGCTGTCGGTGAGAAATTTATTTTCTTTCTTTATTTCCTTCAAGGAAGATTTTCTGGTTAGTAAAACAGCTGTTGGGATGAAATGTGTCCCACGGGGCCTGTAGTCTTATTGGCTAAACCAGAAAGTGGATAAGCTCAGTGCACCGGCATCTTTCTGACTCAGCATTTTGCTCCAATATCTGCTCCCTGACGTGGTCATTACTACTGATGCACAGTGGAGCCTGGCTTATTCAATTGAAGACATAGAGATGTAGAGCACATTAGTACTTTGAGCTGAAGCAGTAATCATAATGGCTGAGGTACAGAGAAAAACGATCCAAAACACTCATCATAATTATTGCACCGCTGCTCTGTCAGGACATGTAGGCAGAACAAAATACATCAGTATACTAATCATTTGCTTTTCAAAGACTTTCATTAAAATGCGATTTTTCTTTCCAGACCAGAAAGCTTGATGTTCTGCTGTGTAAAGACCTGGTCTGTGTCTAAATGTCTCATCATTAGTTCACTTTCTATTTCAGACATGTAGCATTGAGTGTTTTGTAGCACTGACATCTGTTGCAGTTGTGCAAAAATAATATTGTCATCTGTTAAATGTGAGGACATGTAGGATTGTTAGCAGACAATTAGTGTACAGACCATGAATACTTGGACATTTCATTCAGTCCAGTGGAGTTTAGCCACTGAGACACATCTCAGCCACTCAGTAAAGTAGCTCACTGTAATTAAAGTGCACCACATATTGAATAGATAATGATTTCAAGCAGTGACAGAAATGATATCAGGGTGACTGTTGCAGACTCAGCTTTATGTTCTACATCACAGTTTTTCTTAGTTTCAGGCTACTAAAGATGGAATGGCAGTTTGAGAAATCATTGCATCCCATCTCATCCCTCGTCCTACCCTCGACTGTTTAATGATACTGACGGTGTTGTTTTAGATGAAATTTTAGACATTCCTGGTCTCATATGGATGAATGTGTAAATATCTGCACAGCTGTTGGATGGATTCATATTCTATTCTGTGCTTTATACTAATTAGCAATATTAGCTAAATTATGATGGTGGCCATTATACCTGCTACATATTGTACATACATCAACAACATGCTGAGGTTGACATGTATTGCTAGCAGGGCTGCAGGCTCTTGTTAAAGGGTGGAGTTTACTGTAGACACTTATCCTTGAAACATTACTTCATTTTATGTATAAACTAATTACTGGACTTGTAAAGTAGTTTAGATTATTTCAATCCACTGTAAACAATAAAGGGATGGATGAGATTCATTGTTGGCTTAATATAAATGTACAGCTTAACATTCATGTCTTGTGTTTCTATTGCTAACCAGTGGGTTTTTGTACTGGGGTTTTCCTGACTGTTGTTGCTATGCCAGCTTCAAGGATTCTGGTTGGTTCACTGTGTTGTCCTCCGCATATAAATAAGCAAAGGAAGAAGTAGGTCAGATTTATCTTCCCTTCTCCCACTCTATCCCTCTCCTTCCTCTCAGTCTGTGCACGTTTGTCTCCGTCTCTCTCCTCCCTCCTCCCTCCTCTCTCCTTTCTCGTCTCCATCGCGCTCCATCTCCCCCTGATGTGGTAGTGGAGAAAGCTGCTTTGTGGATCCCTCTCATTCAACCTATTGGGTTCTCTTTAGATCCTGTCCCCCATGTGATGAAGCAGAATTCTGCCGTCCTGGCTGGCTCTTTGCCTCCACAGGCTCTGCATTAGGGAGATGACTGACACCAGCGTCTCATTGTGCAAGGCAGAAAATTCAAACAAAAAGTGAAATTGATCAATCGATCGGGCTGCTGTGAAGTGGATGTACACCAACATTTATCTCCACTGATGTTTGGGACACTCACATTTTGTTTTGTCAGGTTTTCAGTCCCATTGTTTTTTGTTTTGTTTTTTTTCTGTTAGAGAGCAGATTATCACTAAAACCTGGTTCTAAATTGGGTTTGAATGAAAGAATCATTGAAATAACAAAGTGGGTGCATTGTGCACCCATGGCTTAGTTATCCTGTCTTTGTACTTCTTAATCTGATCCTTTTTTGTTACCTTTACCTACCCCTGTGATGATGTGGTGGAGTAGGGAAGAGAGTTGTTCTTCGTGCCTGAAATCATCTTTTACCTTTCCATCCTGAGAGGGTCACTGTAGGGGGTGCAAGCACTCAGCTTTACCCACAGAAAGCATCTGCAGAGTTCTGCCATTAGGAGAGCCTTGTTTTGAGAACTGTTCACCGGTGGAGGTGTACAGGTTTGATGATGATGATGATGATGATGAAATTTGTTTATTTGAGCAGTTCAGCATAATCAATACACGATTTTATATATCGCAATATCTCAGTGCCCAAAAGGCGTATTGCTGAGGTTCATGCTTTGGTGACGCAGGTCTGTATGTTTTGAATTAATTCGATATCTGACAATGATTATTTCTTGCTACAATAACAGCATGGCTCCAGGGACAGCAGTGTTGGGTGGTTCACCAGCACAAAACTGAACATGTTTGATATCCTGTTTTTGTTGCTGCTGTAATGACCTTATTGCTTTGCACAGATTGCTGCAGATTTTTTTTTTTTTTTTTTTTTTTTTTTGTCAAAAGTGAATCAGACAGCACATCATTTCTCAGCATATTAGGCCAGTCAGTTTCCAGGCACTCATATGATCTGTAATGCTGTCTGCTGGAACGATGAGAGGACTGGCAATCGATAAAAGCCTTTCTCATCCTCTCCTCCCTCTATTCCCAAGTTGCAGGCAGCTGCAGGATGATCAGGTCTTCCAAGTAAGAAATGCAGCTAGTAGAAGAATGCTCAACCTCCACATCTGTGCTGGTTTCAATAATGTTAGTATGTCATTCCACCTAGGTCAAGGGCGCCACTGACAGCTGTAAGATTTGCCTTGTAGCTGTAGTTTTTCCTGGGAATGTGTCCTATATATACTATTTCCTGTGGAAAATGGGATTTCTCTCCCTGAGGAAAGTTTGAAATTTTCATAATGGAATGGAATTTATGTTACTAGAAAATCCTATTATTTTTGTGTGTGTGTGTGTGTGTTTTGTTTTTTGGTCTTGATCTGAGGTAATTACTGTGTGCACCAGCATAGAAGGAGGGTCTTTTGCATGCATCCACTTGTTGTGGTGGTTACACTGAAGTTAAAGCAAAATTGCTCTGCTTGCTTTGGTGTAATGTTTCTGTTTTTATTATTTGAAACACTAATTGAGATTTCGTGGTCTTTTTTTGGGAGCAACTGACTTAACAAAGCTGCTGTTTTTGTTTCTGTTCTGTTTGTTTGGGATTCAGTTATCTGAGAAGAAAAACAGTTAAAGGTTCAACACACAGCTTTAAATTAAAAGATGTTTGTGGTGATGCAACGTGGTACAAATTAGCTGCTTTACAACTCTGTTTTCTATAAGAACCATATTATTATTCTATATTACATACTGTAGCATATTCCTATAAATATAACAAGTCAAATATATATATATACATATATGTGGAGCTGTTTTCATGGTCACAGTCTTTCTGTTTACACATTTGCAAGGCCACTGCTGTGCTTGTTAATTGCTGATGGCATTAAAAAAGGAAGCTTAAACATGGCTGTCTGACTTAATGTAATTTCTTTCTCATCAGTACCTTCTGCTTGCACCCTGTAACCTGAAACTGGGGGGGTAAAGCAACATGAGGCTGGATTTCTCCTAAGCTGTTTTTTTTAATTTTTTTTAAAAAAAAGGGCATAACTAATAACACACGTGGTGTTTTCTTGTCTGATGCAGCATCAGGCTCATCACAGCTCTTTCTACCAGCCACTGCTGATTATTCTCAGGCTGTGTGCACTGTTGTGGAAAGAGGCAACAAGGCAAAAGTGTGATTAATTTATAAATGTGCACCTTAACCTCTATATAGCGTTTGATCAGAAAGACTGAACGAAGCCTTTGAAATCTCGCTTAAGCATTTCCATGGAAACAGAGCACAGACTGGGACTGTTTGTTCTTTACACTGTCAGCATACACGCCTGTGAATCAATGTAGACACATGCAAGTGCACACATGGTATTTAGTCTCCACTAAGACTTTATGAGGATAGATTTGATGTCCAGGGACAAAGATCTGCAAACGAAACACCCTTTGGTACTAATATAACAACATAAGAGACAAGCTAGAAAGAACCAATAAGAACACGCTGTGGGAACCGTGTTCCGCAACCAAGAGTCTCAGTGTCGCTGTAGATTTATATGAGCAAGATAAGAGCAAGATAATAGTATGTGAAGAAACACGGTAAATAGCATAATGTAAACGTAAAATACTTCATTTCAGTTTGGGTCTTGCAGTTGAGTTAACACACACAGACTCAAGCATGACTTGAAACTACATAAGTGGAAAATAAAATATTTAATAGTTATATATAATATAAAATAGTTTTTTAGAGATCTGTAAAAATCTGTAAGACCTTTTTTTTTTTTTTTTTTGTCAGTGCTCAACAGGTCAGTTAAACATTTAAAATTTGTCTGCAGACAAAATGAAAAATCTAGTAAATGATGGATGAGGAGTTATATTAAGAAAATCTATCACAAAATCAAAAGCTTGGTCCAACTAATTGATAGAAAATACTAAAAAAGTCTCAAGACTTTTTCCTCTGTGTTCTCTAATATTAGTACCAGATTAAAGAAATAATAATAAGGAAGTGATGCACACAAAATTAAGCATTACAATCCAATTTTTCCTTTAAAACACATTTGCAGACATCTTTTTATTTTTTTTTTAAAGCTGCTCTAATATTTATGTATTCGCATTGGCTCAAATGCTTGTTTATGAAGTGCAAGTGGCCAATTTAAATGAAGTACACACAAATAGTAGACTTTCATCTGATTTAGGATTTTTTTTCAGTCTTCTTATTAATATTATTATTCTTATTCAGTCAATAAGAATTCCAGTTGCGGTCAGATCTGTCAACTACCAGGTGCCAAAAATACTGCACAGTGGATTGTACTATTAGGAGAGGAGGTTTTACAACTCTGGAATGTAATCGCAGTATAATGGCGGCCACCAATTATCTTTTGTGCCAACAATGGATGGATGTAAATGCAAGAAAACATCTTTCACATTTTTACAGAGTAAATACCAGGAATGTGCACCTTGTACTTGGCCAAACACACACGGTATCACATTTACCAAATCAAATTTTTAAGGTCATAATATGTCATGTCTACTGTTGTTGTTGTAAAAAAAAAATCTTAACTAAGAAAACTTGACTAAAACATGCCAAACTGTTGAATGCATAAGTGAAAAGTATCCAAGTCCAGCATTAGATCAGGAAATATCTGATCCAAAAAGTTCTAAAAACAAGATCAAGACCAAAGCAGATCAAGTTTTTTCTTAGTCTTTTTAATACCTGGCATTGCAGATATATTTTGAATGACACTCAGAAATGATTAAGGTGTTTATGAACAAGAATCCAAACAAAATGTGTAATAAATTTACTTATTTTACTTAAATTGGGAAGAGAATTTCCTTGTAACCTGTCGGTTGTTGTGTGTTAGACTAACCTGTCCGTGTGTGCTGTCCTGTGCGTGTCTTGCAGAAAGCCTACTGTGGCCACTGTAGTGAAAGGATATGGGGGCTGGGCAGGCAGGGCTACAAGTGTATCAACTGCAAACTGTTGGTCCATAAGCGCTGTCACAGACTCATCCCTCAGACCTGCCAAAAGCTTATGGTGAGTACTTCATCTTGTCCCCAGCAGCAGGCAGCACAGTGGCAGCCTGTCATAGCCAATGGCAACACAGTCTCCTGCAAACTCTCAAATCACGTTTACATGTTGTCAACATAAACCTTGAAGATCACGTCCCGTCAGCAGGAGAGTATTATACGACAATGTTAAACAACTCTTTCAGATTAAAGCGTAATTCTGGTTTATTATAACATTTTAGGAGAACTACAGTAAGTACAGGAGCTCAGAGCTAGAGCAGGAATTAAATCTCTTAATTAAAACTGTATTGCATGGTGTTAATGGACAGTTAAGGTAACAATTTTAATGTCCCCCTTTGTTTTTTCTTCCAAACGTGTCTGACAAACCTGGAATTCATTGCTAAAAAGAAATATCACTGGATTCAGCTGTCTCACCAGTTACCCTGGGAGTCAGATGAGAATTATAAAGGTAAACTGCAAAACTGCATTAATACCTGCCATGGCTTGAGAAGATGCAGGTCAGAATGATTGGGCACATACAGTACAACACATAAACACACAGCTGTTTCAGCAGCTTGTGTAGCGCAGGCTGACTGACAGAAAGGCTCCAGCTGACAAACCTAATCTATGTTCGAAACATTTCATGAAAAGCCTGTGAATTGCCATTGGGCTTCTGAAGTGACATGAGGGGAGCAACAAAACCACAGGCTACAAAGCCACACACAAACACTAAAGCTGCACCTAAGCAGGAGGCAAAAAAGCAGCCAAGAAAGTAAGAACTGCTGGCACCTTCTGTTCAGAAATAGGTCTGTGAACACACTGTGCAGTGTAGTCTTTATTCTTTATGATGGATAAGCTTGAACTTTATCATAACTTATGACTAATGAGGGTTGAAGTACATGTCAGTTTCATGTTGTAATAAACTAGAATTATGCACCAACTGAAACATCAAACCTGACTTAGTGTTTTTTATGTCGAATCGCAATCTGGGCTCTGTTTGTGGTTCTTAAATGTCAGGCAGACTGTTTGAAGTCATCCTCAGGTAAAGGATTAATGAAGGGAAATGAATGTGTGTGACACTGTGCTATGTGCTGAGATTAATCTGAAGTGTTGATCTGTTTTATTTTGGACAGAAAAAAAAGTTTACACTTCAACGTGGTGATCCACTTCCACCTCAGGACCTCTGTGACCTCTGTCTTACAGCAGCAAACATTTGTTTTAATCAAGATGTAAGAATTGTAGAATTGGGCCCTGAGCAAATGCTGTAAGCTGCTGCAGAAGCACAGACAGATCAATGCATTCACTCTGAAAAGCTCAAAACTGGCACTGTACGTTGTCGTTCTGAAGCTCTTTCCTCCCATTCTATTGAAATGAGACATGACGTTTAATGACTGCAAACCATTGTGCTCCATTTCATCAGTCCATTTGACCACAAACAAAGCAGGCGTCTGACAAACACAGGCTCTAAAATCTGGGCCCTGAAGACCGGAATCTTGACTAGAAAATCAATGTAGTCAATACAGTATCTGTTCTGGTGATGAGTGAACTTTCCCCTGTCAGCAGTGGGAAGACCCCACACTCAAGATCACAGCTTCAACTCAGTATCTTAGGTTGCAGATAATTGACTTTGCAGCTTGACAAGATAAAATGATTAAATGCCTTTTCTACTGAAACCCTGCCATTGTCATTAGACATTAACATTTCTGCACATTAGCTGAGAGCACATTTGTAAATAGACACTTTTCTTTAGTGCTTGCAGAGATGATTCCTCAAACACTCCTCCAGGAGTGTAAAACCATGAGCGGATATTTCAGTGGATATTTGACGCAATGTCTCGAGGGATATTTAGCTGGATTTTTTAATTTCTTTGCTCAGGATCCAGCCATGCCATCACAAGAGCCCCCTTCAGATGCCAAGAGTGAAGAGGTGGACCTTCCACCAGATGACGCAGAGGACACAGATGGGAGTAAGACACAGACATATATTTCTTCTTTATTTAAAAATAGAGTAAAATGCTTGTGTGCAATTTGGATAAATATGACAGTGGGCAGAACTGAGCTGGGCCTTTCTTGACCTACATCAGAATATCTTTCTTGAAAACAACCAGCTTTGCACGGTGAACATTGACAATAACCCCAGGTACTCTATATCATCTACGACTGTCCCCACAGGGCTGTTAAACCATAAATTATCAGCCATCATTGGTTATTGTTTTGTCATTTGGTGCCAAAGATCTGCAGGTGTTGCTTATCGGTAACCATGAAAACATGACTGTTATTTCTGATGTGGCCTGGGGCCATGGTGGCCAACTTTCAGATTTATTTTAGTGAAAGTGTTTAACTTGCATTACAATCATCTAAAAGTAAAATTAGGGTTGCCCTTTAAAGACTGCAGACTGGCGTAAAATCTCTTTCTGAAAGCAGCCATATCTTTTTCAAATCGATAACCTGCTCATTACCTTTCAAACTGTGCAACAGTGAAACCTGTTTCATAGCAAAAGCAAGAAAAATTCAAACATGCAGTACATGTTAAGTTCCATAGCAGTATTTTGAACCTTTACTTTGCTATTTGCACTGTAATATGCATGTGCAGTGCACTATATACACGTGACTGGCCCCCAGAGTGGGATCAAGGACTTTTCATGTCGATCTCCAGACAAATTAATAATAGAAGACAAATTTAGATTAGAGCCTGGTAGCTTCACCTTACATTCACTTATTATTATAACTTATGTAACCATTATCTAGACACATTACTATGACTGGATCCCGCAGAACAGAAATGTAAATCCTATTAAAAGGAGACTGTGGGGTGATGTCGGGGTCTGTCAGAGGCTGCTCAAGGACCCCCAGTGGACTGAATGCATTGACCCAGCTTGGTATTTCCTGTGGATAATCAGACTTGATTCTGTGTCCTCTGCCTCCCTCTGCTGGCCAGAATATAACAACACACAACACATTGCAAATTCAATTCTGTCTCCAAATGGCCATAATTGGATGATTCTCTGTTATTTTGCAGTACCTTTTTTACCGCACAACTGCACAGTGGATAAAACAGAAGATGCAGATACAGAGGTGAGAAAAATCCAAATCACAGCAGAATTTAATTTGTTATTCAATGAAATGTGCAATTCCAAATTTAATTCATTTAGTAGATCGTACAATAAAACTCTTTGGTCCTAATGTTTGTAAAATACCACAGTGACCACGGTCACACACTTATTTTGAAGGAGTCTACACACTCAAACCTTTCCAATCTCTACCCCCCTGCAGGACATCAAGGCAGTAGTGGATGGCATTGATGGCATTAAGTTGTCCCAGGGCCTGGCTCTCGGGCTGGGTGACTTTGAGCTGATCCGAGTGATTGGGCGTGGCAGCTACGCCAAGGTCCTGCTGGTTCGGCTAAAAAAGAATGAGCAAATGTACGCCATGAAGGTGGTGAAGAAGGAGCTGGTCCATGACGATGAGGTGAGACAGTAATCTGGATTGTCAAGGTTGTGAGACAGAGGCAGGAAGGACAGGTAAGCTACATGTGAGGTACATCTCAGTTCCCTTTACTGCATCCATGTTTCTTTCACTTGCATCTTTTTTTTTTTTTTTTTTTGCAAGGACAGAGGAATCAAGGAAACATGTTTTAACTGACATTAAATGTCAAAGGGGTGTGTCAATCTGTAACAGAGCTCCATGAAGGCTGCACTGGTGTATATCACAAATATAGAAACCAACTTCACAAAATGTGAGAAATCATCTTAAGAAAAGAAACAGCATAAAACAAAGTGTATTTTAAGAGAATCAATGAAAAATAAATCTAATAGATGAAATAAAAAATTAAAAAATATATTTACAAAGTTCAGATAAGACACAAGTAAAAGCCGTGCATGGTCCTTCATTTCGATGTGGATGTGACACAGGCAGTAGGGATACTGAGATCTTTTATTCATTTTAATTAGCTTGCCTTTGTTTTCTCTTTTTAATAAGTTTGGCTAACCTGGTGGGGTTGTAGATAAATTGATGAGCACAGTGATATTATTACTTGAAGTAATGACCATATCTGCAAATACAGTGAGCTCAGAGTTGGAACTTGTGCCCCTTGAAGGTTCACCTTTCCCAAATTAGAATGAACAAGAAACTAGAAATTGCAAAATTAAAAAGATTAATAAGGAAACAACAGTTTATGCACGTCTGTCTTCTTCTCCGCATCTAAAGCGGCACAGATTGGTTTCTGTATAAACCCACACGTAGGCGATGTCGGGTTGTGCCACTGTCCAATTTCCCAATAGTTTAATCAGTCGCTCCCCAGGCTAATTTGACTGCTTTGTATTTCTGTTTGCCACCTCCAGTTTGTGCTGCAGACAAAACAACAAAGTTTCACAGACCCAAATAAAAAGGGAAGACTGGCCTCACACTGTGTAAGACAAGTTCTGGAAAATATATTTGCTTCATGTTGCAGCAGTTCATCTCCCCCTGTCTTCAAAACCACGTTCATATTTAGATTGTTCTGGGGATTTTATCTTTGATGTATATTTTAAACTATGTACATAGTTAACAATCCCAGAATTGTTGACTGACTATGATGATTATTTAAAGAATATTGCTATGAAAATATGTGTGGCCATGATTGTTGTATGTGTATGTTATTTCATGTTACGTTCCTTCTAAATTGGAGGTGGGGTATCACTTTATCATATATGGCTCATGTTATTCTTTTATGAATGTTTTTGCCTGATGACGTCTCTGTTGGTCAGATGTTGCAAGTGTAATCAGTATATTTTGGAACTTGCATTATTCAGTGTCCATACAATCCTCCCTTTTCTCTTTTCTCCCCTGCTGTTGATTTGGTTCTGCTCCTGTGCCCAGTTTAGGTTGATGGCCACACTTTTATTCCTTAAGATTTCACTATAAGGTGGAACTGAAGACAGACACAAAGTTTTGCTCTGTGATTTTAGCATCAGTCCAGGATAGAAAAGGTGAAAGCAGTTTATACATGGGTCAAATGTGTTCCAAGGATGAGGAGGTGAATTTGAAAATACTTTTTCTGTGACGTTTTTATGCTTCCAGTGCACGTTCTGCTGGTTTTGGATTCCAATGCCTAATTGCATTGACCTTGACTAACTGGTGGCTCTGCATTGCGTGCTGGGATTGAGAACAGCTGGACTATGTAACAGGTCTGACAGCAGTCATCACTGAGGAAATAAGGGCGGAAAAGATGTCAAGGGCTAAAAGTTGGAAAGGGAGGGTGGAGTAAACGCAGTGAAAGATGCATGGAGAGATGGAAAGATGAGTAAAGACTGAGTCACAGACGGGTAGGAGCTTCTGAAAGGAATGAGGAAGAAAGGCATGATGGAAATGAAATGGCTTAGGAGGAAGCAGGAGCACATAAGTGGGTGACTCACAGAAGAAGATGAAATCCGGGTGAGACGTTTTTTTTTTGCAGTAATGAATCACCAGATTTACATGACGTGAAATTAATTTCAATAAGAAAAGGCTGCATATTAGTGTGAAATCAGAAACTATACATACATTCATTATTACTATTATGTGAATGGAGCTAGCATGGTGTTCAGTCAGTATGTCTGTGCATGTTAGTCTTTTCAAACTTAAAACTTCTGCCCCCTCTGCCCAGGTCACTGTTAAAATATAAATCGAAAGCAATTTTATTTATTTAGCTCTAATTATTGTGCGTTTTACATGTATTTCACCCTCTGAAAGGAGTAAAAACAAAAGAATCACTGATAAAGTTGCAGGACAGAGATGGTTTAAGAAACTAGTCTGTAAAAAGAAAATATAGCAGCCCACTAGGTGGCAGTAATCCTCAACATATAAATCCTTAAAAACCGACGGGCTCCTGCTGCCAGACGAGCCGCTGTCCAGAGGTTCTGCTTCATCCAACATCTGCACAACTAATCCTGGACGACACAAATCATGTCATGGCTTCATGCCTCTACTTTCCTCATCAACCTATAATCATTTTTTCTACACACACAAAAAAAATGAATTTACAGTAAAGATGTTGTTTTTCCCCAGTTGGTAGATTTTGAGGAAGTCGAGTCTTAACAGTGTTTTGATTGGACATCCAGTTTTCATTTATTCATGACACTATGTGCATTAGTTTAATAATTCATCCCCACAGCCTGACAGAAGAAGAAGCTTGAATGAGCTTCCCACAGAGTTATGCCTCTGTTACGTTTTCAGTAATGCTTTGTTTGATATAATGATGTCCTGCTTGTTTACCAGCTATCCCTGCCCTACCCTCTACTGGTTACCTGGATCAGTCAGAAGAAGAAGACTCAATTTACTGTCACTGCACATAGTGAAATGAGAGGCTGGAAGCAATGGGATAGTTGAAAAACAAGTAGGGCAGTAGATCTTGAGCACCAGGGTTTGTGACCCCTGATTTACATAAATGCAAATGCAACCAGTCTCTTAATGTACTTTCCAAGGTGTACTCACACTATGCTGAGAGACTCAGAAAAATAAAAGTTTTAAACTTCTAACATCAAAAATCAGATATTTGTGGCTTAACAGTCAACAGTCATTGTTGGTTTGTCTGACTGACAGTTGTTTCTTCAACAAATGCATCATTTCTTACTCTACTTCCACTGCTCATTGTAGTTAGTGCTTCTCTTGAATTGCACTGCCGTGTTTATATAACCTCACATGTAAACATGTTGCGTCTTGATATTTGATTAGGTAACAAAACACTGGGACAGTCAAATGCCTGAACACATGTACATGTATTGAACCATGGGGGAGGTGTCTGGCTGTTCTTTTCTAAAGGTTATATTCAGCCTTTATTGGTATCATTGACTAACTGGTGGATGGTTTTCAAGATGAGCTTGGCATTTATTATCTTTTGGCACCCTGTTCAAGGTCCACCCTCTCAGCCAGGACAGTCCAAGGAACAAAACGGTCTCCAAATAATCCGGAGTATGAGGATTGTGCTCTGGATTGACTCCATTTTTATCTGTTATGATGATCTTCTCTCTGTTTGAGAAAGTCTATTGATCAGACGAATTGATTTGTTAATATATTATCTTTCCCTGTGCCCTCTCTGTCTCTGTCTGTCTCCTCTCCAGGATATTGACTGGGTGCAGACAGAGAAGCATGTGTTTGAGCAGGCATCCACCAATCCATTCTTAGTAGGCCTCCACTCCTGTTTCCAGACAGAAAGTCGGTAAGGCTGACACTGTGTGAGAGCTTGTATTCTATTCAACGCGTTTCAAGTGCAGCTCACAGCGTTTCAATCATTTAAAATATTACTTTCTGATGATGATATGTTATATTGAAATTCAGCTCTACCTGATGTCATTATTTTGAGTTTTGAGAGTCGTTACATGACCTGATGAAGGTCTAGTGCACAAAAAGAATTCAAGCACATTAGAGCACACTGGATATTTTTTGGATGTTTTGCGATTTAGTAGTATCTTATGAATGTTGTGATCTTCTTAAAAAAAAAAAAGTCCAAACACTAATAATAAACATAAACAAGCCATAAGCCATGTAGTAAATATTAAACATACAGTGGATGTACCGCTCATTAAACTACCCTGACCCTTACATCACCTTAAAATGGCTCGTTAATGCGTTTCTAATATATTTCTCCAAAGTCATTGGTTCACTTTTTCTCCAAATAATTTTTCCATTATGCTCTGGTTTCTAGGTTATTTCTGGTAATCGAATATGTGAACGGCGGGGACTTGATGTTTCATATGCAACGGCAAAGGAAGCTCCCTGAAGAACATGCAAGGTAAACATCCAGATGTTACAACATTAACAAGTCCCAGTCCAGCATTTAAGTGTCTGTATTCAGATAGACCTCATTTGTCAAGATCTTCACTCAGGTCAGGACTGTGTAGTGTAATAAAAATACACCAGGACCATGCTGGGGTGCAAGAATAGACAGCAGGATCAGATGATGACAGAAGTGGGTGAATTTCTGATCGGTTAAGTTGACACGACCCTGTCACATCTAGTTACACAGAAAACACATCTGTGCCACTGCCAGCTATTTTGGGGTGGACAGAATGAACCTCTCCCAGGTGGGTCATTTTGTAGGGTATTATGTGAAGCACATGTGTGTACGGCTGTTGTTGTCTTTTGGTTAGGACAAAGTTTTAGAAGTGCATCTTGTGTTTTGTGGAGTAGAACAGCTGGAGTGTGCTCTTGGTTGAAGTTGCTTTTATATGCACCTTCTTTGCCCTCAGCCCTCAACAGCATACTTCTTCCAAGTACTTCACACAAGTGTAACGCTTTTTTCCCACCTCTGAGAAATATAATGAGCACCCATAATTCATTGTGCCTGTCTACTTGCGGGGCACTGCAACCGCGGCTCCGATAAATGCTGGATCAAAGGCTGAGTAATTTAGAGAGGCACACTATGCCCCTGTTGGCCCTTATAATCTGCATTCTGGAGACAGTAGCTGTACATATGCAAAGCAGCAATGTTAATCACTCATAATGAATGTGCATATTTATGAGCGGCCCTGCCACATTCCCCCGCTTGGGGGAGGCGGGCCAGTGGGCGACGGATGATGCTGCTGATAGGATGCAGCTTCCATCAGTTTCATGCCAGCTATGAAACAACGGTGAATAATGGAGGCTGCCACAATGAAAATGTGGGGGAGCAATGTGGGATTTGTGTTTGACAGTTTTGCATTTGCAGAAACGGAATAAAACTACCTACACATGGAAAGGAAATGTGCTACTGACCCACCGAGTACAACAACTCATGGTCAAACTCATGGCTTTGATAAGAGCTTTTCCTGTCGTTGTTCCTGTAGTCAAATGCGACAGTGCTTATGTTCATAGACCAAGACATCATGTGTCTATGGATTTGGATATTTTGTTGTGTTTGTTTGAAAGTTTTTGTCTGATACACCATTGCCTGCATATCTCTCGCCTCCTTTACAGATTTTATGCTGCTGAAATCTGCATTGCTCTGAACTTCCTGCATGAAAAGGGCATCATCTACCGTGACCTGAAGCTGGACAATGTTCTTTTGGACCACGAGGGACACATCAAGCTCACAGACTATGGCATGTGCAAGGCAAGAGAAGGATTCATTTTTTAAATTTTTTTCCAGAAGACTGTGTGGACAGCTGGCATATGGTTATCAATAATGCAGTAGATCAGTATTGCCTGGGGGTACTAACAGGGCCTCTGTTTTTTTTTCACTTCATGTTCTCACCATGACTTATTTTCCACACTACCACTTTTTATCTCTGTAACCACTGTCCTTGCTTTTACACTTTTTTCCCCTTTCTTGTTGTTCTTCGTGTGCTCAGGAGGGAATCAGACCAGGTGACACCACCAGCACCTTCTGTGGAACACCCAACTACATCGCACCTGAGATCCTCAGAGGAGAGGACTACGGTGAGTACAGGACTCGCGCTGATAGGATGGAAGGGATTTGGAAAATAGTCCTGCCAAATGTAGAGTCCTTCAAAAGCCCACATACAGTATTTATTACTGGATATGCTGTTTTATCCCAGGCTTCAGTGTGGACTGGTGGGCTCTGGGCGTGCTGATGTTTGAGATGATGGCTGGGAGATCTCCCTTTGACATCATCACTGACAATCCAGACATGAACACGGAGGAGTACCTCTTTCAAGGTGAGGCAGAGGAACACAAATGGTTTATACATATAAATTACACGCTAGATTACAACTATAAATGACAGGCTGCACGGCACCAGTGTCCAGTCAGGAGGGCATTTAACTGGAAATGACTAAATTGTGCAACAGTTGTGCAACCCTTTATTAGATCATTTAGGCAGGGGAGCTTTATTTATGTAGCACATTTCATACACTAGCAATTTAAAACGTGTTGGCATAGGCAGGAAAACATTAACAATTTTAAAAACCGTAAGTAATGAAAACCAGAATAAAATTAGTTATTACAAATTCAAGATAAATATTGTGAAAATGACTTTAAATACCCAAAGTGAAAATAAAAGCAAAGAGATGGAGATAAAAGATCAGAAACACAATTACAGTGCAACACAAAGCTGCCCTGAATTCAACAAAACTGCAGGAGTTTCTGTTTAGATTGAGACGTTTTAGTGAATATTTGCACATATGTTATGTATATGAAGAGTGTGTGTACTTATTTTAGTGTTTTTAGCAGTCATCTGCCTGCCAAAAACACTTTAAAAATTGATCATAAATTCGTAAATAATGGCATATATTGGCAGGCTGTTTGCTTCCTTTCAATCAAAAACATGTTAATTTAGGTCTTTGTGATCCAGAAGTAATATTGTAATAGTGGGAAATTGGTTCCATGTAATAGAATAGCAATCTGCTCTGGGCTGTAAAGGATTTCCTATGTAAATTCTAGCTTGATCCTTGTCTGCTTTAGTAAAATGGAGAAATCTCAGAAACAACTAATTTAATTTCTCTCAGAGTTCATTATTTTATATATTTTGTTATATTTTCTGCAAATGTTGGTGCTCTACATGTATTTGCTTAGTTTGCACCTTGAAATTCCAATTTCTCATTTTTGTCTTTTGGTGAGATGAGAATATTTGGCCCTCAGAATGATTAAACAATGGTAACACTTGGTACAGGCAGAAATGAATGATAGTCAGGAAAGGTATAGGAACAACTGGCTGTATCTGTGTGGATTTGAACACCTTTACATTGACATTATGCTGTTACTGGGTTGGGGTTGCTGGGTTAATATTTTGAGAATCCATGTTATGATGCACTGCTGCATACAGAGGCTGTAGTTCATGCTCCTCCACCCCTCGTGAATGGTGGAAAATCTGGCAGAACATTGTGGCCTCAGTCACAGATCAGATCTTGTGTGTGTGTGTGTGTGTGTGTGTGTGTGTGTGTGTGTGTGTGTGTAACAGTCCACTGTTTTCTCCGTTAGTTGACAGCTGACGGCAGTTTCCTTTGCACTGAGATGATCCCAAACAACCACACTGAGGCACCTGAAACACAGGTCTCTGCCTTGTGTCAGTCAAAGATCTAAGACAGGGGCAGATAGTTGGAAATATCCCTGCAGACATATTCTTGTATGAGCCTGCTTTCTGATGGTGGAACATGCTTTCATAATTATTACTATAATGGTATGAGAAGGTGGATGTAAAAATCGACAGTATTTTGTACTTGGAGAACAAGTTGAGCTGAGAGGAAATGAATGAATCGGATCTAGAGTCTTAGATTTTTTTTTTTTTTAATTTGCTGTTGCCTTTGTTGTGAAGTACAGACTGTAGGAAACAGTGGATGTAGCATTTGTGGCATCATTTTTCCCTATTGGCTGCCGTCATTTGTCATTTACTGGAGCCAGGAAAAGCCACTCTTAATGTATGCTTCAATATTTTCTTTACCTTTACCCCCAATAAACACATTTTCAAATGTGAAACAAATTTGTTAAACTTGTAAACAGTTCTTCCCTATTTCCCAGTGTCCATCCACATTAAGGAGAAGGGGCGGTGTTACAGCACCGGTCCATGTGTCGTCCTGCAAAGACATTTAAATACCTTTGGGGAAACTATCATTTCAACCTTGTTGAGGAGATTGGAAACTATATTGTAGCACTGACATGATGGATAATAATGACATTTGTTGCCCTCAGGCATTCAATGGCTTTAACATAATGGCAAATTACAGCCACCAAACTCAAATATTAAACTACAAATTTTCTCAATAATGAGCCTACACATCATAAATACAAAGATGTAATGAAGTTAACTTTTTCGGAGAGATTTGGACTAAAAAGTAAAACTGTGGGTGTGATCACGCCTTCACTGTAGAGGAACCTCTATAATATCTGTACTTCTATTTGCATTTGTGTTTCCTCGGGCCATATGGTACCCTTACGTAGCACACCCCCTTTACCTCCCCCTCCCTTCCTCTCTCTCACAGTCACCCACACAGTCCTCTATGACAGAAATTCCTCCATACTTCAGGAGCCTCATGTGACGCATTATGTCTCTGCTGTGACTGTCAGGAGCATAGCGTGGCACCATGGCTAGCATCTGCCACCAATACCGTCCTCCTGGCGGTCTTACCGGTAAAGCAGCAGGTTCCTGGATGAACTCCTGCCAACGGAAACCAACCCTTTCGCTATAGGAGCAACCGAGCCATATGCCACCAAGCTAATCTGTGTGCCAGACCTTGTTTGGGTATCAGTGCTCCACATGCTAATCCCAGAGCTTTAGACAGACAGACAGCTAGAGACTGGCCAACATTTGATTTAGTGGTGGACTCAGCCATAAGGGTTTATTCACATTCAACATGTACTGTGCAGGACTTTTAGGCACTGTTTTAGATTCTTATCGCACAACACCGTCAGGTGTCTGATTGATCACATGTTCATTGTGCAGATTAGAACCCACTAGAGTTCATGAAGAACTATTTTCAGAGGCAAGGAGAACCAGGAGTCCTGCAACAGATGGTGTGACCACCACAGAGCCCTGATCTCAACAGTGTGGATTCAGGATTCAGTCTGGGATAATATGATGAGACAGAAACACTGGGACAGTCTGAATCTACGGAAGAACTGCAGCAGCTTCTCCAAGGTGCTGCAAATGTACCAGGAGAAAACAGTGTGCAGGTCACACCACAGAGAACTGCTGTAAGGGCAAAGGGGAAGTGCTGCAAATACTGATAAGATTTAGGTTTTGTACTTTGTATGAAGTTAATTGGTAAATAAAAAAACAATTTATATAATTTATATTGAAAGCTAAAACCTCTGCACAGTACATTTTAATAATGGGAATTAATGGAGAAAAAAAACTTTATTTACTCAGTAGTGGTTTAATTCAATGCTTTTAAAATTCTGATTAAATGCTCGTTCTTGACCTTGGAAACAATAGCTCCACTTCCACAATAGGTTCACTTACTATCCTATCAAATAAAATACAAGAGAACAGCACAATATAACTTCATCATGCATTAGAGTGGAAAATTGCCTTTGGCTCAATAAAAAGCATGATCAGTGTGAGAACATGCAATGAATAAAAAAAGTAACACATAAAACAAATCATTGTTAAGAGAGTTGACACCATCCTGTCCTGTTTCATGCTGTTTCTAAAGCATTTCTTGTGAAAGACAATGTGCACTAATAGCTTGAATGAAGCATGTGGCCCAATTCCTAAACCTTCCTGCACTTTCACTGAATACAAAGCAAACAGTTTCCTTTACCAGCTGAACTGGTAAATCCTATTGTCTTATCCCAAGAGAGTTGATTTAGCAGCTTGTCACAAATTACATGCCTGTTGCAGTCATTATGTAGCGTTCATAGAAAGCAGACTGTACCTCATCTCATCTGCATTTTTACATCTACGGCTCTTCTGATGCTTCCTGGCACAGCAGCTACTTGTCTTATTCTGAAGCACCAGATTTTGATGGGGAGTATCCGCGTCTGTGCGAGAACACACACTGGTCACATAGTCTTGAGCTGAGATTTGACAATACAAACTGCGAACACTATACTGCATGAAGAACAAATTTCTACTACATCCTTGGTTTTCAGTTGTGAGGGAAAAACAATCTTCAGAGTGTTTTTGTTCTGGTCAGTATGACATTGTTATGCTGTGAGAGTCTCAAGGCTGTGTGTAGACCATGAAAAGTGAGAGAAATAACAGAACAGTGTCCTCTGTATCTCCTCCCTTTTTTAAATTTTTTTTTTTTTTTTTTTCTGACTCCCACATAGCAGACATGGTCACCCACAGGCAGGTTAGACTGTGAATCATCCTCCTCTCTACTCACGATTGTCTTTCTCTTTTGTTGCCATCCACCTTCTCTTTTTGCCAACAGTTATTCTTGAGAAGCCTATTCGGATCCCAAGGTCTCTGTCGGTGAAAGCTGCCAGCGTGCTCAAGAGCTTTCTGAACAAGGTGAGAGCAGCCCCTTCTCTCAGTGTCCATGTGCTAGTCAAATCAGTGTGTGTGGGATCATGTCCAGGAACCAGAGAAAGCCTCTTTTTTTTTTTTTTGCTCATACTGCCAAAATGTATATTATTGTTCCTCCAGTACAAAAAAGTAAAACCTTAATTATACCTCATTGTCATAATAAGATAGTCTGTGTTGGTCATTCTAAAAGGGAAAGTGGAAGACCTATGCTGTCAATATACAAAGCGTAAAGATACTAATTCAATTCAATTCAATTTATTTGTGTGGCGCCAAATCACAAAACCCAACAAATTCAGCTAAGAGGAGTGCTATCATTAGAGGTGGTCCTTGGACTTTATTACTGTCCATACACAGTAGAATCAAACTGACATAAACCTGCAGTGTTTAAAGAATGACCTCTCATTGCTATGAAACACGGTTGCTTCTATTTACCTTACTGACCAGCTGTTTCGGTCCTGACAGGATCCTAAGGAGCGGCTGGGTTGCCAGGTCCAGACGGGCTTCACAGATATCAAGTCACACACGTTTTTCCGCAGTATAGAGTGGGACCAGGTAAGAGCTGACCGGGTGAGGAGAGGGTGAAAAATACTGTGGTGTGATTCATTCAGTTGTAGTTTATTTGGTCCCCCCCACTTTCAAACACAGAATTCCCAACAAAATGTCATCTTTCAAAATACTCATGCCAGAAGAGAAGCAGGAACAAAAAATTCTATGGTCTTCTCAAAACACAGATGACACCGATTTGTTGATGTCAGCTATTATAGCCTGTTGAAGTTAGTTGGATCTTGTGGGTGACCCTTGAGAAAAACTAAAATCAAATTAAAACCAACCAACCAAAAGTCAAAACCCTTAGACATAAGGGAGTTTGGGTTTACTGCTGCAGATCTGGTGATAAGACCACGATATCGATCACAGATCTTAGGCCTGAGGTTTTCTGTTTTTCTGTTTATTTATGAAAATGTGCTTTTTGTTACAACCAATCCATGACTAACACAGATGTCCAGTAACTAAGCACCACTCAGGTTCAGATCAGGCAGCCTGTTGCTCCCAGTAACCCTCCTCCTGAATTCTCCACGTGAGCACTCAAGTGTCCTAACAGAACTACCAAGCCCCTAGACTCCAGGAAGTGTCTGTGAAATCACAGATTGTATGCTCCTGAGCTCTAAAACAGCATCCTCCGCTGCACAGAAATATCTGTTCCAGACGTTAATTCACTGTAGCTGCTTGACCTGATGCACTTATAAGCTGCAGCATCTTGCATTTCATTAAAGTCATGTCTGTGCCAGTAATGTTAGCTAGCGTCACCAGCTGCTGGAAGGAAAATAAGGAATGAAAATTAGACAAGAATGAGCAACAAAACCACGAGCACAAAGCATGAAACCAGGCAGGACAGCAGGCTGAGGTTTATGCAAATGTAAGTAACAATATTGCACTAAGTTCTTTTAATGTGGGCTTTGCTTTCACATTTTCTGTACAAATGATTGCATGATTAAGGAACCAAGCATCTTTCCATACATATTTGCTAAAAGAAGACTATTGTGTTGGGTGTTATCTGAGATTTTATCTGCAACAATATTAATTATGTATATGGCAAAAAAAAACAAAAAAAAAAAACAGACAAATTACAGAAATAGTTTTTGGTGTGGAGGATGAGGATCACAGAAAGAAATTAAATTTTAAGCATCAGTGTGCACAGACAAAATCTTCTTTTACGGCGTTTCTTTCTTTGTTATGTTCTTTGTAAATACTGGTTGTAAGAATTTGGAATTGGCAGACAGGCTGTTACGAATGTTTACCCAGGAGGTAAAGAGCGTTTTGAGGAAGTGGTGGATTTTATTCACCCTGCTCCTTTTCGATCATGGAAAACTGTACAGGGGGTTTTTGCATAAATTCTGCATTAACATGATCAGAATAAATTAATGAAGAGGAACCAAATAAAAAAATAAATAAATTGAAAAGACACATGTGCCCAGATATGAGACTAAAATGTTAATAGATAAAATTAACCCCGTACTCCACTGAACTAAAACTAAATTATGTGATTTTTACATTTCTTAAAATAAAATAATACTTGAGCAGAAATGAATAATTCTCCAGAGAGAAATCATTTCCGCATACAAGACTTCTTTTTGAGGAGAGAAGCGTCTCATCTTAGCCTTTACTGGTACTCGCTGAAATTGTTGCTCATTTTTGTGGAAATGAGCTGAAGTAAAGGGAATCATCAAGTGTAACAACTCACCAGACAGACCAGGACAACAGGACCGTGAACTGTAAATGAAAATGCCCTAAAACAAAGGAAAGAAAGGGATTTGAACTTACAGAGCATTACAGAGCCACTTCAGGCAGATCGAACTTTGGAAGATGATGGCGCCTGATATTCTGTTTCGGATGTGGTTCATTCATTAGGATCAGGATGCTTGCTGCTTCCTGACAGACAGCTGCTGATCTGAGGTTTGACTCTACAACTAATGGAACCATCCACAGAATAAACCCAGCACAACCACGTCTTTATGCCAGTCAGATCTGAGAACAGGGCACAGTCGTCATCCTACGTTGTGATTTACCTTTGTCAGAGCTGACAGTGTGTTTCTACTGTATGTATCAAGAGTTTTGGTAGCACAGAGAGCAGGCCGTCGTATTTTAATCCGAACAGTCACATGAGCATTGCAGCAGAGCACAAAGGCAAATAAAAGTGAATTCCTAATCACAGACACATTCACACTAACCAAAACATTAATGTTGAGGTTGCGTAGGTCTGACGCACAAAATGATTTGAAACCGACATAAAAGGATAGAAGCCATACAATATTAATGATCTTTACTGTGCTGGATTATGGGCTGCACAGAGTCCATTTTAAGCAGATCTGAACAGTGGAATAACTGACAGCGTTTGTAATTAAATAAGGCTGTTCTGAGAAAACAGGACCTGCGCAAACTGAATTCACTGGACTGTAGCATGAGGCGGACTTCATGTCAGATTGTTCTGTATCTTCAATTTATGTCAGTGCAGCTGCTTCAATTCATGGAGCTGACAGCTGTAGTAATAGCCTCTAAATATGAGATCTGATTCTGGTAACTGTGGTATGTTTTTTGCCTGTTAGTTTCTCACTGTGAGATGGGGAAATTATCTTTTTTTTTATTCTTTGCTGACAAATTTGTGAATGAAAATTGTCCAAAGTGCAGAGCATTTTGAAGGCATCAGCAAAGTTCATGATTTATTTTTTTCTCACAGAGATTCACAGTGAACAGTTGGCAGGTGGGTCAGCTCTTCCATGGTCTGGGAGCACAAATGGAAAAGATTTGGGCTGTGAATGTGGACCAGAGCAGAGTGACAGACCAGAGGGTCTGACGGGTCCGGGTGTTGAAGCAGGAGGGGGAGATGAGAGATGTGTGCTGCTGCCAAATTCTGGAGTGATTTAAAACAAGTGATGCTGGTCCCAAACTAGAGGATGTTTGGGTTTTCCAGGAGTCAGGCTGCTCTGAACTGATTATCTGTCCTTTTTTTTTGTTTCTTAGTGCAAAACATACACATGTGATAAAAGCTGATGACCATATTCGGCCTCCATGTTTGCTTTGCTTTGAAGCCGCGTTGGATCAATCCCTCTCTGAGATTCTAAGTCCCTGGAATAGTCACTCTGAAATCATTTGATAAACAGCAAGTGTGTGTGGTCCTGCGACTGTGTTGTGTGTTCTCACGATTTAAATGTAAAAAATGGCTTAAATCTGTTATGTCTGTGTGTTGTTATACACCTGCCAGAGAGTTTGGAGAGTCTGAATTGGAACAGTCATTTGAGCATTAATATGCTACTTCATTGGACATTTGATGCTACTTTAAGATGAGCTAAGGCCATTTCTGTATCCTCATTGTTGCTACAACCGTCGTGGAAAAGAGGAGGAGAAAAAAAAAAAACCAGTTGACAGCGTGTTATGTGAAGTACACAACAAAGACAAACTGGGGACAGAAATCAAAGCGCAGAGAGATCCTGCGCCCATGCAACTAAGCTCCCACATGAGCAGAGGGGAAACAAGTTGACATAGCTGTGAGAGGTGGAGAAGCAACGTTCCCTGCCCTCAAACTACAACCCTGTCTCCAGACCTGACAAGCCTGGCATGCCGCGACTGTTGTTACCACGTATTAATATTCATCACACAGTTCCTGAGGGAGTGCGGAGTTTTCCCTCTGAAGAGACGACACATTTGATTATCATTTACCTGCCACTCGCTTTTATTCCCCTCTCCAAGCGCGCAGCTCTTTAATGCTAGGGAGCTGTCGGGTCAACAGAAGTTGAGAAGCAATTGATAATTTGGATTTCACTGCTGCGACACTGAGGTCATATTTAAAAGGAAAGCAGATATCCTACCTCTGTACCACATGCTGCGGATCCATGTCAGTACATACAGTCCAGACCTTAAGTATTTGGACAGTTATTTTTTTGTTTTTCAGGCATGATATAAAATACTGGATAATACATTAAAGTACCAAGTGTCAGTTTTAATTTGTCAGCACAGAGAGAACTGTGTGGGAGATGCAGCGTTTTCATGGCGGCGCAGCGACCAGCACAAGCAGAGTTTCATCAGTTTGCTAATTTCCTGCCCTTGATACAAAGTGTCTGGTGTCTGTGGGTTGCAGACTTCAAGCAGTCAGTGACTCCTGAGGATTTTCCACAAAATATCGAATATGATGATTTTGTTTGACGTAAACCTACTCCACTTAAATCTAAGACTTGGCACTTTAATGCAGTATCCATTATTTTATTTTGGATTTACTGTGCTGAAGCAAAGAGCCTGAAGAACAAAAAATATGTAACTGTCCAAATCCTGTCTCACAGTCTGGACTGTAGTTAACTTGCTGTTTGGTTTTATATTAATACCAGGACGCCAGTGGTTGGCAGTCCACTTCAGAACCAAATTAAAACTGGCATTTTATTACAGGCAGGATGAAGAGTTTTGGATCAAAATGAGAATCTTGGCTTTGATGGCCACGGTCTTTGCTGGCTGGTTGAGGGGGGACTCAAATGTTTCTCACAGCCTGGTTTACTACTCCAGCACCATTGGAATAGTAAACCAACTCTGATGTGAATGGTGTGAGTCCCCACAAACCTTTAATGTGTACAGGTTGTGGCTGCGCCCTGTTCTAGCTGCCTCTTTTGTAAATACGTATATTTGTTGACAATTAGCATTTAGAGGAGAAGTTATTTATTACTGTTTTCTAATGTTTATGTTCACTCTGAATCACATACAGAAACAAAATGAACCTCTAAGCTCGTGTCCGTAAAGTCACGCCCATCGCTGGCACAGCTTTCTGAATGTGTGTGTGTGTGTATGTGTGTGTGTGTGTGTGTGTTTGAAGTAATCCTGGTCCTGGTAGAAGTGTGTAGGGTTATTGTCAGTGTTTTGTAACCATACCTGCACAGTATTTTTTGCAGAACTGTTTACAACCTCCTCTGACTGCCTCTCTGCTCATGTTTCTTGCCATGCCTGACTGTTGTCAGAGTTCACCATGTTCCCAGACTTCAGCAATTACTTGAGGTAACAGAAAAGAAAAACACAGCAAGTCTGTTCACACAGCACCAAGTTTTCTTTCCAGAAATTCCCCTGACACTCTCTGCTTCACTAACACAGATTTGTGCGAGTGAGCAGCAGTGACGTGAAGGCATTTGGACCCTCTGATGTTAATCTCCTTGTTTATATAGAGATGTACTTCAACACTGCTGTGGAAGATAATGCAGAGATGAAGAAGTACCTCAGAGTGATCTGTTGTCTGTATTTAGTGACCAGTCACAACTATGCGGTCTCCGATCTGACTGATTGGTTGCCTCATCCAGTCCTGTCCTTAGAAGGTGACCGGCCTGTTTCTGGCCTTCAGCGTGCTTCATTACCAGCACAACAGCTTCAGCCTGGCCAGCAACACGTCAGACAGACAGGGGAAAGTAGGAGTGGAGAGGAGAAGGGTGGGAAAAGATTGACAATGAGTAAGACAGAGACAAATGGAGTGGAGAAAGATGGAGACAGGATGTGAGGGGGTGAACATGACAGAGGAGTGTAGGTAGGCACTGAAAGAGAATTTGGAAAATAAAGGCAGAGACTGGGGGATGGTGGGACATTTTGAAGGGGAGGGAGCCATAGGAAGAGAGAGAATGAGCTGTTTTCTGTTGTTGGTTTGTTTGTTTGAAGTTGTTCTCACAAATGCTTTGAACTAGTAACACTAATGAAGCGTAGAAAAGCCACTGACGACTGACAAGTAAGAAGCGGGTCTTGAAAACAAGTTGCGAGTGTTTCGTAGATTCCCCAACAGCGTTCAAAGCTAAACAAGCAAACAGGCTGTTTTAAATTGACCCATATGAGCATTTACAGATCTGAGCATTGTTTAGTCGTCCACCAATTTTTAACTACTTGGTTAAAGATGTCGCACATGGTCTGGATCCATGTGTTGGCAGAACTACCGCATATATGAGAAAAGTTGTGTAATGTTTTTGTCACTTGAGGTCAGTTGCGACTGACGACTGCACGTTTCAAAAAGCAGAAGAATGTGGAGGTGTGGTGTTAGAAGTGAGCTTCAGACTTCTGTAGCTCCTCACGTCTGCTGCAGCCTCCAGAATGCATTAGCTGCTACTGGCATTACACACCCAGAGGTCTGACTAAATCTCCTCCGATGGATGAGCTGCATTGTGGATAATTGAGGCTGCAGGTTTTGACAAGGTAGAAGAATGTGTGGAATAAGGAGGCTCTCTCTGCTCTGCCCATCAATATTGATTCTTTTTTTTTTTTTTTTTAAATCTGTCCAATGTGAGTGAGTCTAAAGTTAAACTGATGCAGCACTCTTCTATTTTTTTTTTTTTTTTTTTTTTTTTTTTTTTGTTTTTCACGAAACCCCTAGGTCATGGTCAAGGTTAGAAAACCAAACCAAACATGTTGCCAGTTGCTGGATGTGAATTGTGATTTCTGGTACGGAATTCAAACATTATGCTTCTGCTGCTTTTCCTATTTTAATTTGCACCTAATGTAATTTCAGTGCATCCCCCACGTTTGTTTTCTCCATATGTTCAGTATAGTGTCCATTTACAGAGTGAATATTCTGTCAGTATAACAATACTCATGTCATACTCTCCGTTCTGCAGCTGTGCTTCTGCAATTGCAGCTGTTTTTCAGTCAGTGCTTCATATTAAAAGCTTTCCAGCAGCTCAAAGGAAATAAATCCCCCCTTTACTTGGAATGCTTTTAATTTGAAACATCTGCAGGAAATGTGGCATTTTACTGATGGTCACAATAAATGGAAAAGTGGAACTGTTAAATATTGATGTATACAGTGAGCACATTACCTTTTTTTTCCCATTTTTATTATATTATCCAACTCTAAGCATTATCCCATCTGAAAATGACTTGATTACCACACAGTTACTTTACAACTGTTATTATTGTTGTTGTTTATTATATGGAAACCAGAATCTTAGTTCCAAGTATTACCAATCATATCTGGTGATTTTCCTCTTGTTACGCATCATATAGTGCAGAAAAGGTTTGAGAGGAACAGGAATAGCCTGAACATGTTTATACAAATGCATCAGGCTGACAGCACCTGGATCAGCCTTCACAAGCCAAACTGATTTACCTCAATTTTAAGCTTCCCTTAAGCCCACTTCCAGCCAGGCTTTTAAAAACTTTGCAAAAAAACAACACAGAAAGGAAACCTGTGTGCTTGCGGTCTATCTCCTTTGTGTTCTCAGAAATTGTCCTCAGTGCACATTTTAACAGGATGAGGTACTGATGTGAAACCATGGAAACAAACCAGACAAAAACTCCCCTGCCTGAATCATTTGGGCACAATTACTCTGCTGCCTCAACCTTCTCTATTCTGTTGTTTCTCTGCCTTTTTCAGTCCTGCCGTCATTGTCACTGAGAAATGTAGCAACAGCATCAGTGTGGCAGATCTCAGCATATGGAAAAGATCAATGCCACGCTATGTACTCATTATTTGTTAGGGCCTCTGTGAGGATTTTATTGTCTCATATGTGTATAAGTTTGTTTCCCTGACGTTATTAGACATAGTCACTATGTCCAGTGAGGGAACTGACAGGTCGATTACAACATCTGTCAAACATCAGAATTTGTGAAGTGGCTGGTGTAACACAAAAATTTCCCTTTGGGGATTAATACAGTCTTCTGCCTGTCATCTGATGCATCTGACATTCAGGATTATGGAATATACAGTAGGTGTGGCACATCCTGTAGTGTTAGGTCAGTGCTTATGTAAACACCAAAACTAACGTTTAAGTCTGTCTCATACTTTCTGTTTTCCCTACTCGGCCACTTACACTGCAAACACACAAATGTACCTTTTCAGTAATATTAGAGTAATATTGTGTAATAACTTACATTTAAATGGATTTGTATTGCAGTAACAGTAACAGTGTGGTTATTGGGTAATTCTAAGATGGGGTAATATATTTGTGATGGGGTTCTTCCTCAGCCCTTGTAAAAAATAAGTTAAATGGTAAGACTTGAGTATTATAAAAATAATAATAAGGAAGTAAAATAAGGTAATGTGATCACATCGACCATTAAGACTTAACACAATTCCGTTTTTCCATTCCCCACTCTCACAATCCTTACAAACAGCTCATCAATGCAGAGCCAGCCACTGTAGATTTTAATCAACATGAACTCACACAAGGAAATTTCTATTTTCAACCCTATTTTCAGGGTTGGAATAATCCACATGTAGTGCTGTAGTGAATATTTGAAATAAACTTCTTGCAGTAATTAATACTGGATGTGGCACAGGGGATGACCATATATCAGACTGTGGATGCATAGAAGTCCAATCACAACTTAATATAGTTGTGAAACTAATGATGTCTCAACCTGAATGAGGCTTTAGTAGGTAGAGGGGCAGCTGGTGGGTGGTGAGTTTTTCTAAACTGAACAACTGAAGAGCAAGATTTGTGATGTGAAGAAAAACCACTTGAATTCAGCTCCATATCCATCAGGTAATTAGTGATGCTTCTGTTTGGTGCAGTTTTCCAGACAGTTCCCTCTAACTGTTGAAAGGCCACTGGATTTGGAGCTTGCAAAGCTTTTTTTCACATCCTCTCGTCAAATATTGAGTAAACAACTTTGTTTCATATAAAACACCTTTTGTGTTTGTTTTTTCCTCAGCTGGAGAAAAAAGAGGTGACGCCTCCCTTCAAACCTCAGATCTCCGATGACTACGGCCTGGAAAACTTTGACACACAGTTTACTAATGAACCAGTGCAGCTAACACCAGATGATGAGTAAGTACTGCTTCTGCACCTCACATCACTGCCCATGATTAAAGTCGTTCTTATGTTAATATTTTATAACATTATTTGTGTATTAGTAGAAAGAAAACTACCAATTTGTGCATAAAGATCCACTATTCCCACTCAAGTGGTCTTCTAAGCCTCTCCAAATTGCTGTTGAAACCACAGTGATATAAGTAGCCACTTATTTATAAATATTCACAGTACACAGCCTTCACTTAGACAGTCAGAGAAATTTGAAATTCTAGTTTGATAAAGCAAAAGAAAGATTTAACAGCATCTAATCTTCCTGCCTGGTCACCAACCATTTTACAGCACTGATACTGTCAGTCTAGCGGTAATTGAAAAACAGTATGGGGTGCTATCACTGTAGGAAAATATCAGTAAAATTGATATTGATTTCTTAGCTAGTTTGAGTTGGACTTGTGTTTATGACATTCCTTTGCTTGCTTTCTATTCTGCGTCTTTATTGTATCTAGAAAATGGAATTTTGTCTGTTGAACTGTGGCACAGTCGTTATTGTACAGCATCATACTGCAGCAGAGATGTGTGACAGCGGCAGCACATTACTGTGATTGTGAAAGGTGTTGACCATCCTCTTGTGGTCAAACAGAGGTTGAACTACATGAGTTCTCACATGAACAGCGGGTGCTGTGCCGTTTTCACAGAAGACTTCTGCGTCCAATAAAGAACCACCCCCCACTCAGTTTCCAACACTGACGTCTTTATCCGTCAGGGACATTGTTTTGATTAACACAAACATGCAGCCTTCAGGATGTGACAGGAGCCCTTGTTTAAGATTTAACTTAGAAGAGAAAAAGCTGAAGAGATCTGGCGCAACAACAGACACGATGCAGGCTCTGCTGCTGCAGCACGAGAACACAAGCATGGTCTGTTTTCCTCTGTGCCATCCCAAAATGGATTCCATAAGGCTTTTGGAGACCCTGCCAATAGATATTACCAGGCTTATGTTAGACAACATTCGCATTTAAATCCATGCTGGACTGATTTTTTTTTTTTTTTTGAGGCTCCAACCTTTATATTTTTCATGCAAAGCCTTTTATTGGGCTGATCTTAGCCAACGTTTCTCAACAGCCACCGTGCTCAAAAGAGGAAGCTGAACTGAAAATTCAATACACCATGCACCTCCCCACTTAAAAAGAATATGGTTCCTTATTAGCATTTAACATTAGGAACAAGGGTTGTAATTTCAAACATTCTTGTTGATATTTATCTTCTATAATGTCCTACATGTGGAAAAATATGGATTGAGCCTGGGATTGGAAATGTACAGGGAATTTGAAATGCCAAAGCATTTTATGCATTAAAGAGCTTGGATACTACCTGCACTTCTATTGACTTCTCTACACACATACATCATTTTTATTTGAGAGCACAGAGCACATTTCAGAGGCAAAGTGGATCGTAACTTCATGTCACCAGCATGCAACAGGAATGCACCGATAAAAATACATATTTCAGTTTACCACATAAGAAGCTAGTTAGAAATAGTTCATCTTTCTTTAGAGAAGACAATAAGTGTGGACCTGATTATTAAAATGAATTTCACATAAAACATCTTTCATCCTTTTCATCAGTGAAGGATCATGGTCAGGCCACTGGAGAATAACATTCAAGTAGTTTGCTGCTGTTTGTCCAATTATTGGTAGAAGTGTTTTTTTTTTGGTTTTTTTTTAGTTTGTTTGTTTTTTTTATATAACTGATTAATATATTGCTTTAGCAAAATTTGATGATAATTGGGAAAATAGAATTTGCTGTTGATTGTTTTGGCTGGAATAATCATAGCATTATAATCTGGCACCCTCAGATTCTTAAAGGTGCGACAAGGTTCAGTGGACTTTAAATTAACTAGGTCATGTGATTAGTCTTCTGATTATTTCTAAAGGCAGAAGGGTTTGCACCTGTTTTGAATGTCCCCACTGGAAGGCAGAGTTTTAGTCTGTGTCAACACTGACAGTCTTACTGTTAGAAGCTTACTGTTCTTACTAATCTTACTGTTAGGTTGGTCTGACGCATATTAACATCCAGGCAGCATCCTGTCACTCTTCACTTCAAATGATGCAGAATTGTTTCTCCAAAGCAAAATGGAATGTCCACTTGTTCAGCCAGGATGTTGACTGCATTATAGTAACTGCACCAAGTAACTGGGTGGAGGGGAGACTGACACAGGCACAGACAGGGCTTCTCCCTTCCTGTGCATGTACAGTAATAACTACACCACTGTGAAATGGTAGACACCGAGCAACAGGATCCCCTATTGTTAATTAGAACCTTATTACATGCCCATCATGCTCTCCACCCATGGCAGATGTCACTGGGTGGCTACCACAGCTCTCCCCAGGCCGAAGGAGCTGTACACCTCTGTTCTTCACTAGATGCTGATCCTTAAACCAGCCTTGGACTGGATGAGGAGCAATGCAGCTCTGACGCTCTTTCTGGCTGATTTGTGACAGGGTTTGATGACTGGAGTCCCTGGCAGATTTTTAAGGATGCAGTGGTGGAAGATGTCGGGGTGATGCGGTGTGGGGAGGAGAGAGATGAGTGGGAGAACGAGGTGGAGAGCACACTGCCGGTTCAGTAGTAGAGAATTCAACCTGGCATCAAACACCACAGCGCATCAAAAGAAGACACACGCCTCCTCCCTGTGTCTCACACTTTATCTCCCCATCCTTTTCTTTTCCCTCTGTTACCAAGGCCACTCCTGCTAGGAGGGGGTGATGCAAAAACCTCTCCAGTCTCCCCCTCTCTCCCACTTGTGATAGGCTTGGCACAAGAAGAAAGAGAAGTGAGAGCTGTGTAGGGAGTGAGAAGGGTAGAACCTCTGCGCTAGAGATTTACATTGCGACATTAAAAGCTAGGATTGCTGGGGGCCCTTGCTAGCATGCCGAGGGGAGGTGGAGAAGAGAGGCTTTCGTTTTTCTACACCAGGTCTGTGTCTTAGAAAATGACAGTTTCAACCAGGTCCCATGGAATCATACTTTTGTCTTCTCGAGTATTGGTCCTTGGCTGTTTTCAGGGACCCATTTTCTAGTCAGTCTAAGCAGTTAATAAATTCAGTAATTCTTCCTTCTTCTTTTCTTTCCAACAAATAACAAGACAGAAGGTCATAAAAGGATATTTACTAAACCAGATGCCACACTGACAGCAGAGCTGAACATTTTAAACCTGCTCTCTCTTGATGCTAAATATCAGCCACAGTTCGCGCTGCTTCAGTGCTAGAAAACCAGCTGCTGGGGGTGGATTTATACAAATTTCTATTCTCTCCTCCCATGTTTTGTGTCCCTGAGTGTGAGTCCCTGTAAAATACATAATGCATGAGACCAAACACGCAACATCCAGCAGTGCTGCTTGTGAATTGTTAGTAAGAACCCGCAGTTTCACTGTTTAGCTCAGTAAAATGCAGTGCCCAACCTGTAGTGAGTAAATAGTCTTCTTAAAGTGTTACATTACATTCAGGGGTTTTCCTAGAGCGTTAATGTTGGCACCTGATAGACCTTTTAGTTGTTTAGTCGTCTATTGTAAAAGTATCAGTTACCAGATTGGACACTTTTCAACCAGTGCGGCTACTTTTTTATTAAATGGCAGGGTAAAAATTTATCTGGGCAGTTATAAATACTTATATTTGGCTGCTTTTTCTACCAGTTTTGTGCCAACAAAAGTATAGAAATATTCCAGGGTTTTTTTCCACTTTCAGCTACCTGGAATCAAACATTGTGTGACAGCAGGTAGTAATAGGCAAGACGTCGTCAGGCACCAGGTAGCACTGACATTTTAGATGTTAAAAATTATTTCTTAGTTTGCCAGTAGATGTTTAAGTGATCAGTACTGAAGTGTTGGTTTCTTACTTTGATGTGGTTTGCTGAAGACCAGCTGAAACGCTCTCTAGATGTCCTCATGCTTTTCTGTCTTACTCTTGTTGTGCCTGTGCCACTTCACTCCCTCCTCTGTCCCTTCCCTGTTCTCTGCTCTTCATTCTACATCTGGTAATGCTTTCAAGTCATCCAAGCCTGGAAAAAAAGGCAACATTTACATTGGTTGAACACACTGTTTGTTTTGGTCAACTCCCAAACCTTCTCCCTTTCTATTGTGTGTCCCTCTCTGTGGTCTTTCTTTCTGCCTCTCTGTACTCTCCAAAACTCCAAAATTGAAAAACACCATTTTCTAAATCTAATTGTTGTATTGGTGGTTGACCTACTCCTACAATGAGAGTACTTCACATGAGATCAGATGGAGGAAAAATATCTGCTTCATCAGTATTCTAGTCGGCAAACCGAAAGAAAAGACAGTGTAGCATTTCATTCACTTATTCTGGCGCTATGTGGGTGGGATCTGCAACCTGTTCGACACTGCCGGTGGCCCCTAAACTGAGACCCCCACCCACCTGGTGCAGCAGGGGGAAGTCCAGTGAACACACCTATTGTTTTAACTTCAAAGCCCTCCGCTCAATGTCTGTAGGCAGAAAGCCTCTCAGCCTTTCCCAGCGAGAGGCCTCTTTTTTGGGTTTCAGTTCCTTGTCTCACCATTGCCACACATGCATATACTTACCCACACAGATGAGTAAACAGCCCGTTGCTGCAGGAGAAGAAGCCAACAGTGTTGCTAAGGGAGGATATTTATTTTTACCCAGCCACTCTGGGCCCACTAGTTATGGGGGTTCCACTCCATTTACCTGTGATTGGGCCTTTGGAAATAGAAGCAGCAAACTCAGGAAACAAAAAGGGAGTTCAGGTTCCTCCACTAATTAGTCTAAACCTTCTACTGGTTCTGTCTCACTTGACATCATGTACTAAGGGTCGCTATTTTACAGGGTTTTAAGGATTTATACCGGGATAAATATACAAGCTTAAACCTATCAGGAGGAATTAAGCTGATGCATGGTTGTTTTGTACAACAGGAGCAGTAGGTAGCAACAAAAACAGAGTTTTTCTTATGTTTATTTTTAAAAGCTATTTTTAATAATGTAATTAATGTAAATGTCAGTTTTTAAAAAAGGCAGTGAGTAGATGAACATGTTTGAGCCAACCCCTGTATAGTCAAAGCACTGTGAATAGGATTCTTAGCAAACGTGACATATACAGACTCAGGTCTGTTCCCAACTTTGTTCTGAACCTGATCCACATTTCCTGTGGATGGTATTGTGCTCTGGGTTTGTGATGAATCAACTTGTCTGTTTCTTTCCTCAGGGACGTCATCAAGAGAATAGACCAGTCAGAGTTTGAGGGATTTGAATACATCAACCCCCTGCTGCTATCCACAGAAGAATCTGTATGAAGGAGTGACCGGCTTCCTCCTTCAGCCATCTACTGTCTGTCCAAGCTGCCGTCTCAGCCAAAAACCACTCGCAGGCCAACACTGAAAGGTGAGGAGGGGATGAGCGAAGGACAACAGGGAGGATGAACTCATTCTCTGGGACCAAGGCAAGGCAAACAGGAGAATGGGAGAGTTTCCTTCCTGGACAACTGAGATTGTTTTGCTGTGGTACCAAACTCTTCTTTCTTGGTATCTACAAGGAAAATAAAGACACTGAACTATAAGAACATTCCCTGTTGTTACATTATCCTCCCCTTTTCTTTTTCTCTTACAGTTTCATTCGCTTCTCCCCTCAGTATGTCCATTCTCCTGTCAAAGCACGACTGGTTTTGTATTTTGAGCAGAGAACCGTTTCATTCTGTGCCTGCCACCGTGACCACATTTCATCCCATCTCGCATCCCTGGATGAATATGACAGTTCTGCTGAAGAACTGAAAATTTTACATGCACTTTTTTTTTTTAAGAGTTTTTTTTTTTGTTTTTTTTTTTTATCTTATGTGGGAGGGGTGTGGGAGGGGGGCAACACCTCACATGAAAGAATGTACCATAACAAAGAAAAAAAAATAAGTTATTGTGTACTATAATGTAGGTAGTGAATCAGAAATTGACGATGCCTTTTTATTGATGCAAGTGGCACACGTTCTCATCTTTCTTCACAAACTTCTCTTTTTGTCATTTGTTATTTTCACAGAATTAGGTGGGGGTGGTGGGTGAGGGCAACTGGGAGATGACCTTTTATTTAAGAAGTGCCTCAAAGATCAAATTAATTTCCATGTCTCTGATTGCACTTATCTCTTACTGAACATTTCTTCACCCATCATGATGTTAGAAGGTGAAGACCAGCTGAAGCCAGGGTTGGTCTGAACTGTCCAAATTCGTGAGTGGAATCAATATTTTTGGAGCACAGAAGCCTGCCTCGGTCATGACACGCAAGTGAATGTCTTTATTTGTAATGAATCAATTCAAATAATCAGTGTAGAACTGACTACGATTGGTCTATAGAGTCACAAGAGCTGCATCTAAGCAAACACCAGAAATGGCTAAAACCGGTGGCAGTAAGAGACTAAATGCCCAAGAGTAAAGCTTCATGTGTAGGTATTTATAGTGTGTCATGCTTACCAAGAGCTTTCCCAATACCAAACTAACATTTTCAAATGTCACAGATATTACAGCATCCTCACAGTACTGCATTTGAGATATAAAAAAAATAAAAATCCAGTATAAAGGTGTATAGAAGCCACGGTATACATGCTGCCAATAACAGTCTGGCAGCTTTAGACAAACACTATATCAGGACTTCAGCTGAAAAGCAAAGCAGTTCACTGGCTCCAACCTCCACAGTGTGTACAGGCTTGCTGGCCGAGCTCGGACTCTTCCATACCAGCTTCCACTGTGTGACCATCTGCAGCCAGTCGACTGGTTGCTTGTTCTGCCTTGTGAAAACATGTCTCCTTTTCTATAATGGGCTCATTATGTGTTTCCATCTCTGCACTAAGGCTGGCTTTACACGGTGCAATTTACATTGATAGATTATTCTGTTGGTTATAAAATTCCAAATAATATGATCTTGTTAGATCATGTTAGAATAAAAAAAGTTTCTGCACAGGCAGAAGACAGTCAGCATTATTTAAGCAATGGTGTCGAATAGAAACCACACCTGTCAGCGTCAAGAATATGTCATGTCAGGACATGTAATTTTCCTTAAAAGCACTGGACAGTTGGATTTCATTTGGAGTTTAAGGTCAACTCCTCATATTACACACTCATTTTAGTTTCACTGCAGGTATAGGTTTCCTTGTTTTTGCACATGGACAGTAATGCAATGCTTCACTACTTTTAATGGTGCTGCAAACATTTGTGAATTACAATCCTAGCTCTGTCACCTTACCTACATGTCATATGTCTCACAACTAAGTATTCAGTTGAATGGGTTCACTGGGTGTTAAAGCTACAGCGTGTAATGTTTTATCTAAAACATATTTTAATGTTGAGAGGGTATTGAGTGTGTATCTGTATTTGGTGACCATTTCTAAAGCCTTTTTTTACAGTTATTTATTTACTTATTTATATCACTCATCCAAATTCTCAGTCCAGGAAATATATCATTTTAGTGGGACAGTTGTTTATCCATATAAGGAAAGATGGTGACAGGAAATAATATGAAAACCGTTTCTAAAAAATATGTATTTATATTTGTGTTGAGTTATCCTAATTTCTTATGCTGTTGTTATCATTACCACGTTAGTTATTTGATTGTTAGTTTTTAATTTATTTTTATTTTTTTATTTTTTTTGTGGCCAGACGAGAGAAACCACGTCATTTCTTGTCGCCATCTTTGTTAATCTGGATAAACACCCCGAGGAAATGGACTCAAATTATATTTTTACTACATCGACTGGATTGTTTTTTGTTTTGTTTTTTTAAACTTTTTTTTTTATTCCGAGTGCTATGGAGATTCGGGGAATACCTACAAGGTTTCGGTGAGTGTTGTCAAGCGACTATAAACATTTCGAAATGGTCTCCATGTAACGTTACAGCTGTTCTGGGTTATCGGAAGAGAAAGTGTGTAACTTCGCCTAACAGAGTAAAAGATGCAGGCTGGGATTCAGGGCAGGCAGCACTGATAGAGTTATTGCTTTGTACATTTTTGAGAAAGACGGTGTGAGCTCACGGCTAACCCTCCATACCGAGCCTCCGAGTTCAGTGTTAGCTTAGCTAGCTAACACACAGCTGCTGGAATGTTGAGACAACGTGGGGGAGGATGTGGCCTGTGTGCAGGTCTGTGTTGTGGTCTGGGTTCCCCAGTAATATTAGCTGGTTATCACTGGGCCTAGATGTAAAAACGTGATGGCATGACTTCAGTTTTTATAACCTATTCATGTCTGTACAGGTAGCTGTCAAAAATAAATGTGTGTATATTGATCTGTGGTTGTGCAGATTCATAGGTTATACACAAAATTGCGTTTTTGTAAACACTTGTGAAATATTTTAAATAATTTATTATTGTTAGAATCATTTCAATGATACACATGTAAATGTATGCAAAAACCATAGACTAATACGTACTCTCTTACAACCCCAATTCTGAAAAAGTTGGGATGGTGTGTAAAATCTGCTTTGCTTAGTTTGCAAATCTCATGAATCCATATATTATTCACAATAGAACATATGAAATATGTCATATGTCTTCACTGAGAAAATGTACCACTTTAAGAAGGAAATGTAAGGTAATTTTGAAAATGATGGCAGCAACAGGCCTCAAAAAAGTTGGGACAGGCCCATGTTTACCACAGTACAGCATCCCCTCCTCTTTTAACAGTCTGAACATTAACATTAAGATTAACTTAACATTATTAACAACTTAACAACTATTTTGAAATTGTTCAGTTTTTTGACCTGGCTGTTCACAGACCTCTGCCCATCTTTACTTTTTTAAAGACTCTGACTCTCTTTTCCAATTTTTTTGAGACCTGTTGCTGCCATCAATTTCCAAATGACCTTATTTTTCTCTTAAAATAGTACATTTTCTCAGTTTAAACATGTTTTCTATCTCTTACTGTAAATACAATTTGGGTTTTTGGCATTTACAAATCATTGTATTGGTTTTATGTAGATTTTACACAGCATCCCAACTTTTTGGAATTGTGATTGTATTATTATACACATCTTTTTGCAGCTACCTTACCTCATAAAGAAAAAACAAACATAATTTATGGTTATTATGAATAAACAAGTTTGCAGTTATTTTTTTTTAAAGGTACATTTCAGTGCTGTGGTATATCCAAACTGTCCAGTGGTCTCTTCTTGTTGGTGCAGTGTCCTCGATTAGTACAGAGCAGTGTTTGATTTCTGGTTATTTTAGGTTTTCAGGCTGATTTCACGTTTTAACAGCGGTTTTGTGTTTTCTGTCTTCTCATGCTTGTCCAGAGCCTTCAGTTAAAGTTCCTTAGAAGAGAGTTTTTTGCTTGTTTTTGAGCAGACTTTGTGTTTAACAGGCTTTAATGTGATTTTGTCCATGGACCTGTATCACAATACGAGATTTGCGACTTCAACTTCAATTCAACTATGTTTGGGTGTAACTCAGGTTTTCCAATATCACAAATCTGGCTTAACTTTAATCGTGATATATCACAATGGCATCAGATCAAAACCTGTCAACTGTCTAACATCTGGTCAATAAGATCGCTAGAAAATATAACCATCTTTTTAGGATCCCTGTGGCCACAAAAGAGTTTACAGTAATGTGACAAATAATAAAGAGGAATATATATTTTTATATATTTTGCTGTTTCAAGCTTTTCAGTGTCAATTTGAAACGTTTTCTAACTGAGGGAGCCTGACATAATGATCACTGTGTTTTAAATGTACAAAAATTTTTTGACTCTAAATCAAATTTCTGAGTGTCGATGTTTATCACTGCAGCTCAGATTAACATTGACAGACTGATAATAGGTCGACTTTTAGAAAAATAATTCATACGCTGTAACTCCTCCCCACTGACCTCTTTGCTCTGGCAGAAAATTGTTGGACATGAGTCATTTTTTATTAGCACATGTTCACAATAGCTTCTTCGGCAAAAAATAAAACATATTCCATGTAATATTTTTAGCCTTTATTTAATATTATTTCATAACAGACTTCATGATAATGGTTATCCAGGATGTTAGCTCAGTGATGCCAAATAACCCAAACAGATCCAGATGAAGTTGAGCTCATTCGTGATACAGGCCCCTGGTCTCATTGAACCACTTGGAGATGGTGCTCTGTAGAGGGAGACGGAGGCTCTGGAGGTAGAGCAGGTTGTCCCTTATTCACAGGGGTGGTGGTTTGGTTTCCCCGGTGTCTCCAGTCGAGGTGTGTGAGTATAAGGTGGATTTGCTGCCATCAGTGTGAGTGAGTAGAGTGGAGGGTAAAAATGCAGTGGAGTGCTGTCTGTTAGTGTAGGGTGTGCACAGTCCTATATGTATGCAAGTCAGTTTACTGTATAATTATGCATCCATTATGCCACACTACAGCTGAGTATACAGTGTTACTTGTCACCTTGATTTGATTTAGTTTTAGGGTTTATCTTGAAATTTGAATGTTTTTCACAAGCTGGATTCACTCACATTTTGACTAAAATGCTGCTCACTGTGTTCAGCTTGAGATGAGAAGCTAAATGGTGATATACAGTGATGTCTGTAGCGAACATCTAGAGGAAGGTTAATATGATTCAAGATGACTGTAGACATTCATTGTTGAACATATAATTCCTTCTAATGGCAACACAAGATATCAGATTGAAAGTGAATTGAATGTTACATCCACAGTTCCTCATGATAAATTAGGTTTTCTTTTTTTGTTTTTGCATTTTCTTCTCTAGTTAATTGTCAGTGGGTTGTAATTTTGACTTCATCAAAAAATATTCCCTGACAACTAATTTTTCATAAACAAGACAATCTAAACTGAAAGCAGCATTTGATAATGAGAACTATCATGGAATGTTTTACATTTTTTGTCAATGGATATAAAGTAAATGCTAATGTTAACACTAAGTCTTCCTTGTTAAAAGATAAATTAGCTACATAACTACCCTTAAGAAGCATCGTACATGCAGTAATTCATCTCAGTAGTGGAAGAAACTGTTTGAAGCCTTGTCCATGTGGATGTAGCATTGCAGTTACTTTTTGAATCTGATTACTTTCCTGTTGCTATTAAAAGGAATGATTAAGTTCTACAATAAATGTCAGTGTAAATCCTGTCCCTGGAGGCCCACTGCCCTGCTTGTTTTCCAACCATCAGCCCACTATCTGCCTGTGCCCATTACTTGGCTCAGAAAAACAAGCACCAGTGGCCCTTGCAGAATAGCAATGGCTACTCCTGATCTAGATCTTCTCTACAAACCTATCACTATATTAATGTTCTTCTGCCATTTGGCTTCTCCTTAGAAGAACCCAGAGAACTGGATTTTAGTCAAAATATGAGTGAATCCAGTGTGCGCAGGGTAGAGGGACACCAAACAAATCTGGCAGTAGAGGACAATAACACCTGCGACCATGGAAACTGTACACAAGAACACTTAGAATATCAATCATATAAAACCCCCTCAACCACTCTCTCCTACATCTGACACAGACATGCACACCTGGGGTGGGGGTGTACCACAGTACCCACCTGGCAGACACAGGGACTTGAACTCACAGTCTTCTTATTGCAGGGCAGCAGTGCTAACCACTGCACTACATGCTGCCCCACTTAGAATGGCAATAGAGGACAACACCATCTGTGGGAATTGTACACAAGAAACTTAGACTATCGATCATACAAAACCACCCTCAACCACTCTCTTCTACATCTGGCACTGGGGGCAGGTGGGAGGACACCAGAGTACCCTCCTGGCAAGGGCTTGAACTCACAGCCTTCTTATTGTAGGGCAGCAGTACTAACCACTGCATTATTGTCCTACCCTCCTTAGAAGGGGTGAGAATTCAAAATTCAGGACAAAAAGGAAAAAAACTTTTAAAAAAAAAGTTTAAAACAGCTTTAGTGTTCACTTGCTTAAGACTAACACTAAAGCTATACATATCACATGCCAAAACAAATACTGTTAGATAATAGTTAATACTGATAGATATAAACTAATGTATTTATACTTTCATTTGAGAATGAAGCCGACAGCAGTCACCCAGTGTAAAGCCAGCCCAGCATGTGGTGGTCAGCTCTCTAATACCAGTGGTTTGGAGGCTGAGCTCACCAAGCTTTTTACTAATTTCATTATGAATCATTGAAAGCATTTTGAATCACAACTTTTATTTCCCAGAAGCTGGTGCAGAGTGTGTACAAGATCAATAAGAAGCCCATAGTTTGTATACAGTTTCTTGTACAGGCAAGTTTAACTTCACATACTGCCACATTTGTACACAGACAGCAGCAGACTTATAACCAAATATGCGCTGCTAACGGGCTGGGATCAAATCAAACACATGCACAACACATCTGTGGTTATCAGCAATGAGCACAGATCACTGATGGGAAAAACTGATACGAGCTTCATGTTGATCTCTACATCTGTGCGCTGCCAAGAAAAGACGAGCTCTCTATTGGCTGGGAATTATTTGATGAAATCTGACCTGTGCTAATTTGATAACCACATAGTAGGATTAGTTAGATGATCCCAAGTGAAAGGTTTGAATTAGCTGCAGGAAGAAAGAGAGGGGAGACATAATGAAGCAATTCCACAGTCACAGATTAGGCCACCACATTCAGTGCACACATTACACACAGCATTTTATGAATGTCATGTTTTGTTGATGTTTTTGAACACAGATACATTACTGGCATTCTTTTTTTCCTCAAGGGACCAATGGATGAACTGGAAGTTCTTGAAACCACATTACAGAAAAGTGAAGGCCATTTAAAACAACAACAAAGAAAATCTTTATCTACAAATGAATGAACTTAGTCCAATGTTTTTGTTCTAACACAATGCTGGTTGGATATGCTTAATTTCGCTTTACTGCATCTTTGTAAATATGTGTAATTATTAAAAAAAGATATTGGTTTTCCGTGAACCGAGTTTTTCCTTTTTGCAAATGACAGCAGAAAAGAAGATGCTACAGTTTGTTTCCATCCTCTGATTACCACTTACTGTGTTCATACTGGAAGACTGTAAAAGATAATTAACTAGTATTCATCATCTGAGACTGTTGTTGCTCTTTAATTGACGCAGAGAAAATAAACTTGGCTGTTTTCAACAACACACGTCTTCCTGATAAACAAAGCTGTATAGGTTTGTTCAAATTTTTATCATCGTTTATCATTCAAAAGTTCAATTTTTTGAATGAGAAGGTCAATATCAGTATAATTCAGGTTATACCTGGAATCAGGATGTGGTTAGCATACTAGCACAACATCTGGAAAGAGTTAGCCTGGCTCTGTCCAAAGATAAAAACTACACCTTCGAAACATAAGTTTTAAGTTTAAATTCAGTGGTTAACCTGTTGTATCTCATTTGATTAGTTTGAACATAAACAATTTGGAGTTTTGGGGAAATTACATGGCTGAGCTATTACTTGACCATCTGTCTCCTGCTACATTGCAGGTTGCCAGATCTTTTTATTTATTTATTTTTTAAAGTCTTAGTTTTGGTCTCTGTACGGCCAATACAATAACAAACAAATAATATTGCATCAAGAAATAGTTCCAGCTTGTAACTTCCCCTTAAATAGAACACACAACATAACATTAGTCATTCATTCATTAAAGTTCTTCATGCTTAGCATAGGTAACCACACCCCTACTACAGGTCTGTGCTTAACACCTGATTTAGCATATTGCATAAAAAATTACCCCTTCAGTGGATTAATTTCCTTTGCATTCTGGCCATTTGAAGACTACAAAGGCCTGTAGCTCAGATCTTTCCACTGCATCAAAAAACGAGATGACATATTTCCAAGGCGATCCTTTAGTGTGTAATGGCTGGACAAAAACCAAATAAACTATTCAAATTGATCATTAATGTGAATTTCCGCTGTTGAGCATTAAAGCCCTTTCACATGCGAAACAAAAACTTAAATGACAACAGTATTTTGTAAACGTCATGATAATTCCAGTGAAGGTAGATAACATCGAGGCTAGGTGTAAGCCATAAAACCATTAGCCTTTAAATGAGTCAGCTGTGCTCATATGAGTGTCAATCAGTTGAATACTGTATATTTCTATGCTTTGTTAGCAGGATGAGGCTCTTTTCCAATTTGCTCTATGCCCTCCCAGAGGATAAGGCAGGTTGAATTGTCATTTTAATATGGAGCTCCTCTTAAACAGCTGAAATCAAAGGCATCAGAGGGCAAGTGCTCAGGCAGAAGAAGAGCGATATCTGCCATCTAGTTAAATGAAACAAGTTTCCTCTGAGAGAAGCCTTCAGAGCATCTTGATGGTACATGCTCTAAACTAACCCTCCACCATGACATGACACAAAGTGTTCCTCTAAATTTTTTTTCTAAAGAGGTGAACAACCAGGGTTACTCACCTCGAGGTAAAACCCTCTGTGTCTAGGAGGCCCTCTCTCAGCGTACAGCCTGGGTGAGGTGCCAGTTCCTTAATAAACCGTGATGTTTTCTCTTCTAATTCTGGATGAGTCCTCCATTTGATATGATCCTGACACCTGGGTGGCTCGCAGCTCCTGGCCAGCAGCCAGTGTAGTGTCCTGCAGGCTTACCAGGTCATGTCCACATTCATCTCAGACAAACACTGTGCCAGGTGGCCATCACAGTCCATCTGGGTGAACCTGGAGAGACAGGAACAATGAGATTCGCTGCTACTGGCAGCAAACACACTCACACACTTTTACATACTGATGTATTCAGTCAGTGCTGGCTTTTCAAAAACACACTGTAAATCCAATTTAATGAGCTTTTTAAATATAAGTGACAATACAATTTATATCTTTGCCATAATCTGCCCTTGTCTCACAATACTGGACATGAGGTTTAAAATATGCTACATATTTAGGTACAGATATCAGGGTGCTGAATTTCCAAACAGATACAAACGAGCGTGCAGCCAAAATAGTAGCTCAGTGAGCCTGTAAGAAATACAGCGGTGCTTTAAGCTAAAAGCTAATAGTATTACAGACATCATCACCATGACAAGTTTAACATGCTGAATTCTCTAACATGTTTACCAACTTAGTTATTAGCATGCTAATAGTTTGTAATTAGTAACAAAGCACAGTTGAGGATTAATAGTTGGTAATTAGTAACAAAGCACAGTTGAGGATTAAAGTCAAGTCAACATTTTGCAGGTATTTGGTGATAAAATTGTAATAGAATCAAACAATAACATTTTGACCTGATTCTGATTGGTAACTAACATTTAACAAGGTATTCTTTTCTTTATAATATGGTCTTAATGGTATATGGTCTAATACTTGTATAGCACTTTTCTACACTGAAGTGCACTCAAACCACCTTTACACTATTTGCCAATTCAGCCATGCACTCACACAATCAATCACTCATTCATTCATACACCAATGGAACAGCCACCAGGGGCAACTTCAGTGTCTTACCCAAGGACACTTCAATATATGGACTAGTGAAGGCAGGGATCAAGCTACCACCCCTCTGATTCATGGCCTACCTGCTACCCACAACAATATTTCGATTTGCTTGATCCAAATTGATTCAAAATCATAACAACGTATTTTCCATTTACAATATAGTCACTAAGTTATGTAACTAAGACAGTAACAAATTTCAAAAAGCAGGGAGTGAGCATACCAAACAGTTCATATATGAAAAGGGAGAGTTTAAATTGAAGAGCACTTTTTAAGGCTGGAACAAACTTGTTTGGGCTGCGTTAGAAAATGTGCACAGGTGTAGTGCAGAGAAGTTTGCAAACGGTTTCTTTTCAACATGTACAGATATCTGTGATAACCCATAAAACATTTAGCTGTATTAAACTTGAGATCTTTGGGAAAATATAATATGTACACAGTGCAATACTTTCATAGGTATTCCAAATTCTACCCAAGTCATAGCAGTCATAGTTAAAAAATAAACAGTTCTTACCCAACAGGGAACACCAGCAGGCACATGGGGCAGCTCTGCAGTGCTACTGCTCCTGCTGCACCGTCTCTTCTTACACTCCCCATCACCTCCTCTTTCACTTTGTTCTCTACCACGTTGTCTCCATTTTCATATTCCATCTGAAGAAAAACTTGGCTGTCAGACACTTCCATCTTGTTTGTGAGAAGCTGTGTGTTGTCAGGTCCCGTCTCAGGTTCTACTTGCTCTTCCCCTGTCCTCCCCCCTTCTCCACCAACATCTGAGCATCGCGCTGGCACTGCTGCATCCTTCCAGCTGAGGAGAGGCAGCTCTGGTCCGTTGGTGAGTGGATCTGTGGTGGATGTTGTTTTGCCATCATGCCTGCTGCGAGAGGACAACTGTCTGTCAGGTGAGGCTGGTACAGCTTCGGTCGGTCCTCCAAGGTCTTGCTGGGAGGAGCTGCATCTGAGAGGATCTAGATCTGATGAAGTTCTCAGAGAAGATGGCGCAGGTTCTGGCAGGGGGGCAACCTCTCCACTGAGATCACACCATTGCTTTTCATCCGAGTTTAGTGCTGTGCATCTCTAAAGTGACATGGAAAGAAAACCAGACGGCTCAGTGCCAGCAGCTTCTGAATTTGGGGCCTGTTCAGCAATAAAACACAGATCCTATTGCAACTTAAGACAGATGATTAAACAAAAATTCCTAAAAGAAAGAACAACATATACATCATATGTTTAGCTAAGATGTTAGACACACTGTACAACTTATTCTAATTTGTATTAACCCAAGAGTGGAAAGAAAGCTATTGCAGCACAGTCAAACTGGTGTCACATTTTTAAATACCATACCAGAGGTTTCTGTAAAGATTTAGGTATTTAAATGTGAATTAGATATGTTTTTCTAGTGGCACCCACTTTTGGTAAAAGTTATTAGGGAGGACTATTACATACATGGAGTTGGCTTGTGAAAAGCATACATGTGGTTTGAACTCACAAAATCAAATCCAGGCTAATGATGACATTAACATTAGGAAAACAATCAGAGTTTTGTTAGTTGGCACCACCAACTGTATCACCACACAATAACCCAATTCTGACCAATAAAAAATGATGACAAGTACAAACTGTGTAGTTTCCAGTTAATGAGCTAAAACCTGGAAAACATTCAGGATTGTCCTTTAAGACTTTATATTCAAGACTGTTTCTGGCAGCCTGTGATGGTTGGAGCTTATACTGTAATTCCCAAATAAAAGCCTGTGTTCAAATAATACCAGGGGGCAAGGCCAGCACCAAAGCAAAGGGCTAATTAAAGGCTGGGTAATGGCAGGGATGTTTTTTTGTAGATTTCATTTAAAATGGAATTTGTCCAATATTCTACATTCCATAACCAATCGTATACAAATCCAATAAAGTACATAATTTTGGCTAATTTCTTAAAAAACACAAACTGTTATTCATAGTTTTGAATAGCAGACTATTCAAATCTTAGTTTCCTTGAGATGTGTCTAGAACCTGATTGGAGTCCACTTGGAACAAACTGATCTGACTGGACAGAGTTTAGAAAGACACACTACTGTGTGTATGAGGTCCCACAGTTTACACTTCAGGTCAGAACAGAAGCCGACCTGAAGTCCAGGAACTCTGTGATTAGACTGTACTGAGACACAGATCAGGACCAGGAGATCAAACCAGTTCTAGAGCTCCGAGTGTTCCCAGGAGCACAGTGGTCTCAGTCACTGGAAAATGAAAGAAGCCGAGAACCAACAGGTCTCTTCCTGGAGTCGGGCCTCGGTCAGGGAGGAGACCGAGAACCCAGCGGTCTGTGTGACGGAGCCTCAGCATCAACAGATTCCAGATCTGATCAGACACAAACTGAACACCACCAACAAACCAAATCAGTGGTTTCACTTCGTCATTATGAGTTATTGACTGCAGCTTGTGCATTATACTGAATTTATCACAACCTGCAAACATGGGGCAAAGTGTGAACTTGCACTCACCAGGAAACAGAAATGAGAAAAAAAAAAAGTTTTTTTTGTTTTGTTTTTTTTAAATAAGCTCGTTCAAAATTAGAGATGCACTGATTGCAATTTTCTCATCCGATTCCAATTCTTTTTTTTAAAAAAAGAACTGCAATGAAAGCATATACAGAAATATTTTCTTCAATGAAATTTATTTTATAATAAATTATTAAACATTATAAGATCTTCTCACAACAAAATAAAGTGCTTTGTGCCTTGAAAAAGGTATAAAATTAGTTCCTTTATATAACTAACATAGATTAATACGCCGGCTCGGTATAATGTGACTGAGGTAATTTATCAAAACCTCTGTCCTCGACTATGGAGAACGACTGGTCATCAAGTGCCATGAATTCCGTATTTTTTCTAGTAATTGCTTGGTCTTTTCACTCCTCATCCCAATAAAAGATAGCAGAGGCTGCTGACTTGTGGCTGGCGAGCTTTGGCTTGGACAAAGGAGCGCTAGCTTTAGCGGCTTTCCCCTTTTCAAACTGGGCATATTCAGCTGATTGATGGTGTTTTAAGTGTCTTTATTCGGTTTGTTATTCTGAACGTTTTTGTGGTTGTTTCCCCACGTCGTATTTTGGCCTTACAAATGTTACAAACTGCGACCTTTGTATCATCTTCACTAAGGAAAAAAAAACAAACAAAAAAAAAAACTTCCACACACAAACGACATGTTAACATGAGACTGTGAGTTTGCGCGTGGATGTGACGTCATTTCCCCGCGCCGCAGCTGGCAATAAAAAACCGGGCAGTCACCGATGCGAAAAATCGGCCGACTCCGATCACTGGCCGGTCAATCGGTGCATCTCTATTCAAAATAAAAACCTGGTTCTCTCTGCAGCTGAGGGTAACAATAGTACAACACAGTTTAGATTAGAAATTATCTTTTCTATTATTTACTAGTTGCACACCAATGGAATGAGAGAGAAATTAGCCACTTCTCCAAGAAATTCTGTATTATGATAACTTTAAACCTCTCACACTGACTGCAAGCACACAGCAAGAACACTTCTCACTATCTAAACATTGAACATATTTTTGTGTGTGGACCTGAGCCTCCCTGATTTATATTATACTCGCTACAGGAACTGTGTGATGAGTTATGCTCGATGGGAACATACCACTGGAGATGGATGTGGAAGATCAGGAACCAGGCCCCAGCGCTGCTTCACCCGGTGCGGTAGAGCGGACTTCAGTGACAACGCCCACAGATTCTCCACATCAGGCAGCTGCTCTCTGTTCCACCACGCTGCTTCAGAAAGCACTGACCTGTGACCCACATATTACATACTGTCAGTTCAACACAACTACCACAAACCAGGCCGTTCCTCTTCTTTAATACTAACCCACACTGAGCTTGTTTCTAAGTCTCACACATCACAAGAAATGTGTTGAATTTAACAGATTTTCGGAGAATGTATCCAGACTTTAAAGGTGTACAAAAATAGATCTTCCAACGCTCAGCCGAGGAAAGCAGGATATGATACTGGTGTCTTTGTTTGTTTTTTCTTTTTTGAATGATTTCCTATGCATTTTAATCTGTCAGTCAAATTATTTATGAAAAGGCTCTTTGATCTAGTGCACAGTGTCTGTTTGTGCGAGAAACAAAGCAAGAAAGACTAAGTGTAAATCCCACCATGTGTATATTAAAATAGTAAAGTCTAATGTCCCTGGATTTTTGCAAGCAAGATAGTGAACTTCTAAAATCAATTGTACGAAATGTGGTGACATTCAGGTGCATAATGGCTGTGAGAACCTTACAACCCACAAAACAATCCTTTCCCAGTTTTGCTTTACACTAATTTATGGATTTATTAGGTGCACATGTATAACAAACCTGCAATAAATCCTACTTTTATATGAATATAATGTTCTGTTTATGGTGGCAGGGTGTCAAGGGAGAGGAGTTCATTAAATTCTTTGGCTGAAACTTATTTTCTCCACTTTGTTGAATGATTTTCTTGTGGCCTTGCTTGTGACCATGGAGCTGCATGTTTTTACAGGCTAACATCAAAAAACAGCTGTGAGCACTGACATATTACACTTTGCATTAAAAAGAAAAGAGAAATAAGAAAGGTTAACATCTAAATTGCCTATAAATCAATAGAACTAAACTTTAAAAGTTCAAATCAGATTATTCAATATTATTCCATCACACTGAGGTTTAAAATTTGCCTTTATTTACTCATTTATATTATGAAGCTTTTCCTTTGCTCTTAAATGTCTATTCTATTAACAGTCAGTCAAAAAAAAAAAGACCTTGTGAGGCCAGGTAAAATTCAGTTCAGCTCAATTTTAGTTCCACTTTTGTATATCAAATATTAAAACCACTAGAGGAATTTTAAAAGCAGAGCTTTGTATTTAAAAAAAACTGCATATTGTTAGATCTGGAATAGCCCGAATTTTCCCTTGTTTGGGGAAAATCTTCAGTCATGTTTTGTCTATGATGTATTTCAGCAGTTAAGCAAATAAACAAACTGCCTGGATGTTAATAGAAGTTCTGTCCCTCCCTCCCTTTTGTTTTCTCATTTGAAGTCTTCATAAAAGTCAACGTACAGCACAAAAACTGAGGATGATTTTAAAAACTATTTTAGATTGGAAAACCGTTTCATAGCTGGTGTTTTTATCCTAAACGTTAGCTAAACGCCAAGTTGAGACGATAAAACAGAAAACTTGCCCCGAAGACTCTGCTGTACTGTCACTGTGGAACAGCGCGGAACGACCACTCTTCCCTGTAGAAAGTGATTCCGGGTGCAATTCTTCGACTGAAGGCTTCTTTCGTTTCAGTTTAGATCTCAAAAAATTTTCAGCCATGTGGTTTTATCGCTTTACCTACTTCGAACTTTCGCGCCAGACTGAGTAACCAGGACTTCCTTGTTCCTGAAAGTACGTCACTTTTTGTATCCAATCAGATGACAGTATTTTCATCAGCGCATTTTAGCTCCACCTTACGAGCTGCAACATTCAAATAAAAACAATAACAATACTACTACTACTACTATTACTACTACTACTAGTAATAATAATAATAATAATAAATAACTAATTATAATACAGTGATATCATACACATTAACATGAAATGTCGCATTGGGTACTTTCACTAACAAAGTAACTAGACTGTATGAAAAACAAGGTGAAAATATGAACTGAGTTTGATAAATACACTGAGGGCTATCTTTAGACACTCATGTTCCACTTCATTTATGTTCTGCTCCACAATATGCAGGCAGCAGTGTCAAGCTGCACTGTGACAATAATCAACAATCTGCTAACTATATCGTTGATTTATTATAATATGGAAATGTTGCATTCATAATTATGTACATTTTAATTTATTAATAATGCATCAATAATTCTAATCCAGAGATATCATATACATCAAGGTGATCTTTTTGTTATTTGCCATTGAGAACTTTTACTCTGGTAAAACTAGAAAAACCTGTCTGAGAAGACAGTTGTGGTTAAGAGCATTTACCATATGCTGTTTTTATTATTACTATCTGTTAACTATATCTTTGATTTATTATACTTAATTGAAAATGGTGGATTTGTAATTATGTACATTTGAATTTGCACAGCATCACTGTGAACACTCAGAAAAAACCTTAAAAAGAAGATTAATTACTCTACCTAATAATCCAGAGAATGCATTTTCTGTCCAGGAAAAAACTGTTCTGGCCATTGTGCATAGTAATAGACTGGGGGTGTAAATCACATATTCACTCCCGTAGATATTTAATCATTTGAAATAAAAAAGCTTTATACATAAGTGTGAACATTCACACTAGAGCATGGGGATGGTTAAAAACTCCATCAAAAGTTTGGAAAATCGACCCTGACTTAAGAATTTTAATTGGAGGATGTTGTTGGTGGTAATCAGCCACTAAATTTACCCATTACAGATTTTAAAGGCATTAAGAGAAGCTGCCTCAACCAGCAAACTGTTTGTCTTTTTCTTTTCAATGACAAGAACTCACATTTGGAAAATGATGTTGGATATTGTTTTTTTTTTTTTTTCAGGTCCAGCCTAAACCTTTATGTGGCCCTAAGCAGAAATTTGTGCACAAAGGAAGGAAAGAGGAAACTAAATGATTGCCATGCAGATTTCTTTTAAAAATAACACTGAAAAATAACAATAGTGGCAGGCTATTAGAAATGTTATTAGAAACTACACCAACAAAGACAATAGTACTTTAACCTTTTCCTTCAAAAAACATTGGTTAGAATGTAAAATAAACATTGCAATCTGCAAAACAGGTCAGTGAAAAGAAAAATAAAACAATAAAGTAAAAGTCTGGAAAATAGATGGATACTGTTTACAAATCCATAAACAAGTTAAACATAAAACAACATCAAAAAGAGCTTTATATGATCTACTATTTGATTGTCACCTACTTATCTACACTTGCTTTTAATACACTATTATATTATGTCACTCTTGTGAAGGGATTTCTACTCAGTGCACACTAAAGAAGGTTACATCATACAGAAATGCTAAATGTAATGATAAATACTTTGTTCCTTTTGCAAAGACACACAGAAAGTGGAAAGTTGAAGTCATAATAATGGTGGGACTTTCTGAGCCTTTTAAGCTTTTGGCCAGAAGAGAAGGACCAACGGAGAGTGGCTACAATTATGCAATGGAAAAAAGACAAGGGAAAGCTGGCCTGAACGGAAGGGAAAGAAAAGAAAGGAAAGAGGAGAGCAGTATTTAAAGGAATGGAAAACAGCACTATGGGAAGCCCTGCCACTTTGAAATAAGGTGAGAGGTTTTTTTTTTGAAACAATGCCATTGGATGAGTATTCCAGAAGGGCTGCTGCTGAATTGCTGACACTGGCCAGTCAGTTTGTTCTACCTCAACCACAGATGGGAAGAAACACAAAAGCAGAGCAGTGGGCCAGGCCTGTGGTACATAGTGCTACTCTGGGAAAAAGCAACCCGGCGCCTGGAAAGAAATGTTATGTCATCCATCCCACGTGATGCTGTGTTGTGCTCCGCTGCCATGGTGACAGTGAAGATGATTAGCAGAATAAAAATGAGCTAGAAGCAGCCTTGACTGTTTAGGTAAAAGAAGTACTCCAAGTTTTTGAGCGGTTACACCACAAGTCAACTTCTCCATGGAGTGATGAGAACATAAACACAATCAGGAGTTCCTGGTACAGTGTAGTCAGTCAGAAGTCTGACCTAAAAGTAACACATACAAAAACAAGTTACTGAAAACCTTTCTATTCTCTGAGTCTCTGTTACTTATTTACTTAATTCTCTTCATCCCCTGCAGGATACAGGGCCACAGCGAGCTTCCTCCATAATTTCCTACCCTCTCAGTATAGATACACAGTTCTGTTCCAAGTCATTTTTGGTCTTCCAAGGTCTGGAGGAGTCTGTCTCAGTGCAACCTTGACAATGCTGTTATAAAAATGGAACTAGGTTTTTTATGGTGCATTGCTTGGACTTCCAGATGTTGCAGCGTTAGGAAAAGACACTGTGGGCTCTTCCACAAACTGGTCTTCATGTCCCAGAACTCTAAATGTGATTAAAAATGTTCTGCTACTGGGGTTCCTGTTATTCTTTAAGGCTTTGGGCACAGATTTCATCTGCATGTGGTTATTTTCAAAAGTATTGTATTAATGGATTACTTTTTAGTGTAAGTGTAAGGATGAGATGAGATCATTGAGTCCAGTTGCTGAAACACGTTTGAAGTGAAAAGCTGGAATTTCCCTGTTAGTAGGATGTAATTTTACTTCTGTAAACAGCGGGTTGAGACAAGTTATTTATTTATACATTCTCAAAGCTTTGTTACCTCTGTAAGCTTTAAACAAATAATGTGTATGCTAGACTAAAGAAAGGCGTAATATCAGGAAAACTTTGAAAATTCCCAAAACAGCCATATCCACTTTACACAGCATGTGTGGAGATGTAAAAATCACCAATGCTCCTTGATTTCTTTTCTGAATTGTGAAATCCTGGATTTCAGAGCTTCCTTTCCTTCCACAGCAACAGGAACAAGTTTTCAAAACAGTTTGTACTTGCAACTGCATTACACAATGCAGTATTTACTGTGATGCAGAAAGGCATCAAACATGACTCCGCAGATCACATCAAACACACAGTAGGCTTTAAATGGGAAGAATTATAGATGGAAGTTCAAATGATAAGCACATCAAATGATAAGCACAGATGAGCTCATGAGGAAAAAAAGAAGAGGACAGGCACTGCATGCTGGGAGCTCTGTGAATTATTGAAAATGAGGCTTGGCATCCACTCCATACTGTCTAGTAGCTCTGGCCTTGATAGGATGAGAAGCATGAAAAAAGCACAAGCTTGTATCTCACTTATATCCATCACCACTTAATGTACACACACAGACAGTGGTACAATATGCCAGTGTAGTGTAGGCCCACATCCAGCCTGTAGCTGCCAGAGCAGTGCTGGCTGACAGGGTGGCCTCATGCCAGACTGACAGGCCCAGCAGAGACTCTGGTCCCCCTCAGGAAAGGTTTCTTATCTGGCAGCTGAGAGTTAGGCAGCCCAGCTCTGTGGCTCCAACACTGAAACCAGCACTGATCACTGTGCTACTGCTCTGTAGGCCAGTATTCAGAGTATTATAGGTTATAGTACTGAACAGATATTAGACTGAACAGCAAATGTGTTTATGTGCTTCTTTTTGAAAATCAAATGGGTGACTTATTATTCTCATGTCTGCATGTTAAAAATTGAAGCAGATGGAGACTGCTAGCCTGGCTACACCTTCCTAAAGCTTACTGAATAACATGTTATGTTTGCTTAATAAAAGAAATGCAAAAAGAGTTTAGTCTTTTCAATTGCCAAATTTATGTGTGTGGTGTCTCTGGGCTGTTTTACTTCATAGCTACAGTCAGCACCAAACCTGGCAACCAAGACTTCAGGAAGCTGCACACAGTCACTGCACCTAGTTATTGTTATAGTGATATGTTTCCAGCATGTAACTCGCCCTCAAACTACAAACTGTCATTTGCACAGTGGAGACACATGTTGCGCTAAGCTAGGCTAACCAAACCCTATTGCATGAATGTTGTCTGCTTTTCATGATTTTACAGGCTGCGTTTTCTAAGGGGTTTCAGTGTGAATCCAGTGAACAGGAAATGTTTTTGTTGCTGTCATCAGCTCCAGCTGGAACAGAAAATATTGGCCCCAGAACTCTACTTCACTTTAACCACTTTCTCATTCACTCACACACACACACACACACACACACACACACACACACACACACACACACACACACACACACTGCCACTCTTTCTGCTTATTACTCCCAAATTCAAACCTACCATGTCAAAATCATTGAACAGTGTCAGTTTTTTGGACATCCTAAATGTAAGGAGAACAATTACCCTTCAAAAACAACTTTCAGGAAAGGAGCTGGAACATATCACTACTGGCTTCATCATATCATCTTAACCTGAGAGAAGCCAGTAGGCCTGTTCTTACAACTGAATACACTGTTTATCTCAAAAACCCAGGATGTGATGGTGAGATGTGGGTACAGTAACAAAATGGGCTAACAAAGACGCATATGAGGTCATACTCACGAAGAAATCTGTTGGTGTAGTCCACTCACCAACTCATTAAATGGATCATACTGAGACACTGGCATTCACTGCTGCACAAAACATCTGTATATGAACCTATTATCACACCCAAAAAACAGTACCGACATTAGCTTTATGGTCAGCCTCAAAATGCAGATTGAATGCACATATCTGGCCAAAAACCAATTGTGGGAAAAGCTTAAACTTATTTTCTAAAAAAGAAAGAACCGATCCAAGTGAGTCCTGACACCAGAAGAAACCAGATCCAGCAGCAATCCACTGTAGAAACATTGAGAGCAGGCTGATGTCTATCAATACTACTACTACTACGTTATGTAGGGACGGTTAACCTTTCTTTGAGAAGGCAATCAAATAACCACAAAATTACCACCTAAAAGCCACAACCAAGAAAAAAACCTGATGCAGCTAAAAAAGAGACAAAAGTAAAAACAGGTGTTACATGTATTCAAAGTGATGCAAAACAATTCAAACTGGACACAAACTGACTAACAACAGATGCAAAACAACACAACACTACACATGCTGATTATCAGTCATGCTCAATGGGTGAGTCTTGCTCCTACAGAGATGGGGAACCTTTTACATTTCTGTGCCCAGGGGCCCATCGTCTATACCAACAGCAAAACATTTAAAGGGATGGTACATACAAAACCAGTGTTCTAGCCTGGTCACTGTATGTTAATCAAACTCCAACACATCTAAACATTAAAACTAGTTTGGCTTCAATTCTCATTCTTGCTTTTGCTACTGGGATCAGGTCCACTCGGATCAACTCGGGTACTGGACACACTAACAGAGGTCCTGGGTTGGATCCTGGTTCCTCAGAACAAAGTGGACCCATAAAGATAAACATAATGAGGAGACAGGAAGAATCGCACCTGACAGTGAGAGACATTCACTGTCTCTCACTCTTCTCTGTTTTGTTTCTTATTACAGACTTCTGTAATAAACGGTTCCCAACAGTTTATGGTGTATTTCTGCTAAATATGAGTCAGCTACAGCCTGCAGGAGATCCATATGTGCATCCAGAAATGTGATGCTGGATTTGTCCCTGACTGATGGCTTGCAGGGGAGGAACCATGCGGCTTTTGCCCCCTGTCATCATGATGTAGTTGCAGTGGTGTTTGGCTAGGGGACGCCACAGGAGCAGCAAACTGTTTCATCAGGCCTGGAGTTGAACTTGTTCTGGACACATGACCTCCTGAGGGGGGAGTATAGACTGATTAGTACATCTCCTTAACTTTTTCACTCCCAAAAATAAGATTTAGAAAGACATTTGTCACTTTTAGTCTGTATAGGCTCATGCATGAGTTGGCAAACACATTTTCAAAATTCACTGGTAACTGAGAATTTCAGATTTGGTGCATTTCTTTGAGCAAAAAATTTAAAGATGGGGCCTAAATATTCTGAAAAATGGCCTTTGTAGATTTGCAGAGATTGCAATTTGTATCCCAGCTGTGGATCCAAGTCACAGTAAACAGAACTGATATAATATATAAACAATAAAAGACATAGACCTTTTTTTTGTTGCCCCTACTATTGGTTTAATTGCCCACTAACAATTTGTAAGAGATGATCTGTGAGAAAAAAAAAAAAAAATCCAAATCTTGTCTTGTCATTTCATTAGCAAGCTTGTCTCTCAAGGTCGCCAACACATGAAACTGGTTTACACGCCGCTGCTTGCCAACAATTTTAACACATTGAAGCAGACAGAAAAATAAATAAACCGCAGTCACTCATACAATTTGCTTCTCCCTTTCCAAAGCAAATTTTGTCTTGTCTCGCTAAACACCACCCATCCTGTGTAGGCCGTTTTTTTTCCCTCCCTCTCTCTCTTTGCAGCCGTGAACTCAACGATTCACATACAGTGAACGCTTGTGCTGCCTTCATGGCCCACGGGAAATGTGGTAAATATGAGCATCGTGTATGGAGATCACCCCAAGTGTTCAGTTTATTCATGACCACGTTTCTAGAAAGTGGCATATGTAGTTCATATGAAGTGGATACCTGGAAAAGAACAGGAAGTGGGTGAAAAGATGACTGGTAATAACAATCTAAACTTCATTGATGAGTGATTTAGGGCAGCAGAATCTGAAGCAGTGATTTTAGTCAGTGAGAACATTTTCAGATCATTTCATGATCTACACACATTAGAATGTTTCACAAAACGAAAAAAAGTAAAAGTTAGGAGTGTTCAGAAGTACGCTATGTATAAAAAGATGTCAGTTCACATTTCAAAACTATTGCAACGTAGAAAATTAGAGCCGAGTGAGGAAATATCAGCCCCAAACGTAAGAACTCAGTAGATTATTGTACATGTCAGTGGTGGAACGCAGCCCAATTAGTACATTTACACAAGTGCTTTATTGAAGTACATATGTGAGGTATTTGTACTTGAGTATTTTCTACTAGTCTACTACATACTTGGACTTTGTAACATTTCAGGGGCAAATATTGTACTTAATGCCCAACTGCGTTAATAACCAATATACTATAATATTGGTAATATACTATAATGTGAAACATGACATTGTGAATAATGAGTACTGTTGATACTTTACAGTATGAGTACTGCTGATGCTGATACTTTGGTACTTTTACTTGTAACAGGATTTTTATACTGTAGTAAAGGATCTTAGTACTTTGAGTAACCGATTATTATCTGCACATAGTTCACACATGCTTCTTCACACCAATTAGAGTGAAGCAGACGAATGAAGTAACATAAACTAGAAATCGGATTATTAAGTAGTGTTTATTTTTCAGCGTTTAGTGCGGTTTTCCCATACGACGTGAACGCAGCATCCTTCCCCTCTCTCTCTCTCTCTCTCTCTCTTTACTGCTTTTTCTTGTTCTGTGCGCTCTGCAGGCCTAGCGGAGGGGGTGGTGGCCCGTTCCTGGAAGAGCCCGGCTTGCCTGCAGAGTCACTCACATTCCTGGCTGGGACTCAATGACTGAGCCAGACACACAAACACAGAGGGAGGGGGCGCATGAGAGAGAGAGAGAGACAGCGAGAGAGAGAGAGAGCGAGAGAGAGAGAGCGAGAGAGAAAGACAGAGCGAGGGAGCGAGTGCCATAGACTGGGGGGTGGGGGGCAGGCTGGCTCTCAGACTTCTCATCTCCATACAGTCAGAGTGAACTGCGGGGGCAGACGGACTGGATTGCAGCAGCAGCAGCAGCAGCAGCAGCAACAGCAACAGTCCTCGACAGCGCAAAAAGCCTCAAATGAGGATTTTCTTATCGAGCTGTATCGACCCATAACTCAGGCGTCTGGTTCTTTTCCACCGACAAACGCAACTTTTGGCTCCAGTGGAGTTTTCAGAAACGTTTCCCCCTCAGATATGGACAGTCGGCGAGCCGCTGCAGGGAGCGACTGGCCGGTGTTCACTCAGTAGCCACGGGAATCAAACTGTAAACTCACCGTCTGGGACTTTTTACTGGATGTTTGATGAAGCGCTTCGAAATTTTGGTTAATTCTGGGACACCGTGGATCCACCAGGTTCAGGATCGGATAGATACTCGTGATTCCCTGCCGACGACGAGAAGGATTTACGCGTCTAAAGTTGCAGGAAAAACATGGAGACTGTAAGTCGGCAGAGCTTCCAACCTCATCCGGGACTGCAACAAACTCTGAAGCAGTTTCACCTCAGCTCTATGAGCTCTCTCGGCGGACCGGCGGCTTTCTCTGCCCGGTGGCAGCATGAGCTCCTCTTCAAGAAGGACGGTAAGGAGCCCGAGCCCGTTCTGCAGCATCTGCCGCCGCCGGTGATGCCTGGTCCGCTGTTCATCCCGTCGGACCGCTCCACGGAGAGGTGCGAGACGGTGCTGGAAGGCGAGACCATCTCCTGCTTCGTGGTCGGCGGGGAGAAGCGACTGTGCCTGCCGCAGATCCTCAACACGGTGCTGCGGGACTTCACCCTGCAGCAGATCAACTCCGTGTGCGACGAGCTGCACATCTACTGCTCCCGGTGCACGGCGGACCAGCTGGAGATCCTCAAAGTCATGGGGATCCTGCCCTTCTCGGCGCCGTCCTGTGGCCTCATCACCAAGACGGACGCGGAGCGGCTCTGCAACGCCCTGATCTACGGAGGCGCCTACCCGCCGCGCTGCAAGAAGGAGCTGAGCGGAGGCGCGTTGGAGCTGGAGCTCACCGAGAGGAGCTTCAAAGTCTACCACGAGTGCTTCGGCAAGTGCAAGGGCTTGTTCGTGCCGGAGCTGTACACCAGCCCCAACGCAGCATGCATTCAGTGCATGGACTGCAGACTCATGTACCCGACCCATAAGTTCGTGGTGCACAGCCACAAGGCGCAGGAGAACAGGACTTGCCACTGGGGCTTCGACTCGGCCAACTGGAGGGCGTACATCCTCCTGGGGCAGGATTACACGGGGAAAGAGGAGAAGACCCGTCTGGAGCAGCTCCTGGACGAGATCAAGGAGAAATTTGACTTCGCCAACAAGTACAAGAGGAAAGCATCCTCCAGGGTGAGTTGGTCCTCATGCTGTAGCCCGCCTCACCACGGAGCCCTGATTTATTCCTTTACTGTGTGCTGCTGCATCCTTGGTTTGTTTTCGTTTTTCCATTTTATTGCATCCAGTTTAAACGCTGTTGGTCATTTTCTTTTATTTTCATTTGCTGCTCAGTTAAAGCCTCATAGTCCAGTCCATTATTTTTCAACATCTTATGTACTAAACAGCCAGCAGGTTGATGCATGTAGCGTGTTAAAACCAGGTTTTGGGGTCCGGGCAAAAATTTACAGTAGACCTGTCCTGAAGTGGACCCTGTGGCCCCTGTGAAACTGGATCTGGCCCTGTTGGAGAGCATTAAAAAGGTTTGATTGTACCATCTAAATCAAATTGTTTGGATGCCTGCTGTGTAATACATATCTGTCAGGGGCCAAGAGACCCCTCCTGTAGAGAAACCGCTCAGTATTTGGTCATCATTGCCATATTGTCACTAATTGGGGCCCATCCAGCAGTGACAACAAAACACCTCTGACAGCAATAAAGCCATTATTTGCCTGTGAAACACCTCAGGCTTGCTTTTATTGGTCTGTACTGTAAATACAACCTCATTTACCAACAAATGCCTCAATGGGTAATAGCAAACAGCAGTTGGGAGGGGGCGGGGGTAGATTAAACATGAATTACATGAAACCTAGGAAATAATTCTTTCCTACTTCTGATTGAACGGTATTTCCTATTTCCTACACACAAACACACTCACTCACTCACTCACTCACTCACTCTTCAGTGGAAGAGAAGCTTTCTGTTTCTCCGTCTGCATCTCTGGTTGTGTGTGTGTGTGTGTGTGTGTGTGCTCCCATGGGAGTCAGCAGTCAGCAGTGGGACTACTGTGATAAAATTGGCCAGTTTTGTGTGTGTGTGTGTGTGTTAGTGGAGCCTTGTGTGTCACATTAAATGTATGTAACACTGGCCTGTCTTGTGTCCACTTTGTTCTCTTTGAAATGTCTGAAAGATCAGATTTAGAGCATCCATGTAGGTTTTGGCTCTGCAGGTTCCCTGAGGTTTTTGTGATGGTGTAGTACTTCCAAACATATGAAGAAGTTCAGACATTGGATCTGGTTTTCTGACACCCCCCTCACCCTCCCCGCCCCAGTCCTGCTTTTTTTTTGTCTGATTGAATGTAAAGCTGTATGAAGGGATTATAACCTGTGTTTGGTGTGAAGGCATGAGTTTGCAGTGAGGTTAGCTGGGTGGTAGACTGATTAAAAAGAATCCCACCCCCCACTTCACCTCTAGAAAAAAAAAGGCCAGTGCGGCCATTTGCATGAACTGTTACACATGAATGGAGTTGATGAAGCAGGGTTTAGAAGTATTGTGGTGGAAACATAATATGATCCCAACAAAGGGGAGCATTCAGCAAACATCAGACCCATCCCCCCTGAACATCCACCCACCTCTGAAACACATGCACTCGCACTCATCTCTCTCCTCTTACCCACTTTTTACTCCAGTCTGGTTGAAAGCGAGCAGGGTCAGCAGCCTTGTTGATGAGGCACAGAAAGCAACTGCAAAAGTGTTTACAAGCAGCTTCCCTCCCGTCCTCCATGGAGGCTTCTTTCAGGGGACTCTGCCAGAGAAAGAGAAATCAGGGAAACCCTTGATGTCCTTAAGAGTGCCAAAGTCCTACCATGCATGGTGAATACCCACTCTTGGCACACACTTTCATTCAGAGTCGAGTGGGCATACCTCAAGGACCCCCACTTTCAGGGGCCTCTTCTGTTTTTAGAAGTGCCGACGGGACACCCAAGTGTTAAGCCCAAGGCTCATTTGAGCCCCTGCCCCACTTTTAATTCAACTTCTTCTCTTTTTTTTTTTCCCTCAAGGACCTTGTTTGAGGAAACACTAATGAGGGAATACATGCTGGGTAGGAGTTGACGAATATTGCTCGACTTATGGCAACAGAGCTCCACTTTGTCAGCACATTTCAGCGCAGCTGAGGTACTTTGAGAATGTTCTTAGAGGATGTGAGGCAGAGTGCTAGACTGCGTCTTTCTGCTTTCTGCCTTTCAGCACCCGAGAAAATGCCGTCATCCACATGCTGTCAACCCGACAACTGGGCAGCTCCGTGAATATTAATGAGGCTGTTACAAAAGTTTAACAGCAGTCGTGCATGCAGACAGACACAGGAAGTGATATTGCCGCATTTCCTTGCAGACGCTTTTTTTAAGAGCTTCCTTTGAATCACAGACCACTGGAGTGAAAACAGCTTTTCTCTTTCTGCAGCACGTCCGCATTTATGGATGAAGCAAGAATTTGCAATAAAACTTCATTCTCTGTTCTTAGAGGAAGTGAGCCACAGTGCTGATTGTAAACAGAAATGAGCAAATGCAGTGAACTGTTCAATTGTTTAAATTAGTTTATATGTTGGGTGTGGAGCACTTCTCAGACTTGCTCACGCCAGCCCATTGCTGTAAGTCTTTTGGTTTCTGGCTGGTACACATGTGGGTGGCACACATAATCAGTGGCTTTCCGCATCAGGATGTTTAGATAAGGACTGCGGCTGCAGATTTTGGAGGTTGCTAACTTTATAATTTGCCCTCAAGATGATGTGATTTCTCCACAGTCTGTCTGTTTAAGGGAGATATGAGAAGGGGGTGGTGGACGTTTGGGCTCAAGCTTGACTCATGCTTGGTACAAAACCAGCAGGTTTTACATCAGAGTTTCTTGTTTGGGTGCTGTGCAGTCTCTGTTCTACAGCTCATTCAGTGTTGGAAAAAAAAAAAAAAAAAAAAAAGCAGGCTTTCTCTGCTGAAGTCATGGAATTGAGCACATTTGTTTTACAGATGGATGCTGACCTAGAGGCAGACAGGCTGTCAGTCTACATTTACATTCCAGACCTGCCACTCCTTCAGAAAGGTGAAGCTGGTTTACACGACTGTTCTATGAAAACCCTCTTCACTTGGCCTAAATGAAGCATGTAGCTGTGCATGCATGTCCTTATGGCTCAGCTGGAAAATGGTGAAAACAACAAGGAAACCCAGACTTCCTCTAAGCCGGTGATGAATTTTCATTTGGAAGTGGTGGGAATCAGATTGTTTAGAAGACAGACATGTATGAAGACTCCAGAGAAAATGATACAACGCTGTAGAAGCTATGTATTTGTATTTATGCTCACTGTGCTGACACCCAGCACATTCCTGCAGGCTGTTTCCCTGCTTTATCCTGTGGCCCACTACAAAAAAAGCTGACTAGGGTTATAACCCTAAAGCATTATGCCCAGAATACAGAAAAAAGGAGACAAAACATTTGTCTTTTAATATTTAGTTCTAAAACGTTGCACCCAAATATCTGGCTGCTATTCTCTGGCTGATAAAAGTTCTTCTTTTACTTGCATGGCCACCCCCACCCCTGAGAAGCCTTTGCTGCTGCTCGGGATAGCTGGCCTCCAGCTGAAGGGGCTGCTTGTTTCTGGGGGGAGGTGGGGCAGTGGCGGGGGCTTAGAGGAAGTGAACTCCCCAAGGGGATATAGGCCTATGTCCTGTTTCATATGCAAGGCGCAGTGCTGGCTAAGCCTGCTGACATCCAGCCATGTCCACACAGTGGACAGGACAGCAGCTGGTAGCTGTGCATTTCAATGACAGCTGAGGGAGTATCTGAATTCTATTTTTGTGGATGTTTGGCAAAATGCGACTGTTGCAAAAGGCTGGTACTGAGCTTCAATTTGTCCTGATTGTGTGGGTGTGAGGAAAGGCAATTTTAGCAGATTCAATGCAGCATTTTCTATTTATAGTGCGTTTTCTGACTGTCAAATAGTAGAATTTGGGATATGTGTTATGTGATTTGAAAAGGAAGACGCTACCACTTTAATTAGGCCTGTATAATAAGTTATGTTGTCTGGCCAGGCCGCCAGTCCCGGTTTCTAATAGACAGTGACTGAGGGCCAGAGAGATCAATGCTGTATTGACATGGAGGAGACTTTATGTCAAGTGTGACTGAAAACTCCATCACATCGTAAGCTCAGTTAGTGACAGACCAACACACGAAGATCTTCCTAAGTGGATTTCACTGGCTCATTGAAATAAATCATGTTACATTAAAAAGAATTTAGCTGTAAATGTAGATTTAGGGTTGGATTCTGAGAAAAACTATTATTCATATAAAGAAAGACACATTTTTAATGATTACAACTGTAATTGTTCTGGATTGTTTACAAATGAAAGTGTGTCATTAGTAATATATTTTATGTGTTGAAAATTTGAAAGAATTAGTTTCCACATATGCAGACTCACCAATAAAATGCTTTCATTTTTGTTTTTTGTTTTTTAAAGCAGGAAATCTCCTGCAACTAGGTTGTATATATTTTACTCTTTTTTTCCATATTCTAGGAAAACCACTGAATGGTGTGTGAGCGAGGTTCCTCGATGAAAAAATCTAGAGGAACAATTGTGTTGGAAAAACTGAAAAGTGTGCGTGATGGTTTGATGTGCCTTTCAACATCCGTCTCAGCCTGTGTTTCCAGCGTAACTTGCGACATGAAAGCACTGTAACACACACAACAGAGAGCGACAGAGTAATACAGGTAATAGAGCCTGATGTGTCATCTGGAAAATTTTCAAAAAGCGGATGTAGCAGTGGAAAATGAATTAAGTGCAGTGATTCTCTTCATGCAGCATGTCTCTCTGCCAGAAGCTGTTTATTTCAAGGCCTGTAAAGTTCTGTGAACAAAAGGGATTTTCCCTGTTGTTACTTGGTTGTTCAGAAAGGAAAAAAGCATGTAGAAACCAGTACTGTATTTGTTGGTGGTTGTTTTTTGTAGGATTGTGACTTTAATTTCACCTGAGAGACCAAGCCATGGCCAGCTTGTATGTGTTTATGGATAATGTTCATATTTTCTACACCGACCAGTTCTGTGAAATCTCCCAAACCACACATGGAGCCTGACGGCTTTCTTTCAGCCCCCCATAGGGCAGGGTCTTTGATATGACAGTGCCTAAGTGTAAAAGATGTTGCCTGCTTTGTCACATTGGCATCAAATGCCAAATGTTTACTTAGCAAGAAATATGTCTGCCAAAATTTCAGAGGATACATTCAGCTAAATCCCTACGACAAACTACATTAACTAATCTTTAATTTAAGTGGAATGACAGACTTCTAGTCATCTTGAACCACAAACTATAAGTCTCACATTTTCAGTGAGTTTCACTCACTGTTCTGCATGTTACAGCTCAAACAGCAAACAGCACAAAGCTCTTTCAGAAGGAGAGAATTACTGAGGAGAACAACACAAGGAGAAGTTTGAATCCTCCACCTCCACCTCCTCACTGTGGCGCTCCCAGCCCCTGTCTCCCGCAGCAGCATCTTCACGTGACTATTGGACAAGCGGTTGGTTGACTGCTTCATGAAGAGCGAGGATGGAGCAGTGCTGTCCACAGGAAGAGATCAGGGGCAGGGGAAAGAAAACAAGACTCTCTGGGGCTACCTCCCACTTACCCAACATTCTGTTAAAAAAAAAAAAAAAAAAAAAAAAAAAAGGGGGATAAACTGGTTCCCAAGAAGTAGTCCATGTTTCTGTTGTTGTAGGCAACTATGCATGCAATCTGTCTGCGAAAGTGGAGCACGCAAACCTCAGAACAAACGCATTAGAGGAGCCAAGAGCATGTGCTGAAGTATTTCAGAATATTCATAGCCCTCCAATAAAGCGTGGAACTAACAAGCGCATTCAGCTTGCCGTGGCTATTTTTAAGTGTCTGAAGGACCTGGAGCGCGTCTCACTGGGATTCTTGTAAGAGCAGCATGGGCGGGAGGAAGAACCCAACGATGTTTTCCAGGTGTTGCGTGGAAAAGAAGCTCGTCCTCGCTCAGATGATGCAAGTTGATGTGCGACTGGGCTGTTGGCTCGTGAACGATTCTGTGCATATTTCTAGTGTGCATACAATATTGATAATTACTGTTACTGTAGTTGGTGAGGTTTTGAGTGCTCATTTAATGAGAGGATTTTGAAATATTCATCAACACACATGCCCGGCTGTTGCCTTAACCACACATCACCCAGCACCATCCTCTGACCTTCCTCCTTCTCTACCATGCCCTGCAGTTTCTTTACTGGGGATTCATCAGTGATGCTTAGATGGAAGGACAACATCATGCTGAGTTTGCAATTTTGTGTCTGCCAAGGAGCAGAAAGCTCAAAGCTACACACAGAATTTTAATGTCAGACCAAACAGTGAAGTCCACTCAGTTTACTGGCAAGTGACTTCGCAGGTGAAACCCTAATGATGTCTTCAGGGTTTAACCAAGATGCATACGTGTCTTCTGTCCTGTGACTTTGCAGTGTGGATCTGTAAAACTCCTCCACCGTGTGTGTGTGTGTGGATTGCACGCATGATAAACATCTAAGACATAATGGAGAGCAGTTCTGTTATCTGCATGTTTTGACGTGGAGGCTTGTATTGCACTATGACACAGCTAAAAGTCAGATCCAAGATTTTTTTTTTCCCCATGTCTATATGAAGCGTGGGAAAGATACGGTGTCTGACTGTGATCATGCTTGAGAGGCGTCAGAGCTGATATCCACGCAGGACATGCTTTTCTTAGGAAAGACACAATCATCATACTGTCTTGTTCTCTTTCTTCATCTGCTATCAGCACTTTTGACCTGATTGTTCATGGGAAAACATGTTTAAAGGCACAGGTAACTATGTGGCGATGAACAGAAGGAAAAACTGCACCAGTTAATGTTAAAAATGGGATGATGGGATGGGGGGTTGACTTTGTGCTGCGTCAGCCCAGAAGCACCCTTTGTATCTGATAGCACTACCCCACCCCCCCATCCATTTTTCCCTCACGCACCCATATGTTTGGAAGAGCAGCCAGCACCACATGACCTTTCCCTCCGTAAATAAAGAAGTGACCCAGCTCACCCCCTGCTTCTCTTAAAGTGCAGTCAGCCAATCATGTGCTGCAGATCAACTCCCATGGGGCAGATATCTGTCTGATGAAAGCAGCTAGACTCTCATATACACACACACACACACACACACACACACACACACACACACATACACATTTTGCTATCCAACAAATTAATGTCTGGTGTCAACTTAATGTGTGAAAGGTGCACCATATCTGTGCACCCACATCCAAAGACACATGGGAACATTTGAATGGCAAAGCCTTCGTCGGCCTCATTTGGTGTGTGCCTTTGCACAGGGCTGGTTGGGCGTATGGTTTGTTGTGATGCGTACATGCGTTTGTGCGAGTGTGTGTGCTTGTTTTGTGCCTGGATCAGCTGTAGGAGCTGTAGGAGGAGATTAGCATGAGCTCACTGCCTACTCATTTCCATCCCCATCTGCCTGTCTCCCACAGTGATGTTCCCCACCTCCCCCACCCCTAACCATACAGACACGAACACACGCACACACACACACTCTACAATCTACACACAGACATGAGTACAGACATCCACACAGCACCAAGATCCCACCCCCGCAATGCCTCCTGAGTTTATAATGAATACAGAAGCAGACAGAATCGTGTGCAGGAACACACACACGCACACACACACACATACACACAGATGTGCCAGCTGCGCCGGCTGTGTGTAACACCTCTACAAGGTATTGCCTAGAACGTCCTCCTATAGTGTCATGTCAAAAGGAAGTGGTCCATCTAAGTGCTGGAACAACAATCCACGGATGGACTGTTTTCTCCTAAATTGTGTCAGAGTTTGGGAAGGACAGGTAGGCAGAGAGATTTCAAAGCTAATAATAAGCTGTGTTAATCTTATTTTTGATTGAACTGGCACGATTTCCTCTCTGAGGAAGCTGCCAAGTCAACTCAGCAGCTTTAAAATATCTCTGTCGGGTGGATGGGATGGTCGTAGAGATGAGAGATATGGATTTTTGATTCCAAGAAGCACAGCAAATTGAGCACAGAACAGCACCACTGACCAGGTTTTATCCCCCATTTTCTTTATTTTTTTCTAAATATTCCATTAAAATTCTGCTGTGGAAAACCTGTGGTAGATGAAATCCATTAATCCTCATCGTCTTCTGTTCTATTCATTAATAGAGATTATTCTTGTCAAAAAAGCATAACTGAAATGATTAAATCTCAATTTATATTAGCCTTAACCTTAGTCTACAGTGTTTTTACCATCTGACTTGTCTTTTCTGTCTTGGTACAAGAAAATTCAGTACATGTACTGACAAAGTTTCCATTATAGATCTGCCGTGTCCCACCACAGTATTTTCTTTTGTCCCAGCAGTTTGAGAAATCTTATCTTATCACTATGTGGCTGAAAGTTTTTCCTGCACGTGTGTGTCCATCAATGGCGAAGTTCGTTCAACACAAAGCCTAGTTTACAAATGCTTCCTCCTTTTCCTTTTGAGCACAGAAGTTGCATGTGAGGGACTTGTAATAATGTGTCAGCCATAGGTCCCGGCATAGATTAGAGTCTGATGGGCCTTGAGGTTTATTTTCTGACTTTGAGAAGGCAGGCTGGGTCCTGGGAATCCTTGTTGTGTTTTTTTTTTTTTTTTTTGCATAGGATTTTTCAAAGGAACAGGGGGTTGGGTTGGGGGTCACACTGGCTTAGCCTTAGCCATGTGGAAGGGAAGCTACCAAGAGCTCTATGAGGCATTGTTATGAGAGTACGTGGTGGTGGTGCTTTTTGGGGGAGGAATAGCTCTTCACTGGCTAGCTATTGTCACCCCTTTTGTGGTGGGCATAAGCTGTGGACCTGTGATTGTGGGATAGATAGAGGTGATAACCCCCCCTTCCCCTCCAAACTGCCTGAGTCATGGACTAGTGTTCATTGTTTGCCCCCTCCTCAGCCATCCTCCATCCTCCCTCTTGCCCATCTTTCCTGGATGATGATGATGTTTTTTTTCCTCACTTCGTGTTGGGCCAAGCAGTTTGAACAAAATAGCTCAGTGCAATTTTAATGACCAGTGGTGCAATTAAAATTTAAATTGCATTTATATGCTGAGCCTTAAGATTTAACGACAGTGTTGTAAGTAAATAAATACAAATAAAAGGCCTCACCTGAGGGAATGTTTTTATACCATCAGGACATACTCGTCTTAATTAATTGTGAATGTCCCTTCAAAAAATGATAAAACTGAAATCATCAGAGAGGAATTCATCAGAAGCTGCAGGCAGTTTGTTACTTTATAGGCTTTACACTGCTGAAAAGCTACCAATGAGCCATTCACTCAGGCAGGGCAGTCCAGTGCATGTGCGTGTCTTTTCTTGGAAAAGGTGATTGTTCCTGGCAGTGTAGTCTACAAACACCTCAGTGCTTTACGTTTGCTTAGTCTGCTCTGACTCATCGTTGCATCTAGCTGCCCTTAGTTATGTTAAGGCGGGATGGGTTAATTTTAAACTGGATTAATCAGGCGGCGGACCGACCTGCCTTATTGATCCAACAAAGCAACTTTATCCTGAACTTTGACTTACCATTATAACCTTTCTCTGTTTATCTGTTTTCCATTTGTTTGTAAGAAGTGCAGTGTGGCCAAAGCTGAAAAAGGATTGGATGTTAATAGAGTCTGTGTAGCACATGGGAAGTCTGGAGGATGGGGTTGCTGGGTTTAAAGCGAAACCAGTCAGTAAGGAGCAGGTCTGGGCTGGTTCCAGTTGGTTAGTGCATAGAGCAGGGTTAAATCCAGCTGGGGGGGGGGGGGGGGGGGGGGGGGCAAGGGAAGTTTAGTCTGACAGAAGTATTCAGCTTTCATTTAGGCTGCCTGGGCAGAAACAGAAACAGTTTGTGCACCGTGGCCACACCTCAGCTACGGCTTCTCAGGAAGTGGAGGTGGAAGGCATGTGTGTGTGTGTCCAAACTAACCAGGACTTCTTAGTGGAGGCTGTGAAGGGGTAGAGCTCAGTAGGCTCAGTTTACACCTCAGGAATGAAGTGTTGGAAACAAAGGCTTATAATGTGGTTACCATCCTTCCTCCAGACTGGCTGGGCCATTCCACCCCTCCAAGTCACCAATCTTCTGAATTAATCCATCCCAGCCGCACTTTGGCAAATGAAGCAGCCATGCAGTTGCTAATTAAAACAAAATGCTGAAAGGGGAAACCTCCTCTCAGCACGGACGCCGGCTTCTCAGGTTCAGGAACTCCTCCACCAGGCCAAGATTATGCCCGCTTCCCCCAAGCCACCCTTCCCCCATCACGTGCACTGTTCATTTTTTATTTATAAAGACACACACACACGCAGACACAGAAAATTTAAACAAATTTCTGCACATGGCCGCTAGGCATCCTCTTTCTATACACACAGCCATACAGGCATACACATGTACACATATACTCATTCTACTCCTGTAAAGCAGACAATGGACTCCTTGAAGCTCCTGGCTTATAATTAATGTAATTGTAGAACTTCTAGACAAGGTGTGTAACCGCCTCCAACCCACAGCAAGTACAAAGACGTTACTCTCAGCATCTTCCTTCAAAGAAACACTGCCAATGATATCTTGAGTAGTAGGACATCTGTTTATATAAAGCCCGCAGCAGTTTTATGTGTCAAATGTCAGTGTTTGTGGGGCGGGGGAGGGGGTCAGACAAGCTGACTTATCCCATGTGACCTCTAGCCTTCTCACTAGGCTCATCTGTCTGGCCTGTTTAATTATCTTCTCTCTCACACACACACAGAGGTCAGGGCTGCATCTTTTGCCACGCCACCTCCACTCTCACTCCCTTTCCTTACTTCCTCCCGCCCACTCTTCTCTCAGTTCCCTCTCTCCAGGCACGGCTGCATGATGTCTGCATGGCTCTGCAGAGGATTAAGGCTGTGTCACACATTTATCCAGAATTACAACAATGCAAAGAGTTGCGATGGTGCAGGCGTGTAGTTTCAAACAATGAAATGCAGTCTGGGTCGTCTGAGAAGAGTCAAAAACAGTGCGGTGGTTTGTAATAGTCACAGATAGGATTTTGCAACTGGAACTTTATCTTCATTGCATTCTCAAAAAATATAGATTATTCCATAGTACTGTCACTATGAAATGCTTCACCACACATTACATGTAAATGATCAATTTTGAGTACAGACATTACCATACTTTTGAACTGAAATAACCTTTTTGTGCAACCGATTTGCGGCTGGGACCTTGTACAATAACTCTCCCAAACACAGCTGAAGAGATTTGATTGGCATACTGCAAAAATATGTCTGCCACATGTAAACAGAAGTAGTTACATTTTTCATAGATATAATCAAAGGCATGCAAGGAAGTTAGATCCAGAGATGGTTGGTCCTACAATGTTTAGTCTCAGCTGAAGGACAGAGGCAGAGATGTTATGTCTCTCTGTCATGTTGCTCTCTCTCTCTCTCTTGACCTTTTGTGTTTTCTTGAACTGGTTACTTCCCCTGTGTCAAGCACCCTCCTCTGCTCCACTAGACCCCCACCTCTCACTGCGTCCACCGTCACTGGCGAAGACATCCAGTTCAGGAAATGCTGTGAAACATCAGACTGCACTTCCTTCAGCTATCAATACATCTCAGGTCCAGCAGACACACACCCACAGTGAAGAATGTACGCTAGAGGCACACGTTTCTTCCTTAAACTCACACACCTGCTGTTGCTTCACAGTGTATGCATCGAAGAAAGGTTTTTATTCACAGCAACTTGCAGTAACAGGGTGAGATATAGAACAGTTCTCAGTAGGTGGGTAGGGGGCCTTGTGCACTTCAGGTTACCTCAGTGGGGTTCGGGAGGTTTTTGAACATTTGTGAACTGAAGGTAAAATCAAATATGAAGTGAGCCGATTTTGACTGGAAAAAGACTGAATGTGCTGCTGCAGCTGTGCAAGAAGCATGTTACAGTGATCAGAGGGATGTTACAGTTGTCAGAGAGATGTTACAGTCAGAGATGTTACAGTCATCAGAGGGATGTTACAGTCAGAGAGATGTTACAGTCGTCAGAGGGATGTTACAGTCGTCAGAGGGATGTTACAGTCAGAGAGATGTTACAGTCAGAGGGATGTTACAGTCAGAGGGATGTTACAGTCGTCAGAGGGATGTTACAGTCAGAGGGATGTTACGTTCAAGAGATGTTACAGTCAGAGAGATGTTACAGTCGTCAGAGGGATGTTACAGTCAGAGGGATGTTACAGTTAGAGGGATGTTACAGTCAGAGAGATGTTACAGTCGTCAGAGGGATGTTACAATTGTCAGGTCAAGACTACCAAGAGTTGACTGCCATATTTGATAAGCCTGATAGGACCTGATCTTTCTAATGTTATAAAGTACAAGGTGACATGACTGAGTGACAGATCAGACATGCTCAGTGATAGTCAGTTGGTCATCAGTCACACTCAGACTGACAATGGCGGAACAGCTGGGTATTATCAGCACAGCAATGATAAGAAGAAATGTGTGAGCATACAATTAGACCAGGGATATCAGATTAGCAAGATAAAAAATATTTAATTTCACTCAAATTTAATCAGGTTAAATCAATCATTCCAATTAAATGATGTAAAAAATTACAATTAGCATTGTCGCCCATGTTATGTCCTCTTAGCGGACAGTTTAATTTCATTGTAAATCATGCAGTAAAATCTTCTAGTCCACACTGTTAATTTCGCCTCCATGGTTGATTGAGACAATGAAATGAAGGAGGGATAGGTGGATGGAGGCATGATGGATGCACTGGCCTTTCCTCCTCCTCCCCAATGGCAATAATGAAATGATAGATCCCTGATGTGGATGGGAGCAGAAGTGGAGGGATGACCTCACAGCCACCTAATCGCCGCTGAGGGACAAACCGGCGGATAATGTGTCCATTAGCCTTCCCTCTGCCAGAGGAGAGACCAACCTGGCTGGAAGAGCGATAGTGAGAGAGAGAGGAATGAGGTGCAGGACAGGAAGCGACACAGAGCTCTTGCTTCTCAGCCTCTGCTTTGACTAAATTCAACACAATCCTCATTTATTGATCTTTGTGTCAGTTCACTTTCCTTTTTAATGTTAGGGTGTTTTATAAAAGCAGAAACACTGTTTTTGAACTGAGATTACCACTTCATGATTTCATTATTTGACTATTTGAAACTGAACCTTTTCTGTGCTAAAAATAAATCCAAAACATAACAACAAGCTAGGCGTAAGCTGGAAAAATATATCTGCCAGCCTTGTACTGAGAAACCTTCACTGAAAGACTATCTGTGTGACTGCAAAGGTTTTATACTGGGGATCCTGTTGTTCCTGTGTGGCTCATCACTGGCGGTCAGAGAGGTTGCTGATACCAAAGTTTGCTCCAATGAAAGCCTCCCCCCCACCGCTTAATCATGTGACCTGTGTGGGGTGACTGTCAGCCAGAAGCCCAGTGGTGAATATATTTATATGAAAAGAAAACTCAGTACATGTAAACTCAAGTGATCGCTAAATAAGTGAACCCATGCAGGGTCACATGTCCACCTGCTACGCTGCAGTCCTTCCTACTTCCCTTTTTTTGAGTACAACCAAGGTGAACAGTGTGTCGGCTGTCAGCCACAATCCTGCAGACTGTCAGTCTGAACTTCTACCGCAACGCCGTGGCAGGCAACAAGTTAGACTTCTGGTTTCGACACCACACTGGCTTCCTGTGTCGCCTCCGCCCTGCTGTCGGAAGCGTCTTCAGCCCTCCTGACGCAACAGTTGCGAGTGTCTATATTGTCTTCTCTAAGAATGTCTGTTTTGATTCTAGTAGCATGCAGCGTCTTAGCCCTCTTTCTATTTGGGATATTTTCTTGTTACTGGAACATTTTCCTATCCTGAATACGACTAAACTGACATATGGAGCATTTTTTCAGTTCATATTTTTGACAATCATACTTCTAATTCTAAAAAGAAGTCAGATTGGGCAAGAAGCAGTTTTCAAAAGAGTTACCATAACATAGAAGAGCAATAGTAAAATTATTACTAAGTGTTATTGTCACTGAAGGAAATAAATGAATTGTATAAAATTAAAAATAGACAGTGAATATCATAAAATCCTGGTTAAAGGAAGTGTGTCATCAGCAGCCTGTGTGTCACAGGAAACTCAAGACTTTTTTCCCTCACTTCCACCTTCTTCCCTTTCCACAGAAAACCATGTGATTTGACTCCAGAGTGAAGCCTCTCACTCTTTCTTCCTATCTCTTTCACTCACTCACCCTGTCCCAGAGTTCAACCGTGGAACAAAATGTCCGGCTCTGGAGTGGAAAGCGCCAGTATGTGCTGGCCAGGAGGCTCGATTTGAGGCTGTCCAGCACCCTGCCCTGAACCAAAAGGCCTCTTTGTGCTCTGCCCTCACAAAGATATACCCTGAGCAGCAAAAAAACACCTCCAAAAACAAAACCAACAGCAGTGCCCTGGCCAGGGGGGCCTGCATGCAGGGTCCAAACGCAGGAGCTGCCAAAATCGAGGTTACAAATAAAACCTGGTGAATAAGCCAGAGCAAAACAGAGGAAGGAAGTTTTCCATTTGAGCTGAAAAAGCCCCCACGTGGTCGACTTCCTGTCATTCCTCTTTCTCATGTACTGAGCCATAAATTAATATGTTTGCGTTTCAAACCTCAGGGCATTTTGGTGCTAAATGTCATAAACTGTGTAAGGGGGTGCAGCTACTGATTTTTTTTTTTTTAATCACATTAACAGTGGTATAACAAGGAACCTAACCTGACACTTGACAAGCCAGAACCAGGCAGGTTGTGTCATTTTCATTACTTTTAGTAATTAATTGATTATATTTCTGCAGTGAAATTTATTAATGAAAGCTTTGATCTTTTTTGGGGGACCCTTAAGTTATGAATATTCTGTGATTTCTTTTTGAATTTTTCATGAAATTCAATTATTCGTGTTAAAATAGAGAGCTAGTTTTCTCTGAGCAGGTGTGAAATACCTCCATCGCGTTAGGTCACGGGTAACTCCTCCAGAACCAATAAGGTTTAAAGCCAAAGCGGTGACAAACAGAGATAGTGACTCAGGGCTATCAGCGCCTCTGACGACCATAAACAGGCAGACAGTCTGAAGCTGCTGCGACTCTTTGCTTTGACTGGCTTTTATTTGCTCAGTGTGTGTGCGGGTGTGTTTTTCTATACGGTAGTGCTAATGAACTTTGAGCCTTGTCTTGAAACCTCAGCAGCCGTCTGCAATAATAGGAACACAGCCCACAGCCACATGAATGTTGTTTTCTGCCCTTGATAATGCGGCCAACCGCTGCGGTGACCTAAGTATTCCACCCTGAACTTGCAGCTTTACAGCATCGGAGATATGCCTCGGTACCTGCGATACACGCAGTGTGGGCCACCTAATTGTTGACTACTGGGTACATGCAGGGCGCGCCGGACAAAGTCCCATTCACAGTGTTAATTAGGCTCAACCTGAAGTTCAGCGGCCAGCAGTTCATTACAGAAATAGCACTGCAGTCATGGAGAGTATGGCTTAAAGTGTGTTGTATGGTGTGTGTGTGTGTGTGTGTGTGTGTGTGTGTGTGGGTAGAGCTACAGGGCACAGCCAACGCTACCAGCAGCTACCATGGAAATTTCTATTTCAGTCTATTAGTTTGATGGTCAGACACACCTGTGGTGTAGTGGGAGGGAGGGGGAAAGAGATAATGGATTTACTTTAGTGTGTTTCAGGGTGCCAGACAGTGTTCCTCTCTCTGTCTCTCTCACACTGAGCTAAGCAGGAGCTCCAGCATCAAGGCAAAGCAGTCTTGTGTGAAAAAATGACTCCTCTTCTTCCTTTCATGCTTGGAAAGAACTGCAGCGTTACGTGAGAGAGGCATCAGACTACTGTGTGTGTGTGTGTGTCTGTGTTTGTGTTTGTCTGTGTGTGTCTAATGCTCTGCCTCCGCACAGCACAGCACAGCACAGCACAGCACAGCACAGCACAGCACAGCACAGCACAGCACTGGCCCCACATTATCCCAAATGCTGCTGCTGTGATTGGAGCAGTAATGTGGTTGCTAAGCAAATGCAGTCTTCCTGGACTAAATCGGAATGGGCAAGACTGCTTCCTGGCTGGGTGGCTGGTGGGCTGGGCTTGGGTGCCGCCACCGCCGCCGCCGCTGCTGTGCGCTAATATGACTCACACACAGACACACACGTGGCAGACTAACCACATAAAGTGGCTTTAATTTGTTTATTTATCTTTATGTTTGTCCACTGGATAAAAGCCACAGTGACACGTCTGTGCCCAATATCTTCATTTAAAAACGCTTTATTACTCAAAGCTGTAAAAAAATTGCTTCCACCTCGAAACAAGCCCTGATGTCCACACTTTTTGTGTCGTTTTGCTTGATTAAAATTTGTGAGTGAGACAAATTCTTCCCAGAGGTAGTTGACTTTTTAAAACTGTTTGTGATATTAGAAGCTCAGGGCGGAAAGACAACGACTAACAATTGAGTACAAATTCATAATTTAGCTTTAATCTCCCTTGTTTTTTGATCATAATTTTTGAGAGCCCAAGGTGATAATCTACACAACCTCAGGGGCTACTGTTTAAGCAAATATCTGTGTTTGTTTGTTGGTTGCTTTAGCATTCCTGCAGCTGAAACTGTGCTAGTCATTTTTGAGTGCTGCTAAAGCCACATTTCAACCAATACAAACCAGAAAATGTCATTTTGTTGAAATGCAATGGGCCAAATGTTACAGCAGAGTTAGATGATTCATAAAAGAAGGTGGTGTGGCTCGTGTTTCCGGTAAGGTGAGATGCCAGCTCAGGGTCAACTGTCTGTCAGAGGTGGACGTGCAAGTTGGGAAGGGGCTGAGGGGTCAGTTCCTGAAGGTGGCTTCAATTAAAGCAGTAGTAGGTGGGTTAGCTGTCAGCATGACACATTCTTGTTAAGAGACCTAAGAGCAACAAGGCTGGCAATTTGCCCAGATAGAAGTCAAGTGGTGGTAATGCAATGAGCCCAAAGGTGCATGCATGGATACACTATCAGGTATGCCGAGGGTAGTAGTACAGTCTGTATATATGTCAGGGTTTGTGCAGAAGAGCAGGGTGTCATCTACTTTTAGTTTCACACTCAGTGTTGCATTTCGTCACCTTACAGCTAAGCTGCACTGAACTGCACACTGAGCCTATCTTTAACACATGAACAAAACTTTCTGTGCAGCAGATCAACAGCATAAAACACTGTACTCTGTGGATTATCTGTCATTTCTATAGAAACACAGTGATTTACACTTCATTTGCTTATTCAGTTTAAGTGCAAAAATCTGTCCTACGGCTGCACTGTGTGTGTGTATACTCCATGAAATGTAATGCGTAAACTTTGGAGCAAAGAATAGTGGAGCTTCACACTGGCACACTACATGAAAAAGAGAGCATCAAATTAAAGGTGGAGCAAATCTATTTTTTTTTCTCTAAAGTTAATTAATTCAATTAATTAGTTACAAAAATGTATTAAAAGCAGCTTTTTTTAATCATTTAACTGTAACTCATCAGGTAGTTGATCGAATGCTCATCATGCAAAAATGCATTTGTTAGTTCCAGCTTTGCAAATGCAAAATGTTCCTGTTTTCCAATATTACCTATCACTATTTTAACCAAAGATAAATCAATTATTCAGTAAATTGGAATTTATGTTTGTTCACAATGAAAGTAAGTCTTAGCTGCAGCCTGGTCTTTTATTGCTTCCAGAGTCAGAAGAGAAGATTAATATTAACCTGACATTTTCAAATATGCAAATCTATGAAAACATTTTAGTTTGTATTCTGATTTCTTTTTCATTTAGTCTGGTTTATTATGCGGCCCCAGTCTACTCCATCTAGCAAGGTAGAAAATACAAGGTATTATGAAAATTGTTCCTTTAATAGGTTCCTTACAGAAGAACCCCGCAGAAGTGTTTTCTGCTGCTGCATGGAGCCCTTTTCGTTGAGAGTGTCTGTGAGAGAGGCCTCATGTGGGCCTGACCTGATTCCAGCCAAGCATCGCGTGCCTGACCAGAGCGTCTCTCTTGTCTCTCTCTCTTTCTCTTCCCTGTCCACCCATCCCTCTCTCGCTCCCTCACCCTGCCTCTCCCTCTCTCATCCGTTCTTCTCTTGCTCTGATTTTCTCTTTCCTATTCCCCCCACATTACAGTGTGCCTCACCACCCATGCTGCACAGTTCATTTGAACACACTCTTTCATGCACACACACGTGCACTCTCACAGGCCCCCAGCATGCTTACCTCAGTAGAACTGAACAATTTCACAGTGGCTTTACAGCAGACAAAATGAGAGTCGCACCGTTTGCCTCTGTGCTGTTCAACAGGACTGGAATGAAAATTTACATATCTGGGTCAAAGTTTAGGATTAGATGGGAAATCATTTACAATATTAAACCTCAATATTATTGCATCTTTGAAAATAACCAGGCTAGGAAAAGGAATGTGCATGTGCACTTAATAAAAAAATGAATAATGCATTGCTGGATGCAAAACCATCATCAGTGAGGGGTCTTAAAGTCCTGGTGTAACCTGCCAACCTCCTGCTGGACGTATGCCTGCGTGGAGCAGGGGGCTTGATGACTTTGCCACCATTTATGTTTTACTAGGCAGGTGGAAAAATGGTATTAGGGTGTGTGTACTATTCTGCCGCTGCAGTAGAGTTTCAGTGCACAAAAGCATGTGTGAACACTTACACGCTCACATAAATTCACCTCAGCCCTGCTTCCTCACACATCATTGTCTTCTTTATCTCTGCAATAGTTTGAATTTCTGCCCATGACGTGACCTGTAACTTGAAAAAAATGTTTAATTAAATAATTTATATGTCGACTCTAACGAAAGTGAAGCTATAAAAACACCAAAATGTTCTGATTTAACATCTGTTTTTAAAGCTGCAACTCAACTACACTGTGCCACTTTACAAACTCCATAGGGTTTGGGCAACCCTCACCCACAGTCATCCCCGCCTGTAGTTGGAAGGGATGATCCAAGGCCTGTCATCCCCAATTACCCGGACGTGGGCTTCAGCGTCTGTTCCACGCATGAATCCCTTGTTTCTTTTCAACTCTTTTCCTTTCTGTTCTTCATGTCTGGGCTCAGAAAATAAAAGCAGGGCAAGAAATGCCATTGTCTGACTCTTGTAAGGGTTATTAAAGCATATACTGTACAGCATGCATGCCATAAAATCCTGCTGGGTATTTTTTGTTATCACCTCAGTTTATCATAACAGACAACATAAAAAGGCGAATTGTTCCAAGTCATGATAAAGAGATGGTGGAAATTTCAGGAATCCACAAACACCTTCAGCACTGAGAACAATTGTTGTGAGGCTTCAGAACATACAGTCCTGCCTAGTTCATACAGTGATTGGCTGGGTATGTGGAGGTATCTGAACCAGTTCTCTTCTGTTCATTCAATTTAGGTTGTACGGCTTAGTTTATTTTCAACATACTGCGGCTGTTCATCTCTTCTGTCTCTTCCCAGTTGTTCTTGGAGGCAGCTTAAAGGGAGTCTGGTATCATTTCCAGTCTTTATTCTCCAGAGGAGAAAAGAGACGAAGGTCAGCAGCCTCTAAAATAGATCAGTGCCTGCTCTTTTTCCTTTGGGTATATCCTGTTGGAGCTCAGAATAGTGATTTGGTGCCGTCTGTAGCGTTGGAAACAACACCAAAACAGCTGCCAAGAATTCTGAAAACTCACTGTATTCGCACATTTATACCTTTAACTCAAACAGAGCTTCAGTGTTTACCAAATCTGTGAACACTGGTTTTTGTGGATGGCACATTACGGTTACGGGGGACCTATATGGATCAGCTGACCTACTTCACAGGGCACTGTGTACTCACATTGGAGCAGTAAATTTGGTATGTTGCACCTCTGTGTGGTTCTTTTTAGCATCCCTGTAAGTCTGGGCCATGTCGTGAGGGAGAGAGAACAGGCTGCCACCACTGCTGCGTCTTTAAAAACTCTCTCCAAGCTGCTTTTCAGATTACCAGCGCTCGAAACTAGGTAATCGCCCCTCAGCACGAAAGGGCTTATATACCAACTGCAAAGTCCGCACAATTCATTTCCAGCGCCACCTCACCCCGCTTGCTACTTTAATCGGATTCTTGTTTTTGCTGTTTTGTTCTCACTATTATGTGAGTGGGTGCTGTTGTTTACCACTCATTCATGTTTGGATGCACAGCACTTATGCTTATGGCTAGTCTATATGACAGTGGGAGTGTGTGCTAGGTTGTGTGTGTGTTAGCGTGACTGATCATTTCAAGCCTCTCAGCTTTTTCCTAGTGGCAGGTGGCACCAATATGGTGTTACTGTGCAAGTGTAAACCAAAGATGCATTAAGGGAAGACAGTGGCAATGAGAAAAAGAGGCTGAGAAACAGACAATAAAGATCATACAAAAAAAAAAGGTTATATTCATTTCTTCTTCTGGGATGTTTTTTTTTTATATATATTACTGTGGCTTTAAAGAAGTATTGATGATAGTGGTAGTGGCAGAGCACCACAAGGGGAGTTTTGGCTCTGATATTGATGCAGCTATGGAAAGAGTTAGCCAATGAATGGTGGGGAGGAGACAGCATATTGTTCTGCCAGCGCCAAGAGGAGTTTGTCAGCATCCCCCCTGCACTGTTTTACGGGGAGGGGGGCAAAATGACTTTGGTCCTAAGTTTCACATGCACAGTCTCCAATTCCTGCTTCTTAAACTAGTTTGACTCTGGTTATAGCAAAATGCTGTGAAGAATTTGGACTTCATTTAAAAGTTTAGTAGAAGCATCCATCGTCATCCACCATTGATAAGATGCACTGATTAGTAGAAGCATGAGACCTGCACATACACAGAGAAGCTACCTGGTAGAAACTGGGATTTGATTTCAATGAGCAAAGGAAGAATCTGATGCCTGACCATCTTGAAGCAGAAGCAGCAGCAGCAGCAGCAGCAGCAGCAGAAGTCGTGTATGAGAAGAGAAAAACCTGGAAAATGTGAGTTTTTCTAGAGTTCTGGTAGATAACGTGTGTTCTAGTGACAACACCCCTTCCCTCCAATGTTCCCTTCTCAGCTCATATGCTTCCCATCAAGCACAGCAATCTACATGACGTCAGTGTGTGAGTGTTTGTGTGTGTGCATAGGAAATGGCAGGGGAATCGGTCCTGCTTTCCAGATGTGAGAGGAAAAGAGGGAAATGAGGAGAACAGGATGGACAAAAGAGAGTGTGACGACAAAAATGGACTGTCACTAACCTAAAGGGTCATCCTGGTTCTCATTTCAGTATGTCTCATGCTCAGTGGTATTTGTAGGTTGGAGGTGGATGCCCTGTCACCTTTGCTGAAGCATATGGCCAGATCACAGCTTACCCAACCTGACATCATCCTCAAACCACAGTTTCCTTTTTCTTTCCCTTGATGTACACTTGGCCTTGACGATCCAGGCCTCCACACCTCCTCATCCAGAACAAACCCCTCTCACACAAGCTACAACAGCTTCTTTCTAAGTTCCCCAGTTTTAACCTCCCAGCCCTCACTCAGGTGGACTGTACTGCTGTTAGCTGCTCTGGATGCAGCCCAAAGTTGCCTGTTATTCAACCTGACCCCTCTCTGACCTCTCTATGGCCTGGGCTCTCTGGCCGTTAAAGCTGAGGATATAAAGTCAGGCTGTGACTTCTGGTCATTAAAGGACATTTGGAGCAATTAAACCTTTAAGTGTCCCTCCCCTGATTACTTCTCCAGATAGTGTTTGTAGAGTGAGCCTGCATTCTAGAGGCCAGACGCAATTGCCCTGAGCACCATCCCCTTTCCTCTTGTTTTCTATTTTTACAGTGGTCCAGACCATAAAGTCAGTCAAGAGGTGGCTTTGGCTGTTTCGTAGTGAGGTCACAAAGGGTCATGAACCTTGTGCGACACCTAGAAATGAGCCCTCTCAGGCAAGTCTGTTGAATACACTTCTTTATCAGTCACTGTCATTACGGCTCCTAATGAGCTGCAAACCCAACTGCATGGTTCTCTGTTACTGCATAACTACAGGGCTACTTGACACTGCAGGATGTCTAAAGTCTTTACTGCAGCTAATCAGAATAACGATGAACGTCAAGTCTACATGCTGCAGAAACTTCAAAAAAAAAAAAAAAAAAAGTCAAATCTACTTAAAATCTGATCCCAAAGACAGCCACCAAGATCTGCGCAGCCATTTTACCCCTGGAGCCTGTGGATCCGGAGAAGGACTGGAAATCAGATGCTAGGAGGGAACAAATTTAAACAGCAAGTGGCCTCCTCAGGTGACTTGACCGGAGTGACATGTGTTGGTGGTTGGAGCCTTGCTGTCTTAGATGCCAGGTTTATATGGCTCCAGGGTCAACTGGTCACTGTTTTACAGGGGTGCAGGCTAGTTGACAGGCGGCCCAGGCCCCTCTCATGCCATCTGGTAGCTATAAAACCAGCCCAGTAAGTCTGACTGTTGTACTTTTTAATGGGGCCCTGTGGGGGTGAGCTCATGTGGAAGAGGTTGCAGGACTTGCTTGCTCCTTACCTTTTACTCAAGGTGGGTATTGAAGCAAAAATACACCGTTGGTGCTAAAAGCGGCACTTTTATCGGTGGGTTGTCACTGCAACTGACCTAAACATCTTCACACATGTATTAACCTGCCAAATGGCCAGCCTGCCTTCATTGTTTCTTGGATTTTTTGGAGCAGAATACATGCTGAAGGTTACATGGAGGATGTTGCTGCAAAAGGCTATTCAATACACATCTTTACTCTGGGCGAAAACAGCTGACGACAGCAAAGAACTGCAGCGCGAGACGTAAAATAGATAACATGTAGAAACAGGCATTCTCTAGAGTTACACCTTCTTCTGTTTTTCTGGCACCTCCCCATCTTTCTATAGTAGTTGTCATAGCATGACTTTTATAGGCGGCAAGGCTTCACAGACATGTCAGATAAGACAGCGAGAAAGGAAACATGCAAACATTCTCACCACCTCAGAACTAGACAAGGCAGAAAGAAGCTGGGCCAGTGGAAAGGTCACAGATAAATGAAATGGTTCCATACACTGACATGTATTCTTAACCTCAAACACAAAACTGCTGAGGATTTCGTTTCAGAAGTGCACAAAGTAGTGCCCTAAGAAAGCGCTCTTGGGGTTGCCAGATTCAGAACATTTCAGATTTGTGCATTTTTTATTTATTTATTTTTGTCTAAATGAGTCTGCGAGATTGTTGGGGTACTTTTTTCCTGCAAGTGGAATCCAAAAGGTGGTCAAAGCAGAACAAATTTGACTAGTCAGAATTGATAAGATGCCTGCAGAGGAGCTGACTGTAGTTAGTGGGCTGTGACAGAGGGAGGCCAGGCTGAAAAAAGGCTTGAGGACAGCGCTTTTCTCACAATTACAGCTAATCCATTTAGTTGCAGAGAAAGTGGGGACCCCCTGCGAGCATGCACTGGCTACATAGAGGAAGTTATGCAGAGGCAAGAAAGACAGGCATATAGTGTGTGTGTGTGGGGGGGGACACCTCACTGCCCCACATCAGAAAGTTAAGAACTATCATCTGTCTTTTGTCTTTGCAATTCATCTGCCTTTCAGTAAACTTTTCACTACCACTTTTCAGCCTTGAAATATGTTAAGGGGAGAGACATTAGCCAGACCAATCCTGTTATGAGCATCAGCGCTGGGGAAGCAAGGGGGGGGGGGGGCTCAATCTTCTTAAGTGATTAATCAGCATGTGAAAGTGAGACCTACTGAGGGATTTCTCCACCTCAAAACTTTAACTACCTTCATTTCGCTATTGTTGCCCCTTTCTACAATCACTTCGCATCAAACTATCAAAAGCAATTCTCACTCAGCTTTGCTTTGAAAATAAGTCTAAAATGAAATCTGTGCTTTTACTTTTACACAAAATCTTTCTATCTGATTTTTTTATTTATTAGTTTGTTATCTACTCCAAAGAGAATTTTGGAAAGAACACTGTTAAGAGTAATGCGATTTCAAATTTAGCTGACATAGTGTTGACATGGCCTTAGTCATCATTAGCAAGGGAAAGAGTGGTTTGTCAACTGGCATCGTTATGCAAACTGTGGGGTTACAGGAGAAGGCAATTAGCAGGGCCCGGGTGTGAAAAACAAACACATTTGGTGAAGTTTCACCCTCATTACCTCATGAGATGGTGCAATGAAGGAGAAGGCCTTCTTTATCCTACAAGCCTGTGGGTATATGTTCGAGTGATGGCAGCGTGGCTCCGTGAGACAGAAATCCAGGCAGAATAACAGAAAGATGTAGGGCACAGCACGTTGGGGGTCACAGCCTCTCCACAGAGAGGATAAAGTCAGGGCAGATTCACTTGTGTGTGCTGCGTTTCGTAGGTTAGTAGCTAATCTGTGTGGGTGCCTGCACCCTGTGTGCGTGATTAATCATTAGTGCTGACACATGTGTAGGTAGCTGCTTGTGTGTGGGTGCTCGGTATGGGGTTAAAATAGTGTTTAGAAGGCTGATACCACAACCAGGATTGGCATTTCTCAAGTGAAGTTGCTTAGAACTAAAACTCACGTCTGTTCATAGACAACCAAAGGTAATTTGAGGGGTCCTTTCCCTAAACACACACCTCTATCTCATCCTCTTCCTTCCCTTCCTGTATACACACTTCCCCAGTTGGGCCCCCTTGTCCTTCACCCCAACAACCCCTCACTCCACCCAATACCCGCCTGATGCTTTGCCTTTTATAGGAAGAGATGGGGCAGCAGGGCCTTTTTATGAGCTGCTGTTCACAAAGCAATTACTGTGCTTTAATGAGGCTGTCTGGAATTTCACAGGCTCCTCCACCGTGTCACTTAAGCCAAGTGCAGGAAAAATATTAAACCACTACTAAGAGACAAAGCCGCCTAGCTTGGGATGGGAGAATGAAAAGGGAGAATAACAATCACCTTCCCGATGTGTTTTGTGAGAAACTCAAACCACCTCCTAGACTGAATTCATAAGGGAAAACTTGGACCTTACAAAGTAAAATATGATATTTTGACTGTTTTATACAAGAAGCTCTTGAATATTTTTCATGCTGTGAAAGCCTGAATAGTCCGAAGAGACCCCATATGTACAAAGTCCACACTTTCTTTGGGGAAATACAAATGAGAGTGAAACTAATTATGAGAACCGTAACTCTGACATATGCTCAAATGACAGATCATTTCAATTAAAGTGAATTAAGCTATTCCTCATTTTGCTGGAACCCCCTAAGTGACCATTTCATGAATGGAGGCTTTATTGTGCAGTTAGTTTTGATTGATTTTATGCTGAATGCCTGAAGATGATTTGACTAACTTTTCCCTTTTTCTTCTTTCTTTTCATGTCTCTGTGGCGTCTCCTGCTGCTTCATCTATAGGTGAGTGTCACTTTTCCATCTCAGGACCCCTTTTCTCTGTTGCATCCACAGCTGCAGTCACAGCACCATGTTAGATTTTGCAGTGACTGCCCATTTTAACCTTGATAACGTGCTTCAACACCGCTGCCTTTCACGTGACGATTGCTTAGACGCCAGGTTGGTCACGTTGCATGTGCGGCATCATTGTAATTTCATGGTGGCGGCAGCAGTTTTACTCACATCCAACCTGTGTTCAAAAGTTGCAAACTGAGATTTGTCTGCTAGTTTTAGGAGGGAGGAGCTGCAGTGTAGGGAGGAAGGGGAGGGGAAGGGTGCGGTAGTGAAACCCCCAGCACAGACCAAGTTGGTTTAACCAAAATGGCCGCCTACCACAGGGCTCTGTGAGATGGAGTAGGGTGTAACCACATGCTTCTGCTATCTTCCACCTAGCAGCGGTACATGCCGTGGCCTACAAACTGTTGCGTGTGCACATTGCACAGCTCCGCTTTGTTAAACACTGTGTCTTACAACCTTTTTTTTTTTCACCACCGTGCAAGACACCAACTCTCAACTCGTATCAGCCTGCTCTCCAGAGCACCTCAAAACCACAGAGCTTTGCAGAGCACCAGTTCTACCAACAGAATCAATTGTGCTTTGCCTTACTCACGACTGTTAGCAGGTAAAAGTTCATTGTTGAACTCTGGTGTGACAAAGAAATCTTAACTCCTGGTCCATTTGCACAGTCCACAGCCTTCCTCAGCAGACGGACTTGGTCCTTCAGCAGATTCACTAAGTAATTTACAAAAAACAACAAAAAAAATAAAAAAATAGATGCTGGACCCCCCTGCGACAGACTGGTGACCTGTCTAGGGTGTACCCCTGCCTTCCACCCGAGAGAGAGCTGGGATAGGCTCCAGCGGATCCCCGTGACCCTGAACAGGAAAAGCGGGTATAGAAGATGGATGGATGGATGGATGCTGGACCCTACATTGCTTATAATTAAACTCTACAGCATGAGTGTTATTACGAATTGTGCAATAGACACAGTTTACAGTCTGTCAATGCTTAGTTAAGTTCCACTGTCTGCACCTGAAAGGAAAAACTGCTGTATGGTTTCTCTTGCACTTGTGGATTTCGATATATTTGTCAGTGCGAGGAAGCTGCTGAAGTCATCTCTGAACTGAATGATGTACAGACCTCACATCTGAAACTGACGGAACCTTACTTCATCATATATGCTAAGTGACGCCAGACTATACCTCATCTGAAATCACAATATTTCATGATTTTAATGGCACAAACCATTTAAGGTGCAAATATCACACAAACAAGGAATAATAAGGAACTTTTTTAATAAGGTGCAGAGAAAAGCTCTAATGTTGTGGCTTTTCTCGCGTCAATTGATTAAAATGTGTAAAGAACAAAAACAGTCCAAGCTTTTAGTCCTGCAATGTGTTAGCCGTGAGTAAAATCACTTGGTGATATTTGGTTTGTTTGTTTTCTAGTTTCTGGGCTCAAGTTTAAAAACCTAATCTATTTTAGGTGTGTCATTTGTTTGTAGGCTTGTGCCTACACAGTAGGCTATGGCTGCTACAGGGTTGCACCAACAAAAGAGGTGGATGTCCTCACTGCAGATGGCTGCCATCTCTCAGAACAAAGGTTCAGTCGTCCACTTCTGGGGAATACATTGGCTCATCTGTGGGCCTTGGGAGACCTGGGGCATTGAGATCAAGGGTCAGGGTGGTTCCAACGCAGTCTGCATCCTGCACGTCGTAATGCAAATGAGCATGATAGCATGGCCCCAATGGCTTCCAGTTTATGTGTTTTTGGGAGATAGGAGGGGCTTTCCCCAGAGAGGGGTGGGAGGTCATGTCCTTCACTGAAGACAAACAGGACCAGAAAGAGAGTAGGAGAGCGAGCGAGAGAGAGAGAGAGAGAGAGAGAGAGAGAGAGGTGCTGCTGAGAAACAAGTGACAAACAGCTCAGCACTGACGGTGTGAACATCCCACTAATGAGTATTGAACAGCCAACTTGAAAAATTAAAACCTGTAAATACTCTACAGAACAGTGCTGCTGCAAACAAACTCAGCGACGTTCCTGAAGATTAGTTTCCAATCACCACACATCAGGCACATATGACATTTCTGTGGGAAACAATACCTCTGCTCTCTTTTAAGAACCCAATTAAAATGTGTCACTGTTATTAAGTAGACACCCTGATAAAAGATAAAACCCATTTGCAGGCAGTGGTCAAACTGAAAAAAAAAACCCCCAAAAAACAACTAAACCTCCAGCTCATGACACTTCTAACCAACTGCAGTCGAACGTCTACTGAGGAGCGTTGGGTAAAAGGAACCAGGTGAGACTTTTTGATATTTTCAGTCTGAGCACATGTGGAAATTATAATCAAGTTTAGTTCTACTTCGTTGCTGTAAACACACAGTTTCTCTTGTTTAATCATGCTAAATTTGATTATGCATAGGAGTGCATTGCCAGCTTTATGGTTATTAAGCAGCCTGTGAAAATTACAACCACACATATCTCATATACAACAGCTCAATAAGGACCAAATGAAACTTCCTAACTGCCACAGTGCAACCAAGCAGCATTTTTAAATAATTAAAATCATTTCAGAAAAGAAAGTGAAATAGTGACATGACTTGAACTAAGGCTAAAACAACAAGAACACAACAATCTACCCTAAAATAAGACGTAGTCTTTTCCTGAGGAGACACCGGCCACTGAGAGCAGAATAAGAAAGAGAAGTGGAAAGTGTGTGAAAGAAGCCTAGACAATTACATGATAACTGTTAGCCTGAGTTCAGTGTTACCATGTCACCTCGTCCCAGCTGACGGCCCAACGCAGAACGTGAAGCCTTCGACAGTCTGAAACAGAAAGATGGAAGAGGCCGGGAGAGATGGAAAAGAAGAGGGAAGCTGTGTTCGTGCATGCAGACGTGTGTGTGTCTGCATGGCGGGCAGCGCGTCCTTGCAGGTTTCTCTATCACTCAGCTTCCATTAATTTTTAATTGCTTCCTCCGCCTGGCACACAGCTCCACTTTTCACTCAGTGAGCAGAAATAAGGAGGAAGGACTCCCCAGCAGAGGAGAGAGGGAGGAGGAGAGATAAACACAGAGGGGTCAAGGCAGGGGAGCCAAATTTGGCTTAACCCTCCACCAGAATCACCTTCACAAACCTCATTTCCCCGCTTCCTCCTGTCCTTCCACCCTCCTTCCTTTGCTGACCCTATCCTCTTATCCTTCTTCACTGTCTCAAAGCTTTTCTCTCAGCTGCTGCATTCCAGTCTCCTTTTTCACTGTCGGAGAATAAATGAATAGAGAAGGAAACCCAAAGCCTTTGATGGAAAACAGTGGAGTTTCAGCACACTCGACACTTCCACCGTCTCCCTCCATCTGCCCCTCACCCTCTCCCACCCCACCTTAATTAAACATCAAACGGATAGTCCTCCACTAGATGCTCTTGTTTGCCGCACCGGCAGCCACACTGCAATGCTTTTTCCTCCTTGGAAAGTTGCAGTAAAGTATTTCACAGCAAATCTAACCCTCTGCTGCCGATGCCGCCTCCCGCTGGAGTGCTCTCTCCAGGTTTGAAGTGTGCAGGGGGGCTGAGAGAGAGAATCCTAGACTGAGCATTGCATTTCTCACTTCTTTGGCTACAGGTTACTTAATTAATGAATTAATTCTTTAACTGACCCTTAGGGGACTATTGGAAAAAAAATAAAACATTCTGATGCGTCAGTATGTGAAATAAAATAGTCAATCATTGCAGGTTAAGGGGTCCAACAAGAGTGGCATTGATCAGCTTGACAGAAACATTGATCGAGCTGGTATATTGATATTCTACATCAGCTGATGATATTTGAGCTTTTATTAAAGCCCATTTATTATGTGGAACACACCGTTTGTGGGTTTCGCTACTTAAACTGGTGCGAGAGGGAGGCAGGAGAGCTGTGCAGCTCCATGCCTGCCACTCTTGAGAGAGAGTCTGTGGAACACATTAGCGCTGTCGAACAACCATGGAGGCAGAGAGCAAGCGAGAGAGACGGGTATTAATGTGGAGGGGAGGGAGGGAGGGCTAAAGGATGGAACAGCTGCAGTCTGGGCCTCCAGCCTCCTGGCTAGACTGCTAAAAGTTATCATTGAGCTCCTGACCAGAGAATCAGTCCATCCTTCCATCCGTGCATCAGGGGGGACTGAAGAAGCTACACAGCTACACAAACACAAAAACTGAAGGAAAACAGGTGAACACTCGAGGAAGTACATGATGTGATGGAAACAGAGTTTGAGTTCCACTTTTCACTTCATTAATTCATCACAGGTCCACTCAGTTTCTAACCAAACCTTATTCCGGCTAATCGGGTCTGGGAGGTGTATTGTCATGGGATTTGGGTTCATGTGTCTAATTATCCCTGCATCCCCTTCAGATTCAGGCTCTTTGATTTGAAAATTAATTCCTTAAGTTTGTGGAGGTTTTTCATGGGGCTGTGTTGGATCACAGCCAGGATGAGCATTACCATTTAACTAACATGCAATGATCCAGACAGTGTTTTCTACCTGTAATATGATGTTTCCTGGTGCCCACCCATACTGCTGAAAAAAGTTGAGCTTACGAGGAATCAAACACACCCTTGATCAAGTCACCTCACTGAGGGATTTGCTGCTCCAGTCTTACTTGGTCTGGTATGACCACTAGCTTATGGTGGCTAATGTTAGCATCCTTTAGATAGATATTCCTGTGTTACTGACATTGGCATCATTTCCAGCTTTAGGTTGCTTTATGATTTTATATATAACTGATACTGATACTACCTACATATTTTCAGTCCCGAAATAAAAAGCGTCAATTTTAGCATCCAGAGAGTTACTGGAGGAGAGGTAGAGTGGAGAGGATAAAAGAAAGACAAGTGGAGGGAGGAGGAGGAGGAGGAGGAGGAGGAGGAGGAAGAGGAGAGAGACTGCTGGCTCCGAGCCATGCCCTCTCTGTTTGACCTTCCTTGTAAATAGCTCATACGACTCCCCGCCCTGTTTCGATGGTAGGAAGACAGAAAGCTGAGATGGATTTAGGCACTGGAACAAGCCCATGTTTTATTTCTGCCAGTTTCCATTTTTAAAACAACATAGCCAGGTGTAGCAGTCGCTGATAAGCATGAGCCACCAGCAGATCTCATGGACCTCCTGACCCCTTCAATCATGCTTATCTATGTGTTTTGATGTTGCTGATGAAAAGTCAGAGAAGCAACCATGAAACTTGACACAATTCAGTTTTCTCACAAAGGACAGTGCACACAGTGAACTATGCTCAAGCCACTTCCCAGCTCGGATTAAAATATATGACATTCTTAAGGTCACAAGACTGAGGACATCTTCCAGAGCTCATTTGACTATTAAATAGAGCAGTGTTGCAATTAACTATTCCAGAAATTGGTTTGCCAAATTAAATTGGCAGAGTGTGACATCAACTCTCTGTGGGGATGGGGCCAATCCCTCCACTTTACTTCACGCTGCCAAACAGATGTAGGTTTGTGTAAGTTTACAATCAAAGCTGGAACAATATGAAGGTTTTGCACGACAAATGCATTGCCTACATTAATACAGGCACTGCTGGCACAATACTGCAGCACTGTAACAGTAGTGTATCTTGCTGCAGTAACCACAGCCAAGTCTGTTTGTAGCGAGAGCGAAGTGGAGGACGATGGTGAAAATGAGCAAATAATCTGTAGGTTTTCTAACGTGCCACTGCTGTTTTCGTCCTCCGTCCCTCTGTTCCCTGTGTCACTGGGACGCAGTCACTGCCGGCTGATGGCAGATGGCATGTGGATCGTGAAAGGGCAGCGCCCAACGATCCTCACCCACTAACCCAGCAGCACCCATTTGAGTGCCACCTGCTCCTTCTTTCTGTTTGACCGTTTTACCAGTCACACACACAACCCGAGGGTCACATGAATACGAAACGGTTTCATTTACAATAGTTTTCTACTTTCAAGCTACACCACCATCAATGTGCCTGCTCTTCTCTCAGTCTGTTGCTTTAATTGAAAATTTAGAAGGTATAGATGACAAAAGCCAAAATATCAACAGTATACTGGTGGCATTTTAATGTAGTAAAATAAGAACCATAACAATGAGGGTTCAGACTTATTGAAAACCCTTAATGTGACATCCCTGAAGTTGGCCCAAGCCTGGATCTACAGAGAACACCTGACGCTTTAGGAGGTTCGAGGAGCCTAAATATGATGTTAATTATATTCTCTGGTAGGAAGCTTGTTCATGTGTTTTGTTTTTTTTTTAAACACACGATGCAGTTGATTTATCTGAAAATGTTTGAGCCTACATTTCCAGTAAACAGGAAGTCTTTCTCTAGATAATCTTTATCAGTATTAAGGCTATGCTGGTCACACATTACACACTGTTGCAGGACTTAAGGTCCTCTCAAGTGCTTTTCCCAGTTTGATTTTCACAGGGGGGTGTGGATTACCTCAGTGTGGGCCTTGAATAAGACTGCTTGTTCCAAAACAGATGTGGTGTGTTGCGCTGTGCTCTAGCAGAGAGAATGAGCTCATTGTTTACAGTTGAACCTGGTGCTAATCTTTTGTGAAACGCTAACAGCTGTGTAACTGCACCCCCAGCCAGCCTTGATATTGCCCCCCCCCAAAGCCCACCACCACAGCCTCTGTGTGTGCATGTGTATGTTGGCTCTGGCAGACTCCAAAAGACCAACTAGGCGCCTCATGATTGCAACCTCCCTCCCACTCAAAGCACCATCATCTCCATCCCAGTGCACTCCCCAAATCTAATCTACACAGTGAAATCGATCGGCATCACTGCTCACTATGGCCACTGCAGACTTTCCAGTGTTGGGTTGCCTACTGAAGCCCCAGCACCCTCCTTAGACCACGCTCGATGCTACATACAGAGACGCCAAGTAGCCTCGTTTCACATCCAGCTGTGATTGCACAATCCTAGACCGAGTGTGTGTGTGGTCGTGTGACAGTTGTGAGCAAATCCACCAATCTTGCTCTGTGATCGAAGAGATTTGACGTCTCTCGCAGGTTTTTAGATGCCATCACACACAGGCACTAGTTCATTCATTGTCACTCCAGTACAGTTCCACCCACTGCCAATACTGGAAGTGATTTTTAACGACTAATCCAGTTAAAAAACAAAGAGCTGTTGGCTTTGCAGGGGAGTGAACATAAAACTAGATCAACGGCAGGATGAAGCCAATTGAGGGATGATAGTTCTACTACTCCTAATTGACTTAAATGCCCTTATTAGTCCTGGGTCATTAGCACCTCAGCAGTGCTCTAATTCACCATATTTGCAGTTCACAGTGTTTCTCCTGTCACGAGCACGCCTGCCCGTTCCATTTTCCCGCTCCACGCCGGTAAACTTTGACCTTCTATTAAGCCATTCTCTGTGAAATTCAAACCCGTGCGCGGTTTCACCTCAATGACAGCGGCGAGATGTACGAATAAGACTTCCAATAAATGTATGTTTTATAGGCCGTCGAGACGCCAAGGAGAGGCTGGGCCCTTGTTTGTGGCGAGCAGCGGAGCTAAAGACAGTTTGATGTTAATTTCCCTGCACTTAAGCCCACGGGCGGCTTCCTGCCTGCCTCAGCTCTTGATGCATTTTTTATTATTCTTGTGCCTTTCCTCACCCTCCCCCTTTCTCCTGTCGTTGTTATTTTTTCTGCCTCTTCTTTTGTCTTCCTACTTTCTCCTTTCTGGTAGAGAACTGTAATCTCCCTCCCACATGACAGGACAAAATAAAGGGAATAGGGAAGTGGAGGAAATGGCCATTTCCTTTTTTTTTTTTTTTTTTTTTGCTACCACACTACCTTCATAGAGTACATCCCAGTTTCTTTTTTCCCCTCACTCCCCATACTGTTTTGTTTAGTGTATATGAAATGCTTATCTTTGCATGCTGTCTTGGGGAAGATAAAATGATGAGGCTCTACAATGAAGAGAAAAAGAGAGTTCAAGAGAGGGAGGCGCAGAAAGGAAAAGAGACGATCTCTTAGGGAAGAACAGCCAGTGGAAAATCTCCAGGCCTGCCAGCTCCAACTGGTACATTCTGGACTCTGGACACAACACTTTTATTTCCCCAGGCCTATAAGAGAAAGACAGATGTTCTGTATTTCTGCTCTCCAGCTTAAGCTCTTTACCCTCTGTTCACGACCTTCTGAGGTGTCCCATTGGGCAAATTAGCCCCTAAAACCCTTAGTTTTTGGTGCCATTAATCAACTTCCAGGCTTTATTGTCAGAATGAACAAAAAAGGTGAAGTATAAAAAAATTCTTTACAGGACTGTTTGCAAACGAGTCCCTGCATCGGGCAGGACTGCTACCATACTGCTTATATCCACTGCCTTGGCTCCCAGCAGACAAATCATTGATTACAGTAGCTATTATACCTCTAACAACCACAGTGACTGCTAAAGGCAACTGGCACATACCTTAAAGACTAGATATTTTCTAAAACATGTGCCTAAGTGAGTACAGTCTGCATGGTCTTACATTTTGGCCTGTCCACATCCAGAACATACACACATGGACCATCACAAACAGCAGCAGATGACAAAATCTACAAACCCTTGTGTTTATATGAACACAGAAAATATAATGAAGCTTTAATCTGACTATTTCTGCCGCAAATCTGTCCTGAACCTCAGGAAAACACAAACCCAACAGCGTTCCCGTAAAAAAGAACAAGAAACAACATTCAAGCAAATAACTTGTTGCTGCTTAGTTTCCGGCCAATCAACAAATTAACTGCCAAATTTGTTTTCTAAATGGGACAAGTGTACCATCGTGTGTCAGGACGGTCAGGCATGTGCTGTCTAATGTTATCTGTGAGTTCCTCCAATATGGAAACATTAGCATTCGTACCCACAGCAGAAAACCACGCAAGTCCCTGGGACCGATAAAAGCCTCATGTGCCCAAAAAACAATGATCTCACAGAAGGGAAACCACACACAGCTACAAATACAACCGATACAGAAAGTTGTGCAGTATTGTGCTGAACTGATAAAACCGAGATTACAGCCAGGCAACTTTATCTGGAGTTTCTCAGCATTGAAACGACGGCCCGCAAATTCAATCTTTAATTGGGAGGATTTTTTTTTTTTTTTTCTTCTTCTTTTGAAGGCACAGATGAAAGTAACTGTGTGTTCCACTGCGCAGTAACAAAACAGACTGTGATAAGTCTGTCTGGGAATCTCGTCTCCTCGGCCTCAGACATAACAGATGAGTGAGATGTGAGATTGGAGTGAGTTGAGGGGGAGGAGGAGGTGGGGGCTGTCACATAGTTTACCAAATGCGATTATGTAACTGTGTCATGGTTGCAGAGGATGGGGAAATGAGGAGGGTGGGAGGCGTCTGGACAAGAGAATGGACCTTGTACTTAACAGGAAGAAAATCCTTGAATCACTGAGGAGTGTGCCGCCTACTATTACATTCTCTCAGTGAATCCAAATTGGATGCTTGATGAAACAGATGTCAAAAGATGTCTAGGGAACCAATAGTAAAACATACCCAATAATTTGGGGTTCAGTCATGTTTTTGCTCCGATTTCTTGTGTTTATGGGTTTTATAGATCAGCTGCAGGCTCTTTGACATAGTGTGGGGTTTTAGATTGACAGGAACAGACAGGACAAAGAGATGGCACTTAAGGAATTGAGGTTAAAGGATAAGAAAAGAGAGAGTCAGTAACGGACAGCTGATAGAATCCAGAAACAGCTGATAGTCAGTCTGTGACGTATCGTGCCAGAGTGCCCCTCTGGCTCTTGTCTGTGTGTCACGTACACTTTTCCCATAGCCACCATCGGCGCTCGCCCTCCCTCCCTTTCTCTTGTCCCCGTCTCCCAGCTCAGATATCCCAGAGGGCCGTGGGTTTTGCTCAGGGCAGCGGGGCTGATTGTTCAGAGCAACAGACGGCCTGCCGATTGGCCTGGCACTGGCTAGTGTCAGCTGACAATGACCGTGTGTGTGTGTGTTCACGTCCTTCTATGGTTGCGTGGACACATTTTACTCTGATGCCATTCTTGTGAGGACATTTTGGCTGGTTATCAGAACTTCAAATGTTTTTTTTTTTGAGGATTAAGACTCATTTGTTGATGGAATTTTTAAAAAACAGCTATTTGGATATAGATCACCATAAAGCAATTTTTCATCTGCTTTATCTGCTTTTCTTCTCAAACTCAATAGTATTAATAAGGTCTTAAAAACTCTTACCATTTGCTTTGGAATCCTGCAGCTACCAAGTCTATAGGCAGCTTACAATAATCTGCAATAATTTGCTTAACCACTTACAAGGCAGATCTGAACCACATGTGCAGTTGCTTTTTTTTTATCTGCTGTTGTTTTCTACACATTTAGACACTCTCTGATATGTGTGGGTTTCATTGAACAGTTTGTGTCTTAGGAAATGGCTTGGAAGTCAGCCTTCCCCTGCTTCTCTGGCCAGGAAACGCCAAACGTCTGAGATTCGTCATTTGTTCCATCTGGCAGACCCAGTGGAGGGTTTGGAGGGCCTAAGCTTACATAACTAAAACAAATATCCAACATTTTCAGGGATTACATCATAACAATAGGATCAATTTGGTAGTTTAGTTGCGTTTGTGTGCTGGGAAGGTGAAACGTTGCAGTTTTAAATGCAGTTTTTTGTTTGAACAAAAGATTTGTACAAATTCACTCTGTCCAGTTAATTAAGCAGCTGGTCCAGTTAATTACAATTTAAATGTTGCAGCACATAATGTCATGCCTACCCCAGGAGATGTCATTAATAACATTATCATAAAAAACAAACATTATAGGAATCTTCTGAAAAGATTGTTGTATTCTCTGGTATTTTATTTCATTTGCAGGTTTTGTAATATTTTGAAAGCATTTATATGGATTCCTCATGCGTTTTGGGATTTTTATTCCTGCACACTGAAATGCTTATGGCCTTTAGCAGGCAAATTGCCGAATGACGTCCATGTTCAAAACTTTGTTCTAGCCCCCCACCCTCCTTATCCTGCTGGAAATGCTCTAAAATCAGGCGTGGGTGCCTCATGGAGAGAGGGGGAAGGAAAAAAGGATTTCGCACACACCGACTGAATGATGGATTTTATTTGGTCTCTGTTTGCTGAGGCTGAGCTCGGCTGTGTTGGTCTGTTATGTCGGTTTCTATGGTGAAAAACACAGGCCATGCCAGACTCCGAGTAGTACAAGGAATTAAAAGAAAAAAAAAAAAAAAAAAAAAGCATGTGCAAGGACGGGGAGGAGGGACGATGGTGGGGTACTGAGGGAAACTCGATTCCAAGAATTTAGAGGGCGTGGAATCACAGAGAGCAAGACACGACAGACAGAAAGTGTATGTGCAGCAAACTCAAACACTGAAGCAAAGACGGAGCAGCCTACAAAGTCAAACTGGAATAAAATGCAAGCTGAGAAAAAAAATCTCCTCTCTCCAGTTGCATGTTCTCAAAACCAAGAAAAGCAGGAAAGTTTGACCAACCAGTGTTTTTAAATGCTTAAGCAGAATTAAGCTGCCAAACGCTGCTGCTCCTGATGCCAGAACAGACATCACTGTAACAGCAATATTATTAGAGTCATTTCAGGTTTGAGGGGTTGTAAGCATTTACATGAGACTCAATAGTACATTATGCAGAATTCTAATTATTCACCTAAAGGAGAGGGTGAATCAGATGAATTACATTTCATTTTTTTATTAGCTTATTACTGGTGTTATGAAGTTTCAAAATAGCAGGAGTGCATTACTAGCTGCCCTGGAAATAATGGGGGAAGTTAAAAGGATAAAAAAGGCCACAGCTCACTTGATTTAGAATAAAAACTGCTTTCAGTCTGTGCATTGGTCCCTTTCTCCTGGATTCCAGAACAATGACCTCAGACCACAACACAGCTACAAAAAACTGAAGGTTTATCTTATGAGCCTTTTTAGGCGTTCAGTTTCGATTGGATGGAGTTTGCGTGGATGATTGAAGTTGGAGAAGAATCAGCAGTTAAGCAGGTAGGGGTCATTTTTTGGCTTATTTTCAGGAAAATTAATTTGGAGAAATTATTATATTTCATAGAAATTGCGCGTTAGTGTCCGATCTTGGAAGCCAAACAGGGCCATGCCTGGTTTAGTACTTGGATCGGAGACCAACTTGGAAGACCAGGGGCCACTATGCTCAGCTACTGAGGTTGCGTCAGGAGGGGCATCCGGTGTAGAACCTCTGCCAAATTGAGCATGCGGACAAATTTATCCGCTGTGATTACCCCGAATGGGAGCAGCCAAAAGAAAAGAAAAAAAATTATATGTCATAGAAAATAGTGAAAGCTGCCTGTCACCTGGACAAAGAAATGCCCACCACAATTATCAGAGCGCTATTTCTACGTCCATTAAAAAAGGGCAATTTGTGAGGTGTTGTCAAAAGTACTGAGTTGGTACTAATACAGAAATCCAGGTTGGCCATTTCCCAACCCAATCACATTAGTATAACCAGAGAAACTAGCACATGTAGCATCACACAGACACTTCCGCTGAGCGGAAATTGCACTGTGATTGCTGTACTCTCCTGACTGAGGTCCATTCAGATACAGTGTGAGGTTCAGTTAACAGTGCTAATCCCACATTTCAGCATGAGCAGAGCTGTTGCTTATTCATGCCGTTTCCTCTCCATGAATGAAAGATGAGGTGCATTAGTGCATGCTGACATGTGATTGATAGTGTGTGTCTCTGTGTCTGAATGAATGAAAGATGAGGTATGTAGCAGTGTCAAAGCCGGATTGATGGGGTGCTTTTTATTTACGGGATTGAAGTGAGTGAAAGGTCAGCTGTGAGTGTAAGGCTGCCGCCATTTCCCTGATTGGTCTGTGTGTGTGTGCAGGTGTGCAAGAATGAATGTTTAGACCAAATCAAGATGCTCTTTTTTTTTTTTTGTCAGTCTGCTGTGTATGCAGCTGCGTGGAATCTCTCTTTGTTCGTCTTTCCACATCTGCGTGTATATGTGTGTGTGTGTGTGTGTTTCATGCCTGTACCTGCTTGTCTGTTATCAGTCCATCTAGCTACAGCTTAGCTTGTGGTATGCAGCTCATCTACAGTTTAAAAAAAAAAAAAAAAAAAGGTCCCACACACAAACTCTTCCAGCACACACATGTTTTGTGTGTATTGGCACGGTGGAGACACAGTTACTGAGTCCAGAAGTGAGGTAGCCAACACTTACTGGCACACGGAGGCACAGAAATGCATGTTGGCGCACATGCTTTCATTTCTTGTGGTTAGTGTTGCCTGTCTGCAAACAGGCGAGGTGAGTCACTTGCAGCCTCTTTGCCCTTCTACTCTATTGTTGTGTGCGAGTGTCAGCACACACCCACGCACGCACGCATGCACTAACACACATGTGCAGCTTCTTGTGCACACATTAACACACATCTAAAATCCAGCCAAATCCACAGGCAAACAGATGTCACTCTGACTGAAAAAACAACAGTGTGCAGCTTGTTTCTGGCAGGTTGCGGTGATCCCTGTTCTCCGCTGTGGGCACCCTGTCTGTGTAACAGGTCACTCGGGTCATGGAGGATCGGTTGCACTGGGGTCTGCTTTGACTCTCCATCAACAGTTTAGTCTACACAAAAGCTATGGGTTTACTGGTTGCCATGGTGACAGCTCTGGTTCTCTCCTGTGAGACAGCAGGTCTGGGACTGATGGTGGCTTACCAAAACCTGCTAAAATCAAATGTTACGTCATAACCTTTTACACCTGATGCTCTGCTGTATTAATCAGGTAATTTAAACCTGTTTATGTGTTGCCTGAAAATTCTAAAGTATTGTTAAATTTATTAGTAATGAAAAGGTTTGTTAGTTGCAGCCCTGTTATTTTTCTTGCATTTGTCATTAAGCAAAAAGATGTGTAGTCAGAGAGTCGCTCAGTCAGACAGCCAGGCAGTAAAACAGTCAGTCAGATGGTCAGTCATGTGGTACTTCCAGGCTTGAGACAGTCCAGGAGTTTTTTAAAACTAATCATCTGTGACTTCAGAGCTGTCTGCTGGTCACAAGGGCATAGCTGCAGGCCCAGGTGTGTGTCTGTGTGTGAGCGCAGAGCTTCTGAGGAAGGCACGGCAGTTAACGCATCCCCCTGAACAAACGCTGATTGATGAGACAGCAGCTGATCTGATGTTAAAGCCCGCTTAGACAGAAACTGGAGGCAGGCCCAGTGTACACACACACACACACGCACACACACACGCACTCACACACACATGCAAACACACACACACAGGGTTTTTCAGTTTACTGTTGCAACAAGATCTGAAGCACATACAGCAAGTTGTTTCCAGGTTCATTAATATGTTTTGCACTCAGCCTCCATTTAACTTTCATCACCTATTCATAAAGCTTCACCTGGAAAAAAAAAAAAAAAACAGGGTTCCTTAAGGGTGCTTCAGTCAGCAAAGTGTCTCTGCAGATGAAACTCACACCAACGGCTATGGATCGTCAGGATTCACTCAGTATGGATTCAAGAACCCTGCTACACTGCATCATGTAAAGTTTCTTCTGCTGCCTTGACATGCACATTAGGCACATTAACCTTCTCGTAATTAGAACTGTTGGAGGAAAATCACCTTTTTTTTGTGTTTCCATGCCTCAAGTACTGACAGCTGCAGTATTTCTTAGACTGCTGGTTTAAGGGTCTTTTTTAGCTCCTACATTGTCGTTGACCCTTAAGTTCTGTAGTTCCTAGAACTGATTCCCTAGAATTGTCTCATCTGAAAATGCATATAAAGGACTTTCTTGCAGAGTGTGTAAGGGAAAGAGAAGCTACTTGAAAGGATCAGACTCAAGACCTCTTTACCCTCATGGCTGCCTTGCTTCAGAACATGTTTGGAGTGCAGCCGGATCCCTTCCGGCACACACTTACAGTAAAACCAATCCTTTTTAATTAAGACAGATTCCAGTGAAGGGAGAAGAGCAACTGCTACCCCCACATCCAAACATACACCCGCTCTCACACACAGACACACATAACCACAACATCCTGTCATTTGTTTTTCTTCCCCTTTCCCTTCCCATCATGTTTCTATTTTATTTCTTTTCTCAAAGCAAATGACTTGTTCCTTCATAGTGCTGGGCCTTTTTGGGAGGGGTGTAGACCAAGAACCAAAATCAAGACGGCAGTAAGACTGACCTGAACAAGCTGCTCTTTGAATGACCCCAAATTTTACTGTCCAGTTGACCTCCGTGTGAGCTGCATGTTTTTTTTCCCCTAAGCTTCCCTTTGTTTTTTACGGCGTCCTCGCTTTGCTTGTGTCTGTTGTGTCATTGTCCCCCCACCCCCAGTGAGCCATCAGGGCCAGAATGTGGTGGAACAACAAACCCAAATAGTGGCTATAAACTTCAGACTTGTTTATGGCATGGGTCTGCTTGCTCACCTCTCACTGAACTCCTGCAACAGACACCACTGTCCCTTCTTTTCGGGGCATAGAACAACGTGACCCCAACTTCACCCTGTCCAACCTGCCCTTTGGACAACTTCAATGGGACTGCAGTCCCTTCACACTTATTTGGCTGCTGTCTACACCAGCACTGTTCCACACTTTCTCCATGCCTCATTCCACATTTACAACTTAATTTAATTTAGCTTACTTAATGAGCCTACTGCCCAAATAATTTGACTTGGTTAAATATTTTGGTCAAAATTGCCTGGCAGCTGATGAAGCTTCATGATTTTTCTGTCAAACTCATAAGTCTCAGCTGAATTGTGGTGCCACCTCATTATGCGCAAGACTTTGGAGTGTTGAGGTGCACAAAAAAAAAAAAAAAAAAAAAGTTTGACTCACAGATCATGGGTAAGCTGGGACGACTGGTATCATCATGTTCTTTGAATGTGCTGCCAAGATGGTGGTGGTTGGCTCTGGGGAGGCTGGCACTTCAATTCTGTGTGTGTGTTTTATGGGTGGAAATAGGGCACTAAGCTTGGCAGCAGAAAAGCAGTCAGTGTTTTCCCAGTGTTTGAAGAAAAGAGGCTGGTTTGGTTATACTCTGTACTCCTTTTCTTGCCTTCCAGCAGGGAGTGTATCTTTAGCCTGCAAGAACTTAACATTAACACTGTGAATAAATCACAATACAAACACTGGAGCAAACTGAAAAAAAAACAAACTCTGAATCGGTTTGTAAGCTTGACAAGAAGTCATCTGCACATACACTTTTATAATGATCACAAAATGTGAAGGAAAATCAAAAACAACATCGGTGTCACCTGCTAATATCACTTGCCTTCTCAACAGGACATAAAGACAATTCAGTCAGTGCAAATCTTACCTTTTAAACTGCAAAATGTCTGAAACATCTTTTACTCTGGAATGGAAGAAGTACTAGCACCAAAACCATCCATCCATCCATCCATCCATCCATCCATCATCTATTCCCCCTTATTCCTAACTAGGGTCATGGGGATCTGCTGGAACCTATACCAGTTCTCTTTAGGTGGCAGGTCAATCACAGTCCATCACAGGGCCACATAGAGACAAACAACCTCACACACTCACACTCACTCCTATTGGCAATTTAGAGTCACCAATCAACCTGACATACATGTTTTTGGACTGTGGGAGGAAACCAGAGTACCTGGAGAAAACCCACACAAGCACGGGGGGAACATGTAAACTCCACACAGAAAAGCCCCTGACGTGTTGCCAACCTGTGCCCTTCTTGCTGTGAGGCAACAGCCTTGTGTTCTAAAAGGATCTGCAAAGTCATGGTCGGAGATTGGTTAAATTCATACACTGGAAAGGCAACTTCGCCTTAATCTGTCCCGCACGTCATTAAGCACCACAACAATAAAGCACAGCTTTATTAAAGGGCCAGTAGTTTGCCTTGCCACCCACATTCTCACCAAACAAGATCTCCAGTGTATTACTGTCTTCCCTCACTCCCTCATAACAGCCATATCTCATCCAATTATGCTGATTCACAAGGTTTGACCTCAGCTGTGACCTGTGGTTTTATTATCACTTCCCTCTGCCGTTGATTGCAGGAGGTTTAGGATGTCTGTGGTTTTTCAGGAGCTAAACAAAACTATCTAAACATTATCTCTGTTGTTTATTTTTTTCTTTTCTTTGCTTGGAAATGTGCAGTAATTGACTTAGGTCTTCTTACTTACTTAATGTGTGTCTGTTTGGGTTGGTGCGAGGTTAGCTGTTGAGATTTTAATCTGCTCACTGAGCCATCTGCCGCTGTCGTTGGGCTGCATATCTGCGGGATTAAATCAGAGGCTGAGCAGCACGTGAGACGCGCCTCATGCACACAGACACACTCTCTCACACACTTATCCAGCCACAACAAAAACAAATGACACGTTCTATTGAGCAGATACTACTGATTCACACATGAATAAGTGTACATACACTCAGCAATGCAAGATTGGAGGATTTCGACCACTGTCGCTTTCTCTGCAGCTCGGATTGCCAAAGAATTGTCCACCGCCTGCAGCTAAATGCTGTGATTACCTTTTTATTACAGCGTGTCATTATTCTGATGCTATCAATGGAAATAAATTGGCCGACAATTGATTTACAATAACCATCCCTTCCTTTACGTCGGCCCTCAGGGAGCCTCTGGTGCTCATTGATTTGTTCCCGTCCACTCTGTCTGACTGGCTCTAACAAGGCTTTCACCTATCACGGGCCATCCTGCTTCACCACAACCCTCATTTATTTCTTGATTTTAGTAGAGCAGTTTGCTTTAGTATTGAACTAAACTGATATTAATATATGTGTGTCTGGTAGGATTTTCTCAAGGAGAGATCTAACAAGCATCAGCCACCATAAACACCATCCACACAAATCCAAAACTTCATCAACATAAAATTCAGAGATTCTCTGTAATGTCCATTTGTACAAGTACTACACATTTAAGGTCTTCACAGATCCCATCCTATGTAAATACAGTTGACACGTTCCAAAATGAACCAAGAGAAAACCTGTCCAAACCAATGAGCGTGCATTACTTAAAAGGAATAGGCCTGATCCAAAACTGTCTGTCCACAGCAGACCCAACTATAGAATGTGGACTGGACCCACCCAGGTATTTGACACCGTTGCACACAGACAGAATGTAATTTGACCTAACAAGATCTGAATCCTGCATCTAATCCCAGCACTGAGACAGACCTACTTTCTCTTTGGAACATTACTATTATAACTTGTATAAGCCCAAGCAGCAGCAATCTGGCTGAGCTGGCATGTTTCTCTGAGTTTGCTGCTGGTAAAACAGACTGATTGGAGCGAGGAGGAAAAAAAAAAAAAAAAAAAAAAAAACTCCCAGATGGCCACAGGGCATGCAGAACATCATTAGTGCCAAGTGTCTGAAAGCTGTCGAAAACATTCTCATCATAGCACAACTGGAGTGCTCACTAACAGCCCAGACCATTATGCTTCCACTGCCAGAGTAAGCCAGCAGACAGAGCCCTGCAGACATTGAGATGTGACTTCAGTACATGCACCACATGTGCAGTGGCAGCCATTTTCTCTCACTGCAGTCAAGTGTGTCAAGAGCCACAATGGAAAGTCTCTCACCTGAGGGAATGTATGTGACAGGTTTGGGACAGTTTTTTTTTTAATTAAAGTGCCTTTTTGGGTACAGTGGTGGGTGGAGTGCGTCATGTTCTACCCTGACGCCCCCCGTGAGATAACCGTGGAACTCAAGTCTGCTGGTTAATGACTGGTGATGGCCACAGTTTCCTGCTGTAGCTTTACAGGAACAAGGCTGCTGTCTCTTTTCATAAAGGTCCCCAAGACATAGCACCCAGTCTGAGGAAGAGATGACCTCATGTCTCTCACTGAAACGCTTCTTTTTTCACGTTGCAATTACTGATAGACTGTCTGACTGACTTCCATGCTGTTTGTGCAGGTTCAGCCTCTGTGTCTTTTTCAGTGGTTTTGATGGGAGGGGTAAAATGCAGTTAAAACACTGCAGCTTCAAATGCAGTCTTTCGTACTGCAAGTAGACCCGTTTTGAAAATATAAAAAAAAAAAAAAAAAAAAAAAACACACACACAAACCCTCTGATCTTACACCATTAGACTGTCTGAGTGAGGGGAAAGCAATCATGACCGTGGCGAATTCACCATGCAGGGACTGTCTAACAAAGGATCTGATACCTAACATAATAAGTAGCTTCCACTGTGGCATTTTCAGCAGTGGCTTTATATGTATAGCTACCACTTAGGCAGTATGTCATATTTTACACATCAAACTTCATTCATTTGTTTAACTCCGCCTCCTTGTCGTTCACACTCTCACCACATAATAACTCTTGAATCCCACAGCTTACAACTCAACAGCCTGCGTGTGTAAGAGCTTGTTTCTCCACGTTAGAAGATGGGCTCAGCATGGTGCTGGTATTGACCCACCATGTCTGGAAGTGCATTAGTGCAGCCATGCTTGGCCCACTTAATGCCCAGCTACAACAACACGACCATCAGCAGATACAGATACCTTTTGTGCAGCATAGAGGCAGCCGCTGTCTGTTCATCAGAACCCATTGTGTTCAGCGGTTTGTCTAAAAAGCAAGGCAGGCCTGTGAGATGAAGGCCTGGTAAGAAGAGTGGCAGTGGTTAGTCATGGTGTCTAAAACAGCTGACAGCCTGACCTAATCCTCCCCCACAGACAGGAAGGAAGAAGAGTGTACCTTCTGGCGATCTGAGCTGTGGTCTCTGAAAGACGAGTTGTTTTGTGTTCAGCGAGCGGTTCGTCTTTGGGCAAGCAGTAGGAAGGTTTGCTGAGAAACAGCATTGCTAAAGGGGAGATTTACTCATGTTAGTCTACAATTGATGTTAGCGCTGAGATTCCTCCAAACTGTTCCACTTCCTAAGTTAGAAATACAGCATGTTTTCACTGGAATTTTCACTTTACACATTCACTGTGTTTATAGTTAACTCAGCCTGTAAACACAGACACACATGGCTGAACTGGATAATCACACATATATTTATTCATTCACTCTGAGCCAGTGACCTCCCTTGTTTACTGTGGCTGTGGACGGTGGGTTAGAGACGGTTATAACGGGTCCCTTACAGATTCACACATTGTTAGATTCACACCTTCCATTATCCTCGAAAACCATCATATCACCTTCGCCGTCTCAAGTGCTCAAGGCTTGTTTATGTTGAAGAATTCATTTACAGCTACTGAGTCACAGCAGACCACTCCATCTGTGAATTTCCATCCCACGAGCCTTTTTATTTATATTGCTGCTGTATAGAGGAAGCATTAACTGAAAATCAAGTCCTGCAAGTCCAAGCTGCATCCTGTTCTCTTGCACTACAGACCCAATTAATCATATGTATATTATTAATATGCATAATAAGCAGATGCATTAATAAATATGCATATGGTTATTATTAACATTTCCTTTAGTATTACGAGTTGCCACCATATCTTATACACTTAATATACACTATTAATGACTGTCTATAATACCTGTTGTGGTGGTCCCAGGGAATTTAAAGCCAAATGGGAATTTGGTCTTTATGCTATTCAATAGTGATATATGATGTTGTGTAGATATCATATGTGATATGTCTTTAATCAGTACAATTTGAAGTACAATAGGACAAATTTAACATTTGGAATTGGTTGAGACGAAACATTATTGCAAGTTGTATAGAACATTCAAAAAATATTACAGTTTACCTTTATGTCTCATCAAACCACTATATTTCTGTCAATAGCCATGGCAGGAGTGCTGTTTCCTTATTCATGCCTTGCTCAGTGGAGCTTTACAATAAAAATTTAAGATGTCATAATGGAATTTTGTATTATTTATGATGCATTGTAGCCGACTGTGGCGTTGAACTACAGATGGCTCTAGGCTGGAGGAACACTGTCATACTCCAGTTTAGCAGACAATGTCTGTAAAGGCGGTGGGCTTTCAAAGTCTCCCACGAGGCAGCATCTTTATACACCCACCCCCCTGCAGCTATAGGTGACAGCAAGAGAGAGACAGAGAGAGCAAGAGAGAGGTTAAGACCATAATTGGTGGTCTCTCCTGGTCCCTGGAAGTGGAAGGCTCCAGGGATGCAGCTTTAGCAGGCGTAATGATGCCTGTAAGATGAGACAGGATTTGACTGCAAACCCCCCCACCCTTGCTCAAATCCCCCACTTCCTCCGCTCTGACAGGAGAACCCACGCAAAGCAAACCGCCGGTACAGGGACACGCAATGTACTCACAATATGGCAAACCATTAATCTTCTGTCCCATTGTAGGAAGTCCCTACACCTGCCATCAAGTTTTTAGATTAGTGAAAACTTCTTGCATTAAAACTGTATGTTCAAGGGACGTGAGACAGGGTGAGCCCAACCAGTCACCTATTTTGCCTGGGGTGTCCATGTTAGTGCAGGTCTGCAGGGTTGTTTTAGGTGCTGGGATGTGATTTCTCATTATGGCCTGTCTCTTCACCTCCGCTCACCGATTATATTTATTTGTCCGTATGTGTGTTTAAGTCAGTGCGACTTTGAGAAAGTGTGCAAAATTGCATGTTTGTGTGTGTACATGTTTGCAGAGCACTCTTGGCGAGTTCAGCACATGTAAAGACGTCCTGCAGTGCAGCGTGGACTGGGTTACCTGAAACTGCTGCTGGTGTTCCAGTGGCCCATAAGTAAAACTTGAAAAATCCACCTGCCAAAATGTGTGTGTGTGTGTGAGTACACTCCCTCCCGCCCCACCACCTGGCAGCAGCATCATGTCCACACACACACACGCACGCACACACCTGCACACACCCCAGTGTGATTTATATATTTGCTCAGCCATGCGACTTAACCCTTTCACAAGCAACCTCAACCTTAGGGCACGTTACACTGCAAGCAGTAATATGCCCTATGCTCCGCATTCCCTGATCCTCCACACGCAGACTCACTCCTCCCCTCGTTAACTATAATTCACATCTGGCCTCCTTTAAAACAGGGTAGCTTATTGAGAAATGCAAAGAACAAGAACTATCAGCAGATTCCTCCTCACTTGTGCCTTGCTACAACCATCTTCCATCAAAATAGCAACATTTACAAGGAGTGTAAACAGACTGTAAGCAGAAATCCTCTGTTCCCTCCTATTTCACAGTTCAGGTATTGAACTTCCTGGATGATCGCAGCCTTTGTCAGACTGTAAAGAGCTGTGTAAACTGAGCTATAAGCCTCACAAACTATAAGAAACACTGTGAACCTTAAAGTCATGATGTGCATCAGCATCACAAACAGTATGTGTTGTCATCTAATATTTGAACCCCTAAGCATTCAGATGTCCATATGTGAGATTGGACACACAATCTGAAGTGCATGCATGCACACTCGCACACCCAGATCAATGGAGAGTGTCCATTAGTCTATACACCAAACATTGAGCAAATTGAATTAGTCTGCTTTCAGATGGCTCTAAAACATTTGTTGTCTAAGATCATAAATAGGACATTAAAATTCTTTTTTTATCTGCTCTAAAAGCAAAACTGCAGACATAAACAACAACTTCATAAAGAACATTTTTTCACTTTGTTGAAATGTGGCCTTCAATTAAATATGCCAATCGTTATCATATTCAAAATTATAACGCTGATTTATTACTTATTATAAAATCGATATAAGAATCCATTAATATGTTGTATGTTGTGATATAAGCTACTGCAGTGTGCATGATAAATATACATATATACATTTGACAAACCATTTTAAACCAATAAATAACAGCGACGTTAGGTTTATTTTACACTGCAGTGTTGACCTGTACACATCCTATCCACCATTCCTAAGAAAGGCATTTTATGGATCCTTCTTATTTTGTATATCATCTGTTTTAATTCCTAAATACTTAGCCTCAAAAACAGTGTAAATTCCAGACCTAATGTGTCAAGGTTCAGTATAGAAATGTTATTGGTTTTGAATTATTTTTGCACATGCTGGTATTAACACTGTACTGTATCTGTGTAGTATGTTAATGTTAGCATTTGATCCCTTCAAAAACAGCAAAAAGAAAGTGATGGAAAAGGAAAAGCTATGGAAATGTCCAGCTGTGTTTACTTACCCCCACCCCCCATCTCCATCTTATGTTTTTGAGCTTTCCGTCTCCTCGGTGGGCCGATCTCTGGCTCTCACCGACTGAGGAGAGCGGGTCTCTTACCATTCCCACGGAAAGAGTTGCCAAAGCAAATTTGGTGAGAGGAAATGGAGACCCTGCTCCCTTCCCAAACCTCCCAATCTCTTCCCTTTCCTTCTTCTTTTCTGAGTGTGTGTTTATGTGTGTGTTCTGCAGGGCCCCCAGGCAGCAGTGGCCTGTGGTACAAGTTGTTTGTTGCCCTCCTGCTCATTATTCTTTCTTTTTTCCATGCATATGTCCCTGCTGTCATGTAGCAGCTCATGCTCTAACTGAAGTTGTGAAACATCTTTGAACCTCGTCACCTTTAAGACCCATTAGATAGATGTGTGGTGATTTAGCTGAAAGTAAAGCTGCTTGTCCTCATTCGCTTTTGGATGTGCAGGAGTTTTATCTGAGAAATCTGCTGTTTGTTTGTCCGACTGTTTCCCTCTGTTCTGACTTGATCCTTTGCCACAAAACTGTTTATTCTTCTTACGTTTCTGTTCCCGTCTTCAACCCGTCGTTGCCTTTTTTTTCCCCTCCCTGCTCTGCCTCACTGTCCTTCCCTCTGTCTCACTGATGATGCTGTCCCTTTGGGACCGGGGGACTGATTAGGCCTCACTGTTACAGATTTTGTAACCGCACAGAGCGGACATCAAGAGAAACAGGAGAAATGTGTGTGGTCAGATATTTATACGTGCTGCTATGCAAACATTTTGGTCACTACCAAAAACAGCATGAATGATTTAAGATCTTTTTACAGTCTTTTGACTTAAGCGCAGACTCATTTCATTACATATTTGGGGGAATACATTTTCTGGCAGTTGTTGGTATGAGTTGCTTGCACATGTTTAACCTTTAGCCTAGTTGGTGACAGCAGTTCTGGGAGGTTTGTGCTCTGTTTTGTCTGCGAGCCCCTCTGGACCTTTCCTGGAAGCAGAGACCTCAGGAACAGCAGACTCTGCCATAAAATTTTCTGGAAAAAAAAAAAAATTCTCAAATGTAAATGTTGAAATAAGATGGAATTGGAAAATCAATTCTGCAGCAATATAGCGTCCGTCCTGGAAACCGCTGGGAGGTGACAGGAGAGTTTGCATACTGTGTAAGGAGAAGAAGCTGTTTTTGGCTACGAAGGTGGAAACAAACTGTCCTTTTGTTTTTCTTTCAAGTAGCAGGGGAATGCAGAAGGAGCTTCCCTGCAAATGGGATAAATGATGGGTTATGTGGGGAGAGGTGGTACAGGCAGGTACCACTGGGGCCTTCACTCTACATACACCTACCTGCCATTTATCTGCCACAGACACATGCACATGCACACAGTCCTGTGTTTTTGCCTGGCAGGTGTCACCGTCTGAGTCCTAAAGGCTGTGCTCAACAAGTTAACACTTGCTTTTTCCTAATTCCGAACATGATGCCAATAAATACCTTACTTTCCGTATGTGCTGAGCACTGGAGAAATTACTTTTCATTGTATCAAAGTGAATATTAGATGAGGTAATTTCCAGTGTAGTCAGCAAACCAGTTCATCTTGAAGTCAGAGCTGTGCCTCAGCATGACTGAGAACCAGACTTCTGAATAATAACATTAATCTGATCCTTTGCGGTGCCGCACTGCATTAGTGTGATAGTAGCTATGTAAAGTGTTTTTGCTATTTACTTCATTGAACACAGAGGCCCCATTGTTCTCTGTGACTCGTCAGCCAAAGAGCTGATGGTGGGATGAACTAGTGGCTAAAATTGGAGCCGTGCGTGTGTGTATGTGTGTGTGTCTATGTAACCCACAAACACAGAGTCGAGGAATCTCACTTGAGCGAGCAGCCTTGGCGTCTGTATGTTTGCACGAACACATTTAAACAAAGTTACAGGGAGAGGAGTAAATGTCATCGTGGCTGAGAAATTTGCATAAACAGGTGGTCAAAACTCAGACAACACAGCTCACCTTCGCAGATCTGCATCAATTCAGCAGACATAAATCCTGCACAGACCTCAGGGGAATCTAAAGTGCTACCTACAGCTGGTTTGTTTGCTCCAAGGCCAGCAGCTAATGAATTCAGCCTCGAACCTGAGTGTCCCCGGTCAGGGTTTTTAATGCATAAACAGTGGAACCACATGTTGTCTGTCACCTGTTTGTTTCCCAGCATATGTTGTGTTTTTGTGGCTGATGCTTTTTGAGGTGAACTAAGCTCACACTTTGCTTTCAGGAAGGGCCCCTCCCTTTCCACAACTATAGGCCCCTCAGTAAGACATGCAGTGAGGCCAAAGTCAGGTCAGAGGCAGGGTGCGGCTCCGTTCACCCTCCTGTGTAAAGAAAGAGCAAAGAAAACAGCTTGTTTGCTCTTTCATCTTAGCGTAGTCTGGGGGGGATGTAGGCTTTGGTAACCTGTTAAACACCATACCACTACAAGCTTTTTTGTCTCTACATGAGATTGTCCTGGGTAACAGTTTCAGCCCAGGACACTTTGTTTAGCCAGGCTTACTGCAGTTTCTCTCACACTTATTTTGCTTGCTTGCTTTCTCTGCAACTGGAATCTTGCATGTTTGTAGAGGACATCCTGTAATCTATGACACAGGAAATGCACTCAGACAGATAGACGAATGGAGTGGGGTGGAGGGTCTGAGGTCGATAGCGAGAGGAGGGGAGTGGCAGAAGAAATAACACAGGGTGGGGTGGGGTGGTGAGGTGGTGGGGATAGATGGGATGGCAGATTATGTCAAGAAACAGATTCTGAGTTACTGTCACAAGATCATCTCCAGTCAAAGCTGGAAGGATCTGGTGGCCTTTATTTTTGGCAACACTCCTATTTTGAACACTACAAGGTCTCTGCATGTTTCTTGCACGAAAACCTTCCTAAGTTACGAGTTACTCCTCAGCCTGGAGCTTGTTTCTGGATGAGCATCCTCTCAGCAGAATTCAACAGAAGTAAACTAAATTGGTTGCTTTATCTGACTGCTCGTATCTCTAATTAAGCAGAACCTAAATAGAAATGAATTAATCTTCTTTTTTTTTTTTTGTTGGACTATTCTCCAGTCTGTCATTTTCTACTCTCAGCAACTCAGTGGATGGAGTTTATTCAGCTGTACAAAACCTCTCCATGAACTCTCTCCTGACTAACTCATTTGTAGCCCACTGTGACCTTTGTTTCCTCAGTTTACTAGCTAACAGAAACAGCCCTTCTGGTTTGTTAAAAAAAGGTACAACAGAATAAAGAACTCAGTGTGTCTCCAAAAAGTACAGCTGATTTGGAACATCTCATGGATTCTTTCAGGTTTTTTTTTTTTGGTTTTTTTTTTAGCTGTGCCTCCCCACAGTGGGAACACTACAGATCTTCAAGAGTATTTCAGAATGTCCACAGCTGTGGAGCTCATAAAGAAACTTATTATTTAACTGCTTAAAGGTCAACGCAGTAAAAATGTGACAAAATCCATTTTAATCAGAAGTTTCACTTCCTCTGTTGCCTTTCTGCTGTAACAGTTATGTAAGTCTATCCATAGATTCCTCCTCAAACATGAGCTACTTGGATTTGTACTTTGTGGTCTAATGCACATTTATTTCACTGTCCTTGACATGGAAGCCCTGAACCTGTAGAATCAAGCTTTTTTTTTTTTTTTTTTTTTTTTTTTTTTTTTACCTCCATAAATATCCCTTGCAGGGTTGTCAGGGCAGCGAGACACAAAGAGCCTTTTAAGATTACAAAAATACAAAGCAGCAAAGATGATTTCACCAAGGTACAAGCATTAAGAAATCCAGTACTGTACATTGTTCACAAATACTATTCATAGCTTTTTGTCTCACTGACTAACACCAATGGCCTGCAGACAGAGGAAGTGTTCTGAAACTGGAGGTTTCAAAAGGCACAGACAGTCTTCAACCGTGAAGGCTGTTATCACCCCACCCATCCTGTCTTTGCCACACACACACAGAGCAAGACTAACAAACATATACACCCACATCCACTTGCCCAGACACGTGCTCATACGGATCCCTGCATGGGGCCCCCCTACGGCAGCTGAGACGAGCCTGCCACTCTCACCATTTCCACATATGCTGCCCCATGACTTGAGGTTTCATGAGTTTCTCATGCAGGGGATATTCCTAGCTGCCTTGTGTGAAGTAAGGGGCTGTAAATTAGCATTTGACAGATATTTCTTTCAACGGTCCAGTTCTGATATTTTGTGCCGCTGCTTGAGCAACACTAGTTCTTCACTTCAACGCATGGATAATAAAATGATATTTGACTTTTAATTAAAAAAAAAAAGGCTAGTGTCATCCCCAAGATACTATACTATATAATACTATACCCATGTGATACCAGTGTACAGATATTATGAGGTGTCATGTTCTGAGTGCAATGTGTTGTAGCTGAGTACATAGACAGCACGTCTAACACACACCACTGCTAATCGGAAAATCTTATCTTAGAAGTGTGACATCCTGTCTATGCTGTGTAATCCACACCGGATCATAAAGAGGGTGGGCTGCAAAGTGCATGCATGTGCACACACACACACAAATGCACACTCACAAACACGCACACTTGTACTTCTATTTTTGTGACATGATGCAGTCCCTCTTCCCTAAACCTAAAACTAAACCTGGTTCTAACCTGAATCCTCAAACAGCCCACTGAAACTGTGGAGACCACAGTCCTAAAATATCATGTCTGTAATGACTTTGTCCACACAACAATAAAAAGGCATATACACACACAGACATTTTTGTTTGTTTTTGAAGTGACTCCACCTTGTAAGTCAAGGGCTTATCAGCAGTGTACATGTGTATGAATGTGCACGCATCCATCTGTCAGAGGAGGTTTTCCCATGTTTTTATGTCAGACACCCTCAGCCACAGACCCCCATTCATAATGTTTAATCCCCATTTAATTTAGACTTAGGTCTTGTTCCACAGCATAGGTTAAAATGAAGCGAGAGATTGAGAGGCAGAAGGGGTTGACTTCATGAATTGCAGATGTTAAGCCAGGTTGTTGTGGTGAAGAGGGAACCGAGCCAGAAGGAAAAGCTTTTGATTTACCAGTCGATCTCCATTCCAACCCTCACCTGTGGTCATGAGCTTTGGGCAGTGATTAAAAGAACAAGACTGGTTGCCAGCCACCAAAGTGATTTTCACTGTAACCCAGCCCTGCGTAAGTGTCAGAAAATGAATGATGGATAGAAGGAAATATGGATAATTCCAGGGACCCCAAAGGGAAGATACGATGCATTCTAATGAAATAATTCCAAGCAAATCTAATTATAGTCAAATTATGCCACTCTTCATTTTTGCACAGGACCCCCTCAAATTAGCCCAGGGGCCTTTGGGATCCTGTGCCACAGACACCACCAAGCCACATTTACAAAATAGGAATTCCCAGTCTGGCTCATTGTTCACCTATCTAGACATGTAGATGTTTTCCCTCCCTGAAGCCCCGCCTACTGAACCCCACAAGCTCAGTTGTTGACCCATTAGCAGGGTCAGATCCTACTCTGATAGAGAGCTGTGGTGCTGGCAAGTGGTAAACCACTCTCTGGGCTTATCTGCAGGCACTAATCTCTTACTTACGAGATAGTCTCGTCTAACATCACGAAAAGAATAGTCCTAGTCATAGAAGCAGTGGCACTTGATGCTATGGAAAATAGCTTGACACAGTGCCAATTAAGACAGGCAATGAGAGAGCATCTAACCCCATTACAAATAACCACCTGTTGACACCACATAGGGGGTGTGTGAGACGGCGACTTCTGCCCACACCTGCACACTGTGACAATTCACTGGCAGAACTCTGAATTTATGAGGTAGATTGTCAGAGAAAGAATTTGAGACTGCGAGTCCATGTCTGAGTGAATACATATATCCCATCTAGAAATATTGTTGGTTTGAGCGAGGCAGACCAGACCTGCACTCGAATGCAACACACTCACATTCACACTTATGGGACATTTAGAGTCACCAACCAACTGTGGAGGAGAAAACCCACACAGACACAGTGACAAAATGCAGACCACAAAAAAAACTTCCCATTTTATATTTATGTCCGTATTTAACGGCGTATCTGTAAGATCATGTCGTCTGAAAGATCCTTGGAAAGAAAGTACTTCGGTGTTATAAATCCAGACACAGGAATAAACGGTTTTTCTAGCATATTTCCTACATAAGACTCATATAAAGTAGGCTAGTCTCTCTTTCAATCCAGAATGCATTGCAGTTGCTCAGTTTGTGTGTGTTTGTGTGGCAGTTAGTGACAGCCACAGCGTGGAGAGGCTGAGGTCATAGCCACAGAGCCAGCCTAACGGGGGGAAGAGAAACAAATCCCTACTTGTCTGTCTGTATGGGTATATCTGTGTCTGACAGACAAATAAATACACAAAACACACACAGAAACACACTGCCCCAGTCACCTCTTGCCTCCTCTCTTGGCTGCCCATGAGCAAACACACCTAGCTGTATTGGGCTCTTTGTGTGGCAAGTGTGTGACACACTGCCGTAACATTGATTTGTGGGTGTGTGGGTGTGTGTGTGTGTGTGTGTGTGTGTGTGTGCAAGTTAGTAACCCTAAAACAACTTCCCCATCCATACAAACACACACACACACACACACACATACAGTCCACACAAAGTCAACACCACATCTACATTTAAACACACTCACACTTCCAGTTATCAGACACCTCTGGCACACACACCATTATTGGCCTGTCTGACACTATTGGAAGCATTTTCAGTTCACTGACATTTTAGTGCAACAGCCCTTAGCCAGCTGCCAAGTGAGCAACATGTGGTGCATTTACATCACATGGGAAATAATCAATCTGCATGTGTTTGCACATTCAAACCTGTTTAAAGTAGTACAGATTGTTTTCAGGCTTGTAAACTAAAGGGATTGTGTGTGCACAATCTAAAATTGTGATTTCTGAATTTATAATAGAGTAACCTTCTTGTTTTTTTATATTCCTTCTTTCCTTCTAGACGTCTGATCCCATCCCGATCAAAAGGGCCAAACATGAAGACTTCCCAACGCAGTCCCTGCTGACTGACAAAGAGAAGCAACATGACTGGCTACAGTCGCTGTCCTCCTCTAATAAGGTTGGTGTCGCTAAGCTCAGGAAGGCGATGTGGTTGATGATAATGTTGCATGGCCCATGAGATGAGATGTCATGTAATATTATACAGAAGTTTTCAGACGAGGATAGCGCTTAAATTTAGACTTGGCAAGCGGTGGTAACGGGGAAACTGCAGAAGTCCCGAGCCCCGTGGACTCACTTGCTGAGATGGAGCAAAGTTAGCGTAACAGAATATAACCACAACGTAATGATGGATATCCTCGACATTCCCTAAAACATCTACTACGGAGATATACGTGTTTCAAACTGTTAATCTTCATAGAGACGCCTCTAGAGTCACATAACACATAAGCATGATCACTTACGGCAACAGGTGTATTCAGACCCTTTGATCAATAGACTACATGTAAAAGCCTGCAAAATTTTTGACTTGTATTTTCTATGTTATCACTTAATTTCTTCAGGGGCTCAATTGCATCCAACCCAGACAGAGACCCTCAGCATTCAGGCCCTGGTCCCCCCACATTTCTGCTGGTGATAAGGAGCCCTCTAATCACCCCCTGGCCCTGCTGAGAGACAGGTGAGCCCTGCACATGACAACCAGATCCAAAATCGAAGCAAAAAGAATTTAACTGGCTTCAAAAGGAAAATTACAAATTAAATCTCTGCACTCTAACAAAAGCTTTTTTCTGCGAGAGATGACTGCCATTTTGTACAGCTCGGTCCGATTGAGCTCCCAGCATGCTCTCTCACTTGTCTGGGTGGGTTGGTGTCACAGGGGTCAAGTCTGACTGTACCACAGCCTCCCACACGCCACCATTCACACTCATTTGACACACATACTGTAGGCACCCACTTGGCATGGTGCTGCCTGTGCAGGCTGCACCATATCACAGTTGATCTGGCCCAATTTCTCTTAAAGTGGGAGGAAAGAGCTGCAGGCACTTTCTTTGAACATTTCTCTAGCCTGGTTTGTTAGAGTGGACCGTATTTGCTTTGTTTACTTGCATGCAGAATTCAGCTATTGTTATTAAAGAAACCCTTATTTGCATGTAAACATCATGAGACATGTGATTAAACTGTCTTGTCTCTTCTTAGCTTCTACAACTACAAGAGCCTAGAGAATGCTGTGGCCCCCAATGTCGCCCTCACACCGCTGCCCCTGGGAAAGGTGGGGCCCATGTCCCCGTCAGTACCCACTACCTCCCATCCAAGTGGAGGGGAGCCCCCAGGTGAGGGTGCCAACTCCAGGCCTCGCAAGAGAAGAGCCACAGGGGAGCTCCCTCCCCCAGCCCCAGAGGCTTCCTGCCCTCCACCCTCCTCTGGCAGCATGCTCCCACCAGCTCAGGAGGACAAAGACTCTGAGGTGGAGATAGAAGTAGAGAGCCGTGATGAATGTAAGGACAGAACTCAATCAAAGCAACTAGAACTGTGCAAATTCATTTTTATGTGGTTCGTTACAAGACTCCTAGAACATCCTCTCTTCTTTCCCTTGTCTCTCCCAACAGTCACTTCATCCCTGTCCTCCCTGTCATCACCATCTTTCACCTCATCCAGTAGCTCAGCCAAGGATCTGAGCTCTCCATGCACCCAAGGCTCCATCTGCACTGTCACGTCGGTGGAGGGCGTCGCCCCTGCAGCTGTGACTTTCCCAGTCCCTGTGATTCCTTCGGAGCTGGGGCTGGAGTCTGAGCTAGAGAGCCTGAGACAGGCACTGGACAGCGGACTTGACTCCAAAGAGTCGAAGGAGAAGTTTCTGCATGAGATTGTTAAAATGAGGGTGAAGCAGGAGGAGAAGCTGGGATCAGCCCTGCAGGCTAAACGCAGCCTCCAGCAGGTAGAATTCCATTCATGTCATTGTAAGAATATCTTGGCGTTGAACAGGAATTACTTGTTTAGCATCTTTACTGGTGCCAAGTGATACAACTTTTATATGTGCGCCTTAAGGACACAGAGCTAAGACTGAGATGTGTTCAGTCGAGCCTGGCACAGAAAGCAGAAGCACAGGGAAACTGCTCATTAGTATTAGAGTGATCATATTATTAACAATAAATATAAAAAAAATTACACCTTCCAGCTGTTCCAAAGCCAGCACACAGAGCTGCTGACTTACACTCAGATCACATGACAAATGTTGAATTGACTGATTTTAACACTTTCCTCAAATTCCTGCAATAAAAGGACAAAGGCTTTAAAAAAAAAAAGTAGAGTTGGACTAACTTGAGACAACATTTGACGTGAACCCTACTCGACTTCCATTCGCCTTAAAACAACTTTCCCAGTTTAAGAGAGTTTAAAAGGATTTTGAATGTGTTTTCATGTCTACCACATACAGGAGCCGTTTAACCCAAAGTAACCTCTGTGTCATTCAAGGCTGCCAGTCAGTCAAGTGTGTCTATGTAATTCTATACAGAAGCTGGTTGTGTTTGGCAAACAATTGACTAGCACACACACAGTAAACAAATAATGACTTACAAATACGCTTCCTCTGTTGCTCATAGCAACAGCCACATATCAGTGATATCTGTATTTAGATCTTTAACCCTGGAGATCAAGTGTCTGTATTCATTTAATTGTTCCCATTATTGCTGAGAAAATGGGATTTCCCCAAGCGCCTCATCACAAAGGTTCAGTCTTTTGAAATGAGACTAGACAGAAACTTTTCAAAGTTGGCAAACTGTAAAAATTACTCGAGATTATGCATCAGAATGCAGAAGTGGACTATCAGTGAAATTAACATGAGTTGGCAAGTGATAATAATGACAGTGGATGTTGCTGCAAAGGGAAAGGCCAGACTTCCATTTTTATTTTATTTTTGGTCCTGGACTGACAACAAGAAATTGCAGACGAAGGACTCGATGTGGGGTAGCAAACACAAAATGCCTCCATAGGAAAACAAATGTGATTTCAGACCACTTTCACTTTCTGTAGGTGATTAGAGGAGCAGCACTGATGTGCCTAACCTACAATCTAAATGAATTGTAGTCTTACTTTAAACCAACATACTTGTGTGATTCCTGCTGCGTTTAGCTGAACTAACACTAACCCTGATGGTACTGAAAGAGTTCTTATGTAAATCCCTCACAGAGTAAAGGGTGTGGATGGGGATTGTTTCTTTCACCCTTCTTTGTAGGAACCAACAAAGCTCGTCGACTGACATGCTTGTCTTAACTGCTAAGTTCCCATGAGAAGACTATGGGTGTGTTACTACAACACACACATACTTACACTGTTTCAGTGATTCAGAGGAAGGAAACCTCACTTGTGTCAGCCCACATGTTGCCCTAACCCCTGACTTGGCTCAGTGTAAACACTGACATAGACACTGCAGCTTACTGTCACAAGTTACCGCTCTTGGACAGATCTAGATCTACTCACTGGTGCACACAATGATTACATCAGCACGAAGGGGTGTTTCATTTGTTCAATGATATGTTGCTGTTATGTAATATATTATTATAATATAACTTTTCTTCAGTGTTAACCTCTACTTTCTCCTTTTCCCAGGAGCTGGAATTCTTGCGGGTGGCGAAGAAGGAGAAGCTGCGGGAAGCGACCGAGGCAAAGCGAAACCTGAGGAAGGAAATCGAGCGTCTGCGGGCTGAGAGCGAGAAGAAGATGAAGGAAGCAAACGAGTCGCGGATGCGTTTGAAGCGGGAGCTGGAGCAGGCCCGACAGCTGAGGGTCTGCGACAAAGGCTGCGAGGCCGGACGCCTTCGCGCAAAATACTCAGCACAGGTCGGTTAGCGGACATGTTGACATAGCTTGTGAAAGGTTCAGGATTGGTTTCAAATCTTACTTTGGGCCTAAAATTGTTAAAGATGAGCTCAAACGTAATGAATCTGTTGATGATACATTTGAGAAACATGGAACACAGGTAGAAATGAAGCCGAGCAAGGCTGTGCATGTAGACAGACACAGTCAAGTGTGTGTAAATGTGCTGGTAGAAAGTCTAGACGATTATGTCCACACCCTGTGAGTAATTGCAGCATTTCATGGTTTCACTGTTTCGAACACTGACAACGTCAGCAGAGCAGAAGGCAAGAAAAAAAAAAAAAATCACATTTCCTCTTCCACAGTCAAAAATAAATGGGTGTAGTTCCAAGTGTACAGACATTTGATAAGTCCCCCACTGAAAGGAAACAGGAAGAGATGTCGACTTCCCTCAGGCACCATGGGAAATGCAGATTAGACAAAACAAGAGGGAGGTTATGCTCTCCAGCTGTGCCTGTGTGCCTCTCTGCAGAGACTGCAGTCGTCCTTGGAAGGCTGTCATTAAGAACAATGTTTTAGACATTTATGTTGCTGCAGCCTGGACCTTGGACAGTAAAAATGGCAGGTTTACAGAAATAAAATAAAATATGTGTCTTGTTTCACACAGGAGATGGTGGTTTTTAGCCCAGTGGTTTGAAAAACAGACCAAGTAACTTTAACACTGCAGGGACAAAGAGGGATTGAATTTAATAGAAGCACTCCAACTTCTGCCCTCTCATTCTGTTGGGCACATAGATTGAGTGGGGAAGACTCTCCTCTTGCAAGCATTTATGTCTCAGGACATCCAACGGAATTTTTTTCACTGCAGAGTCAGTGTTGTGAATGTTAAAAATACTTTGACAATATATTGTGGCACCCATGTAATTTAGGGTTAATTCTTTCTGCAATGATGAAAACATGAGCCATCTCTGTTTTTTAAGGTTTTTGTTTTATTTAGTAGCTACAATTTAAAATTAAAAATGAAAAAGCAGTTATGGTAACGCTCTGTAGCATGTAAACTGGCACATGAATGAAACAGTTTCATGTTCCTGCAGTCAGATCTGCTCTGCTGTATGATTTCAGCAGTTCTCTCCCATGTGTTTTCCAGATTGAGGACCTGCAGATGAAGCTGCAGCACGCTGAGGCTGACCGTGAGCAGCTCCGAGCTGACCTGCTGCAGGAGCGGGAGGCCAGGGAGCACCTGGAGAGGGTAGTAAAGGAACTACAGCAGCAACTCTGGCCCAAATCCGACAGTGACAAGGAAGGGACACCCAAGGACCACCTAGCTGATAACTAATCCAGCAGCCCATCTGACGGCTCAACCATTCCCCCTGACTCCATGATCCCCAGCAACATCTGCCCAACTTGGACAACAAGCACACCCAGGAGTCCTGGGCTGGCCACTTCACACCACTGCCCATCATGCTCACCCTCCATAACACAAAAAGAAAAAACTCTCACCCTCTGACCAGAGACAGAGAGGACTTGCATCCATCAAAAGTCAAGTGATTAGTTTCCTTGGAAAATGACTAAAAACAGCAAAGTGTAATGCTGCAACGAGGAAGCACGCATCCCTAAACCAAGCACTGACTTGCACCTTCCAAACTCAGAACTGAAAACTGGATCGCAAGAGAGGAAGGAAAACAGATGTATAGCACAAAATATGTGTGCCTGTGTGTTTTCTGACAGAAAAATGAGGTGAGACTATTGGACAGGCATCTGTGATAGGAAATGCGAAAAGATGATCATATCAGAGATACACAGCTGTTGAGAGGTGTTGCCACCAGGGGGGCAGGGCTCCTACTTGTCCCACACATCCCCCGAACATGTATCCACCACCGTCCCTCACCAAGACGAAGACAGAGGATTTTGAAGACATTATAAGCTATTTAAGAGACTACATAGCGATATGTTAAAAAAAAAAAAGGACATTCTTTGTTTCTTTGTGCTATTGGAGTTTGAAAATATAAAATACACAAATAAATTAGAAAATGAACGAAACAAGCAAATGAACTTTCCCCACAGTGCCACCGTGGGTTAGTTGGTCTTTCAGGAAGCCATCGCAGTCCACTTAGGGGAAAAGCATCACAATTGAAATTTAAGCAACCTACCTTTTAATTCTGTCACTGTTTTATAAGAAATCATTTATTTCATGTGCTTTTTAACATTTGGGTCAAAACCCGGAAGTCTTTATCTTCTAAAGATAAAATGCTCCAGATGTGAGTGTGGCCTTGTTTTCCTTGTCTTGTAATGTTTGAGTGATGAGAGTCGGCATGTTTTAACTGCAGTTGACACAAGAACCATCTTCTATAAAATCATAGTGGGCTGGATGGAGCACCCTTGGCAAGAACCAGAAAATGTTCATTTTAATTAAATTAAGGTATGTAAATATACAGTAAATATATGTTGTTTTTTTTTTTTTTACTTTACAATAATGAATCGCACTTTGTCATAACAAAATACTGTTATAATGCATTGTACTCCCACTATTGTCTTCAATCTTACTTTGAAAGCATCATCTTATACATGACTGCTACCATATAAAACCAGTAAGCATTTTGTTGATTATATGCATCTTGAATAAATATGTTGTTCTGTTTTCTTAAGGCAAAGTATTGTAAATAAATGGAAAGTAAAAAAAGGCTCTACCTGTTGCTTGCTGATGCAGTCTGGGATTGTTAGAAAGCTTTTTGGCACCACATTCTCTTATCTTGGTCCTATAATTAACGCAAAATGTGTCTCCAGCACCCAGGTAAAACTCGAAATTGGAAAAAAAAACTTTGTTAAAAACATGCTGTATGTCAGTGAGCTGAACAGTTATAGGAGCCTGAACAAAGAGTCACATGGTCGGGGTTATTAATCGGTTATTAATCACCAGGCAGAGGGCATAAATCTGCCATCACACAGTGGGTACAATGCAATCAGAATGTACATGGTGTTAATGCTAATTTTCTTTTGGTTTGTTGATGTTTTAAATGTGGAGATATTTTATTGCTTGTCTGTTATGTTCACTTTTTTCAATAGAAAACTCATATTTTCTTTATGCATGAAATTTGAGAAAGTTTGCCATACATATAGTCAGTTATTGGGCATTGATACTGTACATGTAAGGGTTTTATTGTGTTATGCAATATAAAGCAAATTGTCTTATTTACAAGAGGAAGAAGTAACAAAAAAAACAAAAAACAAAAAAAAAAAAACAAGTCATAGATTGTTCCGAAGGAAAAAAAAAAACTTCACACTTGCAAAAAACAAAAGATGGAAAAAAAAAAAAAAAAGAAACGCAATGCTGGACAACCTCAAGTGCCTGGATGTGGGCGAAAGGTTTCCAGATTAGGAAAACTGATGATGAAGCTGTTCAGGTGGGGCCTCTCATCAACTTCCTGTTTGCAGGTTTCAAATTAAAAGCTCAGCAGGTCTCCCTGGCTCAGCAGGTCTTTTTATCAGTATTCCTAAAACCAACCAGTTTACAAACTGTTTTTCAGTGCAGAGAACAACCGAACAAATGCTAGACGCTTAAGGCTTTTTTTTTTTTTTTGAATGAGTGCTTTTTTTTTTTTTCATTTGAAATCAATGATATGCATGTTGAAACAATTTTTATAGAAGCTCTTGAAAAGCCACTTGCTTCAGTGAGTTGTTACTTTGGGTTGTATATAAAGACTTAACTGTTTATTCCCAGTTTGTTGACTTGTCCTGGGGCGAACATGTCGAGGATAATAAAGAGGGCATTATGTTGAAAGCCCATTTCTTATCCAATATTACTGATGTGGCTCAGAACGACACTGTGTCTGCAACTTTGGCAGACCTAAAAATTGGTACATTTTGTAGTTGTTTTTACACTCAAAAGAGTTGATAGCCTATATGTAGTTTACTTTTACTCATGGTTTTCTACAAAAGAAGGGAGACAATAATGACATTGGCTCTTCACTCTCCCATGCAAAACGAAAAAAGCTGTTTAACAACATCTTGTTTTCTAAAGAAGAATCCTTTTGCTAAATAATTGACAGCAAAGCAGCAATAACAATCCATATTAATAGTCAAATACTAGCCAGTGTGACGATTTGAATACGAATTTACAAATGTAAATATTTTTTTCATTTACAATATTGTATAATATATGTACATGGTGTTTCCTTTTACAAAAAGAAATCTTTTCTTACAATAGCTGTCTTGTTTTTGCTTCTTTTTTTGAATTTTTGTGTTTTAACGGAGATGTTTCAAAGCAGTTCATGCAGTGCGTAAGAGAATATTCCCTACATAAACATGTTGCATTTCTTTTTTTTTTTTTTTTTTTTTACTGTAGAGTCTTTATATTGAATGACTTTTTCACCGGTTCATATATTTTTACCTGTATGTTCAGTATCAGATAGCAGACCTACAGTATGTTTATGCCAACTTGCAGATTGTTTCCCCCTCATCCTCATGTATCTTTTTAGCCCTGTGCTGCTGCTAATACTATATAAACCTTACAATTCTAGAAATATTTTTATGTAAGAGGTAAATGTAAGTGTTCCCATTTATTAATGCCACATATACAGTATGAAAAAAAAACAAAAACAAAAAACGCTTGGCTTGTTCATCTATCATCCCGTTTCCCTCATCTTTTCACGCCGTTTTCCTCATCCCTCCTCCAACAACACCCTTCCCCTTCTCTCACGACACGGACTATATTGTAAAGTAAAGGACTTTATGAGATTATGTTTGAAAATAGCTATGCTTATATACTACAGTGACTGAATGTACAGTGTATAGATGCATTACCAGAAATAAAGTTGTTTGTCCAGATTGAATGACTCACTTTCATATTTTTTGTTTGTTTGTTGAACAAGTTAAACCCTATTATCCTGCACATACTGCAGACAGAGCGCTTTCTTTTTTCTTCAGGTCACTACAATAACACAATATCACAGTTCAACTTAAGTATTTGTTATCTAAGGAAGGGCCTTTGTGCCATTTTTAATTTTGCTTTTTAAGAATTGTGAATAAGGAAAATTACAGACATTTCTCTCAGTTGTATTTAAATTAACAATTTGGCTCAAAGCGACTCATAAGTTTGATGAACTGACCAACCATTACTATGGTTCCAGTTCCAAAAACATACTACAACTCCCATAATGCAATTGAACAATACCACCAGACGTTATTCTAATGTTGCAGGATTATTTTGACTTGATTTGTCAGTGCTGGCAAATTTGCAGTCTAATGTGTTACCATATGGGTGACACTGAGTCCTCATTGAAACAGCCATCCATCATCTATGCTGCTTATCCTACACTGGGTTTCTGGGGGATCGTCAGAGACAGAATCCAAAGTCACCAGTTAATCTAACCTGCATTCGTTTGGAATGTGGGAGGAAGACACAGGGAAACCCCCCCCGAAAAACTCTGGTTGAATGGCTTTCAAACACAGTACCTTCTTGCTGTGAAGCACCACAGCTAACCGCTACTTGACCACACCAACATGCAAAGAAACAGTGGAGATGATTGGGGATTTCCTAGAACTTTGAGGGAAAAGATGATCGATACCACTAGCAGAGAGCTCAGGATGAGGTCTTACAAAGAGTGAGACTTGTTTTTCATTTTGTTATGACTAGGAGAGGTTTTGTGCAGACAAATATGAGCATTGTTGCTTCTGAGGCTCCGAATATTTATGGGCTGCAAAGACAAAGGAAACAAATCTCAAACAAGTTGGTTTCAGCTTCCCAGGCTCCAATTACAGCATTCAGAGGATAAAAACAGCAAATAAAAACAGCTGGGTACTCTGAGACAATAACATACCAAAATGGAAAATATATTAATGTGTTATGTCAGATAATACAGATGGTAAAAAGTGAAATACATGCAGAGCTGACCCAGTGCAGCACAGAGACCAGTTTCCAGTGTTCCAAAACAACACTAAACATTCTTCTCCTTTTACCCTCTCATTTGCTTTATGTACACAGATATGGTTTTAGAACAGCTGCTGGAAAACCCACCATAATTACTGTGAAAACAGCAAAAAGGGAAAGATGGACTGCAAACACTTAACTAGAAAGGAATGTACTCTAGGTCCCAGGTTCACGCCCTGTCAGCAATTCATGTAAACATTCATTAGTGTGTACACACATACACACGCAGCCATGTTACACAGCCGTTTGTGTACAGTTCAGGTTAGCAGCAGGCTCCTCAGACTGAGATGCTACTTTCGTCTGTTCTATTTCAGCCATAAACTCCACAACCAGGCTGTGAGATGCTGCACTGACACACAAAAACATCATCACAACAAATTGTTAGCTGGAAAAGTCTGCTATGGTCTAATTACTGCTAATTAACACTAAACAGCATGTACATATGAAGCTGTTGGGAATGTTGGGAATTTTGCAACTATTTGGTCATAACCAGAACAGAAAACAAATGAAGGAGATTATTCCACTGCATCCTGAGAGGAACATGGTGACGCATCAAGTGGCTGGATGATGGAACGTGTAAACCTGAACCAAAGATGTCAGTCTGGTGCTCCCAGAAGAAACGCCAGGCATGACTTGAGCCGCTGGGAGTTTTCCTGTGGAACCATGAACAAAACTTTGAACCAATCCAGTACACATGGAGTTATGTCCCTGCTGTTTCAAAAATAACCACACATCAACTTGACCTGAGCTCATTATTTTGTTTGCAAAATACAGATGATCGCTGGTAAAGTAAACGACATGAGTGATAGTAATGAAAATGCTAAAACCAAGAGATGGACTTTCCATTGTCGTCGTCAGCTGTACTGCTCTGAGCAGAGGAAGGACACTCTGAATAACAATCAAATAACAGCAGATTGCTTACGTCTGTCACATGACAACACCAAAGGTAAATATTCAGTTGTCATCCTTGAAACTGCACCGTGACTCAGACAGTGTGTAGTCAGATCAACCTGCAGGTGGACTGAGGAGGCCTCCTGAACGTGTTTATCTGCAGTGACCTAACTCCTGAGGGAAATGTCCTGCAGGCTCCAAATGACAAACTGTACAGTCATGTCACTCGTCTCACTGTCAGTCAGACAAAAACATCAGAGCATCAGCTGTGACACACAAACTGGACTTCATGCTTTCTGCATAAACTGCAGTATTACTGAAATGATTTCAGCGCTGCCTGTGCATTCAACACAAGTGAAATACTGCCATTCTTTGTCCCTATTGTGTTGCCTTTTTTTACTTTGTTGTGCATGTGGGTTTAATGCTGCTGTTTCTGTGACCCTGTAGGAAGAGATGTGCTCATTCGGCCTGCTGTGCCCAGCCCTTAAACTAAAGTTGAACAAAAAATAAAAATCCATAAATAAATGTCTTTTTAGTTTTTGTTACCAAAATTAAAAGTAACACAAATGAAATGAATAACAATAATTTATTCTTTCATATCTAAACACTACTAAACAAAAGCCAAAATTAACACTGTTTAAAATGCACTGGGAATGAGATAAAGGTCAATCCATTGACCCAGAAAAATGCATGACTAAGCAGTGCTAACAGCAAAACTCGAATGATTTTTTTTTTTTTTTTTCGCTTTCCACGGGAAAAGTTGTCTCCTTAAGGCTCGAATGCGGCTGCATTGTGATTGTGGCTCCGCCTGTACAGTAAGTGAACAGATGTTGGCTGGTTGGAGGCAGCTCTCTGGATCAGTCAGTGTGGTGTGGGCCAGGCTGTCAGACAGCTCTCAGCTCCTCTGCACCAGCAGCAGCACCACACAGGACTATTGACTGACCCAATTACTGCAGTCACATGAGGAAGAACGCCCCGCAGTTAGCTCATTAGTCTCTGGAGTCTCTCTGCAGATCTCTCAGTCTTACTCTGCCTCCATGTCTCCTGCTGGGTTCTAATGTACAGTCAATTACTAAGTCATGTTTAATTCATTTAGTACATTTTGAAGATTTTTTTTAATGAATGGTGGGATCAGCATTAGCATGTCTTTCAGGTATGTTTTTATGCAAGAAAGATGCAGTGAGACAAAGTGGACAAAATAATAATAATCCAATATGACAACAACACAATACAGGGCTGTAATATTTTCCATACACACCCTAAATTTAAGCATAAAACACTGGTACAGAAAAGAACAAACAAGAAACTACTGAGAGCTGGAAACACTTGAGTGTTGTTGCGACAAAATCTGATGGGGCAAGAAGCACAGTGAGCCAGGTGGGCTGAGACTGTATCTGAAGTACTTCAGTTTGAGAATGTGTCTTCTTAAACAGAAAATCTGTGTGCGCAGTGGATCAGTGCAGTCATCTGCAAATTATAATGGATGCTATTAAGACATCATTTGTGTCATTATCGTAGCTCGTGCTTTGTCTTCCAAACAAGTTTAACTGACCTTGTTTCATTCGTTGCATGCCTTTCCCCGCCCAATTTTTGTATGACATTGTCAAATGTTGTATGATCAGCGCAACTGACACAATGAGGACAATCTCACTATTAACGATATAATTGAGGCCAAAACTATAATAATCTGGGATGTATGGAGTCAGAGAGAACATCCACATCAAGATAGTGAGAAGAAGCTCCTACTGCTGCCTTTAAAAGTGACATGTCTGTTGTCCTTTTTCTTTCTAGGTTCAACTACTCTAACAGTGTCTCTGCAGCTGATTTAACACACTGATAGCTAGAAGAAGAGAAAGGACCATATCAGTTCAGGTCTGAGATCTTTACAGTGGGCTCCTGTGTGTCCAAAATGCATTTTAGGGCCATTAAAGTTCTGACCTGCTTTTTCATAAATCTAGTTCAGGGATCTTTGTTTTATATCTTGTTCTCTGACTCTTTCTTCTCCTATTTTATCTGTTTAATTCCATTTCAGATTAGTCTCATCTATTTTATTGAAATGATTTCAAATCATTTTCATATGAATCTTTTTTTTAATTGCCTAATTGCCTTATTAATGCTATTTTATGTACAAAGTCCCTTGAATTGTAGTAGAAAGGTGGTTGTGAACACTAACTGAATATAGTAAACAAACAATTAAAGGATTGGATTAGATTTATGTTAATTGATAAACATTTGTAGAAAATGTTACTTACTAAAAAGCTTTATTTTTCAGGTGTTAGGGGGTTAAGACTACTGTGCAATTTTCCAGTAGTAATATGTTTACTTTAGAAATAGAAGCTGCTGCTGGGGACCTGTTTTCACCATTGCATTTTTTCTAATGGGGAGCGTGATGCTGATATAGTGCAGACAAATGGCAGAGTGAAGTAATTGTACGTTGTCAGTAAATGATACTTTAGCATCTTATTTACAATTTCATTTGCATAATTTAGGGCATGTGTTGATTCTGTTTATTATTATGTTATTCCACCCTGAAAACTCACACACCAAATACAACCGACTTGACCTTTCCCCTTTCCCCTCCTGAATAGGCACTTCACTGCAGCCTAATGGACTCGTCTCTCACTAACATTCACACACACACACACGCACGCACGTACACACACACATACACACACACACACACACAGAAAGGCCACAATCAGCCAGTGCAGGTCATTGCCCCCTGGGCAGGTTTAATATTTATGAGTTTCTGCAGCATTTTACTGTCTGCTTGACAAAAATGATCAGCATCTCAGGGAGTGAGGTCTGTCAATCCAGCAACTGCCATCATGGCCAGTTCTGCTGGATGTCACTGTGAGATAGCCAGTGGCTGGGTTTATCCAGCCAAAGGATAAATCAACCTGGATCCAGGACCAAAGCTTAAGCCTGACATCTGCAGAGGGGATGAATGGAAGGATGGATGGATAAATGAAGGGGACATGTAAATGATCTGAATTCTAATGCAGTTTGCTGGTTTGTCTTACAGTTTAATTCAACACTGACAACAGCTAAAATCTTGATTAATGTGGGATCACTGGCTCAATTTTTATGTATTACTGTGCATTTGCCACTGGGTTTTCCAGAGCCAGCGGTTTCAACATCCATCTTTAATTTGTACTGAAGAAGAAAGGCATAAAAAATAATGTAAAACTGAACTTTTAGTGTTTAACCCCTGACCAGACACCATTATTTTAATGCAAGGGCTCAAAAATAACAAACCCAAACTTAAATCTGTTACTGTTCTTCACGCTTAACAGTTTACAGAAAAAAAGTCAGAAGAAAAACTGAACCAAGGGGACAGTAACACGGACATGGTACGAATATAAGTTGTGTTTTGCTTCACCCAGGAGCTTTTAATATGAACTTAGACCTGCAGTCACTGATTTTTTTTTTTTTTGCCTAGATGGGAGCAGCGGAAATAAGTGGAAACAAGCAGTGAGCAGAACCTTAACATATCACTTTTTATGGTGTGTCTATTAGCTATTGCTTTTTCCCCCCACATAGAGCAGTTACAGCATATTGTCATTCATTTGGAATGGGGTTTTGGTCAATCTGGTTTCTGGATTAAGGTTTACAATTTCCATTTATTTCCATTTCCATACATTTAAAGGATAAAAAAGAAATGCAAATGTCATTCCTCATTTTCCATAATGCAAAGCGACCTTTGTGGAGGCTCCATCATGTTTTCTATATTGTTGTAACAGCCTTCAGCTGTTTCGCCTGTTTAGTCTAATATTACATTTCTGACCTTTGGATATTTAATTGGAAAAACTGATTATAGGCCCCATAGTGAATGAGTTACCGCATAAAGACTGAAGAATTAATTGGACTTCCCTTTCTGGTCACTGTCTTTCTTAAAATAGACAGTGGGTCTTAATAATAAGTCTGTTGCACAGACTCTATCTGGGTTTGGTTTTCAGTCATGTTCATTTTCAGAATTGTTCTACTCAAAATGAAGCCAGGACTCACCAATAAACTCTCATTGTGACTGTTTCAAGAGTAAAAACAGCTAATCAACAGAGCCCAATACTTTACTAGATTAGCTGACCATTCTGTTAAATGACTTTATGACTTTCTGTCTGACAGAACTCAGGCAGCATATTTTAGAGGGTTCCAAAATCAAATCCTTATAAATTCATTAGCAGTATCCCACAAGTATCATCTTTAACCCTTTAATTCTACATGTGCATAAAGTGTAGTATCTCTGCACCTCTAAACTGTAATGTACATTTTTATGCTGATGATATCATTTTAAAGCTCATATCTTAACCTGATTATATCTTAATCTTTGAGTGTTATAAGTATGTGGGAATCTGGCTGGATGTTAGAGTCACTTTCAAGCCCCATGTTGAATATCTGACAGGCAAAGTGAAGGTGAAAATTGGCTCTCTGCATAGAAGTAAATCATGCAGCTCTCTTGCTAGTCAGATGACCATTGTACAGCCTGTTCTACATATCCTCTTCTGGTGATTCTGAGTTTATAACTTTCTCTTCCTCCACCTAAAGCCTACTGACTCTGTTTATAATGTAATCAATTCCACACCCACCACTGAATCTTATATTGGAAGGCAGTATGGTCCTCATTAACTGATGGTCTGAAACTGCATTATTTTCTATTTATTGATTAGGCTCCAAAAACTGCATCAATCCCCCTGGGTTAAGGTTAGAAATATGCCTGGTCACAGGATATTTTAACCTTAGGTGTACCCTATTAAAATGTAGCTTGAGAGAACTGGTTGTAGGTACAGTGCCCACTACAAATGAAATGAGCTGCAGCAATCTGTGAAGCTGAAACCTCTCATTACATTTGAGGATTTGCTATTCCACTTGTAATTGCTCTTTTTAAAGTAACTTAATGTAAATATGCACAGGATTTTGCAGAGGAACTTCTTTGACTCTGAAAACTGCAGTCGGCTTGTCATGGCTGATGTCAGCATGACGTCACAACATGTCAGGATCAAGTCAGACAGAATCCTGACTGGCATATATTGAGCAGTAATTAATCCTCATGCATTGTTGGGGATGTTTTCATCCCGGACACGACGAAAAGGGTAGTGTTTTCGAACAGTGCACGAGGCTTAATTTAAAGCTGATTAATACCTGATTAATCCCAATAGCAATCCTGCTGAGACATGCAATAAATGGAAAAGTACAGAAAGAACTGATAACATTAACCACAGCATTCCATTCAGGTAACTCAGCTAAAGTCTTGGCATTGTGCATGAAAGTTAATTGTACATTTTACATGGGTAAACATATGCGCATCGATTCCTTAACTTAGTCTCCTTCTAGTCTAATGGTTAAGGGAGACAGATCTAACTTGCTAAAGTGCTATGAAATAACACAGAAAGAGACAACACCTCACACGTTAACACAGGCTTCGAACACAGAGCTTTTTTGCTACGAGGGTATAGTGCTAGCCACTGTACACAGTACTCTCTGACCAAACTGTCCATTAGTAACAAACAAGCAGATTGAACATGCAAACTGATATCTTTGTGTATACTTCTCATGTGAATGAACCACATTTTAAAAAAAAAATGCTTAGGATTGGTATGTTGTATAGAACTGGGGACACAGCTGCACTGGATTTATCTCAAGCAAAAATAATCTCAGTGAAAATTGATCAATATGGAGTTCAGGAAGTCATCTGTGTGGCCTGAGGGGGAAGTTTATAGGGAAGAAGGATCCTCGGGTCAGTGACCTGTGGTGTCTCGACCTCTTATAATAAACCACATGGCAGCTCCTTGTACAAGTGTATAGTTTGTGACTCACACCATTATAGGACTGATCTAATTTACAATAGACAGCAAGATATATATCCAATTTTGAATCATCTCTGTAACACAATGACATTCTGATTTTTACATATAACAATGTTTAGTTTAAAGCTGTACCTTTTGTTTATGCAGCACTCCAGGCAGACTCCTCCAAGGGAACTGAGCTCAGCTGCCTGACACCCAGCTGTCAGTTTAACACAGAGCGACCAAGTCTTTACTGACCACTGAAAGCAGACTCCTTAAAAATGACTCACACATTACTCATAGGTGGCATTGGCACAGTGTGCTTACAAGGTCAAACTGAAATGCTTTGTTAATTTGGTGAGTCAGACCCTCAAAAAAAAAAAAAAAAAAAAACAACCTCAGAATGCAAAAAAATTATTGGCACAAAGGTTTTACTTGAATTTAGCCTTGAAAGATTTTTATTAGCTGAATAGACCAAATATATTAGTTGTGTCCCTTGTGTCCCCAAAGCTACAAAAGATCTCTAGAAACCCAAGGGTAAATAATTGTCAAGATTTTCTAAATACAATGTTTAAGGCACTTTCAAATATTAAAGACCTTTAGCTCTGTACAGCATACGGTGAAATCTCTACTGCTTTCTTTATCCTGTTACGGTATTTTAGCTGCAGCACCAAGGACTAATGTCATTCTTCTAGTCATAGACACCTCCGCTCTGCTGTAACACAGGACACTACAGAATATTTTCCCCTCACTTACAATGACTCTTTGTCTTTGAGTTGGCAGAGGGACTTCCTCCTCTGACACCGTACACTTCTTTTGTTAATATCCAATATCCGATTTTGTTAATATCTATCAATAAATAGTGGCATTCATTTTGTTTTTGCTCTAATACTTCAGACTGTGCTCAAGGACATGTTCCTGGTACATTTCTTCATTAAAAATGCAATTCTGCTGTCAGTCTCTCAAAATCACAGTTACAGAGGGTAAACCTCCAGTGTTGTTCAGAAGCATCATATATGTTCAGCCTACATTAGTGTAAACACTAACATACATACTGCACAAAAACAGAAATGTAAAAACAACAATTTGTGGTTTCGCAGAGTTGCGTGCTGGAACTGTTTCTTGGTGAGCAACGGCTGAGTGTGGGCAGCTTCCTGAAGTCTTGTTATTACAGTGAGGTTGTCAGCTTTGGTGCCGTGTTATCTGTACAGAAACCAAAACCTGTACTTGCCACTCATGTCAAAAAAAAGTTACAGTCAGAGCGACTCTAGACAAATACTTGGTGGACTCTCAGAAGAAGAGAAAAAACTTTGCACACTGATAAAAATATTCATTCATGTGCAGAGTACATCATGCCTCATCATCTGTGTCAGTCTGCGGTAAAATATGCAGCAAGATATGTGACATTCTATCTGTTGAGAGTTCGGAGTGACCAACCAAACACTTTTATATGTCTTGGTGTGGAAGTCTTGTGGTTTTCAGTCGTGTGGTTTTTATTTGGCCAAATAAAGCAAACAAAAACAGAAAACACTCCAGACTTTGAATGAACCACTTAGCACTCATCTTATGAACCATTACCACAACAGCTCAAAGCAGTCAAAGATGTGAACACAAGCGTTCGAAAAGTTCCACAGCAGAAGCTTTGCGGACGGTGGTGGGGTGTGCCCTCACACAACATGACGGAGTGAACAGGACGCCTCTAGCAGTGGGCAGCTTTCATCAAGGCCTGTGTGGGCACGATTTCATAAAGACTGTGGGCACCTGTGGGTGACTCATGCAGGCTGTTCTGATCATCTGAGGTAGAGTGACCAAAAAAACCTAACTGCAAGGATGAGAATTATATAGGCCATAGTTTCTCACTGTAGTTAGTCAACTTACAGGCTTAACAATCCTCCACCTCCTTTACTCAAGAAGTATCAGTCTCTGTAGGATTTCCCATGAGACACAGCTGTAGTGATCAAGTACCCCTCAAGATGAAATAAAAGAAACAAACAAAAATGTCACCTGGGGGTGCAACAGGAAAATCAAGAATAGGAAGAAGAAAGACTGTAAAAGCTTTTGGAGAAGAAAAGGGGGAAATCAGACAGTTTTAGCTCAGGTTCAATGCATAATTCCTAAACAAAGGTTAAGAACATCTTGCAGTCTCCCCTGGGGATGAAGCTGAATGATGTGGGAGCTCAGGCAAAGCAATATGGCTAAACAGCACCCAGAAAGGGGTGTGGGAGGATGGGGGATTGATTGGCCATGCAGGGTGCCACATTGCCTCCAGTGGGTGGCAGAGTGGTGGTTGTAGTTAAGGAAGGGTGCTGGGCTCTCTTTGTCATTCTGATGAGGCTGAGCTGGTGAGACATGCCCATCAGGAAAGCCCTGCAGAGAGGACTAATGTCACGTGTACATACGGTACAGCTCCTGTAACGTAACATCGATGTGTGCATTGATTTATATGCAGAAAAGACAGCACAGAGCTTGAGTAGCAGGAGACAGCACACTTCTGGCATAGGCGTGATGAAAGTGGGACATGATGGGCTGGCTGCCTCCCTCCTCCTCCCCCAGAGGAGATGAAGAAATACAAGTGCGGGCCGGTGCCTTTGTCTTGCCCGCAAATTAAGCCATTTGCGTAGTGCTATGTCTGCCAGTACTTTACCAAGCTCTGGTCATTTAGATACTGCATTTCCTGTGAGGGAGTCCAAGCTCCAACATAAAGCAGCAAACCTTGGAGGACATCACTACTCAGTCTGAAATAAACCCATCACATGTGGGGTGCAAAGTAAGAGAGTCACCATAGAGTACATGAGGAAACGTGAAAGAGGAGGAGGAGGAGGAAAGGAGTGGTAAATGCACTGACTTCAATGAGGAGGGAAAAACCCTCAATGAGGAGAGGCAGGGAAGAGAAAAAGCAAAGAACAGGCAGAGAATCAGGCAACATGATCCTGGATTAACAGGAGCTTCTTAGTGAATGAAAGAGACTCTGGCTTTTCCACTGAAATTCACAGGTATTGTGTTATTGCATGGAACTAGTTCATAATGAAGATGAAATGGCATGAAAAAAAAAAGACAGTCACAATCATTTGAAATAGACCCGTCCACTGGTGCAGTGTGAGTGCCAGTGCGAGCACTACACCGGAGCCCCAGGACTACACTATTATTTCTGTAATGAATTAGCCTAGTGCAAGCTAGTGAGCACTGCAGACAGTAAAGCTCTGCAGAGCTCAGTGTGAATGACATGAGAATCACGCTTTAATCTGACCTGACAGTGGTAAATGTAAAGTGAGGAAGGCCATGTAACAGCAGTCTTTAGGTGGCACTGTGCACAGATGCAGGGATTGAACTTTTACACTCTTCTACATGTATTGTCCAAACACAGCCCACGGGTGCTTCAGCTTTCTGAATCAATATTTCAGCACGGCGAGGCGTCGCTCAGCCTCCATCCACCTGGAGTGCTGCCAACCACCAGTTTCAGTACTACCATCAGCCTGCAGTGCATGGCTTCTGCCCACACACGCACATCCACAGGAGCGTTAGCAGTCAGAAACAACTATCATAGCTCTTTGTTTTGTCTTGCCAGGTGGACTCATACATAATAATGTGAAATACAGCCCCATAGGTTTGAAATTTGTTTGAACAAACTCTCTAAAAATTCACATTCTTCTAAAATGAAAAATAACATTCATCCACTTGACATACAGTATGCCCTGTTGAACAGCAGTCAGTTTTGCTGACAGGCACACAAGGTAAGTACTTTCAATATGCATTAAAGGTCCAGTAAAGGTCTGGAGGAATATAATCTGTGGATGGTGGGTGTATTCACATAATTATGTTCCTGAGCAGCAGTTGTGACCTTTAACCTACAGATGGAAAGTATTCTCCTAACCAATCAAAGCTCACTTTCACATCACTTTGCTGAAACACTACAACTTAGCTGTCAAATCCTGTCAGCTCTTGTATTGGAACTGGTTTTAAAGTGAAGAATGCAGTCTATCTGCTGCAACAAGTCTAAAGTGAATTCTAACGTTGGACTGAAGACCTCACAGACTATTGTTAACAGACAGTAATTATTCATGCCTCAAAACAAAAAACAACTCACAACTTTCACTCTGACTGGTTTCCTTTTGCCATATATTGTCTACAGATAGCCTTCGATTCAAGAGGAACATCGTTTTCAACCTGATCGTGGAACACTGGAAGAGCTCTATAGCCTCTCTGGTGATAGGAATCGAGGGGTGATAGGAATTTGCCCAACCAGTCCACATGTGTTTTGTGGACTTGGAGAAGGCATGTGACTGTGTCCCTTGGGGACTTCTGTGGGGGGTGCTCTGGGAGTATGTGGTCTGGGGCCTACACGCTGGAGGGACTGCATCTCTTGGCTGGCCTTTAAACGCCTCGGTGTGCCCCCAGAAGAGCTCATGGAGGTGTCTGGAGAAAAGGAGGGCTGGGCATCTTTATCTATCTCCCAGATAAATGGAAGAAAATAGATGGATAGCTGAAGACAGAGCAACAACAAATTCCACTAACACCACGGAAAACAAGGTTTAGGTGTTAAGAAGCAGAAAGCCTTATTTCTGCTAATTTAGGGCTTAGGGATTAGGGCCCTTATTCAGGGCTTAATCTATATTAAACAGAAAATTCAAAAATGTGCTTTTAGAAGTTGCACTTTGTAACTATTTCTTAATAAACAACAAAACAACAATGTATCCCAGTGCATCCATATTTACCTTAACTTGCTCTATTTTCAATTCTTATATCAACTCTTTTTCACTTTTTAAAGAAATCCTTTTTCGTAATTATGTTAGGGATGACGTTTCTAATAGAACCTTTTAAAATATCAATATTTCAAAGATAATCTATTTAAGACACTGATTGTGCCCTGTAATGTACCTATACGATTCACTGTAATTTATTTTGTATATTACATAATGTGGCATGGGGACAGTACAGTACAGTACACTACATTTGCATCCTCTTAGTGCAGCCCTCTAGCTGTACAGCCTGGACACACTGAGAGTCTGAATAAGTCACTGAGTAAATGCCTGCATAATTAAAGTGACAGGAGACTTCTTCAGATAGTCTCTGAGCATTGGCTGTGACAGCAAGCCATTCTAGGCTGCGCAGTGGCTCTGGCTCAACAAGGAGCATTTGAAGGACAGGAACCATCAGCCTCTGGGGCAGTGCCGCAGAAATCGATGAGTCTCTGTCAGCCAGTCATTAGTTGTAGCTGCTGAGCTGGAGGGTCGAGTCAAATGACTTCACTCAAGTCTGACTGGAGTCAAAGACCAAAGGGGATCACACACTCTTATGACAAACATGTAGCAGTGAATAGCCTGCAGACAAGCAACATTACTAAAAAAACACAATGTCAGACAGAAGGTGATTATAATTTAGCAAGTTTTGAGGTTGCAAATTGCAGTTTAATGGTTTTAAAGGACATTAAGTTCAAGTCTGTTTTTTTTTTTTTTTTGTGAAGTAAACTGACAAAAGTAAAAGCACCAGCAGGAACAAAACCCTATCAGTATAGGTGTCAATATACAGTAAGTTACCAAAATAAAACTGAGAAGTTAGGTAAGCTAGCACATTTTAAAAAGGATCCAAATTTGTTGTTGTACTGTAAAATGTGAGTCTCATGAACCTTTTAAAAATAAGATAACATTACACTTACTCAGCATCATATATATAGTTTACTTATTTTAAAGCCTCAGTCATTTATTGACGCTCAAATAAGAGTAAACTGCTTTTACTGGGAACTAGTTTCAGGAGCGGCTTAATCCACATTTGGTTTGGGTCAGTATATGAGGCAGCACACTAATGTTCATGGTAATGAAAGATCATAGATCTGTTTTAATAGTTTTGGCCAACAATGCCACCTAGAAGCAGAGTAAGATAAATATACAATCCTAATAGTAAATATATTGATTTGTCGAGAATGGGAGGACTGTAACATATGACTAGACTTTAACTGCTAATTGCATTAAATGAATGTATTTGGGTAATTATCATATAGGCTAATGATAGCACTGCTGTGACTTAATACCTGTCCAGCATGTGCAGTAATGCCATTCTGATGAAGCTAATTTCCATTTGATTTTGTTTTCTGTTTGAGGAAGTGTCCTCCTGGAAAACAGCAGCTTCAATTCACCTGTGCAACACACACCAACCATACTTCATATCTAATTATAAGTCTCAGACAGAAAGTATTGACATGTCAGTGGATAAGCAGCATGAACAGTTGACAGCCACTGTCCTACCTGCCTACCTGCAGCGTTTGTTAGCGGGGACACTGATTTTTTGAAACTACAGTAGGAACGTCTAGGTACTTCTGCAGCATTTCTCAGTTTATTCTAGCAAGTTCTGTACCAGAAGCTAAGTCCTTCCTGTTTTACAGCAGTGTAACATGCTGAGATGATTTTTTAGGAAATCCATACAAGCACTGTTACTTTTGAATGTCAATAAAACTCACAATATGAGCACCGTAAGAAAAACAATAAAATTAAAATTACTCAAACATACATGTAATGCCACGGGCCATAAAACCAAAACAAGAAATGCATACTTGGTGAATTACAAATGCAATGAAGATTACAAATGTGACAAAATGATTTCTGGATGTCTCATAAAAGCACCAACACATAAAATCGAGATTTATAAATGAGTAAAAAATAATATTCCGTGTGCAGTTCTTTAAAAAGTATTGTGAGATGCTATTTTCTCGCTCTCAGATCAACAAACGTACAGTATGCTGCGTTTAAGGACAGTTGCTTGGGTATTTGACTTTTCAGGCTTTTTTTCAAAGAGAAAGTACTGATTGACTGACAAACACAGTCAATCAGTCAATACAATTAAAATACACGCACAAATTGTTTTTAAACTTTTGTAATATTGATAGTATTTTTAAATCACTGAATGAGCTGGTGATCATTTTTATGGATTTGTCACTACTAGTCCATGAAAAAATACTGGAGTGGCTTTAAATGAAATTTAAATTCGAGGGCCCAAACAATCCCAAAGAATGACTGTTAAAAAAAAAAAAATCATTATTTTATTAAATAACTGATGATAAAAACTGATACTATTTTGACTAGAACTATCAGTTTAAGAATTACTTTAACACATATGCTGAATCTTTTGTTACATACTCTCTGCTACATACTTCCCCATGCATATGACTTGCTGTGTTCACAATCCTGTCAGTCAGACTGGCAGCTCTCTCTTTGATGAGCATGTGGCTTGGAAAAAGTGTGTATGTGTTTGGCTCAGATACAGATCCTGCAGAGATGTACAGAGGGATAGGGTAGATAATCAGCATAGCATAGAGCAGATTCATACTTGCACACACTCACTGGCCTTGGTTATAGAACCACCCCCTGCTTTTGTTGTGTGGTGAATTATCAATGTATTAATGTATTGTAGAGTTGAGTGGTCTCCTAGTTAACTCATTATTAATGAGAGCTGTGTGTTGTCCTGCTTTCCTTCACTCCTTTGTGGATGATGCCTGTGTGTATAGCATTGCAGTGTGTGTTTGCTGTTTGCTAAGGCAGGAGCCTGAATCCTGTGTGTGTAGGCGATGTAGTGCAGTATCAGTGTTGGGGAGAGTGAGCAGTAAGTAGGCTTGGAGAGTGGCTGTGGTAAGTAGACTGGCTCTAACAGTCCTGGACACGTGTTGCCTCACCCACTCACTGCTCCTCTGATGCCTTTCAACAGACACTTGATGGGTGAATGAGGAAAGTCATGGCCAGGAGGACGGTCTCACTATACCCACACACAGACACAGAGGCTAACTGAAGGGCACTGGAATCAAATGTTCTCCACACTGTCAGTGACATGAAGATACACCCAGCCCATTATAAAACTGTGAGTGTGTGTTACACTACTTGCTGCTGCCTAAACATAAACTACAATAATAAATAAAGCTATACAGTTATGAAAGCTCTCAGATTTGCTGTTATAAAGCAGCAGGCATTAACTAAGCCCTTCATTAGTGCTGCACTCCTCCATATTTTTGTACTAATGAACTGAATGAGTACATGTAACAGGAAAGAATTTGCTGCTGGTGAAGAAGCCATGGACCAGCTCTGCAGCTTTGCTCGGTTACTCCCTGTCATTGTCATGGCTTACTGGAACACTTGATGCCATCATTAAACAAATGTGCTTCATGTGTCCTTTTCCTGCAATGGATCAACTGTGAAAACGTCTGTTCCTATACACAACACAGAGGACATCACCTGTGGGCCTGCAATGCAACAAGTCTTCCAAACTGGATGAAAGAGTTTATTGTCTCCAGAACCATGCACGGATGTGTTTTCTGATCTGACACCTTTATGAACAGGATGACATTATGTGGCTGTGTCATCCAAAACTGCCACAACGCACTGAGCCTGAACCCCTTCCCACCCACAGCAGTACAGGTGTACTGAGCTGCTACACAGGGACAACCCTCTCTGTCACTGTCTCTTTAGGGACCAACATCCAGTGGGAGGGGTGGGACTATCACATTGCGCTTGATTAATGCAGGGCCCTTGTTCACGACAAGCAGAGGTGAATGAGACTCTCTGCTTCAAGGCATCACCAGATACACTTCCCAAACCGGGACCTGGCCCCCTGCAGACTGGTCTGGTGGAGCTGTAGGTTTTGCAAACCTGCTACAGTGACTCAATACACAGATGAAAGGAGTCAACCTTGACGAGTTCAAAGGCAGAGTTTCTCTCTCTGTCGACCCCCAACTCTTTTATGTTGGTCTTCTATCCCTGCATGTGAACTTCTCCTTATCTTGCTCCTTATTGTCTCCATCCTTTCTCCAAGCTTCCCTTCATTGTCTCCATCTTTCACACCAGGTCTCACTGAAAATTCATCTTGTTAGTTCCTATCCTCTTCCGTCGTCTCTGTGTCTTGTGCTTTGCTGTGGGTCAGTTCCAGGTCAGTTGGCTCAGCAGCGCTGGAGGATAAGAATCTCAAAGCCAGTCATAAAAGAGCCCCTATCCTCCACATACTGCAACTATGTGGAGTTTACCATGTAAATATAAGTGGTATGACATCAGTGGAAGTCATGCTAAATGCTTTGAGTGCTCCATGTGTCTGGTTCTGCTGATTCTCTGGATGTGGGACATGAAATACATACAGTTGATTTTTCAATGATTCAATGACTTTTCTTGCGTCTTAATGGATTTTGAACAGTTAGTGAAGTCTTCAAAATCAGGAAATAACAAGCAAGTTTCAGGTGTCTATGTAGTTTGTTTACTTCTGTGCAATACAGCGAAGCTAACATTAATAATACTATTCATTCGGGGTTTTTTTTTTTCAATTCATGTGCAACATTTGAGTGAAGCACTCATATTTTCACTGGACCTGTACAGTGACAACAACATCTATTCTATTGTATTCAGGACTTGACTATACGTCCTGGGCTGCTGAACAGTAACAAAAGCAGCAGGGCCTATGCCTATGTACTGACGCTCACACACAAACACACACATACACACACACTGGAGATACTCATGGCAGCTCTGTTAGCTTTTCTGCAACATAGGTCCCCAGTCTCACAAACGAACATAAATACGCCTCCAGTGACTGCCAAAGCTCCATCAGACTATTTGTCTTTCCAACAGTCTCTGAGTAGCTCATCTGCTGCTAGTCTAAGCCGTTGTATTCAGTTCTTTACAAAACTTTCACCAGACATGAACAATGAATAGGGACAATTTGGCAGAATCCTGCACTAAACTGTCACAGCATTCTTTAACATTTAGTGAGACTTGTAATGTGCCTATCCACCACCCTGACCTCAGCACCATTGAAGTCTTCACAAACTCCCTTTCTGCACAACTTTATGACATCGGATTAGAGCTGGCTGCACCAGACCATTTCTGTACCTTTCTGAAACCCACAATCTGACACCCACCTCATGCCATGTTCGATTGTTCCTTTAGGCCTCCCCTTTCTTTCTTAATACAAATTTTCTGTCACTCTTAAAATGTTCAAACTGAATAACGGTCTCCAGGAGTATGTCATGAGCAGAGAAGTTTTTAAAGTCTTTGTTTGTTAAATTATATATTGTATATATATACTGCAAGCAGAATTGTGCTCAAGCACTGCTTGCATGAATAACAGGAAGTATTTTGTATTGGCAGAGACCCACGCAGCTTAAAAACACTCCAACTCCCATAAGGGAGTTTACTGAATGAGATACATTAGAACAATGTTCTTGGTTTTTATCTGTTAGTTCTGGGAAGACTGTCTGGGAATCAGGTCTGAGGTATTATCCTGCATAAAGACAAAGGCCTAGCAGCTATCGAAGCTTTGTGTCCTGAAAGCCTATAACATATCACACCTATACATGTCCTTTGAGCTTTATATTAAGAAGTCCTGGGTGTCAGTTACAATGCTGCTCAGGAGCAACTTGTATTTGTAATGGTTTCATTTCATCCTAGCCAGAAACCATGTCAGTGTGTCGCTTTTAACAAAAGAAAGGGCAGTGCAAGCTTACACATAGAGTATACAGTAACAATAGTAACGCGCAGCACTCCATGAATGAATGGGGAACACAAGCCATGTGAGAAATAATTTGAAATAATTAAAAAAAAAAAATTATAATCCAACCCACATAGACTCAAAGGGAAGTGTCAACCAATGACAGTCTGATGAGCCAGTGAGGCCCCAGAATAATCTTATTTGGAAATATCAAAATAAACTCCTCTTTTTAGCTGACCACATATTTTGACTTTTCTTCTGAAGTAAATGCAAGTGAAAAGAATTCACCGGAGAGCACGCTGATCATCATACAGTCAGCGATTTCATGAGCTGCAGTGCTCTATATAATTACACTGTTGTGCTGAAGCACACTTCAATCCAACTCAAGTGGTGAATAACTGCTACAAGAACATAGTAACACAATGTTTGCATATGGAGATAAAAATGTAGCTGCATGGAGACTTTCAGGGATAACACACTCTACTTGGTCTTCAAATAATGAATTACTCTCCAGAAAATATGAAGTGTGGTTGGTCCAGAGGGTTGGTCACATCCTTCTGTAGGATTTAGTGAACTGACTTCCTCGATGAGGTCCTGGATCTGGCAGGTGGATAATGTGTGGGGGGTTATTTTCAGGTTATCCATACATGACAGCCAAAGCTAATTCATTGCTCTCTGCAACAACATGTCATTGCCTTTTTACCTTTCTACAACCATCTCTCTACCCCACATATCTGCCTGCAACACATCGCAGGGACTTCACAGCTCATCCACTCCCTGATCTGGACTCATGTGGGTCTGTGAAATGCTTAAAGTCTTCCTCATTTTACATTTATTTTTCTTTACAGTGCTTTTCTGTCTTTGATGACAAAGATCTTCCTTCCTTCCCCTCCTCCATCCGTGACCCTCCTCTCGTCTATCTTCACCTCCCCACCCCCAGCAGCCCTGAGCCTGAGATGTTCTCCAATATCCAGTTGGCATAAATCTTCCCCCAACTTGGCCACAAATTTCTCAGCTATGCTGATTTATAGGAGCTGGCTTCTCCATCTGTCTGAAAGAGAGGCTGCTGTGATGCTTCCAGGCCATAGATGGGATTGATTTCTTAATAGCAAGTCTTCAAAATAAGAGGGCCACCTTCTTGAGGTACCAGTAAAGAGAGAGAGAGAAGCAGATTATTGAGTGTGTGCCTGAGCTGTACTGATGAAGAGTAAAAGGGATTCGCTTATAAAAAAAAAGGTCATAGAGGCAGTAAACCGAGAAATGATCATAGGATATATGGAGAAGTGGAGGACACTGAGGCTGAGCATGCTGACAGATGTGTTAACAACACACGACATCAGGAACATTATCACCCCACCTTGCTTTTGCAAAATGGGCCCTGTTTTCCCAAGAAATGAACATTTGTTGTTTGAGCAAAAAGCTCTATAGGGACAGCATGATCTCACCGATAGGACTGGACCAGCGTGCACAGACGGACCGGCCAGATGTGTCACTTTATCACAGAAAACTGCTGTTCATTTCATGATTGCTACCAAAAGTCAATGACGGTTCATTTCACCCATGACCACGATCTTTCCCTAATCGGAGTAGTCTAAGTATTCTTTCAGCCATGATAATATAGTTTTTCGCCATGCTAGCCACATGTGCATGAAGGCAGAGCTGGTTGATCGGTCCATAACTGTGGTCCAGACTTCTTGGAAACTGTTGGATGGATTTCCATGAAATTTGGTAAGACATCTATGAATCCCGCAGGATGAATCCCAGTGACACTACTGATTCACCGATGTTTCTCCAGCGTCCCCAGCAGCTGCTGGTTTTAGTTTGAGACTCAAATGGCAACTATCGAATACGTTATGTTCACTGTTAATTACTTTGTTGAGTCAAATCAGCTCAAGTTCAAAAGATTCGTCGTCACTGAGTATGTCACTTCATCACAAGCAACAAGTGAACACACAGATATTCACACGGTGGGACATTCAGTCGATGAGTACAGCTGAGTACAAACAAGCCTATGCAGGCACAGCACATAAGACTAATAGCTCAGCAGACTATAATTTCCAACTAAGTTACCACACAGTTTTGTGGCTTTTGTGGTCTTTAATTATGCTTTTAACAAGGAAGTGATGAACTATGAGTCACAGCTCACTGACAATGGCGCTCAGTCACCAGTGAGGAGGCCCACAGCTAAAAGTTTTTGATACAGTCAGTGATAATGGTGATTCAGTATTTTCAGATCACTTTAGTAGTTCACTGGGTTGTTCTTACATAAACGCCTCAACTTTTACTGTTTTTAAAAGTATTTCTTCTAGTAAACAACATATGGAAACTACTGTAGGTTTATGACATGTTAAGACAATAGTTATAGCAAATCTACTATGGTTAAGGTGAGAGAACATAACTGGTAAACAGGAATGTTTCTTACATTCATGTGACATATTGCCAACTTGTCTTTAAGCTACAGGTTTGAAATACCTGTAGCTTGTACAGTAGCTCCATTGGCCTTTAAAATATTAGATGAATACTGAAAAACACTGCTGCTGAGGGAAACATATGCAGACTGTGCAAGTGAAAGCCCTACACACATTATACTTTACCTGAATTACATATAAAGCTGTTCTTGTCTTATAGTGTGTGACTGTTATTGTTCACTTGATGTCCACTGGCTGAATGTAAGATCAATGTTCACTGCACCTTTAACATTGATCTCTACCAACTTGTAAGAAAAAGATCTATCTCTGCTAAATGCTCCGCTGTGGTCACCAGCTGGTCTCTGGCTGTTTGTGACTGTTGTTTGCTGCTGAGCAGGTAGTGGACAGTGGCTTTTCAGAGCTTTTTTGTTAATTCTGAATTGATAAGCACCCCCTTTTTCCTCCACCTGGGCTGCAGCAGATAGGGCTCAGTCTGCTCTGATAAACACTGAATGTGCCTCTTGGTGTTATCTGAGCTTTGACAAGGCCAGGGTGGACCAGGGAGAGTGCATGTTAAGGCAAAGGTAGATAAAAAAAAAAGGAGGGAGAGGAAGAGGAGGGTGGAAAAGACACCATGAGTTTTACAGTCAACATAAAAGTCAACATGAGGAAATTTGCCTGTAAAAGCAGTTGTATACTGTGGAGGAGCTTTTTAATGTTGCCAGGGTTATCATGTTTAATCTAGTTTGGTGTGAAAGTCTACTCTCTATATGTTCTATTTCTGAGATGCAGTTGGAGGCACCTGGTCCTGCTTCTGCTGTATAAACCCCCTTCCTGTCTCAGACCGAGGGAGCGCTTATCTCCAGCCTAACATCACACACCTCCCTCATCCACACCCTCCCTGCCCACTATACCGCCTGCTGCATCTCATTGTATATTTCACACGCTTTGTGTTAACGTTGTGTTCTTGAAAAAAAAAAAATAGTATTCAGTCACATTTGACCTGTATCTCTACAGAGCCAGGTCATGACACTATACATTTATCAGAGGCATTCTGTTGTTGTGAGTAGTAAACACATACAGTGTGTATTTACCAGAGAGGAATGGCCTAAAAAAAAAAAAATCTATTGTTTATTATGAGAAGTATAGCAACCAGCATCTGTAGACTAAAAGTTCAGACGTTCTGACCTCTGCTGCTTTGATTCTTGTTTTAAATTGTTCTCTTGTGACTCCCCCAACTTTATAGATATGCTGGAATAGCAGCCATGTGCACTGCATTAATCCCTTCCATGTATGTCTGCCCCATCAATTTCTAGACAAAAGAAATAATTTAAAATTTAAAGTTTTTTTAATTATTTCAAGGGATATAGACAAAGACTGTTCTGACTGAGCCTGTATGGATCAAGTACACATGCATATATATATATATATATATATATATATATTTATATATATACACATATATATAAAATTCAGGTGCTGTATGTATGTATATATATGTATACACACACACACACACACACACACACACACACACACACACACACACACAGCCTACATTTCTCTGGAGTGAGCGTCTGTGGATCAGCAGTGATAGTTTTCTTTGAACTCATTCATGTTCAAATTCAGCGCCACCGAGGAAATTCCGCAGTGAATAGAAGGGTGAAGTGGCTGCCATTATATGCTAGCACCTTTTCTGTACAAGATGTATTCATGTACCTTTACAGTGTCAGGTACGTCGAAGGCTAAATGCCAATGACCTAAATCTATACATTCAAACACATTCAAGATGTCAGTGTGAGACGCATTTAACAGGACATTGAGCAAAGATGCGTATTTGCTTATTGTAGCCTTTCTATAGAGTGAAGTCTCAGCTTGAACTCTTCTTTCATAAAAACAGAAACAAGTTAAAGGCAGCAGGAAGGCTACTGTACATGTGGGAAGAGATAATGAAAGTCAACACAAAGCCTTTACCGACCTTACATTAAGGGTTTCAAGCTTTTCTCAATCCAGAGCTCTACCTAAGAAGAATTTAAATAGTAAAACACCGTCAGACCAAGTGATTTGTTTAATTTAGTACAATAAGAATATAGACCCAAAACAATGGAAAAAGGCAGAAGATACTTTAATCCTATAATAGACCATTAATTCACTGTCTGACTCAATCAATAACAGCTACTGCACTGAGATATTAGTTTACAATACATGGGTCCCAAGTTAATAGCAGAAAATTGTAATGTTAATATGAACATCAACTTAATATTTAACTTCTCCTCTTTTAAAAAAAGATATGGTAAAATACTAAATCCTCAGATACTGCAGAATGAGATAACAAACCTGGATCAAGCTTTACTTGCTTTTTCGTTCATCACCTATAGGTGAAATAGGTAAAATAGAATATGATTTATAGAGTTTAAATACACAGCTATTCATTAAAGTGTTAAGCACTTCAGCTGATTAGAGTCTTATCCATTATGTGTCACCATCAGGGAGATGACATGCAAAACAATGAGACGATCAATTCACACAGGAGCTGATGTAGGTTCTCCAGGACAGTTAGAAAAACCTGCCTGCTACGTAAAAGCAACATGTATTTTATCTGGTCTCATTTCATGTGTTAGAAAAGGTCTCAGTGTCCTTTTCAGTCTGCACCAATAGCTACAAAAAAAATCTGCACAGCCACAGGATATGGTTTCATCAGCCAACCTCGATTCTTTCTATTCCAGGAGGAACCTGTGCTCTCTCCGAATTATGCATTAAATCAGTGTCCTGAAATACATCCTTACACCCTCAGCATACCAGTGATTTTATGGAAGAGACTGGTTTTGGTAGACCGAACAGAAACTTTAAATAACCAATAACAGGATCCTTCCTGTTATTGGTTATTTAAAGTTTCATGCGGTTTCTTTTGCTGCTTCTTTCAACTTAAACTAAGAATTTTCTCAGAGATATTGGAAGACTGAGATCAGATCTATAATGGGCAACTATTATTGTTTGCAGCAGATAAGGAACAGTACTGTGTGCACATCTCATTGTGCATATTTGGAAATATGGATGCTCTGACAGAAGCTAAAATTGTTCTCACAAATGAAATCCTTTTGTGTGTATGTGTGTGAGGTTTAGAGAACAAGTGTTCATTGTGTGTATATGTGCATGCATTTTCCTGCATGTGTACTTAGGCATGCTAGCATGCAATCACATATGCATGTGAGTTTACACAGCTGCCAGATACTTACCCTTGGCACTAAAAGATGCCGTGATATTAAGCCAATTGTGCAGTTAGTTTACTGCATTACAGCAAGAAAATATTTCATCCTAGTCAAACATTCACATCATCATTACAGATTTGCCTTGTACTTGATTATGGTCACATATCATAAACAAATGTTACTGTCTCTACAAAAACAAAAAGTGTTAAGCAAAAAGCCCTGGTGCTGTAATCACCCCTGGGCCTAATTTTAGAGGCTAAGATTCAATTTCTATTGAATAAAGACATTCCTCTGTGTATTTGGGTTGAGCACAGATGAAGCCTGATGGTCTCGTGAGATGGGGGTGCATAGGGACAACAGGGAGAAGATGAAAAGAGGAGGGAAGTGGGAGAGGAGAGCAGAAGACGTCTAATTACAAAGTGAAGACGTTTCATGTAATCTAGAGCAAGAGAAAAAGAAATTTAGGGGGATATGGGCATGTCTGAATTGTCACAGATTCTAGTAAGACTCAGATTAGGACAATAGCAGCCCAGTGATCCTTCAGGTGTTGAATTAGTGAATTACAGAACTGTTTAAACTTAACACACAGGTAAAGGGAAGTTTTCAATAAGGTTGTATGCCCTGGATTACAGCTGGGACAGGCAATACACAGGGAAGTATCCAGCCTTACATAAATCTACCTACCACCACCTCTAGCCCATCTTTTCATTTGTACAAAAGATGAAACTCAATACCAACAATTTGCCAGTGCAAATGGAGTCTGTGTGCCAGGATGGCAAGAAGCTCATCCCGGCCAAGGACCAGGCAGCACTTTTGCTAATGTGACAGGTCCCACCAGGACCATTACAACGGTCCTTGAAGATGCTTTCAGACAGTGAGCAGCTGTCAGAGCTGCTGCCACCTGACAGCACCATTGTTCTATAGTTACAGTTGGAGGCTGCCTGGCACAGCTCTTCCACAGAAGCACCCTACTTCCTCTAACTGCTAATTATAAATAACTATACTAACTATACAGCTAACTAACTAAAAGATGCAGTTGGATTATCAGGCTTTGAAATAGTTTTTGTATAAACGAGCTTTTCTATATTGATGTGTCTGTTCTGCTGCATTAACTGACTAACTAACAACCGGAGCTGCCTAATTGCTCTGACTTTGCTCGGACTCCCCTGGGAGGGTGCAGTCGGCTTTGTGAAGGTGAGGCTTTACAACCGGAGGTCAGGGTTCATGAAGCAAACAGAGGTGACTAACTCCACCCTCTACATGTGAAGCAAAGCATGTTGAATGACAATATGAAAGGATGAAGAGTCACAGGTAGAATGACAGAAAGTGATCAGGACAGATTGGGACAGATAAATATGATACAGCCACTCAATATCTACATTTATAATATGGTGTAAGAGTGAGCCATATGTATGCTGCACTCACCATTGGTTGAGGGGAGCAAAAGTGCAGCGTAAGAACTGAACAAGTAAAGAACTAAAGAACTAAAGTCTTGACTGGTCTTGAAAAAAGTCAGACCAAAAAGGCATTGATTCTGAAATGAGATACTTTAGTACTACAGCAGTCCTCCATACGATACCCACCACTTATAAAATCTACATTTGTTGATTTATCTCCTGAAATTATCAGCATTTTTTATTACATCCTAATTCTCACTTCCTATATGTCTTTACCTTTGATAAGCAATAATGCACATTCATGTGCTCACTCTAAGGATTCAGTGAGAGGCCTGCCTGTATGTATGCTGTACTGAGGGCTTGCCTGTGATCTGGTCTTTCCTGGTGTTCAGTACGTCCACGCCTGCGTGGTGTCACAGAGGTGGCTTGCAAATTGGATTCATACTTCTGCAGCACCTCACAGAACATGGACATGGTGCATCAACTCCAGTTCTTCCGCTTCTCAGTGTGAATACCCTGAGCGCACACACTGTACTTTCCAGGGCCCGGCGTCTCCTCTTACCTGCCTGAATCAAAACTCTCCTTCAGCTACCTCCACCTGCAACACATTAGCAAATTTTTATGTAAGTGATAAAAACTTTTACCAACACACAAATCATTGTTCTGTTGTGTTCCACTGTGAATGCAACATTCAGACATTCATAATGTTGGGAAAAGTATCTGAATCCTTTGGCTAATGGCATCAACAAATGCTAACTGGATTCAGGAGTTACCAAGCCTATTCCAATCCTGTTCACCAATCCTGCAGGCCTGGATGTGAGTTAGAGCTATTCCGACTAATAAAAAGATTTTTAGCTTGCAATTCAAGAAGATTCATCTACTGATATGAAACATGAATCACTAAAAATATCTTAGAAGACATGAGATTGAGAACTGCTGATTTGCATAAAGCTGGAAAGAGTTACAGCGTCATCTCAAAGATTTTGGATGTTTAACAAAACCTGAAACTGGGGATAATTCACTGCTGATGCAGATGCATGGCTCCAAAAAGCACAAATGCTAAATTCTTAGAAAAGAAGCCCAGAGTAAAACTGTAGAAATCACTGGAGCCGGTTAACATCTCAAACAAACAACATGCCTGACGTTTGCTGGTAATATGTTTTGTCGACTGGTAAATCTAAAGAAGAAGAGGACATGCAGTGCCTCCTACATATGTCATAAAAAGTGTGTATGAGAAGAGAGTCTGGGTGGGGTGGGGGTTAGTGGGTATTTGTAGACTCTTCTTGAGTTGTAGTGAATTTCCCACAGTGAGCGGAGCTGGATTAAGGACAAGAGTAGATTAGTGTAGGGAGAGGGACTAGGGTTGAATGGTGGGGTCACACAGGCGAGTCAGTCACGTTTTGTACCTTTCTGTACTGCACCTTTCTGCAACTCAAGATAAAAATTACAACCAAGAGATGCTTTTTTTTTTTCCTCTCTCTCATTTAACCTGAAACTAACAAGCTTGCTGCAAGCACCGATTCCTCGGTCAAGCTAAAATGTGGTTAGAAATACAAAGGAGACTTTGCACACTGCAGCAAATGCACTCACCACCACAGAAAGATCCATAAGATGGGAGGCACAGAGAGGCAGGCGTTGAGTGAAACAGATAAGAGGATATAAACAGACGGAGGGGCAGACAGGCAGGAAGACAGGAGCAGATGAGAAAGCGTGTGAGAGACAGACTGTTTTGATTCAGTGATATACAGCTGGCCGATTCACAGGGGAGAGCTTTTCTTCAAAGCCGGGTGGTCTGTCTACACTGCCGTGCTGCTCTCACACACAACCAACAAAACAGCTATTATCTGTGGTTTACATACTGTCTGCTACAGCATCTCCAGTGGTGTATAACCACAGGTTTACATTCTCCATGACTGCCGCCCTGCTGCTGTACTGCTACTGCTACAGCCTGATAATTAGAATGAAATGCCACTACACAAAATGTTTATCCTCAGAGATGGTAACTCAGTCAGGGGACAGGGCAGAGGAACCATAGAACATTTACCATTTTACTTTCAGAAGCCACAAGTATACCAAGCGATTGTTTTTATAATGGATTTACCTTCGGTGCCACCGCAGGAAGTAGGGTTCCCTTACATATTCATATTCACAAACCTGATATTTGCTTTTACCATTAACAGTAATATATTGATATCATAGAGACTCTTAAAACCTCTGGCTCTGTTTTCTTTTCACACTATAAGAAGATATTTGTCGGATCATTGTGACATGTTTTCTTATGATCAGATACCAAATTATTCTGTTTTTACAAGATTTTTTTTTTTTCTTATTACAACAGCATATCGCTTCATCATGTTATGATAACACAACATTTTCAGAAGTATTAAGTGAAGTGTACAGAACATTAATCCATCCATTTAAGGAGAGGTTACTTTCTAACAGGCCTAAGCAAATTCTGCTTCTTTCTGCATACTGTCCCACTGAATACTGTCAAATGAACTGAAAGAACTTGTTATTCCCGCAGGGAGCTGGCGGTGTTTAGAATCTATTAAAGATGTGTGAGTGTAGGCTGTCACTGGAGCCTTTGTGTGTTAGTAGTTTATTCCTTTTAAAACATCTATTCTAGGATGCATTTGTGTGGTTTTTGCTTTTTTTTTTTTTTTTTTTTTTTCACTGCAGTCCATTTCACATGGTTGATGTGCTCATGATTTCCTTGGCTCTTTTATGTGGTACACTTGGTTGAGCCTGGTGGTTTTTTTTTTTTTTTCATGCTCTCTGGCAGGGATATGCGCTGTCTCTGGGGCCATCCCAGTGAATTGTGGGTCAGACAAAACAGGACCGGGCGGCTTGTGTTACAAAGCCCTGCTGGGTAAGGCCCTGTGCCATCGGATGGCTCGACTGTCAGTTTCTCTCGCAGTGCTCAGTGGGGCCAGATGGACACACTGCAAAAAAGATTACAAACCTATCAAGTGATGCTCAGATTTGGTAATTATTTTGACCACCCGAAATTAACAACAGGCTATCTGCAGCAGTTTATAGGTTTAGTCACAGTCAATGTGGATGACTCAGTTTGGGCTTTTCCATTGACAGATGTGCAGATGCTGGAACTGGTGCTGCACCAATTTCCAAGCCAGTTTCCACTGCCTAACCAGTATTTTGGTTGGCCTCAGCCCATTGAGATCCCTTATACTCGCTGGTCTGGAATTACGACAGCTGTGTTGTAAAGGACCAGGTATGTTGTCATCGCACAATCACTGCAAACTCAGTTCAAGTTGTTTGTCAAGTTGTTGTCATCAAAAACCTGACAGTTAACATTTGCATTAGTGTCTGATCAAGATACTTGAATTGTTGGTAGCGAAAAGCTAAATTAGAGAAAGGAAAGGCTGAAGATCGAGGGGAAAGGGTGAAATGCAGCAGTGATTTTTTTCTTTTTATTAACATTTTGTATTAACATTTTGAAATTGCTTGAATTGTCGAACCAACAGTCTAAAGCACAGATGTTTGATTTATAATACCACAACAAACACTGGAGAAGAACCAGTGAATGTTTGGCTTGAAGAATAATAAAATGTTAATAACTAAAATAGTTGCTGTTTATTATTTTTTAAATCAATCAACTAACTCCTTGTTAAAACAATGAATTGGGGTGTTAAAATCACCATATTCAGTCTGATATGTGAGTTTCCAGCCGGTCAACCACCATACTTGGCTGGAGCATTTCACTACTTCACTGTCCTTGTTGCTGTTGGCTTACTGTATATGCTATTGGAAAACATTTCTAAAGTCTCATTAGAAGTGCAAGGGTTAAGGTTATGTACAGTTTATTTATCTCTCAAACCCAAGAAAATGTGGGCCAGTGCATACAACCATTTGCTGCACCACTTCAGAAGAAAATCTTGACTTCTAGTCTAAGTGATTGGGGATTTTTGGTGATTATATAATATATAACCTAAATCTCGTATTAGCTGGAAAGATTTGTATATTTTCCAATGGTTTATTTGCTGCTTTTCTTGGGCCTAGTGCAGCAGCCATTTTTTTCCTACTTAAAAAAGTATTTCCTTGTCTCATAAAGATTTCTTGAAAGAAGTCATATTAACATAAACTACATGAAGTCTGTTCAAATGTAAAATATGATCAACTAGTACAGATTTCGACCCTTGCATTTTTTGCAGTGCATGAAGTGATGGCCCACACATTTCCTCTCTCCACCCTTGGGTTTTGCTGGGGGCCATCCTGGAAGCTGTGTCTTCTCTACAAAAACTTTTATAGCATCTGTGTTTGGACATCATGAACGGCGCCACCAGTGAGCCAACATTCCCTCAGGCTTTGGGGCAGCTGAGGGTCATTCGTCCTGCCCCGCAATGCTCAGGGCTTCTGCTCTTTTCTGTCACAAGTGACCCCCCCCCTCCCTCCATCCCTCCCTCACCATCACTTCTTGGAGCGCTTCCAGCCTCCAGGCAAGCAGCCTGTGATGAGAGGAGGGAAGAGAGGGGGAGGAGGCTTGGGGGGAAGGGGGGAGTAGACTGGCTCTGATCCAGACAATAACACTAGAGGAGGAGGAGTAATGTGCTTGCTTCTAACCCTGTTCAGAGAGAAAGCAGCACTGTGAATGGATGGAAAGTCAGGAGGGCACTCAACGCTGCCGACGGACACAACTTTACTGCAAGCAGCAGGAATTCAGGCAAGGCTGTGTTGTATATTACTTATGTTTCTATATGTGGGTTATTTGTGTTTCTCTTAGTCACTGTTAATGAGTTACAGCTGTAGTGAGTTTGATGTTGATGCTCAATTTTTAAAATCTGGTTATATCAACATGCAAAGACCACCTGCTGGATTTTGGAGACACGGTGTAGATTTTCACATCCACTTGCCTTCATGTACTCAGATCAAAAGCATCTCTCTCTGGTCTTTGTAAGACAAACAACATTATTATGCTGGTGACAATCTCCATTACAGGCACAAGCACATCCTTTGAATTACAGGTGTTCAAATATTTGCTCAACCCTGCATTACAGACAAAATGTCACGCACTTCTTTTTCAGCCAACTTCAGATTGGGCTACATGTGAGTTGAAGAAGTAGAAGCTTTCAGCATGTAGACCCAGATCTCTAAAGGACGATGATGGGATGAGAGGCAGGACAAAAATGGAATAAAACCGCTGTGTGTGTGTGTGTGTGTGTGTGTGTGTGTTGCTGTTTGTGCTGGAGAAGCAACAACAAAAACATCTCCATGGTCTTAAAAGGGAGAAAAAAAAAAAAAATCAACACTATGCCAAAATGGCTGATCCACACTGCTCCCATTTTCTTATTTTATTCACCCCCTGTCTGTCTCGGCTGGTGAGCTCCACCTACGAACTGCAGAGACAAATCAAAGGAAGAGCTGACGAAGGAGACATCTGTTGGCTCCCCCTCCAACACCACGCCACACTATACCATACCAAACCCCACACACACACACACACACACAGCGTCAACACAAAAACCCCACACTACACACTGTACATACAGCATTCATGTGTCTGCATGAAGACTGGCAGAGAAGGAGGGTGCTGCTGCAGTGTGCTCTACAAAAACAACCCATTTGCACAAATGCTAAATTACCCATTTGTGGAAAACTATTAGAGTCTTTTTCTACCAAGGCCACTAGAACAGTGTCATATCAGACTACAATCTAATTACTGCTATGGATTTTCTGCCTGCAATTAAAGACAAACAGTATGAGGAACCCTCATGTAGTTTGACTTCACTGCATGAATTTGTTTATCCATGTCTCATGGTAAAACTAATTTTCTAACTGAATGGCACCTGCTTTATGAAGGAAAAACAAACTGTAGATGTCTTACTCATATATGGACTTAAAGTTCAAAGCGTCTCCTCTGCTGCAGAGGATGTATTGGCTGCTCCTCCGAATCTTGGCGTTGCTATTTGCAATTTTTGGAAAGATCTCTATATTTCACTGTGGTGTGTTCTTATACTACCAGTTTTTAATGGCTTGGACACGTCATCAGCTCATAAAGCCCAAAAAGTATTACTTGACAAGAAAAAAAATAGAAAATGAATGAAACTTATAATTTCTTACAGCAAACTATAAAACCCAGAACCTGTGACTGGGCTGTTCTACTTCAAGTTGCAGTAGGTCCACTGGCGCAGTGACATATGTTTCAAAGGTGTCATTAGTACTCCTGAGTGTTAGGATTTTGCCAATAACACACTGTAAATATTTAACATACAACAGTAGAATAAGTGTATATTCTAACTATAGTTATAGGACATCAGGTTTGAGAAGTTTCAACTTGACATTTAAGAAATAACCCATTATTTCTGCATGGAGAAAATGCAGTCACAGAATAATAGGTGAGGCAGTGCCCACGACAAGTGTTTGAAAGGTGTCATAAGCCTGAAATGCAGCTAATTTAAGAAGCACTGGGTTATTATGCTGCACTCTTGGGCAACAAACTGGCTGACATTTGCACATCACTGTGCCATATGGCGGCAGAGCCACTGATCAAGGCCACACACTGGCACGGGTCCCTTTCCTGTGGCACCGCCTCCGCCGGTTTCAGCATCATTTGTGGTGTTAGTGACTGTACGCCCCTCTCCCTCTTGCCCCTCGTCTGTAGAGCAGAAGCCACCAGAGAGACCCTATCATCGTGTATTTCAGAATTTGCTGAAATGAATGTTCCTGCTTCAAAATCTCTGAGTTCTATCTTATCTTAACAGGGCAGGTGGCCAGACACACAGTGGCTGTGAACTCTGTGCAAAATAGTGTTCCTGAGACATTTTCAAGGAAATTAAAAAGGAGTGTGTTGGAATGAAATCCTGGTCCAGAGGTGGACTGTGGTTTAAATAGAAAGTCAGGCTGAAATCTGATTAAAATGTCATAAATGTCAACATGATTTGAATTTACTGTATTAACAGCATGAGTTGAATGTACTGTATGTATAAACCCTTCCTATACATGCAAATGAGTTACTCTTTTAAAAAGCCCTGGGATTTGTTGTCCTACATTGCTGTTATATTTCCAAACCCTGTTACCCATTACACACGGAGAGCAAAGTGCACTCATTGGTGTCTGTGGCAAATGGACTCGAACTCAGAGAGACAAAAGGAAACCAGCCTAGTTGGAATAAGAGGTGTGAAAATGAGCGCACTTGCTGGCTTAGCAGAGAGTTACATGCATCGAGTCTCAGGGTCGATTAAGCTTGGCTTATCATAAAAGGCTTCCTCTCAGACATCCACTTTGGAGAATATCAAAGACAGTCAGTGGTGGAAGTCGAACTTGAGAAAGATCAAATGGAAATAAAAAACCTTCACCTTCCTCCAGTCGGGATGGTGAATAATACGCAACACTGTTGGCAAAAAAAGAAGCCTTTTTCCTATGAAAGGGGGAGAGACATGAGGGCAGTACACTAGTTCTTCTTATGTGAGTTTTTCCACTAAGAGCTGCAAGGCTTCACGTCCAGTCCCAGCATTTCTGTTCAGAGCTGTGCAGAACCCCATCTGTCACATGAACCATCACCACTGCAAAGCAAGCACTAGCTTTCTTACACGGTACTGTCTTCACTCTATATGTCAGTGTTTTAGTAAAATAAGAATTTGGAGTCTTATCACTATCAAAAGCAGTAACAACAAGTTTTGGGGGTATAGGTTTTAGATATTGTTCCCATAATTTAGGGGCAGGAGTAAATTGCAGTGAATAAAAATGTGTATCTGAGTTGAAGAATCCACTGAAATATATGGACCAGGGGTATTAAAGGACACAGCAGTGGGCAGGAGAACACGTAAACCCCAATGTGTTGATCCTCTCCAGAAAAACAGTATCCGTCCTCAGCACATCCCGGCCGGTGCACCTTGACCTTGAGTGTGCTACAAACAGTTATTAATGCACCCCAGAGGACATGATACGACACCCAGCTAGACTGGCAGTGTGTGTAAAAATGCAACAAACGCCAGTTACATTTGACAGAAGAGTAGTCAAGAAGGCAGCATGTTCCATCTCATCAGCAAATGTGATAAAATGCTGTTCTCTGGAGCGTTGACTCACAGTATGTTAAAATCATGCTGTTTTGTGTGCATTTACAGAAAACAGCAGCCAAGTACTTATATGCACGTCTTCCACTGAAACTGTACCATTACTGCCTTTGACAAAAGAGTTTGCTGGAACTGGATCATGAAATAAGACAGTGAGGGATCAGTTTTAGTTGCAAACCAGGCTCCAGTTAAGGAAAGGAGCTACATGATGATTTTAAAGGACAGACCAAAAGAAGAATTGGTGCAAACAATTTGTGATGATTTTAATAATTGGATGGCACAGCTACTAGTCACTGACAAAGAGGAGCTGTTTTCTAGAAAACAAGTCAGACTGCAGCAATTTACACCTAAACTGTGACTTTTTTTTTTTTTTTTTTAAAGATAATTCAAATAGTTGGAATATAAACTCTATGCACAGGGGCTTCAGTGTTATAATTACAAAAAAAAAAAAAATCAGAATCGCACAAACTGTCTCCAGTGACTTGGTCTAAACACATTAATCAACCAAACAAAAAAGAAATAAAAACTAAAACATGGCTTCAGTATCAAGTTATTTGCATCTGGACCACACGTCTCCAGAGGAGGACTAACAGGCCAAAGCACATTCCAAAAAGACAACATATTAATAGCTTGCTTTGTTGAGAGCCATACAGGCCTATTTACAAAATCAAAAGAAAATTCTCTCTGTGACTCAATGCACGTAAGAAATTCTCTTGTTGGGACGTGGCATGCTAGGAGCCATGTGGGGATTGTGTACAGTCTCCACGGTCTAACTCGATAAGGGCCGGAGCAGCATATGGTGAGAATCTGTGCCGAATCCTTGCCGGACATCTCTCCACTGAGCTCTGCCATTTTACTGCCTTGCTCGGCCTTCCCTTTCATTTTATTTTTCTCTTTCCGATGTGGACCGAGCAGCAGAGAACATGAGAACACACAAAAGGCAGGAAGCAAACTACAAATATCCAAACACCCACAGAAGTACAGTTAACATGTAAATGCCTAAATTTTATACGCAGAAACATACATAATAACCCAGCTGTGTTTCCCCATCAACACTTCTATGCTAAAGACACACTACTACTATGGGAAACAGATACTATAATTTACCATGTGTAGATCAGTACGCACACAGAAACACACACACACACACACACACACACACACACACACACACACACACACAGCGAAGCCATTAATGTTAGCCTGCTGTGCTGAGCCACAGCAGGCGGCCTTTCTGAGAGGAGTGGGGCAGGATACAAATGACATCAGTGTGCCCTGAACAAACACTCATCAGTCTGCTAATGCTAAGGAGAGCAGGGACTGGGGTTCTGATGGAGGCGAAGCTGCTTTATGAGGACCCTCCAGACATGTGGGCTAGCAATAGAAGCAAACATCCACTCTCACAAACAGTTACCCACAGACCGGGGACGTCTGGGATGACAGGACAGCTTGTTGTAGGCCTCGTCGTGGGTGGAGGAGAGAAAAGTGTGATTCTGCAATCAACACTTATCCCAGAATTATAGTTATAATTAGTTTTGCATATTGCAAATGACTCATCTCACTGAAACAAAATTTACATGGGCTCTTCCAAATATATTTGAACACTGGCAACAACTACAGCAGGGTGGCTAACATAGATTGTAGAATAATCCACAAAGCTGGTCTTATGTAATTCCATACAACAATTAAGTAGCGACATCCACCCAAAAAATCCCTGTGAGCAGGAAGACCCTCACAGACATCTTCCTGTAGCTGTAACCGAGTTTTTCGAAGTCCAAGAGTATTTTATATTTGATGCTTTATAAGCAATAACTGCTAAAGCTCATACAAATATACTGCCAAACTACATGTCTCCATCCACCTGTTTTCATGGGCAGTGTAAATTTTGCATCAAGCAAAACTAGAAGTAAAAAATACCATCACCAAAAAGTTTGACTGTGTAGCTTAGGTGCAAGGTCGGCATTGTTTATAGAAAAACAAACACAAATACACACTGATATCTCCTACTGTGTAATAAATCCAAGTCACAACTGCACTCTACCAGAAAGAAAAACTAAAGACTAAAGAGTTGGGGTGCTGGGACTGTATACCCACAATAACAGTTCAACACAGGGATTCTTGTGTGTAACCCATCTTCATCCCCAAAGCAGTTGATAAAAACAGCACAGAATGGATAAGAAAAGACACACGTATTCAAGGTACATGCGGTGTTTTTCACAAAGACACATCCGTGTGAATCCTAAGGCCAAAACAACAGTGGCTGAGTGATAATCAGGAGGCTCGTGTTAAATCTCAGGGGGATTGGTCTGGTTCTGGAGCGAACTGACAGAGCTGAGCACTTGTGGTCTCTTGTTCCTTAATACAATAAAGAGATTTGGTTCCAGTAGAGAAGCAGCTAAATGAGCAACCCCTGCCCAAACAGTCCACGCCTTAAACTGAACTCTGGACTGTGGTCATGTGTTCTCCACACATTGAGTTGCAGGTGATAAGAAAAACTGAAGGCACACCTGCTCTAGAGAGATGCTATCTCACAGGCAGATATAAAAACTTGACTCAAGAAGGTGGCAAAACGGGAATAACAATAATAATTGCAATAAAATGCTGATTATTACAAAGGGATTTCTTTGCAGATGTGACACATGTGACATTTCAGCTATTCAGTTTTAAGAACTGTTGCCAAAACACTGTGAAGATTAGGCAACACCACTTGAAATAATGGCAGCTTTATGCATCACACTGTATCAAACAGATGACAGCAATATTCAGGTGTGAGCAGGTAAGGTGATGCATAAGGATGTACAGAAGTGTTGCTGCAAAAATAAAATCATGTTTTAAAATAGCAAATACTATAAAAATTCACGGGCAAGTGATTCAACATCCAGATCTTGCTCACCAGAAGTTATTTTCATATCAACTTTACCAATGTAAGTTGCATATTGTCTAGCTACTGCAGCTATTATAGACCAAAAATACAAACTAGAGTACAGTTTTTCACCTAACCCCTGTAGTATCTAGTACTTGATACTAGATACTACAGTGCATACACATTTTACCACTGGCAAAGTCTTCCTGCTTTAAGACACAAACATCTCCATAAACATCAGTCTGACCCAGTAGTCCTATATGATTGTTACAAAATTCCCAAAATGTAGAATTAATCATATACAGCACAAAATTACACAGTTGGCTCCAGTTGCACACTGTTATTGAGTGTGTTTTATAGCATTTGTGTGTCCGTGTGTGTGTGCATGTGCATCAGTTGTTAAGTGTGTCGCCTCACAGGGACCTGACTGGCATTTAGGTAGAATATTCCCACAAGCTGATGTGTAATTAATTAGCCTGCTGTTCATAGCCACAGCATCCCACCACCAGCACCACCACCCCCACTACTGCTTCCTGCCCCCCCCCCAGTCTCATAAGTTAAAATGAAGATAATCAGTTCCACTGGGAACTCTTCACAGCCACTAACAAAGCCCCACATGCTCAAACACACACACACACACACACACAGTGTACACCAGCCCATCATTACTATCTTCTCCATGTGCCTTTAAAACTGCTAACTGACGTGGCATGTTATGACAGTTTCGCCCCACACCTCTCCTCATCATTGACATCCCCATCTGGACACCAACACTCAGCTGAGACTTCCTGCTGCAGCATCAAACACAAGAGGCACATCAGTGTGTCTGAGACACACATTGTTTGGAGGGTCATTAAGGATCAGACTTAACTAGTTCAACGTGAAAAGCTTGATGTTGTTCTGGAGGAACGGTGCTCTGGGCAGAGAGGATGAAGCAGGGCAGGGACCAGACTCCCCTGCCTTTCTCATTAACCTTGTCATGTAACGCAGTGAGAGGAGGCCTGGGAGATTGCTCTTTTTTCACAAGGTGACGTCAGAGCATTGCTGACTACAAATCCCAGTTGCCTTGGAAGGAATTAGACTTGGTCTCAGAGGAAGAGGTTCTGATCTGGGCTTATTCAACAGGACAGATTAAATTGAAATGAGTGGTAGGACTAGAGGAGGATAAAGGCTCTGGCTCACTGTACAACCTGACAGCTCTATGCTTCTGGGCAAGTGAGGCACACTCAGCATAGCTGCTGGTTCACAGGGCAGTTATAGGCCTGTGACATTACTGCAAGACAAATCATAAAGGTGCAGAGGTCAGTTTGCTGTATGTTCATTTACCATAATAAAACAGATTATGAACAGAATCCTGGGTTTTGCAGGATTGTCTATCTGACAGAACATGCATTCTTGGGTTTGAATGGTCTAATGTGTGGATCAACCAACCACTAGTACCACTGTAGCTGGTGAAAAACTAACCAAATGTAGAATGATACTGATACACTCATCAGTCACAGTATCAAAAATACCAACCTAATATTGTGCTAGTCCTCCTTAGCTGAAACAGTTCTGAGAGCACTGGTTCACTGTTTGTCCTTCCTTGGACATGTTTTGGTCAGTCCTGACCACTGCACGCTAGAAAGACCCCACAACTCCTGCTGTTTTGAGAGCTGCTCCAAATGTAGTCATCTACATCACAGTTTCAAACTAGAAGGTACCAGACTGGAAGATAATGTGATTTAACCTGTACATGAGCCTTCATGAACATGGTTGCTAGTAGAGACTGGACTAAGGACTGAGTTTAAGGCTATGTTGGAGGCACATGTCTGACACACAGAATGACAACGAAAACAGGGTCATCGATTTGTCACTAGTGCATTTATTTGAAGATACGCATTGTGCAAACTGTAATGCTTAACAGCAGAGTGAATCCATTCTCTCATTCTAGTCTCACACATACTGTATGCAGCTGTTTGCTGCTGGAAACAGAACTAAGCCATGCCCCAGTGATATGTTGTAATATAACCAATATTTCTGGGAATTTAGATACAACTACACAGAGAAAGAAAAAAAAAAGACATTAATTTTCTAAACTGAATGAACTGACCCTTTAATAATATTTAGAGTAATCAGGTACAAGTTTAGTTTACTTTCAAGGATTCTTGATGACACATTGCACCGCCAAACCTTCCTATCCATGCCTTTGTAAAGACTCAGTTTAAACAAAGCCACAGTCCATTTACTCTCTGCAAAAACATGAATGAACTGGTTTTACACAAGCTATTTACCGAGACCAAACAGACACAGCACACGAGCCCTTCCACAACTGTGTACTCCATTTCCTGTTGAACTCTGTGTTACCTGTCCTGGCTGGAGGCCTGAGCTGAGGCCCTTGTTTTCACCTAGCCTGTGTTCTGCTTCAGGCCAGATGCTACAGAGACAGTGAAGGCCTCTGTTCCTCCAGGAAAGTCACTGTGGTTTTGCTGCCATGCTCTCCCTGATCTTTTCTTTTTCTGAGTCTGTTAAAATCCACACCTGGATGACCTCATTAGCACACCCCCTCAAAAAACGTAGTCTTCTGGTTTCATCCAGTCTCAACCAAACATAAACAACACAGTGTGGATTACAAAAGAGGCCTTAGAATGATGTTCGTTCTCTGATGTGTGTAATCTACCATGAACCCTTGCTAATTACTGACATTTAAAATGATTCATCGACACAAACTATTGTTCCCCTCACATATAACTTATCAAAGGAAGTACAGAGGGTTTGAGGAGCGAGTCTGCAGTCAGTGTCTCACTTAACATTCCCCCTCATTTACCGACCTTCAGTCATATAATATTAGTGACATGAAATAGTGCAGGGCCTTGAGGTGGAAAACACTCCAAATTGCAGTCTTTGAAAAGTGACCCCCGGTGAGTACCCTTGGGGCAGTGGAGGCCTAATGTGGATGTATGTGCATGTATGTTCTTGCGTTCTCGTATGTTCCCTCCCCCAGTTGCAATTTTGAATTCCTGACCAGAGGCTTTTTAAGAGCAGCGCAGCCCCAGCAGGCATGATGAAAGTAGTGATTTTTTTTCTTCCCTCCATAATTCTAGCCTGTTTTGTCCCCTATATTTCATTACAGAGAGCTAGGGAGCTGCATCTAGTTATTTGTGTCCTGTGGCCGGATACATGTGCACAGAGGGAACCAATTTGTGTGGGAGGCGTATCAGGACAAAGAAAGCGACTGATTTTACATCACTGAGCTTATAGTGTCACTGCAAGCAGAAAGCCTCAGTAACATTGTTCTACAGAGAGGTGTGGTCACTCTCATATAACTGGCAGCCATCTTTGCAGTCCTCACATTCAGAACAAGCACATTGTCACTACAGGAAGGTATTTTTTTTAGTTCGACTTGGAAAAAAAAAAAAAAAAAAGTGATACAAACAGTACGAACACTCTTTTCGTGGATCTGCTCACCGCTCATCAACATATGTAATCTGTGATAAGGGCTTAATGAGCCGGAGGTGCATGTTATAAAAGGTCACAACTCAACAAGGCTGGAAATCACTTCCTCAAAGACACAGTAAAATAAAAGACTTAAAAAAAAAAAAAGACTGTCAACACAGGGTTTTCAGATGGCATTAATAAAATTTTGCCCTGGGGCCCTCTAATTTATTGATCCAGGCATAGGCAGGGATAGAGGTTGTTTTAAAATGTATGAACTCAGATCAGACCGGCAGAGGGGACATTTTTGTCAGTTACAGCTACACACCACTGATGACCTTCAGACAGTGAGACCTGGGTAAACAAACGCTAAGAAACAGGCAGAAATAGCACAACAAAAATACTCTGAGTGAACAAGAGAGAGATGCTTGAGGTTGGAAGAAGCATGGCAGATGGAGAGAGAGGATGAGTTGAGATGAAGGGGAGCGAGGTTAGTCATCAAAGCTTGCTCTGCCCACATTTGATGGACTTATTTTCTTCTCTTGGAAACTGTCTCCAACAGGCTCATGTACTCCTTCCAGGGGAAAAAACAAAGCCAAAGCCTTATTGTCTGAAAGTGAGTCGAAGGTGCAGAATTTCTAGTCCTTTGTTTTCAGTGTTCTGAAATATTAAATGTTTTTTGAGTTTGATCAGTAGGCGACATCCACCTTTATGAGCCAGATATCTTAAAAAAAGATTCAATATTACTCAAGGCTATGCTTCCTTCTTCCTTCTACGAATGTGTGTGTGTGTGTGTGTGTAACGTGAAGGCTGAAGCTTTCATGGTTTAATCATGCGTGACTACACCTGAGTAAATCCTAACTGTTGAACATGTTAAACTCGCAGTTCTGAGGTGGCAGACGTCCGCACCACACAGTATGGCCCTGGCACTGAGTCATTTCTGCTCTATGGCACATACACATAAATACAGCAGTGCATTCATTAAACTGTGCACACTCAATCATGTTAACTTGTTGCCAATTATTGCTAATTTTGGATTAAATGACTATATGTTAGCATGCTGTGTTTGGCACTAATGAGGTTGAAATAAGTTGAAATCTGTGCAGTCTGTTCACTTCTTAATATATTATGTATTCAGAACCTTAAGTCACAGTAACAGTGCCACAGTGTGTTTAAGGAAATACATCCAGAACCAAAACCAGGTCCAAATCTCTGCATACACATATTATCTGTACAATATTATAGGGCTTATGTGTGTTTGCGTCCTTTGCAGAGGATCTGTACGTACTGTGAATGGGGGCAAGTAGGCAGAATATTTATGACCCACCCACACCAGGATCACCACACCCAGCTGGGAAATGTGGGCCACTACAAACAGGACAACACAAACCTCCACAACGTCACCTTCTGCTGCTGCCATACTGTGGCAATAGTAAGAAGCACAAGCATAAGAAAAGGAATGTGTGCTGCGCTCACCCCAGAAATTAGCACCAGCCACAGCTGCTTGACAATGACCCAGCGATGGACACAGTGTCTGACGTCCAACTGTCAGCTTCACATGTCATGACCCAAGCAATCAGCAGGGCAAAAATAACCTCCTAAATTATGCTAAGTTGTTTACCAGGCCCAGCCCAACAATAGCCACAATGTGGAGGAAATCTTGACCCCTGCATTCAGAAATCCATGCTGCTGAACAATGCCCAAAATATCCCCTGCTCTCTCTTTATGAATCAAATCCCTCAACGAGGATCCTATTGTTAGCAGCAGCTAAATAACCAAGCCATGCCGGCTGTATTTGGCACATCCTGTCCTGTTCCCCTGCCGGGTAGAGGTTTCTGTCACCTCATCTCCCTGAATAGATGGTGAGATTGGCCCCGAGACACCAGAGCATCCTGCCTGCACAGCAAGAATGTAAACAGGCCCACATGTTATGTCTACTCAACCTGGCCTCATTTCACAGTCTCAGCTATTCTTCAGCTATGCTAAACTGGGCTGAATGTGGTGGGAAAACCGCTCTGGAACACTAAACTCTGAAACACCTTCAGTGGAGCTTGCACTGAAAAGATTTTAATGATTAGAAGGTAATTCTGCTAACCAAGCAGTACCTTAGCCTTTCTTTCCAAGCGTAGATGTTTAATTTACAATAAAAGCGAAAATTTTGACCTTGCTCTTGATCCTCCTTAGTTTTACATCACCTTGAATCCCACAGTGCCTTGTGAAGTGCCTCACTAGTGTCGCACAAAAAAGGAAAAGGCTCAAACACCCCAGTGGGCTCTCACAGTCTACAGCCTAACCAGTGGCTCTGTGAAACTTTACTTAGGCACAGGCAAGGCAATTTGAGCTGAAGGCTAATATCTTGCTAGCATGCTAGTACAAATAATTACAATGTCAAAATGTTGATGTTCCGCAGCTAAACATGTCCAAAGCTTGTACTCAGGAGAGTCATACCAGTTTGTAAACTGCATGAAAAATGCACAAGAAAATTAAAAAAAAAATCAAAGTGAAGATCAGCATGTTTCATTTACCTTAATAAATCACTGGATTAATGCAGCATCTGGCAATTATGTTATGTTACCAAAATCAAACACACACACACAGTTTTGCATGAACAGGTAGGCTACTTGCTGGGTCTGGCTTAATCCTAAATGCAAATACAAAGTCGACCTTCCAGCTGTCAATTTTGCATTCATTTCTACCATCAGCGAGCTGTGCACCAGCTTTCTGCTGTTCTGACTGTCCCTGTTGTGTCTGTCGTTCAGCTCAGCATCTGATCCGCGACAGAGAGGCCTGGAGAATGAACAAGCAGAGTAACTGGAGACTGTGGACTGTGGACTCCACACAGCGTGACTTTCATAGAGGTAACTGTAGAACAACGACAAATGCACCGACTGTTATAAACAACAAAACATCAGCTTCTGTTTGTGCACTACTGTTCTTTTCTCTTGCATGTGTTTGTACTGCAGTTGTTGTAGAGTTCATACTGCCTATTCCTCCACATTGTGTGCTTCCATGGATTCTATATAATAAAGTACTTTTACTTAAGCATTAAATTCCAGGAATGAGTCTTGTACACATACACAGATATATGAACATGCAGGGCCGATGCTATAGGTGTTTTAAAGCCTATACCTCACTTATTACTTAGTGTAGTCTCCCATATTTTTCTTAAACCTTGTCTCCTTGTCTCCTCGCCATGGAAGTAATTATCAGTGCGGCAGACTTAAAGGCCCCTCGGTACGAAAGTGATCTGAGGGGGAGGAAAAGGCAGGTAGGCAGGTAGGCAGGAAGGCAGCTCCTCAAAGTATTTAACTGAGCCCTGTGCTCCACTCTTAACCCTTATCCTTGTTCCTTCCAGTTGACCTGAGAAAAGCAATGTTTCTGCTTTCCATCTAGTGCTTTGGCTGATGACTGAGGATAAAAGAGAAGGGCCTCCTGCTTAAACATGTCTCCCTTGTCTTGTTTCTACGGCTCTTCCTTAGGGGTTATGAATTGCAATCTGGGAGTTATTCCTTGGGAATTTTGCCAGCTATTTCCACTCATTCGGTCTAACACCGCTGATAAATAATTGATATGTAAGTTTGAGTTACTGATATGAATCTGTTGTCTCTTGTGGTGATCTGCTCAGATCTAATAATTTTATCTTAGTGAACCCTCTTGTAAGTTCTGTGATTCTCTGTTGGAGAGTTATTACACTCTGATCTGATGTGGTTTATTGTTGGACTTCAATATGTCTCTAGCAGTTTGACATTTTACAACATATTTACTTACATTTCTCTTGTCTGGTGCTTTTATACAGCAGATAAGATGCTCCAAATACTAAACTGACATTATAATACCCCTATGAAAAACTACATTATTATTAAATCATAGATTATACTAATAGGTTAAGATGCAGCAATTTTCTGTGGGCAGTAAAGCCAATAGAGCTCAAAATTTAAATTCTAAACTGTATTTTGAATTGTACTTGCTTTCTATATGAAAGTATATACTGTAAGAATACCATAATATTGTGCATATCTTAAACTTTCAATCCATGAGCCTGTGAGTGGGCATACATAATGCATATTACTTTCTCCTTTTATAACTGTTCCACATAGCTTCAGTTGTCAGCAATTAGCATTTAAGCCATCTGTTTATTTACAACCAATCCCCCTCCAAAAAAAAAAAAAAAAAAAAAGACATAAGACAGAAGCTTCCTTAATGTTATTCTTCTATTTGTTATATAAGTCTGGAGTGACCAGTTGAGACTCAGCAAACAAATTCAATATTTGTTTACATTTTAGGAAACTAACACCTGAATCATCCATATTTTGTTTTATCTTAAACAAGTAGTGTTTTATTTAGTATTCAGAATTTATTTACAACTGGTGGAGTCATCTGACATTCACATCTGATATGAATGAATTGATATGGCTAGTGTGTGAAGATATTTATGCATCCAGTGGGATGAACAGTAGAAAATTTACTCTACGCTTAATTCCTTTGTCTTCACCAACGTCTGAGGAAAATGTTTTTAGCTGCTAATTTCTCTACCGTGCTCACCTGGTACTTACTAACGTCACCTGTTTGCTGTTGCTGAGGAGCTGCTGCTGGAAACAGGATGACAAGAGCTGAAACTGAACCGAAACAGTGTATGTGTGTGTGCCATAAAATCAAAACTACATCATGCTAAGGCTTGGGAATTTGATTTTATGTTTTAAACCAATTATTGTTACACTATACTCGTTTACACATGGAAATCTAAGTTTGACATTGATGTGGGGTCATTTCTAATCCTGTGTGTGAGGTATGTGTTACAAAACGGAAGTCATTATTGATGCACATTGTGTGTGTGTGTGTGTGTGTGTGTGTGTGTGTGTGTGTGTGTGTACAGTATAAGCATGCATTGCATGATTGCACACCTTCCTCTGCATGTGTGTATGGCCTGCTCTTTGTTTGTTCACTCCATGCTGCCCGGTGACTTCACCTCTGCAGTGTGTGCTGCCAGCAGCTGAAACACAACCCAGCACGTACAGAACAGAGAAATGAATCCCATATTTTCCGTTCTATGTGTGCTCTGTGTATCCACCTCTCCCCTACTGTGCCACATTTAGATAAATCTGATGCCCACTTTCCAAAAATGTGCTGCCAGAAACAGAACCCGAGTCATTTAAAGTCAGCAGAACAGGCCCCTTTCCTGCTTTACAACTGGAAGTTTTTATAACAAGACACAAGATATGTATGTGTGTGTGTCTGTGTGTGTTTTTCCTGTAGTGTATGAGCTCTGCAGCATGGAGACGGGTGGGGTGTTGCCATAAACTTCTCCCTGATGAATTAAAAATGGAAGAACTATCTGTATCTGTCATTAAAATCATCACGTGATACTGAAACTCGAGGAAGATGTGGTGAGAACAATATGTACAGCATGAGAGGCCACACCCTTTCCTAAAGAATGGCACCGCACTTCAGCACAGATGAGCTGTGGGATGATCTGGTACTTCCTCCCTCTCAGTTTCTTTTACTGATATCCTCACTGTTCCTCCACACAGACACTCAGAAATCCCCCTTATATAATACTGTAAATATAGTTTCTAAAAAGGAAGGTGTCCAAATACAATACCCTGGACCTAAGCTGCTGTTGCTACAATGAAGAAGACCCATATTCACAACTGTGTTAAATTCACACTGCAGTTGGGAACAAAAGCATTAAATTAGAGATGAAAGTAGCAGATCTGTGTGGAACAAAGACAACTGCAATGTTCTGAAATTAATATATGAAAATAAAGTAGATGCCAAAAACGTTATTGTGTGTTCTACATTGTCTTTCCTTTGATTTGGCACGATTTAAATGATGCCATCTTGTTGTGAACTCTTCTCCTGCACTAGTTTAATGGCACCTGCTTGACAGCTACCAGTCCAGAAGACATTCAGTTAACTATAACACAATGCAAAGACAAAGCAGAAAATCCTCACGTCTCAGAAGCTGGAACCTGAGAATATTTATGTTTGTTTCAGAAAAGTCACCATTGAGTAATCAACTATAAAAACAGATTTTGATTAAAAGTTTTGTTTGCTAAAATTGAGGTGTATTTTATTTGTAGTTTCTTATAAACTGTTATATCCTCCTGAGAACCAAGGAAAATAAGTGTCTTCCAATTTCTTGTTTTTTGTAATTTCCTACCTATTTTTGGTTAAAAAAACATGTTACAATTTAGACTTTTTTAAATTTATTTTTATTTTTAATTTTATAGCATGTCCACTGTAGTGGATGTGAACAAAGGGACACAAGTCAGTGGGCTGGGTCTCAGGAGGATATATATGTATATATATGTATTACTGCTTGCTCTCTACCTAGGGACTGAGTGTAGTCTTGTTGCTTATTCCTTCACTGAGTATTTCTGTCCCTTTTTCTCAAGCGTGGTTTGGTGTTTCTCAAAGTAAAAGTCTCAGAATATAAAGTTTTGTCCTTGGTGCCAAAAACCCAGGTGTCAGGTAATGGAACATTGCTCAGCTCTAATGAGTTTGTTTGAGAGACATATAGGATGGTAGAAGCAGAAGCAGTGCATGCACTATTTTATATGTCCTGCTTGGACAAAAAAAAGGGGCTGAATGACCTCAGGCTGAGTCTGTGTTTGATATCTGCATCAGCACATTGTTTCAGAGGACTCATTCTCTCTTCGTTCTTTCTCTTTCAGTCAGTCTGCTGTTGCGAAACAAGGCGCTCAGTGTAACAAAGAGCAGCTGAAACACAAACACTCCGGCAGGCAGCATTCACTTTCAACTCAGCCGACCTCAGCTCAGAGGAAACTCACCCTGTTCTGACATTCACTGCAACACAAGCCCGGGCCTCCTCTCCCTGAGCATTTATCCTGCACACAACACTTCAGCCGGGACAGTGAAACACACACATGGTTACAGCTTCAATAATGGAAACTGTTTTATGACAATAGATAAAATGACCATTAAACAAACAAACAAAAAAAAAACTACGAAAAAAATAAATAAATAAATCAGGTAAAGACATAAAAGGCTTGACACGCAGTAGGTGACAGATGACAAAACTGAGAAAACACACTGCCCCCATGTGCCAGGGACACCAATATGAAAGTGCAAAAAAATTTAATTAACCATTAAGGCCAAATGAAATTAAAATACATAGATATTAAATAGACACAAATGAATTTAACTAAAACTAATTGATTGTCATTAAAAAGTTTGGAATTCCTCTCTTTCATCATCAGGTAATAAAGGACAAATACGAATACTTTATTGTCACTGCAAAAGTACTTTCATTCCCAGCAGCCTCAGCTGTACTTTTAGTGCTCACTAGCAAATATTAGGATGCTGGCATGATTGTACATACTGTAGCTTTAAACTGAGTGCAGAGACATAAATCAGACATAGATTTGTTGCTCAAGAGTAATCCCCCCCCCCAAACTCAGCTATTGTTTTAATCTCGATCTAGCCACATGGGGCACTGAGTACCAGTGGTGTGATCACAGGAAGGTTATGGTAAAGTCTTGAGTGATTGATGAGAAATTACCTAACACTTTGCGGGTGTGATCCCCCCACAGCTTCGTCCAGCTGCTACTTGAAGCAGGTTAAATCAGATGTAAAACATTAGTCGCAGGTTATCTCTCCCAGGCCTGTGAGCTGGTGTTTGCACAGGGGAACACACTCCTGCTTTCGCAACAGTTGGCGATTAAACACCAGTGTTTTGAAGGGTGATTCAGTGTCTGGCCTGGCAGGTGATTATATTAGTTTTATAGGTTTTGGCTCAGTCTCCCAGAGACCACATCCGTATGAAACAAGAACAGGCATTCAGAAAGCACATCACCATCATACCATTTTGATTTCCTGACTTGACTAACGCAGTTGTGGGGAGTCTGGGTAGAAGCCATCTGTGTTTTGCAGACATGTTCAACAATGTGAGCAATGTGCGCTGGAGTGCAGACAGCCAGTATCAGACCCGACTCCTGACAACCAAAGGTGGTACGCCCTCAGGCCTCCTACAAGGCCCATATGCTTTTCATTAGACTGCAGTGTTAGGCTGGGAGACATGTTCACATTTATTGCACATACTGTGCTTGGAAACGAATTTAGTATATACACACACATGCAATTATAAATGCCTATAGATAAGGTATTTGAGATATCTTAATCATCCCTCTTTGGAAAAAGGGTCTTTCCCGCATTATACACTAATGCTAACTGTGCGGAAATTACTGATCTGAGCATAAAAAAGAAAAGAAACAGAGTTTCAGCAGAGCCAAGTTTTTTACAGGGAGAGTTAATGAAAATAAAGATCTGTACAAATACATTACTCTCATCATCATCTGTATCTACACATCATGAGATAGGTGGATGCAGTGGAAATTCATTTGACTGTGGGCAGACCAACCGCCCTGAACCCACAACACCTGGCAACTGATCTCACCTTTATCATGACGTGGTCTTAGAAACGCCACTCCTGAGTGAGCCGTACACAGTATGTAAATATAGTAGTAGTAGTAGTAGTAGTAAATATAGTGCACATTAGGAAGCTGAGCATGTTTAAAAGAGGCAATAAAAATTAAATATAAAATAAAATCAAATCAAAATTCCATATCATTTAAAACCTTTGCAGATTCATATTTTCCTCTGCCTATTATTATGAAGCTTGAGATTAGGCCCCCTGCTGCTCAGCTGCCACCTCAAGCACCAGCAGGTGCAGAGACACCCGTGGTTGCAGCTGCGTTTTGCTGGTAATACTGTACTTTAACTATGAACTTCCAGTTAGTGGGTGTTTGTTTATGATGTTTTATAGATTTAGGATTTAATGCTAATGAAGTTTCAGAAATTGGTTGTGTGTGTGTGTGTCTTCTGTTCCTCTCACATACAAGGAAAAACTGGTGAAGGTTTCATTTGCATATCAGACAAAGGATTCTTTTATTTTTATATTTTATTATTTTAATGACATTTTTATAGTGAGAAACTTTGGGGAGAGGCTTAGATTTATTAAACAGCTGTGGTCGGAAATTTAGAACTTCAAACTGTACACTGGTGAGAGGAATCTTTTGGACTCTGCAGAGTTTGGTTCAGATATTTACAGTTTTTGTGGGTATGATACATATTTTAAGACCTATGAGGACATCTGGTATTATATGCAGACACATGCCCCCACACACTCATGAATACAACACATTTTTCCAGGAGCAGTCATGCAAAACAGCAGAGGGCTGTTTAGACAGCAGGGCCAGGTGTACCCCAGACTGTGCAGGTGGATGGGGGTTCATGCTCCATCCTCCTCCTCCTCTCCCCCACACACACATTCTCCAAATCACTCTCAAAGCGCCTCCATCCCTTCATCAAAGCGTTTACCCACACATACTCCACCATCATCATAATGTCTGCCAGCTGACAGACAGACTCACAATGTCTGGTTCTCTCTCTCTCTCTCTCTCTCTCTCTCACACACACACACACACACACAAATACACTTTGTACATAAATAAAATATGGATGTGCAAATAGTGGCATGTACAAACCCCCTTATGCCAAATGAATGTTCTCACATAGATGCTTAAGTTAACCAAACAGATTCCTATCTGTTCCAGGACACCAACACCAACTGGTGATGACAAAATAATCCAAAATATTGTCAAATTGTGTTTATTTTAAATATGTAACATATATTTATTTGTACTTTTAACACAAAATGTCTATCCCTAAATTTGCCACTTTCTTGACATCAGGTTTGTTTTTATACACCTCTATGCCTATGATGTTAATTAAACAAATTAATGTTAATTAATGTTAGTATAAGTATATAATATATAAAATTCCTAACAATGACAGCTGCTGTATTTTATTAACGTCACATGACGGGAAGGGTAGAGAGCTTTTTATGAAGTGCAGTGTGTGGCTGCACCCTCACAGACTGAGTGCAGTTTAATTAAACCAACATTTCCACAGACAAACTGCCTGATGACAATTGGCTTCTGGAGACCAGCTCTCCTGCTGACATGTTTGTTTCATTTAATCACATGGAATCCGCGTGTGCGGCCAGCTATTTCAGCTTTGAAATTAATGATACATTCATGTCCAAACCGTGTAGGTTCAAGTTGGATCATATTTGCGCCGGGTACGACTGAATTAACTAACATGCTGCAAGATCACGCGTATGATGCTTGATTTGTTGAATAACATAAGCACTAAGTGGCAGCTCAATGATGCAGTAAAACAACAGCTAGTGAGTACAACTTCCATACAGCAATTTAACCTTGCACAACTTTACACCAAAGCTGGAAACCATTATGGGATTAACCCATTAGAGGGCCTGAGGTAACACTGAACTGAACTGAACTCGGCCAGAGACCCAAGATCCATCACCTGGTTGCTTACAAGCACAATGGCCAAAGCTCACATCTGTGCAGTTAGCTAGCAAAGGGCTGTGTATGTTAAATCACTGCACTGCAATACCTGATGCTTAGCAGGTTTATACTTAAAATTCTTTATTGTGTGGGATAAACATGAATGCACCTTTCCACGGGGGTCTTTGTTTAATTCCACGTCAAATCAAAGGCTCCTGAATACATGACAAAAGAAACAGTGTGAGTGTAAGGGAACAACTCCAGACACACCTGTATTTTATCATAGTGAATTTATTGTAGGTCTTTTATGCGACATCCTAATCTGAAATGAAACTCGTAACTCTAGCTGTAGTAAAGTAAAACATACAATATTTCTGTCTGAAATGTTTTAAAGTAGATATATAGATAAAGTAACAGAAAATGGAAACACAAGTACAGTACTTTAAAAATACATTTCTTGAGCACAGTATATGACCTGACTGCCAATTTTTTTTTTTTTTATTATTTGTTGAGTAGTAAAAAGTCTGAGTTGTCGAGTATAAAAGAGCTGACAACCATAACTCAAATTAAAACCCAGCCTGTAGTTAATATTTTAATGGTTTTCAACGTTACAGCTAAGGTGAAACGGTTTGTTAAGAGAGTTGATGCTCTTAAAGGGCATCAACTCTATAGATGTTCATAGAAGCAGAGTAAGGCAAGAAATAGTGTATTGCTCAAATGTTTTTGAGAGTAAAAGAGAATTTCACTTTACACTTTCAGATGAGTAAATGTAGTCTGATATTTTAGATATATTAACACTCTTCTCACTCCTACTCAAGTACATTCATCTGCAGAATCTCAGACATCAGCCACCAACAACTCTAAAACTGTATGACAGCCAGACCTGTGAGCTAATTTGCCTTAAGCATGAAACCTCTGAACTTAAAAGTTTGAGATACAAGAGGGATGAATCCACTTCTAAATGCAGCTCTCTCGCTCACTGTCTAAAGAAATCAAGGCCTGTTTGTGAGCTAAAGCTAAAGGCTACAGTAAGCCACTATTTGCAGTTTTAATAGAGGACGAGAGAAGGTGAGGATGAGTGGAAAGTTGTGAACCACTCAGTATGCAAGTACAGCCAGGGCCCCCGAGGGCCGTGTGAGTAGACCTGCACTTGAAAAAGTTTTGACATGGCACTTCTTTCATATCCACAGCAACTCTTTTCCTCTTCTTCCTCTTTCCTCTCCTCCTACTGCCCCATCTCCCCATCCTTGACTTCAAAGTGCTACTTATGCAAAAACTGATGGTTTTCCTCTCCTCTTCTCCCTGAAGGCACATGTTCTTTTTTGAACATACAGTATATACAATTCTTTTTGCCAGAAAATAGAATTGAAATACATGTAATTGTCCTATCTCTGCCCTGTGTGCCTGCCCTCTGGTATATACCTGTAGCCTGCAACTTTCTGTTAGTACTACTTTATGTTATATAATCTTGTGGGTCATTAACTGTTAAGTATTTAAAAGAGAAATTACCTAGGGAGCTGTAACTCTGGGTGGCCATGTTTACCCAGGAGGCATCTCTCTGCAGGTGAAAGGCAAGCTGTCGTGGCTTCTGAATATACTTAACATGAAACATAATGAACGTGGTACAACACATAATTATACCTGCTTTCAGTTATGCTTTCTGTGCAATGGCAGCAGATATGGGTAAAGGACTTTGCTGATAATTCCGTTTGCGACAGAATCTTATAGAAGAGTATGGAGAGCTGTAGTAAGAGTGATATATCAAACCATATACTCTTCTCTAAATTGAGCTGCAAAAAGTTAAAAGCTGAAAGTTGAAGTCTGAACTGGTTTCATTACCTACAGCAGGAATGTACCTTTAACCAGGGCAAAGAATCACATCATTACAACCATATTCACTGTGCAGTATTCCTCTACATGCATGGGCATGGGAGCAGGTCCTGGGTGAGTTTGGTGTAACAGAAGCAGGTCTGATTTAGGGAAGTCTGCAACTAAGAACTATATATGCAAAACTATATACTGTAATTCAGAAGATCAAAATAAATAAATAGATAAATAAGTAGAATAAATAAAAATAAAAAGTACCAGCCAGACTTGTATGATTGACACGTGTGGGTGGATGAGGCCCCTTAGTCAGTACAGTGAGAACTGCAATGACGACAAACGACTAAATAATTTTACCATCTTCTGGAAGTATAATTAATTTCTGTGTCTGCCAGTGGCTTGCATTACAGTGATCAAGGACTGGAGGTCACACAGCTTACCATCCTTTTTATTCAGTGCTGCATCATTGGCTTCAAGTCTTGCTCTCTTTATCTGTGTCTCTCTCCCCTCTCCTGCTCTCTTTCTGCCTGTGCAGCTGCAGCCCTCACAGCTCTAATCCCCTCCTCTCTCCCCTGTGTGCTGGAACGCCATCCAACTATTTAACCACAGCCCTGAAACAAACCAACATCTGTTTGGAGCCCGGCCCAGACCCGGCCACTGCCTTCCTGCTGCGAACACACCACCCGCGCCAGCTTAACCCCTCACTGCCTGGACCAGACACATGCTCGCCACGCCAAGAGAATTGCATGTTCGTTCGCAGACAGCAGCTGAGGCTGCATCGAAGTATTTTTTTTTTTTTTTTTTTAAGATTTGGTGTCTGTGGTTTACGAGTGGTAATTCGGGAGAGCCGTGTTTTTCTGGATTTCATCTCCCTCTTTGCTCATCGTCTCCCCAGAGAGCGCTTGTCAGTCACATTGTGCTGACAGTACTGTGACATCTGATTAAGTCTGTTTTTTGAATGGCCCTGTTTTTAACTTTCTACTGTTCTGTCACAGGGCCCATACTGCCCATGCAATCGACTCATCTCTTAATATTCATCTCCAGCAAACCAGAGAGAAAAGTCACATTTCTTAAACCAGGGGACATTAATTTATAATACAGCAGGTTGAAATCCATGTTGTATTCTTGCAGTGACCAACAATCTAAACATGTTTTCTCTCTGACATATTTAAAACCTTATTGTGGTCAATCACCAAGTATTTGAGTAACTGTTCATTAATCAGTATTTTGTTAAGCAAAACATCTGCTGCTTCCAGGTTCTCAAATATCAGAACTTGCTGACTTTAGCCTGACAATAAAACTTATTAGTCTTTATTTGGCGTACGGCATCATGTTATTTCTAATTTCCTTTCTGTAACAAGTATATTTTACTGTATTTCTGAAACTAGCCTCCCTCATTCTGTTTTCTAGGTCCCCTTTTATTGCCTGTCGTCTTCTCCATGTCAGAATATTGTTTCCAACAGATCCCATCAGATTAACATTTACTTACCCCAAATTCTATTTAACAGGAATACTGTTGTCATTCACTGTTTTTTTTAAATTGTTGAACAACAACAAAAAAAACAAACAAAAAAAGTAAAACTCAAAGTTGACTGCAAAAAATCCTTCATATTAAAAGTCTTGCATTTCCCATTCTTAGGCTTTTAATGTGTAACATCAAACAGGAAGTGTTGACTTTTGGTGATAATACTTAACAGCCAACAGCAAATGGAATATATCACAAGCAAGACATCGAGTTGCATATTGGCGAGTGTATGACTCTGTTGTCATACTGATGGAACATGTGTAATTGTAATTCACCATGTTAGCGCTGAAATAAATGTACACTCACGCAGTCATTGCTGGGGGTGGGGGAGATGACGTACATTTGTGTTTAAGAAAATCTCAAAGGTCTACTGAAGATTTTACATTTAGAATTAAACTGTTCCAGACGCACACCCATTAAAAACCAGTGTGTGAATGCGTGTGTGTACAGGGAAATATAAAAACCTGTGCATGTGTAGTGCTTTTAGTATACAAAAGGGTGCCTGGTACATTTCGTTAATTTTTTTTTTTTTTTTTTTTGTGCAGCCATAAACAGTAAGCTTGTATTTGGCAGCCTTCTACAAATGTTTATGGAGATATAAAAGGAAACACACTGAGGAACTAATAATACACAGAAAATTACAGTGTATGCAGTTGTGTTTGGGACAGGGCGGATCAGAAATAGAAATGACCAAAAACGCTCAGAGCTGCTTTCCTGAACATAGATTTAACTTAGCCAAAAAGATTTTTTTTTTTTTTTCCACCAAATATTTTAGTCTGAAAGTAAAATATCACAAGATTCTAGTTTTTGCAGTGTCCTTGAAACATGCAGGGTGTCTGTGCGGGTTTATACTGTGACATATTCTAAATATATGGTTTAACATTTTGAGAAATGTACTGATTTGATTTATTTCTGTCAGTGAGATGTTATTAGTCTCCAACCAATGCAGAGCTGGAATCAGCAAGTGGTTAAGCCTAGCTTAACATACAGACGGTACACAGGCTCAGACCGGCTTTGCCCCAAGTTAAAAAAATAAATAAATAAATAAAGTGTTTCAAATTTCAGAAAGAAAGCAAATCTAAAACGAAAGAAAATACTAAACACCAAAAGCAAGAGCTGCACAAGGCCACAAAGCACAATGTGAAAACTAATTCAAAACAGATAAAAGGGGGGCACAACTTTGTCAAGAGCTACAACTCAGTTTTGTTTCTCAGTACTGTACCCTGCAGGTACTTGCAGAAATACTTCAAAGACTCATTTATTATTCCTTTTTCTAAAATACCTCATTTTCCTTCCTTTTCCCCATATTGTTTTCTTGCACTGGAACCATGTAATTATCATTAACAGCATTTCTGTGCTTTATTCTAACAAAGTTAATTCATATCAAACAAGTGACTTTACAAAATAATGAATTAATGTTCATAGTCCAGATAAAACATACTTTTCCAAAGATCAAAGATTAACAACATTTTATGATGTTTCATGCTTCTTGCCCTGGTTTAATTTTAGAAATGTCACTGTATTGCCAGATCTTAATTAATTTTGTGAATAAGATGTTATCAATGAAAATCAGATATAAAACCAGACAAAAAGACCCAATAATGGTATAGAAATAAACAGGCTCCATTAAAAAGGGGGAAGTAAAGTACTGTACATAATGCTTGTATAGCTATAGGCATGATTCTGTATATATTTCCAGTTCCCTGACATTCACGTTGAGATTATGGAAAATATGGCAGGGGTGTGTATGTTTTCGGTGGGGATGGGGAGATGCTCTGCAAATATCTCATGAGTGTAAATGAAAACTGGGAGAGAAGGAAGAGACATCTTCCCACATTTATTTGTTAAAGCAGCAAGTTCAAAGGCTTAGCAGCTGACACCTCCAGGCTACAGATACACACACAGCTACTGTTTCCACACACAGACATGTGTTGACAGACGTGGAGACAGAGATATATATACAAGATATACATGCCTGCTTACAGTACATGCACATACTTGCAATTACTGCACGCATGCACACACACACACGCACACCCTGCACACACACACACACACACACACACACACACACACACACACACACACACACACACACACACGCACACACACGCGCACACACACACACACACACACACACACACACACACACACACACACACACACATACTTTGTGAATGGAGTTCAAGTTCACAGGTAAACAGAGGGGGAGCTGTTAGTGTGGTATGCGCCCAGAGCTATGAGCCTTTCTCCATCAGTTTCAAACTGGGGTCAGCTGAGGGACAGGGGAGGGGTCCCAATATTCCACTCAGTCTATCAGTGACAGGCAGTGGAAGTCTTTCCACAGTTATGTGTGATTTTTTTTTTTTTTTAAACTCTGGTTGTGCTGGCTCACTGTATTCAAAATGCAAATGCCATTTATGAAATCAGGCCCTAAAGGATGAGTAAAAGATTTTGGGAAATACAGTACATGTTATTCTCTGTTGTTAAGACAGAAATGGTTTTGTATCTAGGGTGTCTAGGAATGATGTGGTGGAATTTAACACAATTACATGATCTAATATTTTCACAAATTCTATACGGTTAAATTCTTTTACATGAAAATGTATTGTGTTCACCAAAAGCAATTTGTCAGAGCAAACTTTAAGGGAATAGCAAGAACCAAATATTCAAATATTGGTCCAAAATGAAAGTTATACATCAAACTGAGTCTTTCCATTGAATTTTAAATAACACTGTTCAGCTAAGGAAGAAGCCACAGCCAACAATAGCCCTTGCACATACTCCCCACCATTTGCCAAGCTTCCAACATCCAACATCATATACTGTTTCATACAATGCATTGGATACAGAACAAATTTCACTGCAGTATTGAATTTCACTGTAAAACAACTCTACACAACTACGTGACACATTTCATCTTTACTTGTATTTAAAAATGACCCACAGTAGTAGCAACATTGGGAGAAGCAGCACCTTCCACAGCCATTACAAATCCCCAGTGGCTGGAGAAATGCTCTTCTTAAGTACCACGGTGTAAAAATACTCTAAAAATAATTCTGGCAGGACCAACATGTTGCTATACAACATTCACTCTGTCAAACAGGCCATTTGCATGAGATGCATGGAAAGGTGGAGCTACAGAAAAAGTACCTTGAACATCAAAGCAATTGTTCTAAAGTAATTTTTATGCTGTATTTTAAATATTCATATTAAATATTAAAACACTAAATATTGAATGCAGAGATCAAAGTTTCATTTTATGCACTGGAATCTAAATGTTTTCTGCTTACGACAGCAGAAACTGTAGTGACCCAGTAATGAACTACTGTCTAAACTGAGGCCAGAATTCTGTTTCTGTTGAGAACAAAAATAATTGTTGATGTAATTTTCCTATACAAAAAGTAATTTTCAGGGACTACGGTGTGCAGGGATGTGTGTGTGTTTTGCTTTGGGGGAATAGGAAGGGAAATATCATGGCTGCTTTTATTTGATCTGAGCTTTTTATTCCCCTGATATAAGGCAACTCAACGTAAACACTATGCACAGACATAGGTTGAAACTGAGGTGTTTCTATGTCTTTTTACAGCACAGTTGACAGAACAATTGACACTGAATTGTTACATATATAGTATCTGCACACCTACACATTTGACAGTGCTTTTGTGTGAGTGTGTGCGTGCATGAGCAGTGAGGAATGTTAACAGTGTCCAGATGTTGGGAGGTGAGAGAGGGAGGCATGCCGCTTATTGGTGACTCAGTGGAATTTGACACAGAACCACCATTCCATTCACAGGTCCGTCATCTCCACATTGTGTTCAGAGTGTCAGCGGCTGCAGAGTGAGTCAGAACACTACTACAGGCTGCTGCAACACCCACATCTCTAAACAAACATGAAACAGTACAGGATCAGCTCTGTATCAGCACAGAGGTATGGCTGGCTTACATTAAGATCAGTCGCAGATGCAGGTTTTTTTTTTTTAAATCTGGAGTTTCGAGGATTTCTAACACATTTGGTATATGGCTGAAAGGGGGTCTCTGGTGTCTCTGTAAGACGGCTAGAAAAGCTTTAAATAAAGCGTCACGCTCGTGGACATGGTCAAAATTTAACCTCTGATCCACTAACCGCTCCAAAGCAAACCTTTAGAAACATTTAGACTCTGCAGCAACACGGATGATGCATATCTGTGCAAATGCAGCTGGTTCCAAACTAGTTTCAGGTTTTATTAGTTGAGGAGGTCAAGTGCCACTGAGCCCTGTGGGCTCACAGGGAACAGCTACACCTGCTGAGCAGGTGCTTGTATGACAAGTGAATGTTCTCCAGCTTCTGTTTCACAGCTCTTCTCTAAGGTGGCCATTACTCATAAAGTGCAGGACAAATGGGATCTGAAATGTGATATAAATTATGTATTTGGCATGAAGGTGGAATCAGGACACATTTTTTTATAATCACTGCCCAGCAATGTTAAAAAAAAGTGGAACTTTAGGGGGTTTTATACCATCCAATATTAAAACTCCAGTAGTTGTTGGGAAAACACATTTGGTTATCAGCCCCACTCAGCCTAATCTGATGAGACACAAAGCATAAACTGTCCACCGAAAACCATCTAGTTCAATATGTGTTGTTTGTCTGGATTGCAAATGGCAGCAAAAAGATAGAGGAAGCAAAGGAAAAACAAACTGAACTGATGGATGGAGAAATACCAAAAGCTGTCAATTCTACAGAGAGTGAGTAAGAGGTGGTCATAGGTAGCCAAAATGAGTCAGCCCAACAGCATAATTACACCACGCCTCAATGTTGGACTTATATCATGTTCAACCCAAAGCAAAGCAGTTTGATTAACAGCTCTAAACTGACCTAAGAACTTACCAAATCTGGCAGCTACATATGGACCAGAGCCAACTCACATTTGATTCTCCATTTTAACAGCATGAGCTGCATTTGGCCCACACTTGTCTTCATTTTTGAGCAGTGAACTTTCTAAGACCAGGTCAGGCTTCAGCTGGACAGTGAGTGTTTAGTAAAAAAAAAAATAAAAAAAAAAAAAAATATATATATATATATATATATATATATATATATATAAATATATAAACTGATGTACAAAGATTTATTTGCATAGTGCACAATATTTTACCCTTTGCTCACTGACTTTGTGCAGTTAAAGTAATATCTTCTGTTAACATTTGTTTCCTGCAAGCAGATTTGCTTATTTGTAGGTTAAACAATGATTTTGAGTGAACACTGAAGGTTTTGGATGTCTTCGGATATTTAAACGGCTCACAGTCATTTAAGTGCTGAGCTGATGACTCTTCTATTGTATCACAATCAGAATCAGCTTTATTTGCCAAGTTTGTGCACACACGGAATTTGACTCCAATTCACTGAGCTCTCTATATACAAAAATTTAAATAAATGTTAAACTTAAAAAAAAAAAGAAGACACAAAACACAAATGCAAACTAAAAAAGACTAGAAATTATTTGTATGTATTTATGCAATATAGATGCCTATAAACTGAAATTTATCACAGTTTTAACTGTGACATAGGCTGCTGTTTTATTTTTTTTACTTGCTAATCACCCAATCTATGCCATGGCTGCTAGAGCAGCAATCTAGAAAGTAGTGTCCTAAACATCAAGCAGTACATTTATTTTTTGAACTACCAACAAACCAAGGGAATGTTTTGGGCTTGAAAACATAATTTTGCATGTGAATTTGCGAGGTTCACTGAGTTCACATTGAGGATTCACAGGGTGTGGCGAAACAGAGACAACCTGGATGGGCATCAAATGATTCGGATAATAAACTGTGCTGCTACAGAGGCACTCAATGTGTTTTTTCCTAGAGCAGTGACTCATAGAGTTGGATTTGTAGTGCTTTAAACAATCAAACCAATTTCCCTTTGTGCTGAGGATGAGCTTTATGGTTCAGGAAGACAGGAACCCAAAGGTGGCCTCTGAGGCTCAGAAAGGTCAACACAGTGTCATTGAAGTGACACTAGTACTGTACACAAGAATGCTGAACGTGATCACACACAATGTTCGCACTGCTTTCGGTCCTGCTGCTGGTGACTCACAGCTGTTTGATGCTCTGCTCAAGCCCAATTCAATCCAATATTCAGTGGGAGGTTTTGTGGTCCTACCCTCCATCTGCGCCTCAGAGGGAAAATCCCCCCTCAGAGGAATTCATGCTAAACTGCTGTTAATGGAGACTTCTGTCATCAGTTGTGAGCACGCGAATACCTCTTACTGAGCAGAAGACCTTATTCATGGCCTCTGAAGGTGACAGGAGGTGCAGTGACAGCACTTTTCTACAGTCAACCTATCACTCAGGAAGAAAAGCACGGTTGATTCAGGGATACATAATTTAAAGTATTTTCTCTATGGTTGAATTTGCAACTCTAACAGGGTTGTTTTTTGTGTAAAGTTGGATTATCAAAGCAAGGTTTGCCTGCTATGGCTCATAGTTTCTGAGCTGGCTGTTGGTGAATGTTTCCTCAAACAGCCCTCACAGGCCCTGAGCAACATGCTAATGCCCCATTTAAGTGTAACTCAGATTGAAAACACATTTTTGGCACCATGGACTCACCAATAGAAGGAGGGAAGATGGTGCTGGAGGAAAACTTGAAAAAATGAAAAGAGTTCCTCCTCTGAGGAGAATGAACGCACACTTTGGTCATTTTTGTGCATAGGTGAAAATTCTGGCCTCATGATGATAATGACATTGGTCAGAATAACATAATTAGACGCATATGCTGATATTTTCTCTCAGAATAAAAGTGCTGCACACTGTCACCCACAATGGTCATTTTGGACAGCAATTACTTTATTTTTACTGAATAAATACCGAAGCATAATTAATGCACCTGCAAAGTAAATCAATGCAGACTTTTCAGAGAGAGTTCAGCTTTGGTAAACTCACTTTATTAACCCATTTACCAACTCCAAACTGTCCTCAAGTTGCTGAGACTTAAAGTTGCTGAGAGTTAAAAATCAAGGAAAACTTTCACATGAGGTTCTGTGTCAAATGTTATAACCTTTATCTGGGTATAAGCTGCCCCTATAAAGGCATTTGTTATGGTCTGCAGTCGTCTAACGGTTCCCTTCAATCCATGTTCATGTGTGCTTACTGTTACTTCCTTTTAACTACCGTTATCATGGTGGTTATCACAGAAGTCACTACATCACCCAGTATATCTTTGCAGATTGCTTTCTTGTGGTCTGACCAGATGCTAAGGCTGTGTTCGGACTGACGTTAGCACTCTGTGGAAAAATGCAGCCCCCTCTTTCATTCTGAATGGGACTGCTGCGTTAGCTCAGTAGGGGTGCCAACGCAGAGGGGGCTGGCAAAAAAAAAAAAAGGGTGGGCTGTTGAGCTGTGTTGGTCAATCAAATATGTACGAGCGCACACACACACACAGTTCTTTGTTATATGAATGCCATGTTTCCACAGAATACCTGCCAATCACTGCAATAAACGTTTTTCATGAGAACTTTTTAAGAGTTATAAAACCACTGTGGAACAGATTGTCTGATAAGACTTATACTGTATGGCCCTGCAGGCAGGACTGTCTGAACACCTGCAAATGTCAGGATCCCAATGTGAAAACAATCCGCCACACAGGAAGAGACCAGGGTACGATTGAATCAAAAGAGATCACGCCCCCACTAATGCCAAAAGCAACCATCACTATTAAAGAGAAAACTACAAATTTGGAGAACATTTGTGCCTCCAAAGATTCATGAAAGATGTTTCACAAATGAAACAGGATAAAATTATATACAGATAATAATGTGGAAAAAAAAAAACCCCTGTTGTGTAGGCACACTGCTGAGGAATGGTTCTATTGGTCTAGCTGGAAGGCTGCTGTACCAGATATTAAATGGTAAAAGACAGAGGCCTCTCTCAGTGACCCAAGAGGTTGTGGGATGCCACTGATACAGGTAGAACCTGTTTTTATGGACTCGATCATCAAATTTATACTCAGCCTGGAGAGAATTTACTTGCCAATCCACATCTGGAGCTGGTTGTACCTTTACCACCTACCCTGCCTCCTCCAGCCTCCACCCACTTCGACTCCTATGACTGGAGTGATGAATTTGCTTGTTGTTAAACAGCAGAGAACAGGACACCACTTGCAGCCAGAACGCTGGGTAAAAAAAAAAAAAAAAAGGGGGAGCTGCTGAAGAGACAAAGGTAGAGGATAAAATCTGTTTTGTGTCAACATGCTCCAGAGGTCAACTGGACTGTTCCAGAAAGTGACACGTCTGACAGTAAACAGAACCCACACCACTGCTCAAAATGCTGCACAATGTAAATCCTCATTGAATGCCTTTACACTGTATTCATGGAGCTATTTTAAACAAGGTTAATCTACTGGTAGAGGGATTTAATAAAGGTATTAATCTGTCAGCACAGTCCTACACACACCCACATACACACACACACCCTTAATTCTGCTGTTTGAAACCTGTTTTATCATCTGATGTTGAACAGTCACAGAGGTTCCTCAGTCATTTTTCGAATCATGAAAAGCTTCAGCTTAATTTCTGCAGGGGCAGTGGGTGGATTAGGATTAGCTGTTTGTGGTAAATAACTGTGAATACAATAAAACAATAATTAAATTATACCTTTTTACAAAATCCTTCACATAATCCCCCCCACTTACATTCAATACCTTATTTATGAAGGTCTTTTCAAAACATTACTGCTTTTTGCACCAATAGTTTTATTTATTTATTTTTTAATAGTTTTATTACTTTTGGGTGTTTGTATTTGCTAATTCTCAACGCTGCTCCGCTATTGTTCCCTTCAGCAGCTCGGTTTTCGTGGAGCAATGTTACCTTTAAGTGTCACCATTGGCCGCTCTGAGTTTTACTTAACAAAAGTTTCACAAACAGCCAGTTCTTTATGTTGTCCCATAGTTTCAGAGAGAAAATAAATCATGTCGCTGTTAGCCAGGCCTCAGTGTTACTCAAAGGTCACTGTGCCCATTATTCCTGAAGACATAATATTTTTAAATGTCCACGTTCATAGTTACTGATTTAACTATGTTTTTTGAACAAATATTTTAAGTGTTGGACTGTTTTGGAGTTTTTCCTGTCACTGTTCAAGCTGTATTGGAGCTATTAGTGTTAGAGCGACGTAGTTCTCAGTGTTGTCAACATTTCAACATTTACAGTGACTTCATGCTGTGAAGGAGCCAGAGTTCTCTTTCTAAGCCTCTTTTTTTTTTTTATTCTCCGCACAACTTTCACTTTTCATCTGAACAACTAAGAGCACCACTATGGACGCCTTCCAGGAGGGGCTGTCTGAAAAATGTGCCTTTAATGTGTTGCTTAAACATAACGCGTCCCCCCCCCCCCCCCACAGCCTCAGTGTGGACGCTCAGAACAACTAGAATTCCCAATGAGGTTGAACAGCACATCTTATGAACTACATCTGATTAAGTATGTCCCAGCCTTTACTGATTAGCCTCCAGCTCAGTTCTTCCCACTCCAACACACACACACACACTTGAAACTCTGTCAAACCAGCTTCATGCTATGGCCAACACTAATCATTGTCAGGTTGCAGAAAGCCTCTGAATTGTTTGTGGGCTGTGCCCATGCCCATGCACTTTGCTCGATTTCAAAACCATTTCAGCTTGTGTTACCACATTGCACTGGCATGAAGCAGAGCAGTCATACGAGGATCTGAATAAATCAGTGATAAACGTGTGGCCAGTTCAGTCCAGGAACTTTGCCCCTTGTAGTGCAACAAGGGCTAAAGAGCAAGAAGCTTTCATAGCAACATCCTTCTCTACTCAGAACAAATCTATAAAACTGTAGATTCCCAGTCTTCTCCAGAGGGGCGGCAAACTGCTTCCACATGTGCTTTTTCCATATCCCGCTGCTACTCTGGAATTTCGTTTATGTACATTGTCAAAATTCTCACACTGTGAGAATAAAGGCACAAAAGCAGTTAGGGGCCAGGGGAGAAAGGAGAGATTAGGGGGAGGACAGTGGAGGCCTGGAAGTGCTGGATGGGTGGTGCCAGGCTCTGGTGGGGTTTGGGGATGTGGTGTGTGTGTGTAAGGGGATCCCCAGAACAGAGCCTGGATCTGGGTTTCAATTCACACGAGAAGCAGAGAAATAGCAATGCTGCATCCAGCTTTGGCAGGATCCTCTAAACTAACGACTTCAGGCCTGACACCCCTATTCCCTAAGCTTCATCTCCAACCACCAGGTCCCCAAACTCATGTAGGGGTCCTGAGAACATGCAAACACAGGAAAGGGGCATCTCACTCCAGTATCCATAATACCTCTGTTAATATTAACCTGACAATATATCAGTGTTGTTTTGTACAGCTCGTCTCAGTGATCAAAGTGGCCAGAAATGATTTGGCACAACTATGAAACAAAAAGATTTACACATTCCCTACTTACAGTTTGTATGTGCTGAAATTTCTGACTAGTTGAAACCAAAGACTAACTCAAGGTAAAACCGTCCACTAATATGCAGAGAAAAGGCGTAACTGCAAAACAGAAAAGTGCGTGCAATAGATTTTCTACTTTTTTATTCAGAAGATGCATTATTCTTAAAGAGGGTTAAAGGAAAGGGCACCGCTCTAATCACTTTCCTATATATTATCCTCCTATATCATTCTCACAGCCTGAGGCCACAAAAGCACACTGGAGCATTATGCATATTCATAAACACTGTGAGTGTGTGTGTGTGTGTGTGTGTGTGTGTGTGTGTGTATGTATGTGTGTGTGTGTGTGTGTACGTACACATACTGAGTGTTTCTTCACACATGCAGCATGTTTACATGAAGGAGAACCGGAGACCCACACACAGCTTTGCCAGATAGATTTCCTGGTGCACAGACTAAATATCAACATGGACAGACGCTCGCTAGGATGAAGGGCAGAGTAAACACATGCAGACAGTTTCTACACATGTTTAGGTTCATATAAATCTTTGTTATGAACGTTCATAGTACACAGCACATTATAGTAAGCAGAATCAAAGTGGGGTAGACTGGTAATTATGATGATGTGCTTCTTTTGAGAACTGTCAGTAAATCCCATGAAAAGATTCTACAACAACAAAGATCAGATTAGATATAAACCTTTAGAGGTTTAATCTTTTTAGCAACATTCAACATTTGGAGCATACTTTGTGCTGCTTCTGAGTTTCACTCAGAAAGTGGAAGCCAGTTAGCCCAGCCTGCTAACTTCAACATTGAGACATTTTTCTTCATGGTTCAGTATTTCAACACAACTTGTGAGTTGGCGGACTGTCTCTGTGACCTTCTCTTCAAAACACTTCATCATTTTGTGATGTTCCAAAACTGCTGTTTGATCTTACTTTGTGATACTGCCCACAACGTGCTGGACAAGCAGCATTCATTGTTCCCAAACAACATGGGATACATGCTGCCCTTATGAGAAATGGGGAAGAGGCAGAAAGCAAAAAAAAAAACAAAAAAAAACCATATCCTTATCCTGTGAAACCAAAATAAAAGACAATATAAGCAGTGGAAAGAGGCAGATCTTTCAGGGTGGGGGTTGTTGAAGAGGTCCAGATGCAAGGAGCGTGCATGATGAGCACGCACAGTAAAGGAAGAGGAGAAGCCGGATGCCTGGAGAAAGAAGTTGCCGCCCACCTCCCATCAACTTCCCACCAACAGCTTCTCTTTCTCTGCTTTTCCCAAAGAGAGCTGATGACGAGCAAAAAGGCAGAGCTTTCCCCAGGCTATAATTAGCAACCCTCAATTTGACTCATCATAGTCTCAGTGCACTGTGTATATATATGTGTGTGTGTGTGTGTGTACGCTATGTGTTTAACCCTGACAGAGCCATCAGGTCTTTGGGAGCCTTGGGAGGAAGTCAACTTCTGCAGAACAGATGTGACTTGTAGGAGCCATGAAGTGTCTCAAATGAGCAGCCTACCATCAAAATGTATTTCTGTTAGTGTTGGGTTACACGTGAAGTGATGCAGTGTGATGCATTCTTTTGTCAAAAGTGCTGCTTACATTACCCATGATGCACCTCAATTCACTCATAGTTCAGTTGGAAATTGAGAGTATTATGCTAGAAGCAGCTACTGTATCCTGGACTCTGTATCCTCAAGTAGAAATAAAGAACAGGCTACATAAGTGTGGTAAGCGCCTTCTAACTACACACCCCCAGATTTTTTTTATTTTTTATTTTCAGTCTTCAGATCAAACTGACTCAAGCAGGGACATTTATCAGGCTTCACGCAGCTCCCTCTGAGAGCCTTTCTTCAACCGCCAACACCTGTAGACCCTCTTTGATGTGTAAAATCGCTGGAGTTCCCCTTCAACATCTATGAGCACACAGACACAGATTTTAAAGAGCAGAATCTGTTTGCAGTGTTCAGTCCTGATTGAGACAGTCATTTCTGTGTCTGTGGTTTAGCAGCATCAAAACACACAGTGTCACAAGTGGGCGCGTACCAACCACTAAATTAAAAGAAAGCTATTTAAATATTTGAGAGACATATTTTTTACCACGAGTCTTCTACATTCAAGGAAATCAGTGGGCTGTGACACAAAGCTAAAGGAAAATGTTGAATATCAGGTTTGGGAGAACATGGACATTTAGCAGTTTTCACAGAACACTGGGTGATTTCTCCAAATATCATAAAACGTTTTACATTCTAAAGCATCTGCAAATGGTTCAGGTTAAAAAAGGCTATAAAGTTAAACCCAGGAGCAATGCTGGAGCAAAGCATCTCACTACACTTTTCCATTAATTCTCTAGGAAATCATGCTGCCTCCAACGGGAGGAGTGACCAGTGAAAACTACAGGTAATTAGATTTAATAAAGATTTTAGTAATTGAATGTTTTGCTTTGTTAAATGTTTGTAAAACAAGCACGGTAATAACTTAATCAAATTTATGTTTGCTTAATATTTCTGTTCTAGCCAACTCCAAATTTTGGATGAACATTAAATGCACCATCAGGGATAGTTTTTAAAAATGTTCTGCTGCAAGATACTACAACACTGACAAATGCTGAAAAAAAAAAAAAAAAAAAAGAGGTGATGAAATCATCACTGTGACTGATTATCCATCTCAAACCAATTTTCATACCATACGGGAATGAAGTAGAACCAGTGGCTGCCTGGAAGTCAGAAAATCAATCTTCAAACTTACAATGTGCTCTGGAAAATGGTCAGCAATAAAATATTCCAGATTTCTTGTTAATGGGCTAAAACATTCAAAACCACAAGAACTGTATGATCCATTAAGTCTTTGTTCCCATCATGCGCTATCCACTAAAACAAGTGTTTTTGCATTAGTATTACTGGCACACACTGGTGTTTATTTCATTGATTATGCTCTCAATAATGAGATTTCCCAATTATTTTTTAAAGAAACAAGTATACCAGGCAAAATATCCTAATTAGAGCTGATGTCTGTCTTTAATATAACTCTGTGGCTCAGGCAGAGTTATTGTTCGTATTTAAGTTGAGCAATGAAAGCAAACAATTATTCTAACATTAATCAGAGAAAGCACAAAATGTATTAGGTCCTTGGTGTGTGAGTAAACACACACTTGTAAATGGACTAGAAATGATGCAGTTGATCTGTGGAGTGGATTAACTTTACGTTGTCTTTAATAACCACAATATTTCAGATCAGCTAAGCCTAACACAAACAAAGTTGTTTTTCTTTAAAAATGACGGAATTTCTTCTTCATGTTTTGGGTTTCAGGATAGTAGCCCCTGATTTTGCCTTAATCCTTTTACGAACCAACTAGAAAATGTTATCACATGAACCAGCCAACTTCCTTGTGTAACTTTTTCATCTTATCTCAGCACCTCCTCTGCCTGCACTTTGTATCGCTCCGAACAGGCAACTCACACTGATCGTTATTAGTCCCTAAAACAGAAGTCTTTTACATATAATGACTTAAAAAATATCAGCACTGATCTTTGAGAAACCCTGCACTTTGTATCGCTCCAAACAGGCAACTCACATTGATCGTTATTAGTCCCTAAAATAGAAGTATTTTAAATATAATGACCTAAAAAAATATCAGCACTGATCTTTGAGAAACCCTCCTCGTGTCTGCAGGAACAAACATGCTCATACTCACAATGGATGGTGGTTTAAATTTTGCATTTTTGAAGTCTTAACTCTAAAATGTACACATACCACTGTTTAAATCAGGCTGGACTCTATTTTTCAAATAGCATGTGTGCATTTTACACCTTACATATAAACACTGGTAAAATGTAACTGCTGTAAGTACATTTATTCCGATTGCATTTCCATTTCATTATTCCGATCTACCACATTTCAGAAGGAAATATTGTTCTTTTTAATCTGCTGCATGTATTCAGTGCTGTCTGGTAGACTAAGTAATCAAGATCCAACCATCTGTGATGCTGGATGTCTCTGATGACCTAATATTTACCCATAATATTTCGACCATGCTGTTGTATCAATGTCTAATCGTGGAGGTTACAAAGACACTGCATATCTCAGATGATACCTGCAATCTTGAAGCTATATTCACACATTACACAAAAACAGTCCCACACACACACATACACAACTTTACAAGTCCTGAAGGGAACGGCTAATGGGCCCCAACTGGAGTCTGTGTGCAGAGGGGTTTTGGAAGGTGTTGCAGGGGGAACCCCAACAGAAACAGTAAAACTTTCTTTAGTTTTAACCCAACTACCCACACACACTGCAGAGGATAACACAGCACAACATTAAATCAACTCCACTATCTTTCCATATGGGACTCTGGAACTAAATGGGTCCTTAATGTCTATATATTTGAGCTTTCTGACATGTTCAAGCAACCCTGCTGTCTGCACAATATGCTAAAAACTCTTTTTATGCTTCCTTTGCCTTCACTTCTTTCTAACCTGAATTTCAGCCCTTGTCATCATGAATCTACAAACTGAACAAGACTTGCAATAAGCTTAAAGCTAATGCTTTTTTAGTCTTGAGCCCTGAAGTCATTCTTTTTCAAATTGTACCATTATTTTTATAAAGCATTTTCCCATGCTCCATTTGTCTATTTAATACAGCACATCTGGTGAATCCATTCTCAACTCTGGTTTTCCTCGTGAAAAACAATCTGTCGTCATCGCAGCCACGGAAGGGGGTGGGGGTTGGGGGCAGGGGCAGCGTGGAGACCTTCAGCTTCTCGGGTGAGAGGCATTACAGCTTTATGAGTGATGGAGTACCTCAGCGCTGGACTGAGAGCCAGTGGAACACATTGTTATGGCAACATCACAGTGAGTGTGTTTAGACTAGGCTGTGCTGTGCAGTGAGGTAATGCCTGTGATGTAACTTCAAGGAAGCAAGCTGAAGAAAGGGGAATACGTGGTATAGGGGTCAGTGGTGGAAATGGCACAGGTGCTTGCCAAACCACAGCGTACTGTGTTCTGTAGGAAAGTACACTGTAAGTTTTGATTTTGTTTGTTTTTGTAAAGTTTCAAATCACAGTTAGGAACTGCAAAGAGAAAAGCGCAGTGTTCACAGTGCGGTGAAGCCATTCAAAACCAAGAGCATTATCTGGCAGTAGCCTGCAAGTCCAGCATTTTTGCATTTAAAGCCACTATATGTAGTATTTGAAAATTCCCACTTTGGCTCCCCCTAGTGGCAGCATTAAAAAAACAAACAAACAAAAAAAAACAATGTACACTTTTACCTCTAGCCATTTCCATTGAATACTGGATGCAGTATTCATATAAATTCAAATAGGAAAAAGAACTATTATGACAGTGACATAATGAGTCTATGCTGTGTTGAGCCACTCTAGAACTCCAAAATGGGCAGCAGTCAGTTTGCACCGTGTGTGGATGTGTTCTTGTGAGCATGCACAGTACACTGTCCACACAGTCACAGATGATGGGCTGTTGGTGGAATGTCTCTACAAACAGGACAAATCGCAAAAACAGTACATTACACAGAGACTCGCAGCCCTGAAGCTCTATGTTTGCTAAGTTTCATCTGCTACTACACTGATGCAACACAAGAAAACACATGAACACAGATGACTGGCAGAGAAAAATATCATCTCCCTGAGCATGTAAAGAAAGGTCAGCTACTAGTGACTGTTAGCAGCAGTTTACACTTTCAAATGGTCTGCAATGCAAATTTCAGGAGCTTTTTTAATGATCTCCTTACAAACAATCCTTATAGTAAAGAATGAAACAGCAATTTCACAATGGAGAGAATCGGTAATGGCCATCCAAACATGCAGTAATTTTCCATAATTTTCTCTCTCTATCTGGTTATAAAATTGCCCAGGCAGTGATGTTTGATGTCTTTAAACCCTTCTGCTTCACAGTGTGTTCATTAGCTAAACTAGCTCCCTTTACTGGGCCTGCTCTGACTCCCGGCATCTGAACTGGAGATGCCCCTCCTATGGCCTTTGCTGCCTGCTAATTTACTGTTCCCCAAAACCCAGACAGCAGGAAAATTACTGTGATGCCTTTGCAAAAATAGAAAAATGTGTTTCGTAACTGTCTAATGTCAAACATAGCAATTCTGCTTGTGTTGTTTTCAGCACTGCTATTTAAATGTTGCTTTGTTTTCTCCCACTTGCTGGTTTTCATGCTCACCATAGCATTTCTTCCATCATCACAGCACTGGTGGGAGCATGCGGCCAATTCTAGAAGTAAAATTGCCCGGGAGAGTTTTGCTATTCGTTTGTCTGAGGAACCAAGAGCTTTTCTGTGGGTGTGCACTCTATTTTTCTCCACTCGGGGACTGGGCTGTAATTGCTTGTTTAAGGATAATAACAAGGAAAGACTGTTGGAGGAGCCCCGCGCTGCAATCACCAGCCTTGAGGCAAGCACCGCAACCGCAGTGCAGTGCGATGGAGGAGTGGAGGATGAGGGGGAGGGAGAGGAACAGAGGAAGAGACAGACTGGTTGGTATTTAAGGGCTTGTTTTTTCTGCCGACTGAAGAGCATCTGCACAGCTCTCACCTGCTCAGAAGGGATTGCGCTACTGTTTGTGTGTCTGTGCGCACACTCATGCCAGCCTGCTTTAATTCTGAAAGGCTAGTCTCTGCCGCCTGCACTTTTCCCCAGTGGACCTCTGGTAGTGTATGTCAGAGTGTGTATGTTTAATGTAAAACAGGGACCGCAGCCAGTGCAGGCAGCAGGTCTGTCAGACAGGGGGAGGTAATTAATTTAGGGGTGGCACTCCGGCAACCTGGAGGCTGAACGAGTCATGGGGGATCTCATTGTTTTTCCCCGACTCAGTGCCTCCTTTACCCACCGGCCTCACAAGACATCAGAGCTGTGCACCATGGGAAAACAAACCTTCATGTACACATGATCACTACCACATTGAAATTCATATATATACAGTATGTGTGTATATATATATATATATATATATATATATATATATATATATATACACACACATATATACATATATATATATATATATATATATATATATATATATATGCTTACAGTTGGAGTAGAAAAACATTTTCAGGAGCAGTGTTCAGTGACCGCAAGGAGACCCCTTTACTGCTGCAAACCTGAGCGTACAAGGTTCTGCAAGAACTTCAGCGTGACTTCAGACCAGCACCAACATGATAACGACATGTTATAATAAACATGGTCCAACATATTTAGTTTACTGTGCAAGTCATCATTAAAGATCTTTACACTCTTAGAGCACTGACACATTCAATAATCTGGTGTCCTAACAAGCAACAGTGATGATTCCAAGGTGATGTCTTCACATTGTGTGGATCATCTCACCAATAGTCCAAAACACAAAGGATAACCATGTAAGGAAACCTAAAACCAGTGGTGGTCCAGGCATATTATTATTATCATCAATCCATCCATTTATCCATTATCTATTCCCACTTAATCCTTACCAGGGTCATGGGGATCTGCTGGAGCCTATCCCAGATCTGTTTCAGGTGGAAGGCAGGGGTACACCCTGGACAGGTCTGATCGATATCAGTTAAACAGATGATGGAAGCCAGTGCCTGTCAATGAAAACGTGGTCTACTGCGCTCATGGTTAAGCTAGTATCAGCTCCTGGGCAACACTATGCCTGATTCAGGGGGTCAGCAAGTTCCTAATTTCTGCATTAGCTGAGACAGTGGGATGAAGGTGGAGTGTAATGAGAGCATCATTTCCAGTAAGATACACTCAAGTTACACAAGAAATTAATTGCTTTACAAATTTTAAGCCTCACTGCAGAGCTCAAAGTCTTATTTCATGTGGTGGATGCTGTAAGATAAAGCTTCCCTGAGCAGTGAGGAGTATCTAAATTCAGGCCAAGTGACAACTTGTGGTTATATGACTAATGACTGCAGCAAAGGTAAGGTAGTGTTACATTTTAGTTTGGGGTATGTTTAGTGTATGTTCGTGCCCTGTCTTCTGTCAACTGAAGTGATTTTCTGTTTAATTTAGTGTGATCGCTAATCTGTACTGTGCTCGGGGATGTCTGACCTCCAAAAGCTCCATACCTTGATCTCGGCCTGCTTAAAGACGAGGGTATGGTACAAAAATTTTTGTGTTGCATTACTGACAAATTTCCTAAAAGCCAATGAGAGGGGTCTTTGCCACAAAACAACTTAACATAATGCATTTTATTTTTTATTTATATAGCTGCCTTTCAAATCACCCAAGGTCGCCTTCCAATTCAAACCAAAGATGAATTAAAAGATAAAACAACATGAGCCAAGATAAACAAAACCATGAACTTGGTTGTGCTATGTGAGAGCACTTCTCTTCAACACAAAATGCTGCACAGTGGTGATGTAAGTGTGTTGGGGCCCTGAAGGTTTAAGTGCTATGTGAGCGCTGGCCAGTGTGGGAGTGGGCAAAATTGTAAGGCAACCATGACCTGTTAACCCGAGAATCTAAATTATTCCATGATTTAAAAAAAAAAAAAAAATCTTTCGCACAAACAGTAAAAATGTCCCTTTGCGTTAATGTTGATTTTGGCCACCTTGTCAGCACTGGCTTCATTTCCTGTACGTCACCAAAAGTGCTGGACATGAACATTTGCTGTGAACAGAAGTGACTGTGGAGGTCCAACATGGATGGGGTTCAGTTTCTACTGTACCATTGAGAGTTAGGGGTATATTCTGCTATGACAGCTGGTCTTGGACTAGTGCCCTGACTTTAACAATGATCAGGTCTGCAACAGAGCCTTAGCTGGAGAGGAGATTTAGAGTCTGTGTGTGATGGTGAGTTGGCCTGATTTCAACATTTTAACATCACAAAGAAAGAAACTATCACAGAGGCACAGGAATGAGAACTAAACTGTATCAAAATAAGAATCTGGGAAATGGAGGATAATCAGAAACATCCTTATTTTGCTTTTTAGATCATTGTAAGACAATTTTAACTTCAATAAAAATGCATGGCTTATGTATGTAATTGACAGACCTCTTATGTGTGGTTAGTTTTATACAAAATAAATCTTATTGCACTATTCATAGAAAAAAATAGCAAAGGAGTAAAAACTAGGCTGAAACATACAATAGGATCAAATAAAAATAAATAATTGAATTTCCCCCTATCCATCTATGTATCCATCCATCTATGTATCCATCTATGTATCCGTCCATCTATGTATCCATCTATGTATCCATCCATCTATCCATCTTTGTATCCATCTATCTAAATGGCTATTCCAGTGTGATGTGAAGTGAATTTAAAAAGATAAAGCTTTGAACTTCTGTGATGTTTAGTACTTTTTGTTTTGTTGGACTTTAAAAAGTGTGTGGGTTTGATAAGTATATGTGGGGTGTGTTGGTATATATTTTGAGAATCTTACAAAAAGAGGATATCAGTGCCATTTCGCAACGAGGCAGCTTTTATACAGTAAAGGGTGTTAGGTTGTAATGAACTGCATTATTTAGTTCACAGATTTACTTTTGCCAAGCTATTAATGAGAACAAATTTGGGTTTGCAAGGTCCTTTCTTCTTAGTAAAACTGCAGTGATGTATGCTCATGGGCCTCCTATTTTCTAATAGACCATCAGGTCTGTAGTTAGAAATGTTAATAAGTCATTAACCCTAAAGTTGTGTTCATGGTCCTGGAGGCCCTGGGCTTCCTTTACTGGCTCAGAAACATTGTTTTATCAGCTAATCAAGAATTTTCTTCTTTTTAGGAAAATTGCCTAAAAACATCATTTTGAACTGCTAAGATGTTTCATAATTCATTTTGGAACTGGTATACATTGATTAAGCTGATTTAGCTTCCTGTTACTGAATTTTTTTTTTTTTGTTTCCGGCTGGAGCCACAAAATATGGAAAAACAAGGGATATTTCTTTGCAATAATGCTTTATAGTAATTTCTTCATTCTTCACCTTCATCAAAAGTGCAAGCCCAGTTTGTCTCAATACACAGATTTACCTTTTCTACTCTATATATTGGGTTTTAATAAGGTCAGAGCAGAAGAAAAAATACATACCTATTGCAACAGTGTCAGTATTTTTATACCAGTGGGGTCTGTTTAACCTCAAACAACTAGGAAGTAAAGCCAATGGCAACAAAACACAAGGACCAGTAAAGGGTTTAATCATACAGCTGTTCACAAATGGATTTAATTTATTATTACTTATTTATTTTCTTTATCTGCAGCCGTTTTCTAGTTTAAACAATCTGGCAGTGCAAAAGATGGCCTCATGAATGCTTATATCTGATCTATAAAGTATTAGAAATGAACGTATGAATCATGTAATAAGGTAACACACTCAGAGCATGTTCTTAATCGTCTAACAGACTGCATGCCATCTGAGCGAGGCCTCAAAGGAGACATTCATACATGCCTCCACCTCCTCTATGCTAAATAAATGAGATGTACAATTTGGTCCAACTGTCACAGCACACTTGGGATTAACGGAGGAGGCCTGTTCACCATGACAGGGCACCCCCTCCTCCCTATATGCCCCCCTTCCACCCACCCCCTGCCCCGAGAGGCCATGTTATCAAAACCCAACGGTGGGGGGTGATCCAACAGCTCCTGTCAGTGGCCAGTCAAGCAGGTGTATTCTTGCACTTGTCTCACTCTACCTTGATCTATATTCCCCCTGCCAGGACCCCCCTTCCCACCCACCCCCACTTCACCCCCTCACCCACTACTGCTGAATCCACACAGAGGTCCTATTAATCCCATTATGCAAATGGAAGTTATAAATCGTGCAGGGTTTTCTCTTTTTCCCCCTCCCTGTCTCCACTCATTCCTCCACGTTTCTCAACATGCCACCACCACGCAGGGCTTCCCTGCTACTTAATTAAGTGAGAGCAGCAGGGTCGCTACAGCAGGCACAGGAAGGATCCATGCCAAATGCTTTTCAGGGGGGCAAAAAGAGTGGGGTAGGGGCATTTTAGCTGACAGTGACAGATTGGCATCCAGCATGGCTGTGACCCGGACAAGGACAATTGGCAGAGAGGCTGTGTACAGAAATGTCTTTGATAAGCCTTTAGAGGCGGAATTCATTTATCTCCCTATGCAACTCATTTCTGTCGTCGTTGGATTCTCTTAACTTTCATTTACACAAATGCTGAACCTGGTCCAGAGGTCTGCTAATTCTAATCCCTCAGTGGTTTTCAATCCCACGCAAAGGCTATTTGTTCTAATTAAAAGCACTCATGCTCAGGGTAGCAGCACTCACCAGGCAAATACATAAATTATACATAAACAAATACTACAATACAGTTTACCAAATATTTGAGAGGGAATGTGTCATTTATGGACCAAATAATGCAGCAGAAATGTCACAATGCTATTCAGATTTTTATCAAATTCCCTTCATATACAAAACTTTCAAAGTAATGGCGCTGATACTAGGCGTTACTGTATGTTACCTATTTTTGGGTTAGAATCCAATATTGAATTTATGGTTGAAATTCAAATAAATTCAAATCCCATATGTGAATTAATTATGTTTAGCAAGTGCCTGAAACTCAAACATCTGAAATGTTTGCTATTTCTCTACTTAATGTTTAATGTTCACAGTCTGAAAATCAAGCTGCATCATGTTTCTTGAAAAAGATATTCCATTATGTGAAGGGGCTCGGTGAGAATTGTTCAGAATCTACATATTTTAACGTGGTTGAACAAACAATGATCTGCTTAATTTTTCCACTTTCCAGGGTTTTATTCCCCATCAAAACAAATGATAAAACATATTTACTGACATGGTTTCTCCCTACTACAAACTATTTGACCTAAAATCAAACTCACATTAAAATTAATCTCAGGTTTACACAGCTTTTACAGGATAACATGAAGAAACCTGAAAACAGAAGAAGAGATTGTTTTTTTTCGTAACATCCCTAACAATAATTCTCCAAGGTACTAAAGAGCAAACACAGTGTGGGCTAACGAAGGGCCTGGCTATTTTTAAAGAAACTCTGCACTGTATATGTGAATCCATATGTGTGAATGAAAGCACATGCTCTTTGTGGTGGGTGAGAACACCTGGAATCCTGCAGCCTTGTGCAGCATTTTGGAGGCTCGGGGATGCAACAGGGACGAGATAAAACTCAGGACGCCAACATTTTTGTCTGCTGCAGACATAAATTACACTGCACACACACCCCAGAGCTCAAACACTGAGAGACTATTTGGCATACACTCTCTCTTTCACACACACACACACACACACACTATGACCACCCACCCTGTGCACTGGCTTGTATGGTTGTGAAAGCCTCAGACAATGTTTTAAGACTTAGTCAGTGATCTGACTGCAGCAGGGGTAACTGACAAAACAAGAATATCAGTGCACTCAATACATTTGACAAAAACTATTGTTTGGGCCAGCATTTCTACTGAATATAACAACAATGTCCTCACCAAAGTATTGTCATTATAACAACACAAGAGGATTTGGGGAAATTTAAGACTTTATGAACGAACAGCTGGAACACAGATCCGATTTTTGATTGAAATAATGGAGCTCTTGATTCGCAACTCTGAAATCAATGATCTCCAAATACTGTCCTGATCTTTATTTCTCTTGAGAAAAGAATCAACTATATTGGGTGTTTTGCAGAACAGGAAATTGATCCAAAATGAAACTGGCTACCAGAATCCAACTTCAGGCCACACCACCTCCTGGATTTGGCAATGAATATTTGTACTGGAGGTAACTCCTGAGGTGTGGATTCTTCCAGTGTGAACATGCAGTATTTTCTAGTGATGCAGGGCTGTGGAGTAAAACTGAAATGAAGTGCACCCAAACTTCTGCTCATAATCTATCAGTGCACAGGGAAACTGTAGCTACACAACTACACCAAGACAATTGGTCAAAGCTTTGAGCTGAACATCACAAGGAGCAAGCTCTCTTCACCTGTCACATTGATTTCACTGTTATTTAATATATTATTATTATAAAAATAATAATTTCAGCCACTTTAGAGCATCAGGTTTGTCTGTAATCTAAGGTGGATGCTCACCCTCACCTTCTTTTCCAAAAAGATCTGATTAATTTTGGGTTAGTCTTCCCCTGACTACCTGAAACAACTTCTTATTTTTAGTAATCTAATGGCATACCCAGCAAATAACTGCTTAAATTAAATGGCACCAATTAACTCAGTGTGTACAATTCCATGATTACCAATCAGAACGGTGGCCAAAACAATAAAAAAATAACAACATATTGAACAAAACCAGAATTTCTCTTCAAATTTACAAACAATGAGTTTGACAAATATTTACACAGGCATTTGATTCCCCACAGGCTGTAACAAAGCCAGTGAATTCTGCCAATAATCTCTTTAAAAATTCAGTCTTAAACTTGCACTAAAAAACAACTATTCCCCTGCTAGAAAAATATTTGCAACTTTTTCAGCTTGTTCTCTCAATTTTCTCCAGGTGTTACAGAACAATGGGGAAACACCCACATCCAGATGTCAGGGTCATGTATTTTCAAAGTTAATGTCCTCACACGGAACTGATCCCCTATAAGGAGGATTTGGTGATCTTATAATATATTCGAGAAAACATATCATTTACAAACTTTATGTCTATATGTATTGTTCGTCCTACAGTTTCAACAGGTCAATATTGTTTATCCATACTGATATGTTGGGTTTGCACCACACTTATCTGGAAAATGCTCTCATTCTATAAAAGGTTAACACTAAGCTAACATAGCCACTATGAGATATAGTGAGTAACTATTTTTTTTATGTTATTTGACTTTCACAAGAACTGTAGTAATAACTTCAAATCTTTATACCTTGCCAACAAATTGAATGAGATTTTAGTAATTTAGGTCAGCGAATTTTGATTTTTTAAACTAATATAGACAGAAAATTGCTCCTTGTCTCCATCTTGTGGTGACAAAACACTGTGCCAGCTTTTAGTTTGAAAAATAAAAGGGAGATTAACAGAATGATCCTTCTCTTGCAGGTCAAAATGAACAGATGATGGTGTGCATTCAGAGGATTCAGGCTGCCAAGAGTGAGCAGCGAGAAACCCCCGTCGTGCAAATGTAGTCACGTTAAGTCTGATAGCTAAAAACTCTGACCGCCCTCGAGCACAAATCTAATTCTGCTCTAATAAATCCATACCTGCAAACTCCCAAACTTGCAGTGCTCAAATTTGTTCTGTGCTCTCTCAAATTAACATACCGATCACTTATATGACTGCATTATATTAGCCTGGAGAAAGGCCTCTAGGCAGACAGATCCCAGAAACACTGAATTGTATTAAAGCTTTGTTCAGTGGTCGGATCAGACCAGTTTTCTAGCTGATATATCTGACTGAGCTGACCAGCTGAGCTGGCAGGCGGCACTCTCGATGAGAGCCACTGATTTAGAATCCACAGACAATTATGCCAATGCCCAAATAGCAACATATGAAACAGCCCATGACCACATGCAATAAAGGAAAAAAACACACTATGCATGTCCACATCATTATCTTAAAGACAATACTAACATCAGACAATGTTAGACCTGACCTGGGCAGAGCTACACACACACACACACACACACACACACACACACACACACACACACACACACACTTTCCCTTTGTACTGGACTGTATTTAAGCTTCTACTGTGAAAAACATTTGTTGATGGTAGCTCAACGTTTATCAGCAGTACAGCAAAGGATGATGATTGCAAGTAATCAGAGCACAAAATCATTACTGCTCTTAAAAAACTGACAGAATTAGTGACGTTTCACCCCCTCAGTGTCTTTGTACCTGCCTTTATATGAGAATTGACAGTCGTCAGCGTATGCCACACCACACATAATCATAGTAACAACCTAAAGCTACAGCATCAGTGGAGTAAACTGCACCAGCACATCCCCAGCACATGTTGACTAATGGAGCAGTAACTGTCCTGTCCTCTGCTAATGAAGTGTGAGTGACTGGGAGTGAAAGAGTGAGAGTGATCGGGGAGACGAACCATTGATTAACAATCAGCAGCTGTAAAGGAATCTACTAGAATACCAACATTCTGGGTACCTGATCAATACAGCCTGACTTTTATTTGTGTCTCTAAGAGATTGTTGTCAATGGATCTGTGTCAAGGTATTGCAGAGTGTTAGCTGGTACATTTTCCAGTTAAGCATACAGCAGCCATTACTACTCCTCGCATAGTCTTTGACAAATTACCATTTATTTAACTTTAGTCATCTAAGATCATTAATCAGCGTGCCGAGAAGACTGTGGCTCTATAAAGAGGTTAGCAATGTCGAGGAAATCTCTGGGAGCAGCAGTGAATGGCTGACGCGAAACTCAACCAACAAAACCTTCATTTGTGTACTTTAAGTAGAAAAAAAAAATTCACTGTTCGCAGAGAAACAGATGTAACGCAGAATGAAAACACACACTGCTTTAGGTATATATGGCATCCTAATGACTTTGAAGATCGCTTGACCTTTCACCTACTATAGTATCACCAGCAAGTTGCCTTTTTCTTTTTTAATGAAATGTTTTGATATCTACTGGACCGACTACTGTGAAATATGAAATATACATGTATACTCCTTTTCCACTAAATAAATCCAATAAATTTGGTGAACCTCTGGCCTCTGCTAATTTCACTCGTCATACAGAGAACACTTATGAAACCAAACCGCAAAATCCACAGAAGCAAGAACAAAACTGTATTTGACAAAATGGATCCGCCTACAGGCAGCTGACTGTAGGAGGCGTTGGCAGCACCTGGTGGCCTCACTGTGTTAAGTCTGGCTGTACAGTCAGAACTGTGTAGGCGTGTACAGACGGTGCTGGATTGGCATCTCTCTCATTCTCCTGTTAGTGATATTGCACCTGTTGTGGAACTAATTACACCTTTATTGTTCCCGATGGGCACGGTCCAAAACCTGACAGACAGGTTCTATATACAGTACACTATAGTACCTTTAATCCTTAGCCAGCCTTGCCACAATTGACCGTCAGCTAATACAGATGAAATATCTGATTCCAAAAGCCTTTCCCTGCCTGCCTCTACCCAGCATGCATCACTGCAATATCCAGTATCTTAATGGGTTAAGGCCTGTCATGGAGGCAAAACTTTCTGTTCACATGCCCTAGGAAGGAAAGGAAGGAAAATTTCTAGATACTTTCATCCCAACATAAAATGAGTGATGACCTGTGAAAATCTAATTGTTGCCTACAACACTATAATTATGTTTTTGAGAAGTTGTGAAGCGGTAAATACAGGAACGTCCAACACAAAAAGCACAAGACCCTTGTTTTTTTTTTTAACTCAAATAGGAATATTTCTATCTGACAAAAAAGTCGACAGCATTTACTTATTTGTGATTGGAGTGAGAAAGTGTGGTACATTTGAACTGTATCGAGTGCACAGAGGCTGCAGCAGTAGATGAAGCTCTGCAGTGAGGTGATAAGAGCAATGCTGTTATTCTCTCTGACCATCCATTCTCTCTAAGTGCTGTTAGTCAGTGGGAGATGACACCACTGCAGACAAACTGGTCAGGGAAAAGGCCGCCTGCTGGGCTGTGAGTCATGTCAATCTGGACTAGAGAGAAATTCCATCACTCTGAGGCAGAACAGAATGAGGATCCAGACTGCAGGATGATAAAATATCACGTCACACAAGAGAAAGACACAGCCAGCATGCCAGGAATGTCTGGCTGAATCAGACCTCGTCACTGTGCATGCAGACGCATACTCATAATGGGCTGCAAGCAGTAAATGGCTGGACTGAAGCTGCTAATGGACGTCATTTTCTTCACATGGTCAATCTATATTTACACCACAAACATTCTATAAAATGGCACCATTGTTCAAACCAGAAGTATTTTTTTTTTGCTCATTGGATAAGAAATTATATGTTGTGAGATCATGTCTTCACCATTTAAAGTCATGATAAAGAGAAGAAGGAAATGAAAATGTGTTCTGAAAATGTACCATATTGAAAATGAACAAAAAAATGTAAGCTCAGGAGGCCCCAGGATCTTCTCTTGCAGGGTGTTTTCTAGTCAGATAAAAAAAAAACGCTTCTCCAGAGTACAACAGTACTTCGGTTGAGCCATTGTCTTTTGACGGCAGGGAATTTGATTTCCATCTACCTAAAAACATTTTGGCAAAGCAAAATGAAATATTGGTCTACTATCAAACTGCTCAGGTCTATGCGCTCAGGCAGATCCAGTAATTCTACTCAGTTTATGTTTAATAAAAGTTTTCTATAATCAAGTAACTAACTGTGAGGCAAATAGCGATGATACTGAATAAACATTTTAGAGTAGATGTGATAGACTTGTATAGAGTTATCATCTATATGACATGAGATTGTGTTTTAATTGTGTACCTATGGCTGCACTATACTGTTTGACGCATTGCAAAAGTGGAAAGGAATGACTTTATGGAGCCAGTCAGGTACAACAGAAAGTCATCAGCCTATAAAGACTCTTTATGTTCACTCATTCTACACCTAATTAATGCAATGTTGGAACAGATGGCAACACCTCAGTGACTCAATAGCCAGGTTAGAAGGAGCGGAGATGCTGGACATCCCTGCCTGCAGACTTTCAAGAGATATAGGAGTCTGACTAAATGCCATTAGTAAGAACTGCTGCATTTGGAACTTTAAAAAGTGATTACCAGGATCCATTGTTTCGAGAGTTTTCAGTCCTGGGATCAGTCCTATCAAAGCCTTTTATAGTGTCCAATAAACACTGGGTTATTTTGTTTGTGCACTGAGCTGATGAAAAAATAACTGACATACATTGGCAACACTGGGTCCATTTTTAATAAGCCCTGTTCTGTGCATGCATGGATTACTTTGGAATAATACCGTCTATTCAGTATATTCATGGGGCTAAATGAATCATATTTTTGTATGTCTTTGCCAGGTTTAGGAGGTAATATCACTGTTGCCATCCCTAAGGTTGTTGGCAATTATTTGTGAGGGAATAGCTAATTCACTCAAGAAGGTTTTATAATGCTGTATTGGAAAGCCATCCAGTCCAGATTTATTATTCTGTGGAGACTTAACAGCTTGGAAGATCTCTTGCATCCATATTATTTATTTATGTTTTTGTCAGAGTTGTTATTTTTAATGTTATTAATAGCCTTTATTTTAGCAGGAAGCCATGTTTAGATCAAGATCTCTTTTTCAAGGGAGACCTAGCAGAGATGGCAGCAATATGAGTGTAAAGATTTGCATAATTTTTTTAAAAATAATTTATATCCAAGGTTTATTTTGAAGTCTACTGGCCTCTCGTTGAACTGTCTCAATACATCTTTCACTTTCCTACTATTTAACACAACTATCATTGATTATACATGTATACTAGATGGTATGTTTCTCCTCAGCCATAGCAATCAGCAATTTTTGTGTCCCACTAGTACTTGTTTGAAACTTTTCCTAAGCCTGTTATTTTGCTAAATTAGTTGCACTCTTGCTGTGGTTACATGCGGTCTAATATTAGTTGATTGACCTGTTAATTGCATGCATTTATGAGGTGCCCTGTTATATGGTTTCTAAATGTCACCTGCAAGCCAATCAGAAATAAGTATTTACCATTATTTGCCTCTGGTGGCGCAAGTTTTGACTGCTGGGAGATTTATGATGCACATTCAAAGCCAAGTAAATTCAAAATTCACACAAAAACTGAGTCAGCGGGCCAGACTGCCATGCTTACCGAACCCCAGCATGCAGACAATGAAAGGGCAGGTGGCGAATCGCCTGTCCTAGGTTCTCAAAATAATAATGAGGCATTGGGAACAGCGTTGGCATGGCTGCCGCTGCTTTCCTCTGCCTTCTGTCTTCCTCTGAGGGCAGGCGATGATGAGTTATTTTTCTGCAGCTTGGCACAGCATGACATATTCAGCTCCCCAGATGGTCCTCACCATGATTCAGTTAGTCGCCTTGTCTGTTGCTGGGCAGCATGTGTGGGCCAATGAAACATCATACACACTTTGGAGCTTAGATTCACGTGGTGAAAACCAACAGCCACCAACACAGGACATGATTTTTTTTTTTTTTTTCTCCCCAAGGATTTTCATGAATTAGTTTTGAGGCCTGTAATGTCTGCTATTCAGTGCAGTGGCGCCAGAGAGTTGGGGGTGGGGGAATGGGACTAATGATCAACGGAAATTTTTCCTTCTATTACTGTCATTATGACTTTAAATTTTATTTATTATTAATGACAGTAAACATCATTTCAGGGGCCAAAATTGATTGTTTCAGTTCTGCAAACATCAACGTAACTACTGAACTGGAAATGGCATGCTCTATGTTAAAAAAACAATTGATCGAAATATGTGTGACTAGAGACTTTCTAAAGCCTGGAACTAAGCTACACAGCACCTATACAGAGCTAACACAGGTATATTAAGGATATGGTATGTTAGGGGTATGAACTGGATATAATGAACGCACTTCATCAACAGACAAAACCATTACAAACACTTAAAACACTAACCTACTCTACGTGTGGTTTAACTACCAACCAGTCTGTGTAAACTCCACAATCATTAGAAATAGTAACCACAGGTTAACAACCCTCTCTGACTCTAGTCAGGTCAAGTATGTGAATGGATCTGGTGAACTGTGAAGGGTTACAAGGGTTTATAATGTTGTACTGCTTTGATTTGAATCACCGGTTGGTTTGAATAATATATAAAAACTGGGAGAGGTTGAGAGGCTCATATCAGATAAATGACCTCAGAACATACACTCGCATAGCTTCAAATATCGCTGCTATGCCGACGACAACCAACTATTCATTGCTTCTGCCCCCCCCCAAATCTCACAGACATGTGTTATTGCATGTACTGTAGTCCTCTCTTAGGGGATGGTATGGATCCACCTGGTGCTTTTACAAGTTCATTTGGGGGAAACTGTACTCCCAATTACTGATAATACCTACCTATTTTTTTAAATGCCAATTTAAATGTAAACTGCTTTGGAAAAAAAAGTGTCCCAGGATTGTAACTTAATTTGCCACAATGTAAACTACTACTCCAAACCACATACATAACATACTCTATACTACTGTATGTCTGTAGAAACCATCCGTTTATTCATTATTGCAATCACTATACTAGAAAGTTGCATGTTATTTGAAAAAGAGTTGGATCAGGGTTGATAAGCAGCAGCCTCACCTACAGAAATTCAAATTATTTTTATTGCAGTGATATCTAGGAGGAGCAGTAGAGAAACAGTAAAGAGCGTAGCACCAAAGAGAGGTTAAATTAAGGACAAAACAATCTCATTGATTTAATGGTAACCTATTCAACAGCGAACTAATGACTGCAAAATAGACAATCATTGGATCCTTAAGATAATGACTCTCTACAACCTTTCCACTAAAACCTCGAGTGAACCGAGTCTCTAAATATTACTTAAGTAGATCATCTCCGGCCCTCAGAGGCTGCCACTCCTGCATGTTTTTGTGATTAGCAAATGTGCCGTCACCATGGAGAAGCTATAAACTGTGGTTGGCCTGGATAATATTCCACCTGGTCATGTTAACCTGACTCCATACACCACACATTATTCTTCCTTGAATAATTTCAATTAGAACTCCAGACTTGTGACTCAGTACATTAGTCACCTCTGAACCCAAAAACAGTGCATGCAGTGCTGCCCCTCTGCACATTAAAAGAAGACAGAAAGTGACAAGTAACATTGATTCAACAAAAACAAAATATTCAGCAGTATGAATGAGTAATGAGCACACGAGGGAACACCGCCCTGGATTGCTTTATGGCTGTGCTCTAATCAAAACACATACCAAATGTTCCCAAGTGATCGTGCAAGCCAGACTGCAGACTTTACTGTTCATACAAAGAGCATTTCACTCCTAGAAGCTGAGTGAGACACTGTCACTGGAGTTCCTCAGACACCACAAACTGGCTATGAATCATTCAGTCATTTAATCAGCTTTTAAACTCTCATAACCCTTACAGTTGATTACATTTCAGATTTTTATCTGCCAAGGCAACATCTTGAGGTCCCACGGGTTGACAGTGAGCATAAACAATAAATAAATAAATCAATCAATTTGGAAACATGATGCAGATTTTTAAAATGCAATTCGCTTGCTGCTCTAATTTTTTTTTTTCCCCCAACGCTGGTTGCATACAGTGGTTAAATATAATCTGTCTTTGTAGGCAACACGTGTTGCACCAGCTGAGCTTCCAAGTTAAAACCGGTAGTTATCAGAATACAACAAAACACACAACATACAAACATCTACATGTATTAAGTGTACATGGAATACTTTCTCTCAAAAATACCATGAGCACGTTGTGTAAATACACTATAAATCAATTCAGCACCAGCACAGTACAAACTACAAGCCTGGATCCAGACATAAGAGTTTATCAATACAACTGCTCTTACTGAAACTCCTTATGGGACCAGTATGCTACTAATATTATGTGAAAAAAAAAAAAAAACATACCAGGGGTGGATGGAAAACTGTGGCATTGTGGTTGAAAGCACTGTAAATGTATGCATGTTGAACAGGCATTTAAATTGCTCTTACTGGCTTTTTACTTTTGATTGCACTTACATTAACAAGCATAGTTGTTGTAGTGTTAAAGTACCAAGTATGCTATGGTTTACCATTTCTGCTGTTGCCCCTGTGCTCTGTGTGTGTGTGTGTGTGTCTGTGTGTGTGTGTGTGTGTGTGTGTGTGTGTGTGCGTGTGTGTAGCGCAGCTCAGCCCTGCCCTCAGTCAAACACCTACTCAGAAAGCAGAGGAGAGAAAGACGAAGAGGAGGCTGCTGCATGCACAACAATACAATTAGACCAAAACCATGATGCTAATCTTACTCCCTAGTTTCATAAACCTTAGTAAACCTCAGGTTCTTACAGGTTTAGAGCTGGTTCCAACTATTAAATTACTTCACGCACACCTTAAGCTGTATTTGTTTATTGGGAGGGTGTGGTAGACTGAATTGTGAAAGGATCATTCGCGTGTGCCGTGAGCAGATACTGGTACTGAGCTGTTGTTTCTTTTCAACAATCATCTGCTCAGTGTTTCTGACTTTAAGGGAGAAATACTGTAGCTTTCTTCACACCACGTGCCACTAAAATTTGTCACCTCCTCTCAGCGGGCTGATTCATCATTTTCAGTGAGCAGTCCTACTACTCTGTCGTCACACGCACACATCGCCCACGCACATGAGGCATGCATGGCCGTTCATTCATAAGGCCAGAGGCAGTGGAGCAGCAGACGCCTGGGCACACTGCCTCGTGGGGGCTCTGTGTTCTTGGTGTGACTCCCAGTTCTCGGTGCCTGAGGCTTGTCCATCACAAGGCGTCAGATCTAATTGCAGGTGCTGAAAGCCAGAAAGTTCAAGTTTGTGGTTCTGACTTTGAGCAGAATGTATTAAATGTTAAGACCAAGTCAATTTCTCAGGTCATGTTTTTCTTCCCCTGCATCTTTTCTAGGTCTAGACAAACAGTCCAGTGGGGTACAGTCCTTGATGTGGGTCATAGCACTTTAGGCTGACTGGTGTGAAAGCTACAGGGCAGCTAGAGGGATAATGCTGGCGATCTTCGGACAGGTGGGGATTTAAAGCCTAAGCCAGTACAGGCTGAATATGTCAGAGTAGTTGACTGGAACATGAACAAGAAACAGGCCAACGATGGCTTCAGGGCCAACAGTCTTTTGTACATTCACTCACATTAAAAAGTTCCTTTGCTGAGCAAAAAAAAAAAAAAAAAAAAGCATAAAATCTATTTTACTCAGCTTTGTCATTCAACGGCCTGTTTTCTATGCACTCTGCGTCTGCATTGTTTGATACCTGAAAACCTTTATTTGTCTTGTGACAAGAATGAGATGCAAACCAGACTGACTGTGCATAATGTAAAGGTGTTGCTTTGTAGGGACATATGGTATTTGGTTGATGTAAACACCTTAATCTAAATAAACAGCAATCTGTACAGTGGGTGAGATTTACACATTAAAACCTAAAAAAAAAAAAATAAAAAAAAACAAGCATCTGAACACAAGTGAATACAGAATACTGTCCCTCCTAATTGCTTATAGGTGAGCAAACTGTCTCTTAGACTGATAAAAGTCTGTTATATATCTGTACTGCTAAGAAATTTGATGGTGTCAGAACTGGAGCACTGACTCACAAAACAGTGTCCCAGTAAGAGAAGATATGCTGTGATGGCTGACTGCATAGCCAGGCTAAAAAGTGACAAGAGGGGTAGAGGAAGGGGGTGGTTGACCCTTCCTTCACAGCTGTGACTCCGTTCCCGCCTTGTAGCCTCTGCCCCCACTCCCCCTCCTCGACATGCTCCACGCCCAAGCCCGTGCCCTCCCTCCCTCCCCATAGCTCTTTGAGCGGCTGTCTAGGACAGATTACACTGGCAGGCGCCCAGGCCAATGCCAGGCTCTTGTCAACAGAGCGGCCTTTGTGCTGAAATGACAAACCACAAAGTCAAGCCAACATCTGCAGCATAAAGGGATAGAGGGGTGGGAAGGTCAGCTGAGAGGAGGAAAGGCCAGAGTGGAACAGAAGGGCAGGAGACAAGAAGGAAGAAAAACACTATGAAACTCAGCTGGACAAACTAAACAGCTCCCCCCCAGAGTTTCTCAGTAATTCTGAATTAGATGCAACACAAAACACTGCAAAAATCATACATCAAGAGTTTATTTTGGATCACAATATATTTCTGATATATCTCTGCAACTGTTGAATGATTCTAATAATGTCACCTTTTTGAGCATATTGTTACTTGTTCCAAATCACTTGCATTAAAAGAACTTGTCTTTAAGATGCACATCAGAGCTTTAATCTTAGGCAGCGCCAAGAAGTAACTGTTAGAGTCTTTAAATGTATTCCCTGTAAACAGTGTAAAATATATGAAATGTATGAAATATGTCTTTCATGCCAGTCTATAGTTCAGTAGGTAAGGTGCTGCTGAAGGAGGAAGACGATGCGTCGTTGTAATCCAGGATTGTTTTGTCCCAGAATGTTCCATATTCACTGACTGGCAGCAGCGTAAATACAAAATTACTCCACTCGACAACGCTGGCTTATCAAATGGGTAAAGGGAACGAGTCCCCAGAGCTACAAAGCCCCAAAAGCTGCAGTCAACTGGTTTTCTTATTCAAGTGAACATTTGAAACACAGTATCAGTGGACGTGCAGTGCGCATTTATCACATTAAAATGTGAAATATTGTTGTTTTGGTTTTTCAGTTTATTGACCCAGTTTTCAGCAGCAGCAATTTATTACTTTAAGAAACATTTAGGAGGTTAGTCAGTTGTTTTTTAAGATGTTGGTGGAGACAAAAACTTAGGTAAAACGGGGAATATTGGATTTATGTTCATCATATGGAAGCGCACGTCGGAATGAAAGCTAATGAAGTCCTGTCGATCAGTAAGAAACAACTTTGTTGACAACTGCTTCTCAAATGTCATGTTTTCAGCTAATTTTTTCAGCATCAAGTGGCAAAATCCAAAACCAGAGTGAATGAAGAGAATGAGTCCTGAGCTCTGGGCTTATCTGGCGCACAGACGCAGTGTCTGGTCTAGTGGACCTGGAGATGTTTTAGCTATCACTGTTTAATTCCCACATGCTTTACTGTCGACATCACATCGTTTCTGTTCATCAGATCAGCACAGAGCAAATGCATTATGTTGCACTAAACTGTACTGAAAGTTGCTTCAGATCCTCCGTTTAGTGAAATCAGATATTTCTCCTAAAATAAGCTTTGGCTGTGATCATAACACTTTCACTCCGCACAATACAAATAACTGTAATTACTCTAATTAGTCTCAAGTGCTTTTTCCTCAGAAAAAATAATTAAAAATTTACCTAAAACACTTATTAGTCTGGTAACACCTCACACATGATTTCATTGGTGGTCATTAATTGTAACAGTTATGCACAATGCACAACATTTTAATGTTTTATTGGACATTTAAACCTCTAAATCTTTAGTATTTGCACAAGCTTAATGAAGACAGTGTTCTTCAGTTGTGGCTCAACAAAAAAAAAAGTGTTAAAATTTAAATTACAGATTGTAATTTAAGACACATTTTCCCTCTGACTCTGCAGAAATAAATTCTACTGTAACATTAAGTCTGTCTACAACCAGCTTTACATGTTTTGCCCTTGAGCACGATTCCTAAAAGTTAAAAAGAAAAAAAACTGGTGCTGTTGATTTGTCTGACAAGTTTTGCTTTGATAAAGAGGCAAAAACAGTTCAGAAATCTTTTGAAAAGTAAAGTTTTGGAGACTTCACGTTTTTCTGCTAAGACATTTTAACACCAGCCAATATAATGATATGAAGATTTGGACCAATTAAGTCTCAGGTTTTTAAATAAGTCAGTATTTCTATGACTAAGTCCTGTGAAGAGTTTCCAGGGGCCATTAGCCAAACTGAGGTTTGCACTTCCACTGTTTTTCAGCACTATTAGCTAGTGTTTGCTTCTCTAATAAAAAAATAACAAGACTGCTGCAGAGAAAAAGCCAGTCCCAAATTCTTACTCCCTAAGGATTCATCAAACCTTATTCTTTAAATGTGTGACTATCTCCACAAATAAGATAAACAGATTCAGTTTACAAATTTGATCACTTCAGACTGAAACGTACATCACTCCTGAACTGATCAATCAAATGAAACTCGAGCCACTTGTTTTCCCCTTGGAAAAACCGGTGATCCTGCAGCCAAAGCAGGATTAACAGACTGAACTCTGGGTTGACTAAGGCTTGAGATGGGAAAATTTGAGTTTTTGGTTCCATAACAGTGATGATGAAACAAAGCCAGGAGGTCTGATATGATTCACCACTGCAGAGCGTAACTTCCACTTTAATCCACTGGAGCTAGAAGTATTAATGTAGGAACAACACACACTTGCACCAAACAACAATGTTCAAAAACTGATTATTAGGTCAGTTTTAAAATCTTTGCATCTTTGCATTTTCTTTTCACCACACTCATCCTCAGAAACAGTCTCCAACAAGATGCAATAATGTTTCATCTGCACGACCAATCACACCATGAGAAATTAAGAACTGAGGCATTATGTTCAGTACAAGTCAAATATTAGACACACTTTCTCATTTAATTCAATAGGAAACTGCATTCTTTTCACTTACAGTACTTTAACTATCCTGCTGGATATACCAACAAAAAAAAAAAAAAAAAAAAAAATGACCACAGAAATTAGAACAGTAATGGATGAGGTCCACCTCTCACAACAAGAATCTCACAACAACCCTCTCACAACAAGAATCTCATAATAATACATGTAATAGTAGTATTAATAGTTCAGCTTGTTCCGGGCATGTGGCTGGGTATTTTTATGATATTTTCATGTAATTGCCTTGGTGTTCTGTTTGGTTTCTAGAGTGCTATTCTGTATTTGATAATTGGTTGCAAGGCTGCTCATTTGGACTTGCTGTGGTGTTCAGGTTGGTTTGTAGGTGATGGTGATGTGGTTTTGACATGCACATAATGGTTACCAGAGTGTGCTACACGTTTGTGCAGTCGCACGGGAGGTGGTACTGCGTCCGCCTGAATATAATAAGATACATTTGTTATTTGAATATAGGTCTGAAACAGTTTGTTTGAGAATGAGACAACTATGTGTTCACAACATCTTATGCTTTTTTTGTAGTGAATAAAAGTCATGACAAGTGAAAATCAGTTCATTGAGTCTATTGAGCTCCTTACAGCATAAATCAAACAGTGAGAAAATCTGTCAAACAGCCAAGACATACAGCTGTCAGAGATGATGAACTCAAAAAGACAGCCTGGAAAATGCTAACTGTCAGAGAAAGTGACATCAACAGTCTGACAGGAGAGACTGTCAGTGAATGATGGACAAGCAACATGCGTGAGTTTTACATATTACTGTATTTCATATTTCTCTTATGTGAGAGAAAAGGCTTTAATGATGAAGACTCTTCTCCTTGGATTCAAGGAAGGTAAGGGTTTTCTATCCCTTAAAAAATATTCTTTTAATTTTGGAAAAGGGGGTCCTCATCTAATATGTATTTGGTTCAGTACTAATATTACCGTTATGAGGCAGTAGTGTCAGTAATGCCAGTATTTCAGCATCTGTCACTGTAGCAGAGTGTTTGTTTAGGGTTTATGAGTGGAGGAGTCCATGAAAGGCACTACTCTTTTGTGTTTACAGATGAAGCTTACTACATGCTTAGTGCATGTATCTGCTCTGTTCGTGACGGGGTGTGGTCCTCTGAGCTCTTGGCCTCATCGTGAAAGCTAGGGTGTTGAATCTTGGAAACAAATACTGCAGGGTCTGGGTGGGAGGGGACTTCAAGAGTGACACACTGATTTATAATGATTAATAACATGCTGAAATAATGAAGCCAAGGAGTCTTGGTGGAGCTGGTGAACGTCACGTCTAGAGTTGTTCTATGGACCTCTCAAGAGCCTTGCTGGTTTGACTCTATAGCAGCTATGAAAAATGAAAAGTAAACACACGAACGTTGGTCTACGCCCAGGAATGCCAGGCCTGTCTCATCTTTAACTATAATGATATTCATTTGCTTTAAGTTATCATGTTCATTTTTTAGACAATAACTGAATATAGAGGTTAGAATATTCTATGCAAGCGACATAAACAAATTTGAAGCTTTATTTCAGAAGCTTAAGGAGAGCAAAAGCGTCTGCTAGCAGGATAGAAGGTCCTTCAATCACTCATAACACGAAATCTACCGGCCTGCCAAATGTATTCCTGTCAGACTCAATGGGTGTCATGTACTGTGTCTAAACCAGAGCTATATGATGGCACAGCATATAAAGTATATTACTGCCTATTTCAAAGCACACACTCCATCAAAGCCACCGCAGGTTAAAATCTACTCTAGCCTCATTTATGTTAGATTCCAACCACCTCAACAGCAAGAAAGGACTTTAAAAGTGGAGTCTAAATGGAGCGTATTGACTGAATCTATTGATCTTCCATCGTATGAGTTTCCAGAGACAAGCTGACCACTTGTACATGATTGAGTATTTAACTAACTAACAAGACTGAGTGTAACACCAGGGTTTGTCCTGGTACTAATTATCAGAACCATAACCCAGAAAAACAGTATGATGTTTTTATTTCTCTGCATTGTAAAAAGTAGTCTGATAGAAGAGGTATGTCAGACAAAGAGATAACTGTTTGTCAGCCTGGATGTGTCTTAGCAAGCTGCCTAATATATTCGGCACTATAATACTACTAATAGTAATAATCGTTATTGTTATTATCAGTATTGTTATTATTATTATTAAAGTTTATTTTGATATGAGAGGTTTAGACAAAATCATTAGTTAACTTTCTGAAATGATAATGTATCATGGTCAATGAAAGTTTACCTGTGGTAAATCAATAAAATATTTTAAATTGTTACATATAAAATTGCTGTCTCAGGCAAAGACAGTACTGAAAACAGTAGTCGTAGTATGCTCTAAGATGGCTGAGTCAGATTATTTTAGTACACCGACTTAATATTTCCTCATGTTCCTGATCAGTCACTAATGAATAAATACTGGATTTCCATTTTCACATGGCTGAATACTCTGCAAAGAGATTGACACAGAAAAACTATCACAGCTGACAACTCTCCGTCCCATGACACCACAGCCGTCCCGTGCATATGTACACACACGTACACACTTCCTATATTATGGACACAGTCCATCCTCCTCAGCTGTTTTCCCTGAGCCAACACCAATCTAGTTGGTGCGTGACAGCAGCAGTGGGATATAAAGTTACCATGTGAGTCTTGCTGTGTGAGAATGAATATGGGATGGCAGGATTTAGCCCCATAGGCTTTGCAGGGTTAAGAGTATCTGGGGTATCTGTGGATAGTGGCTGCCCCAAACCTAAGCCCCTCTTCCTGGGTATATACGGCTGCAACACCTGTCCCCGCTGACATGTGCAATTCCACTCTCCCTGGCTCACGTACAGGGCAGGGACAAAGTGGGGTGGTGATTAAATTGTCGGTATTAATGTTGTCTAAATGTGCACATATGTAGCCAATATATAGTAAATACTGATTAATATATTTTTTGACACATGGAAAAACTCCTATTGGCAAGCATGCTGCATGCAAATGATCTGTCTGCAGTGTAGTGTGTGACAACTACATATAAATGTGTAATGGTAGGCATGAATGGGTTCCCTGCCTCACTAACTATGATCAACTAAAGATCCTGTGACATGTGAAGTTCTCTCCTATTGATTTTCTATAGGACACAAGTGCAGACCATGGGACTGACCTGGGACATAAATAAAGGGCCAAATTCACTTGGAAACTTAGTGGTTTGCTGAAAAACTGCCAAAAAGTGATGCAGTTATGTCCTTTGCCTTCAGGATTGCAGACACAAACAGTATATAATTGTGATAGTTTAGTTTTTCTCATCTCTTTCTGAAGCGGACAAATGCTCGTTAAGTGCAGCCTCACAAAGCTGATCCCTTGCATTGCTGCTCAGAGACTCCCTGTATATAGCATTTTTCTTTTTTGTGGACAAGTAGTTTCACCACTCCGTCGCCTCAATCTATGACGCACCAGCATTAAGGTGTGTGTACAGATAACACCGAACAACTGGATTTTTCCACAGCCAAGTTAATTTTCCACTGAGTGTATCCAACACCAAATTTAAATCCACCATCATCTCATCGCAAAGCCCATAACAAAAGGCTTCAGGATCTTCCTGGATGTGCGAAGGGCCACTGACAACAAGACCTGCAGGCACATGCACATGCTCAATTATTTCAGTTTGCGTTCATTCATGTCCATTTTGTTGTCAACCTCTTATTTTAGTAAACTGTAGGCTGATTTTCATTAAAAACCTTTGCTGATCTTTCTGCTGTTACATATACATAAGGCAAAATAGGTATAAGGCAAAGTCTTTTCTGTTTTTAAATACTGCATACACTTTCACTTACATTAATAATCCATAAAAGAGGGAAATCCCTGCAGTGCTGAAGTTGAAATGCACACACAGACAAATGTAAATGTGCAGAAAAACACATGCACAGTAAAATATTTAATGCTGCGTTTGATTCCCACCATGTTGGATCATGTATCATTAGGCCAGGGATGGAAATATCATTTCCATGGTGGAAAGAAGAAAAGCATAGCCTTCCTTCCATGCTTTGTCTTTGCTTCCAACAGCAGGGCTGTTAAATTACAGAGTGCACTCCCTGCCAACCTCTTTGTGGCCCAGTGAATTGTGGGGAGGAAAAACATCCAGGGAGAAATCTCTAGACGAGTCACTGGATAGAGGGATTACCTAATCAACCTAAAACTGCCTAATCAACCTTGAAAGAGTTCGCTAAAAGTGATGCATAATTGACTCAAATACAGCTCAGAGTATCAGATAAACAGCTGAAGTAGATATTAGATATGGTTGAAATAGTACGTAATGCTTAAAACAGTGAGTCATGGTTTACTCCCTGTTCATAGATGTGACAGTGTCTGTTTTACTGCCACCACTTGTCTGATCAGAATGCCAGCTTTGCCTCTCTTCTTTTCGTTCTTCCACGGTACAGATCTAACATCGTGTTTTACCACACACAAAAAGCTAAAACAGCAGTTACGAGAGTTGGGAGGCTTGTAACAACCTCTAGAACAACAGGAGACAAAGCTAATTATGAGAAGCTGATTGGCCTGGCGTGTTTGACCTGTGTTACAGATACAAAATAAATGAGCAAATCAGTGCAGCTACAGTCCGACATCCCGCCTGCTTTCTACTTGATGGTACAGTATGATCTCTGTCTGTCATCACATTTGATTGCTTACACACATGAACACTGGCCCTGATAAACATCTGATTACAACATCCAGTTTCTGCAGCAAAAAAAAAAAAACAACAAAAAACAACCCTTTTACATTTAATAGTGTTAAATAATTTTTTTTCAGTCAATACAAATTAAGTCATTTGGATCATGATGAACAGTGTTAATGAAATGGTATTTTCAATTCAGGGGCTGAAAAGACAGGTCGGGAATCTTTAGGGAACAGGTAATGTGGTTTCCTATGTGTTTTACTGTGGCTCGGTCTCTATATGTACCACATACTTAGTCTGCATTTTATGTTCTGGGCAGAGTGAAAGGAAAGCCAGAGAATGAATTGTTGTTGGACGGTTCTGACTGTTATTCCAGCTCGCTCTGTTGAAATGTCCCCCCTCCCAGGTTCAGCTGGAGAGAAGCATATATCTACAGTATGTGATTACACTGTCTTCGCTACCTTTAACTGAGTGTGTGCTGACTTCATTTTTGTTGGATGTGAGACATTGCTCTTGGGGGTACTGAGGAATGCTTGGCGAAAAGATGGATATTATGCTTGAAGGAAACAGTACCTGGTCTCACGCTCCTGCCTTCCAGTGCCGTTTTCATTGGGTTGCCAGTCAAGGGGGACCCCATGCTTTGCCTGAAAAGCAAAGAGGTGTGAGAAAATAGGTTTCAGAGAAAACAGGGAGGGACAGTGTGTGTGTGGAGGCAGAATTCCTAAGTAAAAAAAAAAAAAGACCGCATTTATATAGTAAAAGCTAGAGGGACAATTATTTTTTATTATCTGAAAAATATAGGTGAAATGGGGCAGGGCAGACAATTGTCAAACAACTCTTGTTACTCTGCTCTGCTGTGAGTTTGATTCTGTCGTCACTACAAAGTTCCCATCAAATGAACCAACTCATTGAACGAGCCCTGCAAACTCCCATCTTTTAATTGAACTCCCATATTTCACAAACATCTTTGATAGATGGCAAATGTGACATATATATATGTACCACATACTTAGTCTGCGTATATATACATATATATATATATATATATATATATACACTGTATGTTTCATATTTTGGGACTAATAAATACAAATGTGATCAAAGATAATTCGCTATATGGAAATTTAGCTTTCAGGGCATTGCAATCTTGTTATCGCTTGCTCTTTATATACATTTATGCATATGAATTCAGAGAGGGATCAAAGACCTTGGGTCGAGTGGAAGACAGGATTACAATACTGATGTCTTCAGCAATCTTATCGGTAAACTGTCTCCTAATCCCGCTGGCACAGAAAAGAAACAGCCGTGCTTTATACGACACCGTTCCCTGCCATCGGATGCCTGCTCCTTGTCATGCTAAAAGGAGACGGAAATGTCTCAACACAGCTAAAGCATTAAGGGCATCAAACGACAGTCAGAATTATTGCTAAAGAGCTCAAAATTGTCTGTGAACAGCATGCCCTTTGAATTTCTAAACAGGCCCTGTGCGAACAGCAGTTTTTAATCCTGTGAAAACTCACCTCTGCCATTATTCTCAACAAACAAAACAGGTAAGTGCTCACACATCCAGCTCAACCAACTGGGAAGGCTGCTCTATTTTGAACATAATGCATTTTACACATGCTTAGTTCTCTCAGGGTGGGAAAAATTAGGTTATTTTTCTACTTTATTTTTCTTGCCCAGTCCGATCGCAAAACCAAACTTGAAATGTCAGCTTTGCTTTTGAGGAAACACATTAACACGAGCACCATCATACAAATAAATGATATCTGGGGCTGGGCCATTTGCAAAGCTGTCAGCCTGTCTGTTTTTTGGAGAACGCCACCTTAGAATGAAGTGTGTGAGGCATAAGGGATTATTATTGTAGAGGGAGGCCTGCAGCCAGGATCCAGCACACTGTTTGGCTCTCGGAGGTGGATTCTCTGGATAGACTGAGGAAAGGCGTGGGGTTGCACTTATTGCCAGCAGTGATGTCAACTCATATTCAGATTTTTCACTCTTATTACCGAAGAGTTTTCACTGTAGGAGATAAAATATTAAAATCTCTGTTTAATCTAGCTCTAGTGGAAGCAGTTAAGAGCTGTCTTTAGAATCATAGATTACATAAGTTACCTAAAGTGAAACCTTACCTTACCTTTTAAAAGAGGCTTGAGATACAGAATTGGTTATCCCCGGGGTTTCTTTTTTTTCTTATGTAATTTTATTTTATTTTTTTGCCTTTGAAACCCAGTCTCTGAGGTTTTGTGCCACTGTCAGATTATGGAGTTTCCTGTCACAAGGCTGTCTGATGCCATTAATTTGTTTCGCCCACAACGTTCTACAGGGCTATTGCCTATACACCGAACACCCAGCTTTTCAATGCTGCCTTAGCTTTCTCTCGCTCTCAGAAAAACCATCTTTTCAAAGAGCTGTGGCACGGCTGGAGAGGCTTTTAAGAAACCACAGCAGTGTGGGGGTGCATGAAGGGTTTCAACCTGCATGCTCTTTCTAAACATACAAGCAGGACAAGGCCTGAGCATGAATAAATACAGCACAGCCTGAAGTGCTTACTGAAGAAACTTACCCCTTAGAGATGTCTTGGGGAGAAAAAGAAAAAAAAAATAGGACTTGGGAAGAAAGATGGAGTGGGGAATGAAAGAGAAAGGAGATATTAGGAGCGCCCCCCGTCAGACAGCAGGAGTTCCTGCAGCTTCTGAGTGCATTCCAAGGATCATGAAACCGAGTGAGAGGGAGGTGGAAGAAAGACAAGAGGTTTTATAAAGGAGGAGGCCCAGAAGATACAGTCAACCCCCCATGGGCTCTGCTCTTTTCACTCAATACACAAGATGATGAGGATGGCCTCTCCATCTGAAACAACCCCTGGAGGGCTGTGAAGGCGCTGTGAGGAAGCTCTCCTGTCTTCTACACAGGTTCTATTGGACATGCAGGCCAGAAGGAGATTGGGAGGGCTCGGGTTAGAAACAAAACAGCACTCTGACTGAAGCAAGATATGGACAAAGAAACAGAGACAGCCAAAGAGCTGAGAGGCTGCACATAAACAGTGTGCAGGAGGAAGGGTCTGTTTAGACTGATGAGATGAGCATGAATGGGGGTGGGGGGTGGGGACGACACAGGGCACGTCACTCATCATACTGGCTTCACCTTTGTCTGCAGCGTCACATCAAACAAATATACAATACAGTATATGCATACAAAAGAGACCAGTCACACAGGCTTCCCTGCTTCACATCGTGCAGTGTTTACTGCTCTGTGTCTGAAAGAAGATCCACACTGCAATTCATCACACTTCAGCCTCTCTTCAAGACTCTGGATTGATTTTGTGCAGGGACTTTAGCATCTAAGAGTGTTTGTTAATGTGTTTGAGAATGAATCTGATGTAGAAAACAGCATCTGTCCTGCAACAATGTGAACAATAAGAATCCAACAGCACCGAGAGCATTTTGTCTTGTTACTATTAACTATAAGTACTTAAGTGTATATGCTTTTTCAAAACAACACTAGCCTCTGCTAAAAAAAAAATTTACACCATATTTTATAGAATATTAGTCTCACTTCGCAAAAAATGGGTTGAACATACAGGTGACCTTATGCATCTACAAGATTTCACACCATGTTTTAATCTTCTGTTGTTTTTACAGCATTAAGATTTCATTCTTCTTTGCTCTTACTTTCCTTACAAGTCTTTCACTCACTCCAAACTTGCTTTCTGCTGCTCAACTGCTGCTTTCAGCTACGTACTTTAATCTACAGTTCAAATTTAACACTTTATCTCCTTCTTTTTGGTGGCATTTCATTTGCATTCTTTCTTAAGTTTAGAGTTATATTTCAGTGTGGATAAATCTTTTTTTTTTTTTTTTTTTCCGCTGGAATAATTTTCAATTGAGTCAGGAGTGTACACAGTGCCACCTTGTGGCCACATTAGACAGCTGGAATATTAGTCGCAAGAACATCCACATGATTAAAAACCATGACTTATAGTCCAGAAAATAAAAAAATATTTCCATATTTCCAGCACATTCCACTGGAGTATAGTACTGAACTTGTTCCGTTTCACAAGCACTAAAGAGAATATTACAGGAAAAAAAACAACATCTTGTGTTGGTCTGTGTTGGTTTGACAATCTTAGGGCTTCAATGAAGAGCTGGAACAAGATAAACAATGTCTGTGCAATGCTGTTGTGAGGAAAAAGAAAAGCTTCTGAAGTGTACGTGTGTGTGTGTGTGTGTGAATGTGTTTGTCTATAGAGTGGCTAGTCTAGTTTTTTGAGTTAAGATGATTTTTTTCTCTCTTACATTTCAAAAAGGCTTCCTGACAGGACTGGGATCACACTCAGGTTCATGTGACTTGAGGTGCGTATGCCTGTTTCAATGCAAACCTCTGCGACCATCAGTTACCCACATCACCCTTCTCTGCGTTAGAGCTCCCGGTATGGTCATCACATGTATGTTGGTGGAATTACATGTCAGATTTACATAAAGCACACAGCTATATCATGCCTGTGTATCTACCAATTCAAAGACCCAGACTGCAGCTACATTAAGCGTGATAAATTTTAAAATGCTGTTTTTGTTCCCAAACACCATGAGCCGACACTGCATTTACCTCTATCGACACCAGAAAAAAGCAGAAGAGCTTCAGCTGAACCTTGGAATTGTGGCGTCATCACAGAACAGCCTCCAAAATAGCAAAGTTCTCTTCAGTTCAGTGCAAGAAAACAATCAGTGTGGGTACTGATACTGTTTCCCCATACAAACCACAGCATCTAGGTGGCAGTTTCATGCATATGCACTGGAGGTCATTTTGGATCAGCTCAGACAGAAAAGAGAAAGATGAATTTACAGATTTACCCAGGCCAGACGTGGTCCTGGAAAATTATCATAAGCTCTAAAAGAAAAAGCTAAAAGAGTCAGGAATATTGGTGGCTAAATTCCAACTTCCTTTTTGTTGTGTTTCAAGTGGGTGCAGAATAAAAAAAGTTTACTAAATTATTATCAATGAACTTGTACATGATATCCAGTCTGTGCTGCTGTTAGTTTGATATTTTCTTTGCCCCTAGTGGTTAGTAACTATATGGTGGAGCTTTAAAATAAACATCTCGAATTCACACAAATGAAATAAAATAAACAGTAAAGAAATAAATAAGTGTAGCTCTTTAGAAGCATAATGTCGCACAGGAGAATAACGTTTTTGTCAGGCCCCCAACATTTTCTTCTTCCTCTTCCTCTGCTGTATTGCTCAGGAGCTGCACACACACAACACACACACACACGCACGTGCACACGCGCACGCACACACACACACACACACACACACACACACACAAATGCATGCCATCTGTATTCCATTTCAACAAATGTAAAAAACCTGTTATAGTATGGGTCTGCACATGGTCTCTATGTGTGTTTGCATATGTTCACACAAACTTTTCAATTGTACTCACATGTGTTCATGGAGGACCCTCACACACACTCCACAAGCACAAAAACACTTTTTTTTGTCTAAGTCCTCTCACAGACCTATACAATCCCCTCCATGTGTTTGCATTTGAGCCTACTCCAACTGCAACATACACACGCACACACACACGCACACACACACACACACACAATCCCCCATTACATCACAGTGGAGGTATTCCAGTTGGACCTATGGGGATTATGAAGCAGAGAGAGCTGAAACTTCTCCAGTAAAATCTCGGCACATCCTAGTTTCATATCCAGCTACTTTCACTCCCCCCTCCTTATTCCTGCACCTGCTTCTAGTTATTACCATCCCACCCCCACCTCCTTCTCCTCTTTACCACTGGGAAGTAGAGGCTGAGCTTTTCAAAATTCCCATTCAGTAGGTAAACATTGGAGAAACAGCTTTCTACCTCAGCAGAGATACAAGGTTGGAAATCGCTTCACTCGTGCTATTGTAGCTTTTACGATGTGACTCAGTTGTGTGTGAATGAGACAGCTGAGGCTTTGGTTACTGGTTTACATCATGGCCCAGATATATCACTTCATTGCCAGAGCTGCCTTTGCCTTAGTGAGACCACCTAGAGGAGCAAATATGTCCACCAAGCTACAAATGAATGAAAAGAAAACAAGAACACACAAACACACACACACACACGCGCACACACACGCACACACACACTCTGAAGAGTAGTTAATTACCTGTGACTGTGCTGTAGCTCATCATCATCCTCAGTGCCATTTTTATGGAAAACAGAAGGCAGGTAACTCTTATAGCGGCCATATTTGTATCATTCATCAATATTTCAGACCACAGGTTTTCACCGACATCCACTGTTGCTCAACAGTGAGCTACTGAATCTATTCAGTGCAACAAACCCATGAACTCAACTCTGCTGCTGCTGATACCAGCTCTCGAACAGATTCACTACCTTAAACACTTCCAATGCAGTTTCACCGGTCCTTATTGACAGCACCAGTCCTGCCAGGTTCAAGGTGATTACACTGCCAGATAAAACGCAAATAAAAGCAGGGCCTTAATGTTACCAACATTAATTCTGACACCAAAGTTTATCTTCAGAAGTTATGTGCTTCTCACCCTGTGCAAAATCAGTGTCAAGGGCTCTAAGGTGAGACAGGCATTGGGTTACTAGTTATTAAACTCAAATTCTTTGTATTGGGCTTTTAAAAGGAAACCAATTCACTTTTAATATAAAGGGCTTCACAAGGGTATGTCCTTGCTGCTTGTGTTGTACAAGCTGGGTCTTGGTCCTTACTTGAATTTCTGGTCACATCAACAAAAAATGTTTTTCACTGCTTCTCTTTGCAAATCGATATTGCCTAGCAACATGAGTCAATCAAAACCATCTCTCTGGCCGCACCAGGCAAGTTAAAGTCTGGACCTCCTTGAAGACCTCACACCGATAGGCCTCTCCCTTTCTTCTGCTCTCTATTCTTCATTATCTAATTCAAGTGTCAATTTTCAGCCGGCGTCTGTGTTGACCCTTTCTTCTGCTATTGTCTCTGCTCGGTGGGGTGGGATGCCTCCCACTTAATCGCTGATCCAATTAATTTGGGAAACCTCTCTCTGCTTCTTTACAAGAATGAATGCCACTGAATAAAAATGTGCAACAAAAGAAGTAATTTAACACAGACCAGTGTCATTGATTGACACCGGTGCCAAAATGCCTGTGTGCTGCTATTATGCCAGATCGAGTTATGGAACCTTAGCAGAGAAAGGTGGCCTTGATGAAAGAGATGAACATGTCTAATTAACTTGTGTCAAATAAAAGTTTCCAGCTCCACACAAGTGACTCAAACATCCCACAGCTCTTTATGGTTTTGCCTCCTTGTAGGGCTTTATAAATGGCAGAGGCTTTATTAAACTGATGTCAATTTATCTTCTTTCTGCAGCACACACCTGGCATCTCTATACACCATTCTCTATTGGGCGCACAGGGAAACACTGGGCTGTGCTACAGTAGGTTTCAAACTGCCACACACTGTAGGGGAGCAGTAATAAACTCTGCAAGAAAAGGTATTACAACACTTGTCAAAATATAACTATGTGCTTCTTTGTTAAACTTGGGTTGACTTAACCTTTTTACCTAATTGGTCATATTCCCAATGGTTTATAATGTGTGTGCAGTGAGTGGTTGTTTTGAAAAGACAAAATCCATAATAATTAGGATATGCCTACAATTAGGTGCCTGTAAAGTTACACAGCTGTATACACAGAATAGTGGAGTGGAGAATCACAGGCAGAGCATTCTCTCTATAATTCCTGGCTTCATTATTTGATTGAGCTGGCTAATTGGGCACCGGGGTTGAATTCCTCATAGGGGCAGTAATAAATATGAGCAGACCAGACTGAATCAGTGGAGAACCACATCTTTTTCTAAGAGATTAACAAATGGTGTATGTTTTAATAAATCGTGCATCTGGACATGAATAGACAATCCGGTCTTGAGCCTTGGGGAGGTGCCTTCAAATCTGACAAAGGGGAACTAGGGCTGAGAAGACATGTCTCTCATGAATACAGGTGGTAACGATGTGAAGGAAGAAATGCATTTATGATGAAGTGATGATAAATGTGAGTGTGAATGATGGGTAATTCAATCTGATGTTATCCCTCTGTCCTTTTAATTCCCACATTCATAGGGACAAAGCAGGACTTCCTGCATGACATTCCTGTCTCTGAAAATCTGATGTGTAGTAGTTATCAAGCAGTCTTGTTTATGTAGCATTCTGTAGGAATAGACATAATGTTATATTTTCAAGTACTTTGTGTCGTATTTTACATTGTGAATTTTCCCACAATTACAGTGGACACAGTGGAATCTTTTACCAAAATGAATGGCATTCTCTGCTCTCTATTTCATTTTTATATGATATTTTGCAGTACATACATCACAATCTGCAAATCTTTCAGTATTTACTTTCAATTTATAAAATAGATGGAAATAATGAAAGAAAGAATTGAAACTGTTGAATGAAACACACGGCAAATCGATGGATGAAAGCTGGTACTAGTGTGCAAAGCTTCAAGTCAAACGCTAATGGGAAGCCAGTGAGGGATCACACTGCTTTTTCATAAACCCATCACAGTGCAAATATTGTCAGAATACAAAATGATTTTGGTGTACTTTATGTATTTATTGTCTAAAAAAAAAAACTGACTGGAAAAATGCAACAGCAGGCTGACATTTCTGAAAAGGTATAAATAATTTATTATTAAATGCTGTGAATTTAATGTTAAAGGTGCTTTAACTCCAATATCTTTTGTGCTGCTATCAAAAGGAGTTACTAAGTTTCACAATATATGTCTGCAGTCAACTATTTTAACCTTTCTCTATATGTACACTAGACAAATCACTGTATATCACCATTTTGCTTCTCCTCTCAAACACAGTGAACAGGATTTTAGTCAAAATGTAAGTGAATCCAGCTTGCACACAGCAGAGGGACACTGAACAAATCTACAATCTGTTGCACAAACCTCACAATACACATGTAACCAGGATAAAAAAAAAGTTACAGTAAAACTAAACCAAATCAGGATGCAAAAATTGACAGAAAGTAAATTCTGCATTTGTGGGTGAGTGTGCTAAGACTAAATAATATATGTCTGTTGAACACCAAAACCCCATGATCATTGCATGGGAAATCTATCTAACAACATTTTTCATAAACTGCCCCAGGGAGTCTGCAGGCGTCTCTGATTCTGTCAGCAACAATGAATAAAGTCAGTTGCACACACATTCATGAGAACTCCTTAGTTTTGGACCTGCAGGAGCTAATTTGAATCTGGGAGCCAATGGGCATTTGTCAAGCTGAGCTCATGTATTGGTCTCCATCTTGACAACAAGTGGCATGCCTTCAACTGAGGACTGGTAGTCCAGAGAGGCAGAGCAGCAGCTTAAACCAGCAGCGGTTTGGCTCAAGTTTCACATCAACATCAAGCTTCATCCTTCTGCTTACACTGTTCAATATGAACTAAGAGCCACTACTAGTCTTTCTCCATTAGCAGCTAAGTGTGCTTAAATTGTATAATATGCAAATGAATTCTGCAAGATTCAGGTCAAAGGTTAAAAACATTTTCATTACAGCAAAGATTATTGAGACATGCTCATTTCTTACATCAATCAACTCTATGTGATTAAATAAGACCTGCCTTTGAATTAAAATGTACATATACAAACAAACTATGGTGCCCTCTAAATAAGAGAAAGTTGCTTATTTATAGTGCCGAACTGCTAGAATGGAAATATGTGCCCAAAATATGTATTTACTACCATGCAGCAGAGTTGGAAACATGCTTGCCAGTATTTTAAAATGAGACCTGCAGTAGTGAAATCCAGAGGAAAGAAAGGATTTATCTAATAATGAGCGCAGCCTCTCTCCCCGCTCCCAACCCTGTGTCCCTGCAGCTTCCCCTCTAAGTGGCTTCAGGTGAGTGTGCACAATTATTCCCTTCTTTGCGAGTCTGGAGTGAGTGGGCGAATAAACAAGCAACGCACGGTGCAGCTAATTGTTCCATTACATGAAATGGAAAGTGCAGGAGGGGTAATCAAGCAGCTTTGTTGCAAATAACATGCCACAGAAATGTCTCTGTTCAGCCTGATGATGTTTTGAGTTTTGACAAATGAAAGCCTGCCACCCCACCAGCAGTCCACCTGTGCATTCAGGGAGGAATACAAAAACATAGATGATGCTCATGATGCCTGTGGATAACATACATAAACACATCATATCCTTTACTGCAATGTACTGAAGGTTTTCTGAACATACCATTATCCACCTGCATACAGACTTACTGATCATTTAACTATCTGAGTTCATTTTTTTTTGGGGGGGGGGGGGGGGGGGGGTTGAATGTTCACTACAAGTAAGGTGACATGAAAAATATATAGAAATGACTAATCCTATGTTGCATGCAAGTGTGTATGCAAGTGAGCCTTTCTAAACCACAGCGATGAGATAACTAGCCCACTCTGTCAACCTTTCCCAAGGCATTTCCATTCATATATTCAGTTAAAAAGGATAATGGTGTTATAGTACCCTTGGCTATGCCATGAGTCTGACTGAGAGTTGGCAGAAAGTTTATTGAGTTAATGTCATTAGTTATTGGATGGGTTCCCATGAAGTGAGGTTGAGACATTAATTCTCTCCACAGAATTCATGTTCACAACTTTACAACTTGCTCAATTTTTTATCTAGAACCACTAGGAGGTCAAGTACCTGTAAATCTAATGATATTGTCATCAGCCACTTTTTGTTTGGTGCTAATGAGCAAGTGCAGGCTTCAAATGTCGACTTCAGTTGGAGTTATCTGCTCTGTGTTGAGTAGCTTGAGGCTTAACTGCCTGAAGACTCAACCTGACTTTGAACATGAAGGAAAAAAAAGCTGAACAGGCTTGACTTGGTGACTAGTAAAGATTGAAAAAACTGCTCTGTAGATCTTTTTATGATGTCAACTTTGCCAAAAGACTAAAAACAGCGCTGATGATAAGCGCTTGCTGACAGTCGGGTGCTGCTGAGTCTGAATCCCACCTGCTTTAAAATGAGTAGGGCAGGAAAAGGTCAGACATATTTGACAACTACCTCTTTAAATGAAACATGAAATACACAGACTTTGACTGGACATCCTGGAGCAGGATGTTGTCCAGTAACCACAGGCTAATTTAAACCTCAGCAGTATTTATGTACTGTATGCATCTGGTTCCCAGACTCTACTTTGCATAAGATTGCCAGCACTGGATGCTTTTACCTGGATGCTTGGGCCCAGATCTTCACTGTATTCTCACTGATCTGGCTGAAACAGCATAAAAGCAACACTCTTCTACCCGCATGACCCTCATGGTGGCTGGAGTGCTTCAGGTCCTCTCCTGTAACTAGGAGAAATTAGAATGGTGTATAGTCAGTTACATAAACAAACACCAGTAATGTACAAAATCTAAATATATCCCCCATGAGAGGTACAGTACCTACTGTATTCCACATCATACTTCACTTATTTCCTATCATTGGGTCTCTTTCAGTAACAGTGGTGAAACCTGGGCACACAGACCAGCACCTCATTTACTTAATGCACATTGTTCAAAGATATGATTACAACAACTAGCTGCATAACAGCCATTGAACTGTAGGTGTGCGACAAGCCAGATTCTGAGTGCAATATGGAAATTATGCAATTTGATGATGGCTGTGGCGTGACATAAAGGAAGGGTGCTACAGAAAAATAAAGGTGCTAAAATCTATTAATGTTCCCTCTTTCAAAAAAAGTTGAATTTCCCTTAATTTTGCAGAGGTCTATACAAAATATAGAATATCTAGTAGTTGGTTGATTTTCACACACAGATAGGTTAGAAAAGAATTGGGAATGCAGACATTAGTCTAGACTCTAGACCAAAGTCTTGACCTTCAGAACCTCTTTCAGCTGACCTCCAGTGTAGTGAGCTGTTTACAGCACCCACCCTAATAAAGCGCAGCATGGCAGTCGGCTGAACAGGAAGGAGTCAGCAGAAAGTGGAGACTCAAAATAAAGTCTCCCAATTCTTCAGGGGCCCCATTACTACTTAGTGTGATGAGCGGGAGGAGTAATTGGGGGAGATGAATGAAGGTTAGAGATCCCTTCATGGACCAGAGAACAGCAAGAGTGAAGCATTTTTTCCCTCCGTCTTCCCTTCCACTCCACCAAGCTGAAGCCAGGCTCAGATCTTCTGACCAGCCTGCATGGACCAAGCAGCAGCTAATTAACAGCAGTCTGTCTCTGAGAATCTTACTGAAACTAGTTATGAGTTCAGCTCAAATTAGTCAGAAGTGGTGAAATATAACTTCATATAGATGCAGGATTCTACGTGATAAATACAGAGACTGAAGACGTCCCTGATGTGCTGCACCTCACCTGTCTCAGCTTGTGCTCAAGGACCAGAAAGGAAATCTATTACAAACTGGGAATGTAGAATTTTAAGCATTTAATCCTATAGCCAGGCAGCGATAATGAAAAACGCCATAAAACGGCATTATGGGAAGTGTAGGATACAGTGTTTTTGAATGCTGAGGGACTAAAAATCAGAATTTGCTGGCTTCTGCTGCTTCTTTTTGACATTTTTAGTCTAAAATCTTCTTGAGAGACTTCTAACTTGAGTACCCATTCAAGAAGAGGTGTAAAGGCCACTGGCAGCTGAATACAGCTCGGAGGCAGTCCATGAAATTTACATATACTTGAAATAAGAACAAAAGACACAAAAAGAGCAGAGGGATGACTAAACAGATTCAAAGTTAAAAGTTTAAAGTTAGCCAGAGGGTAAAGACATTCAAGTTTTCAAATCCTCTGTAATTTCTTCTTCTTTTTTTTTTTAAGGTGAAAAAAGTGAAAGTTCAGTGTTTACCTGAGGGACCCTTTCAGTTAAAGTCCAGAGAAATGGCCTGGATACTGGACCTTGCAGGACATTGTAAATAACAATAAAGACCTCCAGCAACAGACCAGCCTATAGTACTCAAAGATTAATATGATATTTCATCATAAACTCCAAACTACAGACCTAATCTGATATTCAATGATCAAAAGGTTAAATCAAATATATACTCATAAATGTACAATAGTGTAACATCAGGTCTGCTGTTATTGGAATTGATATTTAAACCAAATAATTTCTAAAATGAAAAGGTGAAAACAGAGGGAGGGAAAAACAAACAAACAAAAAAAAACAAGATGAGAAAGAGAAAAGATTTTGGTTGATGCAGGAAATAACAAGAGGCAAAAAAAGAACAAGATAAGAGAAGAAGGATAATAGTCTATGGGCAGAAAATAAAGATGTGAAAACAGAGTCAAATGAAGGGGTAGAATCAGACACACCAGGGTGTAAAAGATCAGGAACATTATGTATTTATGGAAAGATCAACTGCGCACATTAGTCTCTATAATACAGAGTCCCATTCTGAGCTGTAATAGCAGAATATTAGCTTTGATTATGCACCGTTTCACAAGCGACTCATCATCTCATGAGGGGGTGCACTCGTGACAGAAACTGACTGGCTTTATTGACCCAGAAAGCTGGATTAAATAATTAGAAAAAAGCTTTTACAATCCAATATTACTCATGTCTGCATGTCACCCACACATATTAAAACCAACCAAAGATGACGCATTAAGCTGGAGGGAAGGGAAAAAAAAAAAAAAAAAAAAAAAAAAAAAACTAACAAGAGAACACTCGCCCACCACCAATTTTCGGGTGTCATGCTTGCAGTTCTTTGATGTCTCAAGTTTGGCAAATAAACATTCTGTTGGTTCACTCCTTTAAATGAGTTCTGTCTGCGGCATGAAGAAAAGGGTCGACCACACTGTGTGGGATGCTGCTGCTGCTGCTGCTGCTGCTGCTGTCCATGTTCTGTTAAAGCTCTGTGACTTCAGCTGACACAGAATCATTTTGACCTGACATGAAAGGGTTTTGAATATTTCCATTTGTTTGCTACTCTGAGTTAAAAATATAAGTTTTTTCGGTGGCGTCCATGTTCCACGGAAAATGATAAATTCTCTGAAAGCGGGAAAATGCTTTAGAATTTTGGTTTGACAGTGCCAGCTTTCCAAAGTGTGTGATTACACTTGTAGGCACCTTATTTCACTGCTTTCACTATGGCAGAGCAAAAGACTCATTGTTAAACTTTGCCCTGCCTAATCCTGTATGTATCAGGCTAAAAACTGTGACACGACTGATATATTATATATTTGGAGCAAAATTGAGAATGACAGTTAAAGAATCAAAGTATCAAAATCTGACCATGTCATATTCATAACATATTAAAAAAAAGTTTGCAATTATAAGCTTTTAAAAGGCTGATTGTTTTTTCCCAAATAAATACCATACAGATCCGTAACATAGACAGAAATATTATGATGGTTTGGGTTTTCAGTGCACAAGAATAACTGTAATCTCCATGTTAAAAAAATAAGCCACACCCTCAGGAAAAGGGTGAAGACCAGACATCAGGCTGCACAGCTCACCCAGGAAATGCCTGGGCACCTCTCTGTCTGACCAGCAACAAGCAACAAGGACACACAGCAACAGTTAATTACATTAGCCATGCATTTATTGCAACGTATGCAAGGTCTCCTCATCCTCGGTCATCTGAAGAGTCATAAAACCCAGGCAGGGGATAGGGCAGCATGGAGGTAACCGCACCGTGGTTGCAAAGTGTCTTAAGTGGTAGAAAAAATCCCAAGGCCCATTAATTTTCAAATTAAGCACTGCCTGCCAGCACCCATTTTGTCCTTAGTCATAAAGGGATTGATGTGGAGGTTATTGCTGCAGGTCTTTATGTGTCCAGACCTTAGGGGCTTGTCTCAATCTACTCCCTCAGGCTGCTTTTGTCTCTGTGTATCCTGGTGCAACCAATTAGCATGCCATGTTAGCAAGCATCCTCCACACAGGGCTGAATATGCCCAAACCTGCCTCTCCGATTTCTATAATTGCACTGTGGCCTCATTAGCTCATCCAGCTAAGTAAGTGCTTGCGGAAAAGGTTGTGTGGATTAGTGGATGTGCACATGCCAGTGTTTATCCTGTTTTGCTTAGGCTGTACATTTAAATACGTCAGCCAGTGAAGTCACTGATGCTGCTGCTGCTCCTCTCTGGGAGGAGAGTTTCTTGAGAAGTACTCTGACCTTCCACTCAATAAAAACTGAGAGTTAGTTTGCAGCACTGAGTGCAAACTGGCTGGCAGCAGTGTGCTTATGATTCATCCTGGATGCAGAGAGGTGAGCAAATGGCACTGATTGTCTCTTAGCGGTTCATTAAGCAGCAATAAGGTCGAGCATTAGCCCCTAGCCATATGATATTCATGGCTGGTGATACCACTTAGCCCAGCATCTGCTTCTACCGCTCATGTCAGACTCAATCTTTAAACAAGCCAAATCAATATGTCAAAGATAATCACATAGCACTAGAATCATGATCTGTCAGCGAGCTGAGAGAAAATGTACATGACCCTGTGTGGGCCTCACACACAAAGGGGTCGCTCTAAAGGTTACTGTAGGTAAATATTAGGCTGACTTTATCCACATATAGGCTTAAATCCCTCCAGGGCCTGCCGAGCGCTCCGATAATGTCAGGGGAAGATCAGAGCACATCATCATTAAACCATTAGAAGAAGAGCTCAAGAGAATAAAAAAAAAAAGAGATAGTAGAATGATATGAACAGTAGGTACATCAGGTCAATCAGACTGAATGTGTCTATGTGTAAATCACCAGCCGCATGGATCCAGAATTAAGAATATGTATTTACAGCCTATCAGATAGTGTACCAGCAGGCTGAAACTGTTGTTTCAGTGAGGGAGCTGCTGTTTTCAAATTTTTTAAGTTTTAGGAATCATGATTAAAAATGACCCTACTACCAGTACTACAGCTGTAAAGTTTCTGCCTCCCCCATAAAGTATGGATCTTAATTAAACCTTTGGGTTTTGTGTGCAAATGTTCACATCTGAGAACAAATGAAGTCAGTATGTGATTCACAACAGATCTTGCCACATAGCCCAAAATGCAAAGTCAAGACTCTTTGACCAATCAAAATGTTTGTCCCACCTCGGCAGTAAAATTAAGATCCTACATTACAACAGCAACTGAAACCAGGGACACATTTTGTGTTTTTCTTCCAGATGAAGTTAAGTTGGAGCCGCAGCCTGTCTGGAAAGAACACTAGCTTGTGAAGGCCTAGGTGAGCAAACCTTGGCTGAATGATGTGGGTGTTGTGTAACTTATCATGAGCTTATTGATCTCATTTCTATTTGTGCTACTGTTACATCAGGTTGTCACAAACACTTTGATCGATTTCTCCCAAGCTAAAAGAAGAAGTAAACACACTGTACCTCATTAGGAGAAACTTGCTTCTTCTGGCTCCACTCCACCTGCTCTCTGCCAGGTATCCTTCTACCTGGAAATTAACAAGTCAACTTAAAGATGCATTACTGCCACCTACTGGAGTGGAGTGTGAAACGGGATATTGACAGGCAATGTGAAACAGCAAGAAAAGCCCCTACAGTACATAATTATCTCTGCTTAACCTGTTTCTTTGAATCAATTAAATGACTACATAGAGTATTTCTCAACCCTTCTGACAACAGGCTTCTGTCAATAGTTTTTTTAAACATAAATGTTTGTTTTCTAACAGCTTCTGGTCTGACCTGGGCATTATTGTGCAAACAGATCTACACTTCCTGCAGTTGTTTCAAAGTAACAGCACAGCAGCAATATGAGGGACTATGCCCTAAAATTGCCTAGACGGTTTTTAAATCCTGTTTTAGTTCAATGTGTTCAAACTTCACTTTATTTTACCATATGAACCCCATGATGTTAATTTCTTTCCCAGGGGCCAGGATGACAGCAACTGGGGGTCCCCATGAACGCAGTGCAGAAACATAGCCACTGTTGACATGTGGAACACTGTGCAGATCCTAAGAACACACTGATTAGACAAGCATGATGGACTTCTACAGTATCTTGTTGCATGTATAAATATGATCTATCATATTGATTATTATTGGACCAAATGTTCATTTATTCTAAACATTTTCACATGTATGTCTGACATCCATCAACTTTTCAGCACGAAAAAAGCTAGAGCTGATGGGGTGTTGCTGGGGTATCACAAGAAAAACAGAAATGACAAAAGCATTCATGATGGAATCCATTTTCGAGCGCAGGGCTCTTTCACCTCATTGACTCTGAAACTGAATCCTAAACTCTGATGGGAGGAAATGTGCTCTTGAAGCAGAGGAGGGAAAAAGAGTGAGACAGAGACGTGGAGAGAGAGAACACACTCCATTAAATCAATTAAGTCTGCATGTTGCAGGAGCCTGGGCAGGAGGATAATTACTTAGGGAGAGTGATCAGAGACTAATCTAATGATGATGCCCTTTGCTACCCACTACCAGACTTGATGAAGCAGCACTCCTGTGGGACCAGGCCCTGGCTGTGAAACTGACAAAACACACAAACATGCAGATGGAAGGACATGCAGGTGCTTGTGTATGTGTTTCTCTGGAAGTGAAGGTGCAGAAGAGCGAAGAGAAACCTGCATGGAAAACAGTGATCAGGGGGATTCAACCAGCAGGAGTTTCAAGTTTTTGTTTTTTTTTTTGACTGTTGATTGTAGATTGAAGTGAAAATGGCAGGGGATATCAGACTCAACAAATGGGGCTCATACAGTTTGCACTATCAGTTACTTCTACTGCTCTCAATACATCACTGGTTAGTGTGTGTAATGTGCTAGTGCTACATTATATGTATGGGGGATTTTAAGTTCTTAGGTTTTTAAAAATCTAAACAAATGCAAGGAAAGCAATAGCGTTGTAAGTTTGTAACAATATACTGATTTAGTTTCTCTGAGATCGTGGGAGGATGTTCCAGAGTTTATAGCAAGAGCTCCATCACTTTGAATTTTCAGCCATAATCTTGGAACAAATACAGGACCTGAATATCTGAGGCATCAAAAATGATGATTATTATATACATTTTTGTCAAAAGCCTCACAGCAGCATTCTGAACTAGCTAAAGATGAACAAGAGGCATGATGTGATAAAAGCATGGATGTATTTTCTGTTTTTTGACAGCTGAATTGTAGAACATCCTTTTTTTTTTTTTTTCATTGTTTTGGAGTCCTGTAGTTTCAAACTGTGTCTTCCTGCACAGGGATATTAAAAGTGAGCCACAGCTGTGTGTCAGCAGCATAACAATATTCAGAGGGACTTGTGTTACTGAAGAGTTGACCCTCTGAAGCTGTCTTCAGCTGTCTGTGACAGGCCATTTGTCTACTTTTACTGACTTTTCCTGCCTGTAAACTGCCTTGTTCTCTATTTTTTCCTGCCTGGTTGATGACTGATACTTCATCTCTCCTCTCTCTTCTGTTAGTCCTCCTCTCTCATCTCTCTCTCTCTCTCTCTCTCTCTTTCAGTCAACTAGGAGAAGGCAAGGATTATCCCTCCAGTGGATTTCCACTTGACAGAGAGTGGGCTGCTTTTGAACTTTCACTGACTGAAGCCTCTTCTCACTCCCAAGCTGTTCATGAGGCACAAGTGGCTCAGACATATTGGGTGAGCTGCAGAGAGGGAGATGTCAGAGATAGAGTTAGAGAAGTGGCTAGAGAATGCCTAGGAGCGAGGAAATAAACAACGAGGGTCTCTGCTTTGGAGGGTAGTAAACAGATTTATTGACTCAAATCTGAGAATCTTTGCTATTCTCTACACGGTGCTTCATTCACAGTTGTTTCATTGAAACTGAACAGAGATACTTCTATAATGGAGATGAATGCATCATCTGCAAACTGTCGTCAGAGGACATCAGGATAATCATTGTACAGGATACCACAACACTGGTACTGGAAAGGAATTTCATAAATAAGTAAGAAACCAGATGTGGAAATGGAAGAGTGTGCAAGAGCAATAACAGGATACTGAACATACGCTGACAACAAACAAAACTGTAGAACTCGTTTTGACGTAAAGGAAAATCCACAGTATCAATAACAGAAGGAGAAGCAAAACACAACTTGCTACTTACACAACCTCATAATAAAAATCAGACAAGAAAGTGCTTCTGACTTGGCACAAATTTAACTGGTTTTTCAGTGATTGATCAGACTGTGTGAAGGATTTTGCATTAGATCAGTGTCCAAGAAGCAAAAGATTCCACACAAACCATCACAAAACTGCAAGATTAAACTTTGCCAAGAAATAGAAGTTAACTCAGATTTTATTAATATGACTCAATATCACAAATATCAAAGCTGCCTCATGCGACATAATTGACACCTTCTGTTCTTAGACTACACTTTTAAACAGATTAGGAAAAACTAGGAAGACAATATATGACATGCAATAGAAGTGTGTTCAGAATAGCACACCAAAAATGTACATTCACCTGCTTAACAAATCTGAGACACATAACCTCCTCTTCACCATGTAGAGCTAAAAAAAAACAGACAAGGACAACATGAAAACAAAGAAGAGAGGCAGAGACAAGAGTGTGACTGGGACTCCTTGAGGACAAAGATCCAGATCCAAAACATCAAAAAAATGAGGCCCAGACAGCAAGCACAGGAAGACGGGTCCAGCACAGTGAGAAGAGACGAGAGGGAGGAGAACATGTGGAGACATGTCCACAGATGTCCACAGCCTGGATGCTCATGTGTTCAAAGGCAGAGAGTTAGAGCAATGCAGGTTTTCAGGAGAGTCAAAGTAATCTCAGCAGCATGGTATCAGCTTTGATATGTTCACTGAGACTGAGCTCCACCCACCAGAGGGAGAATGGTAGAATAAGCCACTAACTGAAAGTTAAAGTGTAAAGACAAGTTTTAACTATGGATTTAAAGATCTCAACAGAGCCAGCAGGAAGGGGTATGACATAAAAAAAGGCCCTGCAGCCAGCAGACTTCTGTTTAACTCTAGAGACAGACAGGAGCCCTGCATTCTGAGAGCAGAGGATGGGATAGAATATAAGAAGATCAAAAAGGTAGGAATGGCCGATTAGGATTTTGTATGTCAGTAAAAGCACCTTAAAGTCTGATCTGACACAGATATGGAGCCAGTGAAGGGAAACCAAAATTTATGTACTGTGGTGGAATTTTATGCATCTAGTAGGGAGTCTAGCTGCAGTTTTCTGAACCACTTGTAAACTTTAAGTACAGGCATGTGTCATAGAAATTAATGCTGCAATAATGGAGTCTGGATGACAGAGGGGCATTACTTAGGGTCTCTGAATCTGCCATCGATATCAAATGAAACAATGTTACCTGTGTCACATAGGTGAAAAAGGCAGTCATGATGAGGTCTTTAAAATACGTCTGGTCAAGAAAAATACGTCTGGCCATCTGAAAAATACTTCTAGCCATGAAAAATACACCTGTCCATTAAATTTCAGAACATTTCTGGTCCAGAAAAATACGTAAAAAAATAAATAAATAAAACAACCTGAATCTCAGTGAATACTTGCCTCAAAGACCTGAGAAATAGATGTATAGAAAGCTTGAAATGTATACTTTTAAATAGAACAATTCAAGTCGAAAACAAATAATCTCTTTTTACATTTGCATTTTGAATAGCGACTGGACAGAGTGGAGGATATTATTCCTGACGAGTAAGTCTTTTATTATTACCTTCATGATTTAAAATGTTGCTCGGCTCTTAGACCCCAGAGGGTTATTGTTCTCATCAAAGGAGACATAAGGTCAAATGTAACACCAAGATGATTGGTTGTCAGTTTTCCAGAGTAACTGTTAACTGATCAAACCAGTGTTGCTGTTGGGACGACTAGCATCTCAGTTGTATTGAATTTCAGAGTAGGAAATTATGTGACATTCGGTTTGTCAAAGCAGACAAGCAGACCTCCAGTTTAATAATGTGAGCATGGTCTTAGAGTTAGGGAGGAGGAATGACTAGTTACATATATGGTCTTTTTTCAGTGAAGAGCAGACTGTACTCAGTGACTACCTGTATTCACTTTAGATGTTTAAACATAAATCTAGTCAGTGGCTGTTCTTTAACAAATGCATTAGTCTCTGCTTGTTTCATCAAACAGAGCTCTGTTACAAGAGATTCTTTCTCCTTCTCTGCTGCAAGTTCAAAAAGGCTAAATCAGCTGCTGCTGAGAATGTTAAGGATTAACTTCTATTTTCTTTCTCCTCCCCTCAGCTTTAGTTGTTGTCTCTAGTTATGGTGTGCACAGACAGCGCATGTCTGTGTGTGTGTGAGCCGTCATGAGAGTAGTTACTGTGGGTGCATCTGTGAAGCACTAATGAGGACTGGAAGCTCTGAGTGTGCATCATGAAGTCTGTTGCTTCCAGCAGAGCGAGTAACATTTTCATTTTTATGATTTATTTTCTGTTATGTCTTTTCTTCTTCCTCTGGTTATAATCTGTACGACCACTTACAGCCTGATAAATACTCCTAAGGTCAGACATTTTTATAGACTGGGTATATTTGAATTTTACAGGTGCGTTTTTTAATAGTATAATCAAGTCATTACATTATTAAAGCCAGTGAGATCTGTTCACACAGTCTGTCTGCATGAAATATCATAACACTCACCTACACACACCAACTGCATAAGAAATTCAACATCTTTAGAGAACCACATGAATAGAAAAACCTGTTCTAATAAACCACCATGATATTAAAACTCCAAATCAATCATTAGTTTTAAAAATGTCTTTCCTGGTTTATAGTAGTGATGTTTATTCCTGTTTTTTTTTTTTTTTTTATGCTGTTTGAACATCCTCATCTCTCCCCTGCCTGTTCACACAGCAGCCCACTAGGTGTAAATTCCACAAGGAGTTGTGGCATCTGTGTGCTGTGCTACATGCCTCAACTAATTGAGATGTCTGCAAATCCTGATAGAGTCATACGTCCCCACCAAAACTCATGGGATCTAGCAGGGGAAGCCTGTAAGTGTATTACAACAACCACGCTGCATTTTAAGTTACAGGCTAACAGAGCCAGTGGCACTTTAAACTTTTTTTTTTTTTTGATTTTCATAGCAGTTGGCTGCTGGCCTCACAGCAATTGGACCAGTAACATTCTCTGCTAGCCCTGAAATAAGTTCCTCAGGGAGAGTGAGAGGGATGAGGGGGAGACAAACGCGGACAAAAACAGGAGATACAGAAACTTGTTTAATTTCTGAGGACAAAACAATGTCATTTGCCAAAAAGAGATAATGACATAAAAATTCTATACACCATGTCTTTGTTTTTTTACTGCACCTGAACACCATCTTCACCAAAATGTACCAAAACTTGATGTGCGCACATTAAAAAAAAAAGACCTGAAGGAAGTTAGACCAGCTCCAGATTTTGGATGTGTCCAACCCACAGCTCCACAAATCACGAGAAGGGCCGCACATCAAATGTTCTTTTTTCAGCATAGCACAGTCTAACATTGTCTTTCAGTGATCATGAGTTACTGTTTCTTGTTGGTCTCACAGACAAGATTTTGTTAGCTAGAATTTTTTTATGCGTGTGAAATTTGACCCAAAAATTTAAATATACCAGTAACAGTAGGCTTCATTATACTCACTCCACATTATGAGCATTGTGCATCACAATAAAGTTGCCTGCTTCATTCATGTTTTACCACCTTTGGCTCATACATCACCTGTCTGATTGTCATGTGTCATATTCATACATGCTGGGTGGACATCAACACCTGCCACTTCTTATTATCATGCTAACAGTACCTTCACGCTAAGGCTGTTTGCTGCTGCAGTTCCCTCCACAACCCAGCCTCTCTCTTATGTGTTGATGCGGTTTAGATCATTGACTTTACTAAGACCATATTTTCGAAGATTTCAGAGACAGCCCCCTCCAACACCAGTTCTGCATAAAAGTCCCTTTTCATAAATGTCACTGGTAATCTGATTAAACACACAACGTCATGAATATACAAAGACTGTCTACAATACAGTGCCCCTCGATGAGGTCATAGAATAGGAGCCATAAAATTGTGGTGGTGGGTTTTTGTTACTGTTATAAGGGGGTTAGGGGTTACTGGGATTATGGCGCTATGGAGATCAGGACAAATAAATCAATAAAAACATTTCTGTACAATTCTGTCTGAGCCTACTGTCAAAAACTACTCTCCACTGACGAATCAACAAGCCTGGTTTGTGGTTGTCCAGTAGATCAGAGGACAGAGACGTCATGACAGCAGGTGCAGTCTCTATGGTTTGAATGGTTGGATGCAATTGTTTGCTGAGATTTCAGGGCTTCAATATGAGCACAGAGGTTTTTGACAACTGATATGCAAATACACACCTGCCACAGAATATGGAGAACAACTGACCAACCCCTTACAGGACAATAATCAGTGTAAGTTGACTGCAAAGTAAAGACTTTAAAAATGGGGAGGTAGAGAACAGTGTAGACAAAAAACAGAATGAGCCTTATTATGTTAAGAATAGAGGATGAGTGAATCCAGACGCCTGTGTGTGAGTCAGTGTGAGTGTGACTAAAGGGCTCGCTGCCATATTCACCACTACCTCCCCTCGGCGTCCAGGTAGCTGGAGGTGGCAGCTCCTCCACTCGAGAGTGTGGGGCTGTCTGATCGGCTTCCAGACTCCCACTTGCCCTTCAGGATTGACGCGTCAGCCTCCACCATCAAACCCGATTTAGCAGCCACTAACACTAACGTGGTGGGGGAGAGCTGCCGGTCAGCCAGAGCTTTCAAAGGTTCGCTCCATAAAAGGCTGGATGACAACCTGAAAGCCACTAAGTAAAGCACAGAGAGTGAGCATGTGTGTGCAGATAGTGGGAGTGGAGTGATGTATGGGTGGAAGAGAAAGAGATAGAAATGTGGAGGATGTGAAACTGTGGAGGAAAGTGGGTGAGAGAGACAGAGGCACAGAAATTGCCTCTTACATTATGAGAACAAAGGCTTGACTGAGACAGGGATTTAAAGGCGGACAAGCTGATATATGACGGGGGTCTTCAAAACAGACGAACAAGCTAATCTAGGTTAGAGACTGATATTATCAATGAGTGGAGGTAAATCATTGTTGCAAGATTATTTCCCAGGTTGTAGCTACGTTTTAAGAAGTAAAACTGAACGATCTTGATCACTTACATTAAAGAGAAAACAGGAATAAAAACGTGGAAACTACACAAACTATTTCATGATAATGAATCAATGCCTTGGGAATGAATGGATACAAACATCAGTATAGGTCAAAGTTGAAGTCACACAATATTGAAAAAAGTGATTAATAACAGAGAATTTGAATAATCACTCTCCTATTCCATTATGAGTGCTGGGGATAAGATTTATGGATTTGTTGTTGGAAAAGTGCAATATCAGTCCAACCTGCACTAAATCACAAGAGCAGCTACGGCCAACATCTCTGTCTATATTCTGTTAACATCCCTCTGGCTAACCTGACAAGAGAGACACAGACAATACAATTTTAGCCTGAGTACATCCTGCTCTGGGAGAAGTGTTCACACATAAATGGGGCCAAAAACAGGATTAAAGTCAGGCAGCTATACAAGAGCCATCTCTGAACAGCTAAAAGAGGATGGCATTACAGACAAACTGGCATCAGTGGTGTTTCATGAAGGAATATTGTCACTGTCTTTTAGTCACAACCCAACATGACTAGAGCGTAGGAGCACACAGGTTGGCAGACAATCAAACCAGGGTCCATTCTTTTCTGACATATACATTTGTTCACCACCTCTCATGGATTTAGAAACCCTGGATCAGTTTGAGTGTGGGCTTGGAGGAACACACCAATTCACTGATTTTTTTTTTCAAATCCATAATGAATGCAATGAAGGGATTTTGTCAGGTATCCAACTGAGATGGTTGTGTCATTTTGGCGTGTAAATCTGGCAAGGAATGGCATCACCTACGAGGGCGTCTGGATGGCGGTTTCTTTGATGTCCTTGGCTACCTTCAGCAGCCTGGCACACCATGCTGGAGAGACATCAGGCGTTCAGACATCAGCCGATATCACAGGACCCTGCTGCTTTCACCTGGGAAAATCAAAAGCAATCCATTCAAGGTGTACACACAAGGATAATTTGGATTTGTTACAACGTCGGTCTTAATTTTTTGTCATTTTGTCCATCAGCTCTCTCTCTCTGTTAGGATCATATTGTTCTCACTGATTTGGAATATGGTGATTTGCTGCAGCAAGGTACAACATACCAATAAACATGAGCAGGCAGATGATCAGGCAGTTCATTAACAAGTGAACACGTCAGACTAATTCTGGTAAGTTCAGAGCAGGAAGTCAGATGTTCACAGCTGACTGGATGATCCGTTTCTCATCGTAAGTTTAGGTGTGGGTGGGGGTGAATGCAGATGGGTCTCACAAGAAACTTCAGGCAAAGCAGTTGAACCTGGTTCAGTCCAAGTGCACATTCCTGGTGGATTACTTTGCAGCTAGAACGCTGTTTGTCTTTGTCAATGAGATGAAAGATAAAAAGAAAATATTGGCATGATAATTTTCTTGAGTTGTAAGTTCCTGCAGTGATTTGGCATCTGAAAAGCCTTTAAATTCAAAGATCTGTTACCCAATCAGGACTTCACGGGTCATTTTTTGTGTCTCACCAGCACCTGAAGCTAAACACTCCCATCAACACAGCCCCCTGCTTTGTTTTAATCTTTTCATTCTGACTGTTGCACTAGAGCTCTCTTACATGACTGAACTGAGAACATCTGGACAGAATCAATAAATCACAAGCAATCAGCACCTACCACAAACCATTCAGTACCTTAAGATCTGTGCTGGCGAACCCGAAAGACAGGACCCACCTGAGTGAAAGACCACAGGTGTTTATGAAGTCATTACTCTACATGTGCAGCTGTAAGAACATCATACCTTATTAGTGAAACAGATCCTGGATATGACAGCACCAGCAGTCTGTGAAAACCAGAGCAAAACCACTCAGCAGCAACTGAGAGGAAGGGGTCAAAGATCAGCAACCTGAGGCACATGCACAGCTGGAGAAAGGCTGAGGATCAGTTCCTGATCATTCCTCAACCCAGAAGTCAGTTTGAGTATCGTCCAAAAGCTCTTTCTCCTGCTCGGAAGACCGAGGATTACAAAAGTTTTTTATGGTCTGACAATGACCCACAGCTGCAGGAACATGCTTTCAGGCGGGAGTTCAGCCAATGCTTTGTGATGACATCTTGACAGCAACATGTTCTTTTGTCTAACTAAAGGTATTAAGCATGTGAAAGGATGGTTCCCAAGGAATCATTTTCACACATGAATTGGCTACTACAGTGTCCTGACCTTAAACCTTTGATGTAATCGTCGAGCTGAAAAAGACTTTACAGGGTAATTCGACTCTTTCATCATAAACACAAGATCGGCCAAAAATGCTGCAATCCCAGAAACCCTAAATCCATCCACATCAGTTGGTGGCTGGACACTTGAGATGAAGGATTGAACATCTCATATCTCTTTAAACGTTTCCTCGATTACTCTCCTTGCATTTCTTTTCTTTGCATCTGGACTAAAACACTAAGGACAGCCAAAGAGTGACAATCTTCTTTATGAAGTGTTGACCAAAAGTTTTAGGTCACGTGATAGCACCTGGCTCATCTCCAATAAGAGACCTTTCTCAAGACCTGAGCCAAAATGCACCAACATGTTCCTTTACCAATACAGAAAGCAAGCCAAGTCATTTAAATGATAACACAGCTGGTTTTCAGTAGGCTGGATGAAATATTAATGTGTCCTCTGGATTTCTTTCCCTCATTCTTTTATTGTTTATCTTAAAGGAAGGCCTTCAGGCTATTTTGAAGGGGTTTTACAATACTGCTGTTGTACTACTGTATTTTCCAAAAGAAAGACTTTCTATTCAGAAACTCAGATTCTTTTACAGGAACAAATAAATCATTGCTTATCATGTGCAGTAGTTACTAGGTTGTCGGGGCTTCTTTATTGTCTGTCACCTGTTGTCTCCTCCTATTCCTCTTACTACAGCCGTGCTTTAGTGTTCTGGACGACCTCCAAAATGTCACCTCCCTCCACCATTTTTGATGCGCCACCTGTCATATACAAACAGAATTCAATGTCTAATCAAGACCATTCACTTTCTCCCCACGCCCCACACTGAAATATCATCGTTCCAAAACCGTCTGTTCTACACCAACTGTGAATTTTCACAGAGCTACAAACAGTCATTAAAAGCCGTTGAGTGCAAGCTGGGAACTCAGCGGATCGGGTCAAAGCATTTGAAGCACAGAAGACGGCACTGTCTCGCTGTCTCTTGCTGGTTTTGGCGCCCTCAGGGTTAGCAGATTAGCATACAACATCAGATGTGGGTATTCAGAGGCATCCAAGTGGCTGCTCAAGTCCCAGCTCATGCATACGCTGTAAGGAAATGCTGTTAGCATGCATGCAAGTTCTCTGCCTGACAAAATGGGTCATGTCATACCATATTGTGTCCTACTGCGGGTGAAGTTACCACATCGTGATACATTGTGCAGTTGTCGGTAAGTGTCACCGTATGTGTCGTGTCAGTCTGTTTCATGAAGAGCAAAATGTATAGACTTCATATCTGAACACACTGAGAGGAAACCAAACACTCGGCTCACTATGAGTTACTTCTACAGACCTCAGAGTGGAGTTAACTGATTCTGTGAAGGCCAGTGTAAAATTGTGGATCAGGGCTGCTGCATTTCATGCTAAAAATCAGTATCACTGCAAGAAGTCCAGGTCTTTCTGTGCAGCGTTTGTAACATTATGTTTGAAGGGCTGCGCATAAAGAATACTGACCAAAAAGTTCATTCATTCTGTTATTAAATATTCTTTAATTGTTTAACCCTCAGTGCAGTAGCAGTGTAGACTGTGTAGCAACACAATACAATACTGTTTTGGCTTTCCTAAGTAGCCCTCGCAGTATAAAGGGCCTTTATTTCATCTACATTTCAGTTTGTAAGGATCAGTGTGGTTAATTTTTCAGCTGTTCTCATTAAGACAATGACCCCAGAGGTGATACAGGCTCTGCGATCAAAAACAGCCTTGTATTAAAAAAAAAAAAATTAAAGTTGGCATATTGTTTACTGATGCTGTTCAATTTGAGTAAAAGGTCCATAAGGCTGACTTCTTTTTAGACAATTTACAGAGGTTTATACACTCCTGGTGGATGTCCAACTGGGCAAAACGGGTGATTTTTCCAGTGACCCAGAACTTTAGGAGAGTCCTGAGGTTTTTTGCTTGTCAACTGATTTTTTTGCTCATTCAAGAGAAACTGTGTAGGGCAGCATGTACAGTACAAATGTCCTTTTTTTTATCTGAAACAATAAATCAGCTCTAGTATTTCATCTTCGGAAGAATCCCCTTTGTCTTAGTCTAGTTCCAAGACCTTTGTGCTTATATGATGCTCATTCCTTTATTAATCCTGGTCATACAGAAAGAAATCTGTGATCAGACAAACAGCAAGATCAGGCCAACATTGGTAAATACCCAAGACATAATGTAAGGTCAAGACCAGTCTAACCCTGCAGCCCACATACACATTCCCCACACTGGGGTACCTTTTTTATGAAGTATGACTGAGAGCAGGATGAAAAGTCCAGAGCTCATAAACCTGCCAACCCTCACCCACTCTGTTCTGAGCAGAGGAGAACAGGTGCAGCAGACATTAGGACTCATAATAAGCAGTGATGATCAACCCAGCAGAGGGAGTAGAGGCTGTAAAACAATAGGCACAGATGAAATGAGAGTGGAGATCAATAACCGAACGGGAGGGGAACAGAGGGAAGGGGAAGTCTCATTGCTGACAGCACTCATTACCACAAAGCACCAATAGATGCCACGGTTGCCGGAAGCCTAATCTGGGCAATTTACACCCTTGTCAGGTCTGTGCAGGTTCCAACGAATCATGCACCTGACACCTTCTCTGTGCACATGTGACCAAAACAGCAGAGTTTAGTACATACAGACACATGTACACTCAATCTTTCAATCTGTGTACAGGCATACAACCACACAGTAATCACCAGTTACCGACAGCACATACACACAGCAGGGAAGAAGCTCCTGTTTCCTAAAACATGTGTGGATGGGGCCTCTTCCAGCATGCACCAGAACCAGAACTTAGCTAATGTTAGCATGGGGCTAATATATACAGAACAGTTATGTTGGCTAAAAGTATAGATTTCAGGAAGATAACCACCCTGCCTCCCCAAAACCAACCAAACAAAACAGATCTGTGCAGCAGAAATACGACCACCATGGCATCACTTCTGCTCTCTCTTAGACTGACTATCCAACAATTTTGATGAGGTAGAATAAAATGATTGGCTAGGCTTTTTTCAGCCCTACATCATTTTCATTCTCATTAAACTATTCATGCCTGCTTGGAGAATCTGCATGTATGTTTCTTTCTTATTCAGATTCTTGCTTTAATTTGTCATTTGCAGCTAATCAGTAACTGTGGATCTTATCGTCTCCTTTAGTCTAAAACTACTTCATCAGTGCAGATTCCTGCCAAGCAGCTGTCACATCCTTGTAGGTCCCAGAGGCCTCCTCCTCCGATCTCCTCCTGTTAACTCCCGGCCCCGCTGTCCTCCAGGGGCCTCACCTGTCAGTGTTAGATTCTACAGAAACCTATAGCTGTCCCTGTATGTGGACGTCAATGCATAGCGAGTGTGCCAAATGCATCCATGCACTGCAGCCTCCTTCTCCCCCTCCCTGCACTATTCACACTTTCATTCCTCCCGGAGGGCCATCAATAATGTAACGTGGAGCTCCTCAAGCAGTGTATGCACACACACACAAAGGGTAAGATGACACACAAACGGGCCCAAACACACAGTCTTGAAAATATATAGACACACGGGAGGTTCGCTCTGTGTCCCTTGTGTGATTTATAGACAGGCACTGTAAGGGGTTCCTCCAGTGGAGGCCATTATCATGCAGGCAGACACATCTGCAGACATCAATACATGAGGCAGGGGGTTGAGGGGGTTCCAGGGTCACTTCGCAGGGTGCCCCTGTTGTCGGCAGGAACCCCCTCAGACCATAGCCTTTCACAAGGGGCTCGACAACAAACAGCGCCTCCTCGATGTGGTTCCACCGTGGCCGTCAGTCAGTCTGTTGGCAGTTGAAGAAAAGAGTTAGGGGCCTCTCAGGAGATGTGTATTAATAGGAGTGAGCTATTAGCTTACAATAATGTGCACAAATGTCCAGGCCTTCAACAGATCTGGAAGCTGGTTTGATCTTTTCTCGTCATATGATTCACAAGATTACAGCTGTAAACAAACATAACAGCAAGTAAATGTTTAATGGAAAACAGGTTCAAACAGTCCAGTGCCACTGGAGCTTTAGCACTGCACACTGAAAATGATCAGTGTTATAGAAGCAATATCCAATTATGTCAAAATATCAGTTTTCATATAGCCATGTAGATTATCAAGAGTAGGGCAGATTGTAAACAGACAGGTTGCTGTTGAGACGATTAAATTTCATTTTGTGATTGTGTTTTTATTGCCACAACAGAAATTTCATTAACTTTCAGGATAAAGCAGTGGCAGCAGACGAATCAGTAGCAGATGTTATGAAACCTCACCATATAAAATCAAAGCTACCTAGAGAAGGCCTGTCTAGATAACATTAGATGTATGTGCAGTATGAGAATTTGTTTGTGATTTGGGTGAAATTACCCTTTAACTTGGGAAGCAGTAGAACAGTGAACAGTAGAAAACTCTGGAGGAGGGAGGAGAGCACTGACCTTGCACCGAAATGCTTCTTGTCAAATCAGTATGATTTTTGAGCAGAAAACTCTGGCCTGGATGAACAGCAGCTGTTGTGGTGGCAGTAGATGTCATGGCAACAGTCATGGTAGTAGTAGAAGTAGTAGTAGTAGTAGTAGTAAAATAACACACTGACATCCATCATCCACCATCCACCATCCTCCTGATCATCCCCAGGCTTTCATCCAAGAGATAAAAATTCAGTTCTGGATCCTCCTTGTTTGAACAAACTGCTCCAACACCATCCTGAGACCAGAGAGATGGAAACCTGAAATGAAAATAAAATAAACAATCACACAAATATGAATCTGACTAATACAGTTTTAGAGACCTAGACATGTACTTATCTGTGTTTTTCTGAGAGCTATCAGTCTATCAGCGTCGGAAACACCTCTAAAGCTCACAATAACACGGTGTATCTTGTTTGCTTCATCTCTGCACAAGCCTGTAATGTAAACATTTGTGTCGTAAACACATAAGATAGTCAACCAGTGTTAATCAATAAGCTTTAGGGTAAAAAATGTACAGACATTGTTTTTATTATCTTCAAAAAAGAAACTCATCATATTCATGTGCACAAATAAGAAATAGATACTGGAGGTTTCTGTTGACAGCGTGGCCAAGAAGAGTCAATGGCCTGTGGTGAGATTATCAATTAAAACTGGGCAGTTCGGTGGCAACGTATGTAAGAAACTGATTATTCAGCAACTGGTTCTGCATTTAAGCAAAGTGGCCACTGAAAGTCCACCTGGGGCCAGTTTGTTAGGTGAGTGTGCATAAACTGAAGAAAATCACCTGCATTTCTGTTGTTTTGTGATAGGGCATCATGCTGTTTCCAGGGTTTATTCTTTACTCGTCTGCTTTTGTCACTTTTACTATACGCGTGCAACTCCATCATCATGTTTGAGGAATGTTATCACCAGAAAAATCACTTTGTCAAAATGTCCTTGAACAAATTCCTCAATCTCTGTTGCCCCTGTGGCTGAGTCCTTCAGGGAAAATGTAGACCACATCATCATCACACATATATGGCGAAGCTCTAACACAGGACATAGTAATTATTTTAATTTACGAATGTTATTCTGAGATTATTAAGGATTGAACCATCAACTGTGTGTCAGAGAATCCACTGAAAGCACCTTCCCTGAATGACTAAATAAGAGCCGAAGCCTACTTCAGCAAAAACTGCTGAAGCCTGCACATCATTTCTACTATATGTGAGGGCTGTGTGTGTGTGAGTGTGTGTGTGTGTGTGTGTGCGCACATTCACATCTCTGACTGAAGTTAATAGAGTAAACACAAGTGCTGCAGAAAGCAGAGAAGAAAGAGAATGGGGCTGTGAGTGAGAAACTGGGGGAGAAAAAAAAAAAAAGAAAGATCCTGTCAAAGTCAAATAAATTCAGTGCGATCAATGTGCAGGCTTCGACTGGCATATCTGAGGGAGCGCCGGACTCAAAGCTCTTCAAGCCTGCAGTTCAAAGTAGTGACACGTCCATTAGAATTTCTAATTCTGATCGCTTCGACAGGACTACGGCTCAAGCACAGGCAGAGAAGGGGTTGAATCTAGGCCGCTGCTCAGAGAGAAAAACAGCAAGACAGAGGTTACTGTTTACCATTCATTTTCTACTCCTTTATTATTTAAAAGTCTATACACCATACCATTTTCAGATGAATCTTAAAAAGCTCAAGCATACCCTGAAATGTTGGAAAAGATACAGGCCTTTCTTTAGATGCTCTCTGGTCTAGGCTTTGGCTGGACCGTCCAGGGACACTCAGAGCTGCAGTCTCCAATTGAGCTGCAGTGGACCTCTTCCTGTTAGTGTCTCTGTCTGACCTCTCTACTATAAAGGCCTGACCAGTGGGGCTGCTGAGATGCTTGTTCACTCCGGAGGTGAAGCTCTGTCAGTGGGACTGTTGGGTTCTGGGTTTGAATCTCGTATATAATAATTTTCTTTTTTAACATAAGGAAGAGATTTTTTACAATCTTTTACTTCAGTTAGCTTTTCAATGGGAAAAAAATGTATTTACTTGTAAAGGGGTAGTTTTAAATTCTTGTATTAGTACTTGCATTGGACTGAAGTATATGAGTCTTTCCACCACAGCCTTAAAGTTGCCCACCACATGTGTGATTTTCCTGTATTGACATATAGACTAGCTGGAAACACTGGGAACTAAGGCAGGACAACAAAATACATAACAATTAAGCATTCTTATAACTATGGCCACTGAAACCCTTATCGCATCTGAAACGTCACCAAGTTAATCACCCGATAGAAAGTAATAGATCCCTAATAATGAAATTTTCTTACATAGTTGAAACAAGAACAATAGATCAGCTGAAATTTACAACTTACACAGTCTATCCTGGAACCAAATTTCACTGAATTTATGTGGAATGTGGGGGATTCTTCAGGGGACACTAAATCCAGGGGGAAACATTTGAATTTGCAGCTGAATGTAGCCCAGGACAGATCCCCACATCCTCACATCTGCATTCAGATGCACCAATAATAACTTTTAATTGTGGAAGAGAGACAGTGTGCTTGCTGATGCGGGTATGTGCATATGGTCAGGGTACAGAGGCACTGGAGGGGGGCGACAGGAAATCTGTGGGATTTAAAGTTAATCTGCTTAGACACTTCCCTGTCGGCTGAGCTGCAGAGTGTGGCTGAGAGGAATATGTGCTAGCTTAGCGCAGCTGTCAGGAGGTGCCTGCCACCAAATCAATACCGGCCTTTTTCTCCCCTCACCTCTCTGTGCCTCTCTCACGCCCATGCCTCCACCCCCTGCCTCTTCAGCCTCCGTCGTCAGCTCCTCCTGCTGGAGCCAATCAATGAGTCCTGAAGCTGATCAGATGGTTCAAGTGCAGGTCATTTCACACAGCCAGAGGACACTTGTCCCATAGTTACTGCAAGAGCATGAATGTTGATGTCTGTGGGGTTCAGTGATGTGGTGGCTATATGCAAACTTTGACACATTTTACTCACTTTTTTATACATAAGAGAGGTCGGCATGTATTTTATTTGATATACTACAGTATCATTAAGGCTTATCATGATTATGATATCAGCATGTCTTAACTGCCACTTTTGCCTTTTATTCATGTAATGCATCTCAATGCTCAGCAAAATCATTTACCAAGTCTCAGGCAACGCTGCTGCTGTGAGTGCACTAATGCACACTGAGAGGTGTGTGTTACTGACGTTCTCTGTTTACTGCAAAGGATCAGTGAACTTATGAGACAAACCTTACTGAGCCTCACACCAACAGAAATCCAATAGCACCTCCAAGTGGTCAAACAGGGGCATAGGAAGCTGTACATTAAAAGGTGAGGCATACACGGCATAGAAAGGTTAAAATCCCAAGCTCTACTTTGCAAATGTTTAGCACCTTGCTACGAAATATTCCAACACTTTTCACATCATAGAAACTTCTAAAATATCTTATCTTTATTTTACTCATTTTTAGTACATTGGGTGGCTTTCATTCTATAAAGCTGATGTGGAATAAGCAGCAGTGCATTTTAAAATTCTGTTTTGTATACTAAGAAACAAGAGAGCATTTGGGATATTGGTGGATTTATTTGTAATATACAAAGATTTATAGAACTATCACAGCTGTAGAGAAAATCTTTTCATGTTAGAGAGGTGCTGGGGTGTCCTGTCTGATAACATTCAACAACGCTGAATAGTAAACAAATTGGTAGTTAGTATTAGGGTTAGTTTGAAAATCTAAATCTGTAGCTGCTAATTGAAATGTGTCAAAGTTTTGCTGGAGAATACAAAACACACAGAGCACATGGCTGTAGCTACAGAAACAGAAAGCTGTGTAGTGTGTGTCTGACGGAACAGGATGGATCGCTCAGTTTATTCTCATCTCTGAATGGATCTCACCAAAAGTGAACATGTAAACTTTTACTTTAGGCTTTACTTTTGTCTGAGCTGTCTTGCTCTGCGCTCTCCGCTCCACTGCCAAACCTGCGGTTCAGTTCTGATGTCAGCACTGAGCAGCACGATTTCTGTGAAAGAAAATGTGATAAAATTAGGAATAAAGTTAATGCATGATGAGGTCACACCATGTGGTGCTCCCCCTACCTCTCCCCTACCTTGCCATCCTTAGCTTGGGTGCGAGCCCTGGACAAGAGCTCCAGCAGGGCCAGTAGGAGCCCAATACTCAGTCCCAGGCCCAGGAGGAGGAAGAGACCCCGCAAGTCTTGGGGATGCAGGGCCTCGGAGGTGTGGTCCCTGTCACCGCCCACACAGCTGCTGGCCCACCATTTGTCCCGCAGGTATGTTAACTCGCCAGACTCACTGAGCTGAAGGATGGCCATGGACAGGTTTTTGACCAGCGGGGAACCTGGTGGAGCAAAGTGGTGTGGGTGGTGTGATAGAAGAAAGAGGCTGGTGATCATCTCACTCCAATGAACATAACCTGCTACACCAATGAACATAACCTGCTACAATAACATCCTCTACTCTTCTGGTTTTACCATTAGATGTTTGAACCTGGCTTCAGATATTTACTCCTGTTCAGCTACAGGTGCATTAGCAGCAAAGCCGAGCAAGCAAACTGAACAGCAAACTGAAAATCTATGGTCTCAGACTTATTTTTAATGAGGCCACCTCAAAAGTCTACACAGAAGGTCCCGAATGAATAGATAAATCCAAAGTACAGGATATCAGTGACTGATTTGTAAAAATACTAGACAAGACCAAACGACCCACCCTGAGGTGTTGCGATGGAGTAGCTTCTCATAGCGATGACTTCCTGTGAACGGATGAGTTTACAGTAGCGAGCCACTGCCAGGTCCAAGGACACAGCTTCACCGATGAAGGCAAAGTTTCCCTCCTGGGTGCGGCGTATACCCTCCTCCATGTTGGACACATAGCTCTTCTTACGCTCCATGTGCTGGTAGATACGCCGGTACACTGGGTTGTGGGAATTCTGGGGAATGGAAAAATAAACCATTGTAATTTTTAACTGTATTCTGACCATGCAAGATATCAGGAACACATTTTTTTTTCCATTCTCAGAAAACAGGCAGGATCAGCTGAACGTGCCTTGAAGAAGAGCATGGTGGATCCTGCATTGAATGTGCCATAGTCAATCACATCCTGGTTAGCAAGGTCTTCAAAACTCTTGATGGAGACGTGTTTGTTGTTGGAATTAAACATGGAGCTGAAATTGCCAAAGTAGCAGGCCAGCAGCATTACAGTGAACAGCCACCAGATGGCGCTGACCACACGACCAGATAGGGCTTTAGGATGAGGACCAGCACCTGAGGGGAGTAGCAGCACAATCAGTCGCAGTAAACCTGTTATGTAATATTCATAATCTAAATGAATGCTCCATATGAAACAACAAAGTCAAGGTTTGATTATGCCATCAGTGTATATTATTTGACAAATGCTCTGATTTAATTTTTCACATTTTGCAGGTGAATTAACACAAAATGCTTTTCCTGTCATTGAGGTTATAAAAGCCTTGCAACATTACATTTGTTCATCATGAAATTTGAGTTATTGTTGCATTTTAAAATAAAATGGCTCATACAAAATAATTGAGAAGTAATTTACAAGTGCCTTACCTTGCAGGGTGAGAGCTCCTGTAATGTACCAGAAGCTGTGCAGCAACGTGAAGTTGTGCTCTTCTGAGTCTGGCTCAGCCCATTCAGTGGGGCTGATCCTGCAGAAAAATTCAAGCAAGACCAGCACTGTAAAAACAGTTTAGTGTGCCTTTCTAGCTGTGTCACATGTAATATCAGCCAACAGGTTGGAGGATATTTTGAAGCTTGCATTTACCTGCACACCAGGAATATGCAGAGACCTGTGAGCAGAAATGCGATGAGGACACCAACCCACATGTCAGTGGAGAAGGGGGACAGCAGGCTGAAGGTGCTCTCTGCAGAAGCCAAGTCATTGCGCAGGATGAAGCCGATCCCTGTTTGCATGAAGGGTGTGGTCATGTCCACAAACTGCTCTCTGACTGCAGTGAGGGTGAGCGGGGCCACAGCCATGTCGGCCTCCTGATGCACTCAGAGACATGCACAGTTTAGGTAATGTGGGGACGCGAGGTGTTGAGCACTAAACAAATGTAGCATTTACACCACATGGGACTAAAACTACAGTAACTATGGAGATGAGAAAAACTCAAAACTTTAAACAGGTAGCAAAACAAATCGGACATAGAATTAGAAAAACATAGGGCAGGTCTTCACCATCAAATTAACAATGTTCTCATATGTTATCATAGGCAGATTAAATGATATTTAGGGCTGTTTTAATGCTTATAAGAATACAAATGTACTCCAATATACACACGTAGACTATAATTAACATGACAACTTGGATTTTGACTTTTGGGACCTAACCACAAGCTTGTGGTAAAGAAAAGGCTCATATGCCTTTAGTATATCACACTATATGCTCTAAGAAAACATAGAGTTTTCAGTAAATGTGTCACATTTAAAGCTGTATGGTCTCTGACTTACCCCTTTGACAATCTCACCAATCATGCCATTCCAGTTGCCGCTGGAGTCCATGGAGCCATAGCGGCTGTCCTTCACCAGGTGCACTTTGTACTTGAAACCCAGCTTCTTGGAGAGCTCTGAGATCAGGTCGATGCAGTACCCCTCCAGTTCAGAGCCTCTGCTCATGGTGTACGGGTCTTCCTGAGGAACCAGAACACACCAGCCTCATTTTTAATGGGGACTGTGTTGTATCGCTGTAGAAGAACTGGGCTGAAGCAGAAGCAAAGCTTTGAAGATGCACTGAATGCATCTTTATACAGGGAGGAGTTTTGACATGTTTCATTTGTACCTTTGATTTAGGAATGGTAAAAATCTCAGGAGGGGAAAGATAAAGATTAAGTGGAGTCTTTACAGTTTGATCCAGGCCATTATTTCCTCAACCTCTCAAAACAAGTTCGTTTCTCACTGAACCTGTTTGAAATACGTAACATTTTTAAATTTTCTGCATGATCATATTGTTATTGTTGAGATCTGTGAGCATTGGCTGTTACAGCAAATAGACAATCCAGATACTGTATGTTGTAAACAGACCAACAGTTGAATGATTGTTTACAGGTGAGAACTTGGGTAAAAAGTTGGTCAGTGTATTTATTTATTTCTGACAGAAAAAGAACAACAATAAAACCCCTGTGGATAATGAGGTGGAACTGTTCTTTCACAAAGTGCAGGCTGAGCCAAAATGATTCTGTTTCGCAGCAGTTCATGGTATTCTATGGTATTCTATTCTAGAGAGAGTGGTACAAACACACAGTACCTTTATAGTGGTGATGGATAACTCCTTGGCATCTAGAACGAAAAAAACAAACCAAACACCACAATAAATTCTGGATTCCTGTAATGAAGCAAGTCAGCATAAGCTAGCAACAAAGATGAGAGAATTTAGTCTGAGCCAGTTCTCTGGATGATTAGTGGTTTTGGTTTCATGTCTACAAGCTTATGTGCAGAGCAGCTTCTGAAAGCCTAATGAAGCATATTGTTGCTTTGAGGCCCCTTCATGTGTTTTTCTCTCAGCTGCAGCAGTAAATAAGCCAAACAGCCACTGGAGGACAATAACAGTCTTGTTGTCGGCTGTTTTTAGGAGACCTGAGAAAGGGCTCCATACTGAGGGGAGAGTTGCACCATACAATGAGGGGGGTAACTTGGCTTCTGTTGGATGGGGGGATCAAAGTGGGGACCCATCCTTAAGGATGTGGTTCACTGCTGTTTTTCAGCCTCCTGTCTACCATGTAATCAGTACTCTGACATTACCCATGACACTGGGAGCTGTTTTCTTTTTGCTGTAACTGTGACCAGTGGCATTTGCAGCATGTCCAGCAGGACCTAACATGCCCTGCCAGGGTCGATCAGAGGAGGGAGGGGGGGTAAGAGGAGGTGCCAGGGGTGCAAGTCCTTCATAACTGCATGTGATAACAAAAGCTGGCCCGGTTGAGTCATATAAAACCCATGACACCCCGTCAGGCTCCTGTAGAGAAGATGGCAGGGCCTATGATTTGCGGAGATGCCTGTCAGTTCACCGCCTGCCTGCAGAGCCCTCCCCCCCACACGGTTAATTGATTTATCACAGTGCTTTCTGGACCACAGTGGGACGGGAGCCCCTCCACTGGTGAGAAATAGGATGTTTCCACAGAAGATGGTGCCCCCTCTGTGTATTGACACGACTCCAGCAGTCCAGCAGGGACAGCGGGGAAAGAGTCAAGTGTGAGAAATGATTTGGAAGCGTGACCCCGTCTCATGGGTCAGCCAGAGCTCGCCGGCACAACATTGAACTCCGCACACCATTGGCAGAGGCAGAAAATATAAACACGTAGCATCTATGTGCAACCCAAACAAAGTGGTTAGGCAAAAGTCTGAATAGAAACCAAACCTCCTGGTATTTTTAGGCTCATTTTTAAACTTGACAATGGTGAAAAATAGAGGTTGTTCCTAATTGAATGAGTGTTCAGGTTGACTGAAACCACAGGAACATCACAGTAAATAATTAAAGTTCTCTGACAGGGCACAAACTCTGGCCTCCCACATGAATCACACATTGAAAATAATTCAGAAGGATTCTGGTGTCAAATATTCAATCACATCAGTGCAAAAAAAGCTGGAACGAAGTTGCATTATAAGCCTTAAAAACATGCGAGCACACGGATGACAGTAACTGAATTGGCCTAATGAATGTGCCACAGTAGGACATGAAATCACAGTTTTTACTAAACTGTGTTTTTACTGACATAGGACAGTGCAGATCAGTTATAGAATGTAAGTTAGTCAAAACTAATTAATCTTGAGTCTGTCACTGCTACACAGTTTCATGCTGTACTGTTTGCAGTGTTCTCTGGCTCTGCTGACATATTGTGTCTATGGATCCCAAAAAAGTTGGCAGAACTAAGATAAACATCCAGCTGTAAATCTAAAGATTGCACAATTAAAAGTGCACAAATTAAAGTTTTTAAGTTCGAAGTGCTGATTCCTTAAAACAATACTGAGTAGACACAACACTGAGTAGAGCAGTGAAAAGTTTAAGAAGAAAGAAATCAAGCTGTGACAGAAAGAGGATCATGAGTAACCGGTTGGATTTTCTTCCTTTAAACCGTTTTTCATGTTTGTGTCTAGTAAATGAAGACTACGCTCCCTAAATGTCCATGGCTCTGATCTAAATGAATCCTAGCCAGCATGTGTTGCAGCGCCAGGTTGTTTTAACCTTACCTGCAGTGACTACCCACACAGTCAGGGCTGCCACACAGAAGAGCAAAGCCATGCTGCCTTTCATGTTGCACAACCCTGGAAAAGACACACTTTAATACATTTCCTAACACATGATTAATTGGTTTCAGTGAAACCAAGACCCTATCACATTTACTTCAGGGATGTTATGCTCAAATATGGATATATAAAATACTATAAAACAAGAGTTTTCTTACCTCAGTTATGTCAAGTGCAACGTGGATTAAAACTCTGACTTATGAATGAGGGACGACTCCAGAAAAGACTTTTACAAGTTATGCAAGTGGTGAGTGGGAAGGGCTGTGTGCACTACAATGTAGTAGGGGGCTTATATTGGGGAGCATGAGGAGGGAGGAGACAGGACAACAAAGGGGGAATAAAGCCCTGATTTTTGGACAGGGGGTTTTGACAAAATAAATGATCAGGCTTGCATGGATAACGGAGTTTAAGGTGAACCAGGTTTTTCCTCCTCTCGCTGTTACAACTAGTACGAAGAAATATAATTGACTGAATGAATTACAACATACTACTGACTCAGCTGATCTCCTTCCTGGCTGGTGCTTTCAGATTATAGTGTAAATACCCTAATGGTCACCCTACTTGTTTTTTTAACATTACATAACAGGATCTTTGAAAAAGGGGGGTGGGCGTGGGTAGGGGTGAAGGCACGTAGTAGGGGTTTTGAAGCACATTTCTTTCACTCCTGACTAGTACGTCTGAGACTGAGGGAATGCTCAACATAAGCTCAGCCTTTACTCTCTCTTTAAGACCAACTGTAAGAATATTGAACATAATGTTAAAAAACAGCAGCTGGTCGTAGCAGACATACTGTACATGTTCATGGTGGTAAAAACAAGCAAAAAAAAAAAAAGAAAAAAAAAAAAAGCCAGTTTGGTCTAAAAAATTGAGCAACAGCCTACAGACCAAAGTGATTTATCTGCATGAAACCTTCAAAAACAGGCAGTGATTTCATCTTGAAAGCAGGGACTGCATTCACTCTGAGACAAAAACATTCTCTCAGGCCTGAAGCGCTAGACAGGGCTTGGAGGTTTCAGTTGAGAGGCCAAGCCGTGCCAAATTGTCTAGATAAATACGGCTTTAAAAGGGACTCCGCAGTTTTCTTGGAATCCTAATGAAGCTGTCTTTTGTGTTTGTGTGCTGGCTGGAGTGGAGTCTGTGGCGCTAAAATGAGCATGTCACGCTTCACAAAGTCTTACAGAGCTGAAGAAGAGGCCTGGCGGTGTCTGACAGCTCGCCAGAGGTGGCTGTCAGCTTTGGAAACCACAGAGTTGACAATGGACAAACCTTTGACTGACAAATCAGTGTCCTGAGAAAGCACGGGGGACTGCGCAAATCCTTGGAATTGAAGACTGAGGATTTGGGTTTCAAGGAGTTTAGGGTTAAAAGACTTTGGGGAAATTTGAAACTGCCATTTTTGTCCACATCAAATGGTTAATTGCAGAAGTGATGTCCAGGGGCTGTTAAAGGAAGTTGATACCAACACATTTTCATCAGCTTCCTCAAAGGTGTGCATGAATTCATCGGTACTGTTACCATCGCATATGGCTTCAGTTGATAGTTTGTATTCCAGAGGATACATGCTGTTCCAAAGGAATTTGACTTTCTGCCAAGAACTCATTCCTGAGGGAAAAACTGTATATTTTGTTTCAGGAAACCTATCCAAATATGACTTCATTTTATTCCATATAGCATAGCATTCTAGGGTCTAAGAAAGTATAAGTAAATAGTTTTGTAGCCTAAAAAATACTGTCCCCGTGTGGCAAGCATTACTGAAACGATGTTATTCTGTCCTTTAATGACTGGTTGAGCTTGTTGTCTCTTGTGCAGCCTCAAGTATTTGTTCTGGAACATTTTCCCTTCCTGCAGGGGGTCTGTTTTTTTTTTTTTTTTTTTGCCAGAGAGGTTGAGAGAGGCAATGGCTGGTAAACACAGACCCAAGCGGAGTCCATAATTAGAGCAGCTAGCGGACCCTGCCAAATCCAAGGCCAAAGGCTGTTAGATGTCAGCTTGTATAAGGCTCAGTTTAACTGGTTTGTTAACGACTTGTCTTTGTCTCTGATCTGAATACAACTGTTGATAGATTAAGTGTAAATGAAATAAATCAGATGTGAAACTCAATAATATTCTCCTTAGATTTATTCAGGTCATAATTACACATTGTTTGAATTAAATAGTGTCCCTAAAATTTTGCACAAAGAACGGGCATGGCAGTGCAAACAATACAGCAGGTTGACAAATAAACGTGCTTTGACACAGATCATTCCCATCTGGTTTTAGTACCACAGACCAATTAGAACATGGAGTTTCAGACATGATGCCCCTGCGACCACCATTAGACAATCCAGAAACCAAGTTTGGAATATTTACAAATCCTCATTTTAAAACAAAGTCTCGTTAAAATAAAGCACAGCCTTAGGATAAACATTACAGTAAATGACATGCAGTCAGATAAAAAGGGCTAAACTTGGCATGGAGTAGTCCACCACTGCTTTAAAGTTCAGGATCTCGGTGCTGTGACATGCCGCGGATCAGGAAGGTTAGCAAAATATTGGCAGCTGGGTCAAACAAAAATGTGACCACTACACAAATACTAAAAGTTCAACCTGCACTGAAGGAATAATTTCATTTTTTTTTTCCAGTAACAACATAAGACAAGCTGCAGCTTTTAGCAATCAAACAATACTTTATCTTCAATATGATACCATGCCATCATTTTCAAATATTGCTAGTGCATGAGTGGACTGATAACACTTAGACATAAGGTCTCTAATTTTTTTAACATTACAGTTTAAGTAAATAAAAAGAAAGAGTTATTTAAAATCCTGTCCAGTAGTTGGGATCTATTGCTACTGTATGCTCATGTAAAGTTTTCAAAAAAATGTTCAAACATGAGAGTAGATCACAGTCAACAGAAACAGCCATATAAAAACTCCTGGTGTTTTTCACTAAATACATTCTGGAAATTATCTAACATTTGGTGCAAAACATGACAGAGCTGTAATAGATGCTTTGAAAATAACTTTCCATTCACTGCTAGTTTTCTGAATGCACAGGTTAAACATGGTTTTGCACATAACTTATCCAGTAGATGCTGAAATCATTTGCATTTTCAACCCGATTTCTCAGAGATATTCTGCATGAAATGCAAATTTTACTAAAAAAAAAAAAAAAAAGATTTCTACTTGAGAAAAACTGGAGTATATTCCAAACAAATTTCTAGCTGTGTCTCTCACACTCAGTTCCAAGTTTTCCACTTAGAGTTTGATCATGAAAAAGACTTCACTGTTTTCAGGGTCTGGGGTGGACTGGGACTGTCCAGGAGATGGGGATCCTAAGGGGCTGAGCTGACTCAGCAGGTCCAGGCTGGTGCAGGGACTCCGGGCCACGCAACATGCCCCTTCAGGGTTCCCCCGCTCCTCAATGGGGCTAGCACTACTTCCACTGCCAGTGCTACCAGTAAGGCTAAAGCTTGCACTTCTGCCCTGTATCAAACCCTGAAGTCTCTGCCTTTCCTGGGCTTTCTTGGCCCTGTTTGCAATGTAACGCACCCTGCTTTGGCTCCTGGATGAGGTCCTTCGCACCAAGGTCTCATCCATAGGCTCCTCCTGTGACTCTCTAGGCCTGTTCTCTGGGGAAAAGTCGCTGGCAGTCAGGGGCTCCACATCAGTCAGCTTCCGTAGCTGCTCTGTCAGGTTGCTAGGTGGCTGAGATTTATGTGGACTACCCTTGCGGAGGTGGTCCCTGGTTGGCCTAACGATAAAGCTGCGGCTGATGCTGCGGTACTTGCTGTCAAAGTTACAGCAAATGTCATCAGACGTCAGATCCCCAAGGCTTTTGGACATAGAAGCTGTATCTGTTGGAGTTGTAACTGCAGAGGATGGCCTGCTGGCTGTTGACTGCTTAAGCCCTTCCATGTAGAGTCGGTTCCATGTGTGCCTTCTTTGAGTGAATCTGCTGGGTGAGTCCTCAGAGGTTTCCTGGGGGGGTTGCAGGGGACGGGGCTTAAGCTCATCTGTAGGGCACCCACTTTGCTGAAGATTTGGGTTTGACTTGCTCTTGCCAACTCGAAGGGCATCATAGGAGACTAATGCTGAGTGACGGCAGCTGACCCACGGAGGGTCGCAGGTGTTGCTGGCTGTGGGCAGACTGGTGAGGCTCTTCCTGGCAAGGTTAGGCAGGGACAGGTCAATGACAGTGTCGTTGGAAGAGATGCTAGAAGAGGACGACATGCTGTCTCGGTGGCTGCCTGGCTCCAGCCTGCTCCAAAGACGGTCATTCACAGTAGCATCTGTGCAGACCTCTGGTACTGCTGACTGGGCCTGTCCAGATGACGCTACAGCCACACGTACATGGCCCTCACTTTTTGCTCTTCTTACTGGTGTGTGAGATGACAAATTGCTAAAAAGGGCTCTCTTGGCTTGGGCTGTCTGGTTTGCAGGAACTAAAGTGGTTCCAGTGGACACTGCTGCAGTGCAAGACTCAGCTCTGTGGGCAGACATCAACTCTGTTGTACCATTTTTCTTTGCCTTCGCCTTTAGAGTTTCTTGGTTTTCCCTCTGCTTTGAGGGGTTCTCCATGAATAAATAAATGCTTCTGTTTGTCTGGATGTCTTTGCTGCACTGTGATGGTACAGTCTTCTCAGCAGGGTTTGTCAGAGGGGGCGACACTGTTCTGGAAAGGGCAGGAGTATTTTTAGAGTGTCCGCTCTCCTGTGTAGAACTATCCAAAACCCCATTTGAAACAAGGGTCACAGAGGAGTCTGCATTTATTGCTGTGGATGGTGAGTGCAGTGGTGTCAATGAGGAGTGATGTGAAGACAGGCTCTCTTCTGGAACAGAGACAGAGCGGATGAAACGAGTCTTATGGGCATCTTCAGAGTTTAGTGCAAGAAAATGAAGAGGAGAAGCTGGTGCCTGCACTGTGGAACAGTCTGTGGAGAGAAAGAATAAATGCATATCAATGTGAAGACAGTGGAAGTCATGCCACCCTGACACCAGGAGTGAAGTTTGCACATTTGTCTGGATGTGGTTTGAACTATTGCGGAATATGTTTTCGTACATATTAAATAGCTTTGCCAAGTTAAAAATACTTTGCAGGGCTATGTTTAATCAGTTTGTATTGGTTCACAAAGAAGACAAGAGACATGCACATGTGCATGGTGAAGAGATGCAATTGGTGGATGTGGTGTGTGAACATCTCCACTTAAAGAAATCTGAAGATACAGCCTTTATTTAGCTTTGATATAGAAGAAAGGCTTACAGAATTAAAACTTAGTTTTGTATTGAAAAGACACTTTCCAGTGCCCCAAACCTGACACAAAAAATTGAATACCAGGTCAAATAACTGAGCTGAGTTACCTGAGCTTTTAATCATCAGCAAATTTATTTCCCTGTTGTGTGTTCAGATGTTGTTCAAAGCTCCAGGAAACAATGTTTTAAAATTTATCAATTATACAGTAAACTGATTTACCATTTAAAACTCAACTCACTGCATAGGCCCTGGCTCTGGGAAATATAATCATTTATTTTATGCACCTTTCATGACAAGTGTTTTCCACTTGCCCACAATGAGTGGCCCCTATTTAATGATGTTGACGAATGATGAAGCTGACATGGTGGTGCTCTCGTTACTTTCATTGACGTCATGTTGTGTTAGTGCAATTTCAAGAAAATGTGAAAATGAAGAATATGGATTTCAAATACCAGCCAACCATGACAACTGTGACAGATGGGTCATGAGAGAAGCGGACTAGTGACACAGAGAAACTCATGGGTGAAGGTGAAGGTGAAGGTGAAGGTGTGCAGGATGTATTTAAAGGTTGCATGCATTAAGCGGTTTACCTGAATCTGGTCATCCCCTCAATTCTGCACTAGGAACAGAGAGGGCGTGCAAAAGGGACAGAAAGGAAAAAGGAGTTTAGCAAAACTGGAAAGAAGAGGGAGAATGGAGGCAAGGAAAGAGTTCACACGACAATAAAAGGCATCTTAACATAAGACATTATCACCGATTGATCTCCAAAACAACATGAGATTGACTGAAAGGGAAGAAAAGAGTTAAAGCTGCTGAGATAGATGGTTATCACATGACTTACCAACTACTAGGGTATGCATGAAAACAGATGTGTCAGCACACATTCGCTCCTTGTAACATGGACAACTACTTCGTTTTCCCCAAGTTCCATTTTGATAGTAAATGATTGCACATGGTCATCACATGTGAGGTATGAATTTGGCAGGAACATCCTCAGCATAATCTGGACTCCCTTGAAACATGTCATGTGAAGGAGGAAAAGGGGGTTTTCATCCCAACAGATGTCAGTGTCTTGAATCGACTGCCTAGCCAGTTGTTGTAGGCTGTTGTTATTTTCAGGAAAAAGTCATAATTTACAGTTCATGTCTAAATAAAGTAAAGATTTGACTAAAGTCCAGTTAAAAATTAAGCATTCAAAACTATGTTGGTTTCTTCAGGCTTTCGGTCAATGCACTGAGATTTACTCCCCCACCTAAGAGTGTTCAAGCTCCACTGAACTGCTTTTTCATAACAGGAATGCAGAGAAACAAGTCTCAGGCCCAATTTTTCATGAGACCTATGATCTGGGGGGAGGTGGGGGTGGGGGGGATTATGTGGCTTACAGAGAATCTTAATGTCTAGCATGACTTAGCTAGTGGTGGATAACAACCAGCACACTGTGAAAGGGTGTGTTGTCTCAGACAGTTGGGAACTCTGTGGTACCCTTAGGAAGGACAGCTCGCTGTTGGCTGGTGCAGTGGTGTAAATGCACCTAAATGTGCATGTATTTAGGCTACATGGCTTCTAATAAGCCTAGATGTAGGTTAAAAACTTACCACTTCTCTCATCTGTGAAGCAGTTGGGGAGTGTGAGGTAGAGTATTTTAAGAAAAAAAAAAAAAACTGGAATCAATCAACTGAAAGAGGAAAACTACTGAACTCTGAATTAGAAATGATGTAAAGAAATAAGTTGGGATTTAAATTTGGGACGCATGGGATGTCAAGGAGTGGCTTACAGGGGCACAGCAGATGGAAGAGTCTGACAGCACATGCTACCAAACAGTTGTGGTCTCAGTATGTATGAAAACTAACTGGATATTTGCAGTTTCTGCTGTATATTAAAGGACAACTACAGCCACTACTACTAATTGCTAAGGCTGCAGATACATCTTACCAGCAAAGAACATGGGGGACTTATGCCGCAACTCTTCCATTTTCTGGGCAAACAGGGCGTTCATCTCACGCTGCAGGGTGCCAACAGCCCTCTTGCGACTGTCGAGGACAGAACGTGGAGGCAGCATAGGAGGTGACCCCAAGCTGGTCAGGCTACCCATGCTGTCACAGCTGCTACTGTCACTGAGCAGAAGACCTTTATTTGAATGACTGTTTGTGAGATGGGTGAGCAAGGGCCCACAGACAGAGCCATAGTTGGGGGGAGTTGCCTGCCAGCGGAGGTTGGTTGTGTAGTCTGGTGTGAGACTTGGTGCAGGTGTTACAGTGTTGGGGGAGCATCTACGGGGGACGCTGCAGGACTGGGTGTTCCTCTGTGATGCGTCACGCTGAGATCGGATGTACTGAGCACCCAGAGTTTGCCTGGCTTTGTATCTAGGTAAGGGCATAGGTCGGAGGAGAGCCTGGGGCGAGAAATGAAACTGGGTCTCCACACGGGACTCAAGTTTAGTTGGAGACTGCTGTGATTCCGGCTGGACAGCAAGGGGCTGGGGCTTGACTACAGGCTCTGGCTGAACTTGTCTCTTGGTTGAGGAGCAATTACTTCTCTTCTGTCTCTCCCCATCTGACATTTTGGACTTGCATCCCTGTCTTTCCTCAACTTGACCCTTTCTTTCAGCTTCTGGACTGGAGCCAATTACACACGTGATGCAGTTGGATGACATCCCCACCCTCCCTGAACTGTTAAATGCGACACGGGCAAACACACCTGGCTTCATGTCCAGCGGGTCATGAAAGCGGAGCCGATTAGACCGTTTCAGAGGCTCACTCATGGGTCGTCGCTGAGCAAAAATTGAGCTCTTACCTTTACCCTCCTCAGGGTGAAAAGCCCCATTGGCATCAGGATGGTCCCAGGGCCCCAGGGATTGGTGGGATGCCAGTGAATCCCCGTTGCGGTGTTGTGGTGGTGTGGGCTGGTGAGAGGTGGCAGCAGATGCCTTGCCCCTGTCCTCAGACTCTCGCTCCTCACTAGCGCCCTCTGAGCTGTAGTCTTTGGTGTCGATGGCAATCTCTGGGAAGCCCTTTTTGATTTTGGGCTGACCTTTGGTTGGTGCACTGGCAGTGCGGCGCAAAAGATGGGCACCAAACGGGTGCTTACGGCTGTGCTGTGCAGCAGCATGGCTGTCCAGGGAAGCCTGCTTTGGGTTTCTGTGAAACAGCCCTTTTATGCCGCTGGCTGGTCTGGCCTGCCAAAAGCACAAGAAAATATTATTGTCACAACAAACCAAAATGTTTGTGATAATAAAAGAAAATAATAAAATAATGCATGTGGTACTTGTCCACATGCATTATTATAATAATACACCACCAATGCAATCTTTATATTGTGAGCATGCTTAAAAAGTTCAATTTCCACCAATGTCTACATTTACCCAAGACATTTCCTATAACAATGAATGATCTCTAACAGTCTCTGACATGATCATTCAGCTGTAACCCATGCCAAAGAGCTTTGAATTCCACTTGGATTCAAAGTGCCTAGTAGACATATTGAACACCTAATCATCTGTACACAGCAGCTGTAGTCCCAGGGTTAAAATATTAATTATTAAAAATACAAACATATATCACAACACACTGTGTTAACTATTTAAAGTAGTGTGTAAAAATGTAACATTTCCAATTTTGGTACTCCCTTGTAGTAAAGCCATAAAAACACTGTGGATGGATCTGAGTAACAAGAACACTACAGTAATGACGAAGGAGATACCATGTTCACATAAAGGTATTTTTAATTAACTGCATTACGATAAATTAGAGTGGAAGGAGATATGTTTATGGATAAAAAATACAAAAGGTAAAATGAAAAATAGTCAAGCTCATCTTCAAACGGTTCACCTGTTAATATTAATTAATATTCAGATAACACAAACTTTAGACTGTAGTACATGGGTCTTTACTGTGCTCATAGCTGCTGCATGATATGAGTCAAAAGTCACAATGACTGGGGCAAAAATGATAGTGATGAGAACATTCATACACTCTGACGAATGTGCAGTTTGTTTTGACATTCTTAGACTACAGAGCAATGGCAAATCTAAAAGGAGCTTTAGTGAGACAAGGTATCAGATTATACTACAATACTTAAACATCACTCATCATAAAAGTGTCAAACGAAAGAAGCAGATCCAAATTGTGTGAGCAAGAATGTGTTAACAAGAATGCAACAGGGCAGACAAAAAGACAAGGAGGCAAAGAAAAGAGGTCTCTGAAATAAAAGAGGAAATGCAGGCTGAACTGCACATAATGATTTGTTAGTTGGACATAATGCAGCACAGTTCAACAGCAGCACAAGCTACAGCCGCCGAAATGACCACAGAGTCGAATTAACACTTCCCTAAAACAGCCTCGAGCACAAACTGAACATTTTTACCTTCATGTAGGAGAATTTATTGCAGGACTGAAACTGCAAAACGAGTATAATCTAGAATGAGATGATCAAAAGAAAAAAAGCAATTGCTGCATAAAAGAGAAATTCTAAAATAATCTGACAATAAAAAAAAAAAAAACTGTCAGGAAAATGTCTCTACACAGCATTTTCCTGTTTTCCAGATGGAAGAAAAAAATAGCAGAGAGAGTCATAAAAAGACAAGGGTGGAGATGAAAGGGGGAAAAAAATGTCCTCAAAGACATTGGAACTGTATACCCCTGCAGTGCAGCACACTGAAAAAACTCCTGAGTTAAGAGGAAAAAATGCTCTCTGCAAGAAAAGAAAAAAAAAAACACTAGAGAAGTCAGTGCAGCATGGCAGCTTTCCTGACTCACATCTCTCTCCTCTGTCCAGCTCTTTAACTGTGCAGGTTGATGACATTGGATCTACTTAGGGGGTAATGACGATGCAGGCAGGTCAAGCTATCATAACTCATGAGAGGCATGAGTTAGCTTTAGAGCTTTTAATGCTTGCAGTTGGCTGACAAGAGGGTCGTGTGCAGGGTGTCACTTGGGTGGCAAAGAGGGTGGAGCATGTGGCTCATGCAAGGTGCCGACTGGGTCTCACTACACCTGAGATTTGAGCGGCAGCTTCAGGGCTCCTAAAAATTTTCTGCCTCTAAATGGAGCGTTTGGAAAAAGAGAGGTCCACTGAAATCACAAAGAGACACAGGAAGAGAGTGAAACTCAGAGAGGGAGAGGATGAAAGAAAGAACAAATGGGCTGGGTGAGGGGGTGGGGGAGTTAAAACAACAGGAGACACACAGAAACTGCTGAGCAAGAGGAAGTTCAAAACAAGGACAACGAACAACAGAGCGGCCATTTACAATATGGCTGGAGACATCTGAGTGTGTTACAAAATAAACCGCATTATTTATGACCCGGGAATAACATTTTGAAACAAAAACAGCATCAAAACTACACACAGACAAAACATTATAATAATCCTTTGAATGCAAACTTTATTTCCCTTAAATAAATATTTAATAAATTTTGTTTAAGATGAAACTTATGCTAACCTGAACAGAAGGGAAACCTATTTTCCTGTAAAAGTTTAGACATTCATGTTTTGTAACTGCATGAATATGGTGACGATTACATGCCCAAAATCATGAGATTATTTCTGATGTTGGACAGAAAGGTCTGGCAGTCATTGTTCATTTATAACCCCAAAGATGCTGGATGGGGTTGCAGTTCTCAACAAAACAGTGGGAAAACCATTTAATTTGTGGTGCTGGCTTAATGAACAGGGGGCATTGTTTAACAAAAAAGGACAAATCTGAAGCAGAAATTTCACAGAATCAGGAGAAACAGGAGCTGAGGTGCAGAAAACCAAGACAAAGCAGACCCAAACTATCGTATGTGGACATAGGTATAACATACCTTTGGCTACAGTTCAACACACTAGAACTAGAAGTTTAGATTTTTAAATAACATTTAGGCCTACAGCTCATCATCAATGGTATGGAGTGTCTCCCATCTGTAGACTGTGCCTTTGGTTGTTTCTACTCTATATGTTTAATTTTACATCCACACTGCATACACATTTCCTTTCCAACATAAAAGTAAATTATTAGCCAAGCAACACTGTCTAATGTTTCTTCTTTACTTTCCTTGTTTTCCATAAAAGTTGAGTTGAAATGTGGCCACTAAAATGTACAAACAATATAGCAGCAAAAAAAAACTATAATAATTAGAAAAAAATCTGTAGAGCTTTTTTAAAGTTGCATTTTTAGGGGAAATTTAAACTTTAGAGTAAAAATAAAAGATTTTTTTCAGGTGACCTCCTGGATAGTACCTACCTTACCAGTGATGTCATTCACAGCTACATGAACAAAGATGGAAGCCTCCTCCATACCTTCTAAGTATACGTGGCGATAACCTGCACATAAACACATCACAGACATAGTCGGTGAGCCAAAGACAAGTGTGCGGATAGCAATAGCAACAGGTATATAAATGTCATTTTAATCAGAATTGAACCAAAGGCTAATGCACATCAACTGGTTTCTTTTTGTGGTTACTTCTACTCACTGACTCCCCTCACTGTCTCTGACAGTCAGACCATTTTAATTGATTTAACTATTAATTTGTTTAACTATTTCTGTATTGTGTATTGTTTAGCCTTTCTAACAAAGAGGTGTCTATAGAAGGTAATCTTATCACTGTAACATTTGATGTCCCTCACAGCTTGGTATATGGCCCAGTACTATTTTGTTGATTTGACACTTCTTTGTTTTCAAATTCCATGTTAAGTAGAAATGTCCACTTGTACGCAGACGACACTTAGCTCTCTGTTTGCATTCATCCTAATGAAAAAGCCTTTCTTGTATGACTAAAAACTTTCTCTTGAATATAAATGAAAAAAATATCCCTGATATATCAGGGATGTGATATATCCCTATGACACATGCCTTCTGCTCTGCATTCATTCTAACACTTTACATATTATTTAGCTAATAAACAATAAACAGGCATTCTGGTGACCTTCACAGACTTACAGTAATTCCCCCTCAAAAAATGTTGATTTATCCCTTTGAGTCTTATATTTCTTTAGCCTTAGTTCAAGTGCTTTGATAATGCGAGAAAGAATACAAATCCAAAACTTATATTAACCTATATGACATAGCTGCTACCAACACATCCAAGTTAATGGAACCTGTCCAATGATCCTTAGATCCTTAGGTTTGGGGCATCGCTAATATGGACATTTTAATGCTAACTATATTTCTTAACTTCAGACAGAGCCAGAGGTAGGCTGACCACATCCTCACTCCAGCTGTACACTTAATATACTGACATTAGACATCATCTTACTCCATTTTTTGAAATGCAAATGAAAAAAAAATTCAAAATGTTAATGATAGAATATGCCAACACAACATTAGTGGGCCAAAAGATTTCCTCATATTGAAACAGTGTAATACTAATCAATCATAAAATAAATATACTGGATCATGAGATAAAGGCAACAACAGTTGCATGCCTGAATACACAGGCTAATATACTCTTAGCAAACCAAATTTATGTATCTCTGGAAATTCTATCACCACAGCATGAGAAACGAAACACAAAAACAGCGATTTTAGAGGTCACCACTGAAACATAATCTGAGGAAGATGTGGACAAGATAGGGTGTGTCGATCAGCTTCATCTAAAAGCCAGTACTTGACCGTGTCTTACCTGGCATCATGCTGTTGAATGCGATGGTGCGCTGCCCGATGAAGTCCTGGCCAATAGGGTCATGATCCCACACGAGGAAACGCACCAGGGCCAGCTCCGGCATGTGGACTGTGAACACCAGAGTCTCCTCCCACATCGGGTTGAACCCTGTGGGACCGTCCCAAGAGATGTTGCAGGCAGGGGTGGAGGCAGAGGACAGAGTAGTTGTCGGTGAAGGGTGATGAAGAAAGAGGGAAAATTGAGAGATGACAGGATAATCAGTGCGACAAACAGAAAAGTGGAGAAATTAATCAAATTAAATAAAGAGGGGAGACAGAGGACTGCAAGAGTGGACGTACAGAGCAGAGTCAGAGATCGAGCTCAGCCCTGATCAATTATTCAGGGTCTGAGTGTGTGTGTCTTTCTGAGCCAAGTGAGAGGTGCTGCCTATGCATGTCTCTTCAAGCTGAGCTCATCATTTATAGATCAGAACCCATACAGACAGCTTTCTCTCCCCCTTCTCCCACACACAAAAATTCAACCAATGCAGTGCTCCAGAGCCTATGAATGCATTAATCACATGTTAAAGACAAACCACAACAGCTGAGGCAAACACCAGGACATCATGTGTGGCTCAGGTCACAGAAACCAGGATTGAGGCACAGGCAGGAGTCAGAGACCCAAGGTATCCATAGGCATATAGGACTTTCAGATAGCTGGATTACTAACTTGTTATTCAAGTTAGTAATCTACAATAGTTTTAAATCACTATTCATCAGTTAATACAAGACAGTTTTCTGGTAACAGGCAGGCAGAACCCGAATAATTCTCGGTTGACTCACCGTTATCATCTACTACTCTGGTCTGCTCTTTGCTGCAGTCCACTGGGAGGCCGATGATCTCCACCTCCACGAAGGGATCAATGATCTGACAGAAAGAACCACTTATTGTTATGTAGTCACATCCCATTCCTGGTTACGCTGGAGTTTGGCTGAAAATAACATCTGCCATTCAGTGATGGTGTGAAGTTCACACACTACTATGTCCCTGAAGAAACTTGCTGTAAACCTGGTTCTGTTTCCCCTGCAGAGTGTTGCAGAGTATTTATCACTGCACTACTACATTGCTAGTGTTAGTCTGGAGCCTCTGGTCTCAGGCAGAGGTGAGGGGAGTGAGGAGTGTGCTACATAGGTTAGGGAAACCCACTTCTTTCTAACTCCATACCCTCAGATTCTTTTTCTTGTCAAACTTGTAGACCCAACCAATGCTGAGTGGAGTAAAAGAATATAAGGACAATTACCAGACTTCTCACAGCTCCTTTTGGGAACATCTGTTATTTTAATGAACTTTTGGAAAGGTTCTGTTTATTCTATGAGTGCTGAGGTGAATTCACACAGCAGCCATCTATAATACAGAGTGTATTTAATAAGTGAGAAGTGGTGCGTAAAACAGTTTGGTAACAGATGTGATGTTACTTATTATTACTATTACCACTATGACAAAATACAAGGTGTTTGTGTAGCAAACATTTAACAAACACAAGCTGCATGACAACAACTAAAATCAGATAAAAGCAGAACACATTACAACGTGTCTATTGATAGGTTTTGTTTTTGGAATGTATATTAGTGTGTTAATTGAATTAGAATGTGTAATAGTACGTTAAATTATATTGAAAAGACACAACTACATGTTTGTCTCCTACCTCTCCTCTGTCCCCTAACATAGAGTCCTTGGGTTTGGGCAGCTGTTGTCCACTGATGATTTTCAGCACCAGCTGTTTCTTCATCTGACCAGGCAGCGGGTCCTCCAGGTTGGGGTTAAAGGCACCTGCAATGGGTAGAAGGGAAGTACAATGTTTATCTATCTTCCTTCACTTTCAAACTTAATCTGGAAATTCCACAAACAACCATTTTTAATCAAAAATTTCCACTGCCAATCACTGTGATAATATTAAAACAGAACACGTCTTCAGTGTTTTGCTTGTCAAATATGTAGAACGGCTTTTAAAGCAACATCTAAACCAAACTAGAAAAAAAAAAAGCATATTTAGACAGCTCGTCAACATAGTGGTGATTTTTTCACACTATAAATCCCATGCTGACCTTCACACATGCAGGCAGGCTTGAGGATGTAGCCACAGTTGCCGTTGCTGTAGAACTTGGCTCTGTTGAGCTGGAGGACCCGGCCCTCTGACTGGTAGTTGAGCGCAACTAAAATCCAAAGCAGTTCACGTCATTATTGTCAGCAGATCACATGTTTTACTTTAACTGACAACTTTACAACTACTGTGGTAAGAGCAAAAGGTCTTGGCTAAGTCTTGACAAAGGGGCATGATTAATAATTCCCACAGCAGCTTGGCAAATCAGTTCAAATCAGCTGGTTGATTATTTTCATTACACTGAGATGTGTTTGGTTCATACCAAGCTGGCAGCCGGCGTTCCAGAAGGGCTGAGGGTTGAAGTTGGACGAGTCCACGCGATAAGACGAAGGGTAGATGCGGGAGAGCTGTCTCTGGTTGAAGAAGATAAAGGCAAAAGCTTTCTGCTGCATCACCTGGTGGGCTTTGGTCTCGCTGAGCGATGACACCTGCCAGCTACAGTTAGCTGCTGGGGACAATACAAAGACATCTCTGTTTTCTACAGCAGGCTCATAAACCTCCACTTCTTCATATAATTAAGACTCAGTGCCCATTTCTCTGGATGAAGCTGCTCACCTTGTGCCTCGACATCATAGAGGCCCACAGACCGAGTGTATTTGACCAAATCAGACAGAGCTCTGGATAACTTCATGGTCTTCTTCTTCCTGAGAAGACAACAAAGGTCAAGGGTCACAAGCATACGCACATATAATGTATTTTATCATTTGGTCAGGGTTGGCCGAACATTTACATATATAAGGGATATATGTATGTAAATTGAATCAGTACTACACACTAAAGTGCAGTGGTACTCATACGTTACACTAGAGATTAAACAGAAATGTTATTACTTTTTGTGTTGGTTTTTAACCCTGAAATATGAGTTTGAACATTCAGTTTTTATACTGCTGTGACAGTCTGGATGAGAATAACAATTTATATCAAAGCTAATGACAAATTATTATCCTATGTTAAAAAAACATCTGTAGGGAGAGCAACAATGTATATGGTGAGTGCGTGTGTGTGTGTGTGTGTGTGTGTGTGTGTGTGCATGTGCGTGTGTGCAGCATACTTGCTATGGTGTAAGGGGGCACGGGAGGTGCTACTTGTGCTCTCCTGGTCTGTGTCTGTGTCTTCAAAGCTTGACGTCTTCTTCAGCTTGGACGTCTTTTTCTGCAGAAGGTATGAACAAGTGAGACCAAAGAATATTGGTGACAGTATTCTTCATGTGTAGCAGGCTTCAAGAGAAGAAGAAAAGGAATTGGTATAATCCAATTTGAAAAAGTAAAATAGCCTGTATCTATTTGAAAAGCTGATCAAGAAATCAGATCTTTTTCCTTGAGTGTGTTAATCTTCTTCTGTGAATTATAATGAGAATACAGACTGAGTTATAGCAGGACTTTTCAATTATTGTTATTGTTGATGAATTAAAAATCCAAAATGAGCTATTCATGTTTGTTATTTATATTTGAAACAATACATCTGGGTATTCAGTTAATTAAATATGCAAAAGAATTTTTATCTGAAAATGACTTGGATAACAAAGAGGTCGACCATTTACTTTTAGTTCTAAAACCAAAAATACTTACCTGTGCTTTGTGGAAAGTCACGTAAATACTAAGATTAAGAGTATAATGCAGAAAACAGATATTAAAACCTAAAGGCATAGTAAAGAGGAAAACAATAAAAAGACCAACCTTGCGTTTAGAGAAGCTCCCTATGAAGGAGCGGCTGGTTCGTTTGTTGCTGCTGGGATTAGCCTCATCTGCTGTGTCTGTCCCATCATCACTTTTACCCTGACAGCAGAGAAGAAATGTAGAACGTTTTGTAAGAAAAGATTTTCCAGCTTTGTTAACTGAGAACAAGAAAAACACTGAGCACTTCTTCCCCGAGCTAATGTTTATGTCACATTTCTATCACTTGGACTGACAAGTTATTTGCAGGATTTGTTTGGGAGCATTTAAACAAATAAATTCAAACTCATTGCTTTCTGACGGAAATCACTTCACTATACACATGACTTAGACGTTCAGTTAAATATGGAAGACTGTTAAAGTGTCACCACTCAACATAAATTAAAAACACATGAGTAGTCATTAAAAATATGAAAATTCCAAGACACCCAAGACAGGATTCTGATTGCATGTCAAACATTTGATTTCATTGTGAAAGAGTTATTTCCATGCTAACAGGCTGACTACTGGGAATAATTAGAATGGATTCGAAGAGAAACATTTCATTTTTCATTCACACCACAGGAAACCCAATATTTCAAGCTGCTCTAGCCACAGTGTGTGTTAGAGGTGTGACACAAAGCTTCTGTCTGTATCTGCCTGTTTCATTCATTTCGTCTGTGTTTGCATCTACACTCATACTGCAGCTACAAAATATACAAAACAACATATGTAAACCATGGAAACAAATTATGGTTTGTATCTAAAGGGGTCTAAATATAAACCAGGTGAACCAGAAAGGTTGGTTTAAAACTTCATTTGATTATTGCTGATACTGAAGAGAAGCCTGATCTGATCCAATGGTTAAATGAACAGATGGACAGAGGAGCAGATGCAGGTTTTATCGGGTGACTGGTCAAGTTTATGGAGAGATCTGTTTTCCTCGAAATAATATAATTATATGCAAGTACAGTATACCCCCTGGTTGCAGCTCTATTTTTGTAGTTAGTGTTCAGTGCTTTCTCAAGAAACTGTTAACATCAAGTGTATTTCTGATTCTTTATCAGAGCTGGCTCTGGGATGTAAACTGGCATCTGTCCAATCAAAATCCAGTTTCAATCTTTTCTACACAACGATTTTAGGAGGAAGCGTGTGAAAGTGGTTTTCACGTTATCACTTTTAACCAGGTGCTTGTAACATGAAACCAAAGCACCAGAAAATAAAAAAATACTTGAAATTTGAATTGCTCTTTAACAAATTTCTTTGCAGTCCTTTAAAAATGTACTCCATTTGCAAGTACTGCTGCCCTGTTTGAATGCAGCTCAGTAAATTCTAACCAACAGGTTTGTGTCTAACCTCAAACATCGTGACAACCCTATTCTGTCTGCATCTGCATTCTGTGTGTTTAATCTGTGTGGCTGTGGTGTTTATTTTTAGTAAGTGGGGATCGTAGATAATAATATCAATCTGAAACATCAGATGGGATCTTTGGACTCTGTCTGTGTTTACCTTAGAGCCAGTTTTGTCTGTGGGCTTTCCAGCAGGAGGAAGACCTGCAATTGTGAAGCTGTCCGGATCCTCTCTGTCTCGGATCTTGGACTCCTTCATCAGGTTGTCCAGCTTTTTCTTGGCCATGTTCTCCACCTGCTTCCTGTTGGGTGATGTCTGGAGGAGGAACAGTTCCACAGAGAATTATAACGATGACGCATTATCATGCGATACAAGAGCGGAAATCATGTTTTATATATGATGCAGTTTACATCTGTGCTCCATGACTGAAGATATTTTATATGAGTTGGACTGAACTCAGAAAGGCTGTTTAGTCCAACTAGAAATTTACTGTAGGAGAATAATTGTTTCTAGTTTTTCGAGATTTCTGTTAACCTTTAAGTCAACTCGATTTATCAGATTTATCTATTGTAGAATAAAGTTATCCTGATCTAAGAAGAATACTATGTTATGCAATATCCTGCAAGAACTCACATTTTAAAAGGAGCAAAGATGAAGCAATACATTATGTTATATAAAGTAAACCCCTGAGAGCGGCTGATGAATGGACTGGATAGGAACATAAGCATCTCCAGATGTGTGAGCATGACTGAGAATGTGGGGCCTCCTTCATACAGATGATGTGGAAATAAAAAGTCAACGTCCTTTTGAGAAACCGTTGCTCAGACTGTGTGTACATGCTCAGTTCAGCCACATGGTGGCAGAGTGTCTACATAATCCTCCTCAGTCTGTAACCAGACCTCTCCATGAAGGGGTTTTTTTTCCTGTGTGCTGGTAAATATTATACTCCATATAATATTTAGTAGTACAACCCATAGTATTTTAGAATTTTTGCAAACAGGAAACCATGTTGTTCCAGAGGTTTTTCCACCCTGACAGAAATACAGTCCCATGCAAAAGTTGAAGGCATTAAAAGTGAGAATGCCTTCAAAAATAATGACATGAATATTTTATATTTATCAAACAATCATGCGGGAAAAGAAAACCCTCAAATCAAACCCATATCTGGTGTGACCCCTTTTTTCTTTTAAAATTAGCTCTGTCACTTTAACCTGTCACAGACACGGTGGGAAAACATGGCACATGACCGGGTGACGTTTCTGACATGGTTGACATCGAGGTTTTTATACAGTACCTTCCACTTTGGAAGAAGACATTTGGCGAGAAGAAGAAGATGATGAGGATGAGAGAAGAGCAGTAGAGAGAAAGAAGCAAACAGCAGAGACAGTACAGGAGATCAACATCAGGAACGAGGACATGGCAGGAGAGAAGAACACTCCATCACCACTGCTCAAGTTTGAACAGGAACCATCAACAATAGAAATACATACAGTTCACATTTCATCTGCTGGACACAAGCGTACTAATCCTGCTTTGTAGCTCTGGTGATAAAATGTGGTGCGTAAGAGGAAACATACATCTCCGTTCATCAGCTTGCAGTCGTCCTCCATCTCATCAGCGCTGTCTTCGTCCGACACGTCTCCCTCCTCTGCATTCTCATCGATGTTGGCAGGCAGTTTCTTCCCCTGATGGAGAAACGAACACGTCAACAGAGCTTCACATAGTAATAACAAACAGCCGCAACAGTCATTTAATTGATTAATGGGTCTAAAGAGTTAGTTAGATGGGGCGTTCTGGAGCCATGGGGTTTAAAGACACTGTACATGTACTGTAATCACAGTAGCCCTACTCAGTCCTCTCAGTTGCCTCGCTGTGTTGTATATAATCAAGGCACAACGTACAAGATATGAGATAAAATATGTTATTAGGACTATATTTTAATATTTACCATTATCCAATGAGACATGTTGGATTATTATTTCCTCAGAAGGTTTGATCTGTTACTCTGTTACTGTCTGCTCAAATTATTCATTAAAACATTCCTCAGTTCTCTCATGCAACTGTTTTTTTTTTTTTTGTTGTAAAGTATAAAACAATTTATAACACTGTGAATGTTTGTGCAGGTTCAATTAGCCAGCCTTTGCTGAAGCGAATAATAATCACCGTCTTTTCATGGTTGTCTTGACATTATCTTGGGTTAGCAATCTCTCCTGAAAGGCAGAGCAGCAAAACCTGGCAAGGGATTTAATATCTGAAAAATCCAGGGTGAATCGTGTCCATTCACAAAACCGTTTACACTTTCCATTATTCTTTTGACGGGCCTCCACGGCGAAGAAGAGGGAGAAAGAAGACTCAACAGTGAAGGATGAACAAGGTTCAGCCGTAGCAGAAAGGGCCATGGATTTTTCATTAACAATGAGGTAGTTTGTCCTGTGGTTCGCAATCATTCTCAATCACAAGCCTGCAGCAGCACTGGGTGGCTGATGACTGACCCACAGCGAGGCTGCACAGCATGAGTGCTGCCGGGCGGTGACGAAGCCAAAGTGCAGCGTAACTGCATATACACAGGTTACACACTGTTGCCATTGCTGACAAGCTGCTGAGTGTACACACGGGTAGCGGTGCTGCAGTAACAGCTGGCAGAGCAGTGCCAGGTACTGGCAAGTTGCCTTGTCTTCAGGGAAAGCATCTGGTATCAATAAACCCTCATTAACCTGAATACTGTTCCCTCCCCTGCTGCTGCTCATCAACATGCTCTCCTACTGCTGTTCATTAGAGCCACGTGTGAAACGAGCTTCAACAGTTCAGATTCCACAATAGTGACCAATTGAGCTACTGTGCTGTTTATGATCACTACACTTACACTGACACCAGCAGATCAGTAGTGAGCTCAATGAAGCTTTCATATCATTATATATAACAATACAACGGTCTTTTGCTGCCTTAGGATTAACCGATATTCAGCTGAAGTATCTTGTTATTTCAGCAGAGAGTGGAAAAAGGAATTTAACATTAAACAACATAATAAAAAAAAAAAGATCACATTCCTCCTTCTGCCCTAATGTCCCAGGTTGAACTCTGCTTGTGTCGGCCCGTAAATAGACACCATGTTCTATGGACTAACGATGGCACTGTTTCTAAAAGAGATAGTGCTGTTGGATGTTTTCAAATCTAAATTCCAGTCCCTTCTATCATATTGGTAGATTCATCTCAGAAAAAAAAAAAAAAAAAACAGGGGCAAATGTAAATGTCTACATATTAATTTACAGGCTCAGTGCAATGAATTGTGCGTATTTATTAGGTGATTAAACATGTTCCAATGCTTGCAGTTATGCCTCTGCTGACACAGCAGAGAAAAATATTTTCCAAAGGAAACAATATTTAGACTTTGATGCTGGTCTCGTACTAAAAGCAACCACTTTATTCCCAGTGATTTCACTGTGAACATGAAATCTAGTGTAAATAAAGCTGCTGCTGCCATGTCAGAACCTGTGGAGCCTCAGTTCAGCTCAGCAGATTATGAGTTATTAAAGGGTTTTTTTGGGTGAAGTTAATTGATTTGAGGGTCTAAGGACAGAAGGTGTCCTATGCTGTACAGATTACAAAGCCACTTGATGGACATTTGAGATTTGTGATATTGATCTATATAAATAAAATCTGATTTGCTATAGAAAAGGTCTGAGCATGTGTCACAGATCTTAAAGCAACTGACCGTGACATAAATGAGTGTGTCTAAATTTTTATTAGCGCAGAGCTTTTCTCAGCTATAAAGTAAAGCTGAGTATAGTCCTGCTCCTGAGCTGCAGCACCAACACGCTTAACCAATTATCTGCACTCACCTGGACTCAGGATATTGTTTTTCAATAATAACACAGACTAATGTTACCACATAATGAACCAGACGGCTGTAAGCTGTTACTACACACAAAAGCCTCGTTGGTCCTTAGTCTTGTTTTTAATTCTCTTGTCCTAAACACATAGTTTTAACCACACTGCTTCGATCAGCCCACTGTCTCCTGTCTTTAAACTGCAGATAATAAAACCGAGTAGGGGTAGCTGCCTGAGGACCAGCTCCTCTCACCAAGCACCAAGTAGTGCTCCTGAGCGCTTTATGATACAACCACACTCTGACTTTACCTTGACCAGGATCTTGCCCCTAAGCGTTTCAGGTGATGGCAGCCGTCCAGACTCATCAGCTTTGACGGTGGAGAGGTCCAGCTTGTCTCCCAAGATCTCAGTCAGGTACTGGGCCATCTTCTTTTGCTGAGGAACACTGCAGTGGTTCTCTAAGGACAGGATGACTGGGTAGCTGGGACATAATCACACACACAACAGCCCGGAGTTAGAGGGCAGAAAGGCTGAGGAGGACAACAGGACACACTCATGGCCTGGAGTACACACAGCATACACCAGACAGCTAAGTAATGACACTAAAATGTCCATTTTCAAGAAGCTACCTAATTTTCTTTACTTAAAAAATGTATCCAGTTGTAAAGTTTTTATTTAGACCCCATTACACATTTTTACATTCAAAGAAAACAAGTAGCAAAACATTTTTTATTGCGGATGTCGTTTCAGTGTTGTTCAGTAAACCGTATTTGACAATAAACATGATATGTTATTCCAGCTGACTGAACAGTCTGCAGTGCTGCTCTGGCTCTACACAATGACAAGGAGACAGTGTGGACTAACTGTAGATTCATTCATAACTTACCTGCCAGATCTACAGACATTTTCAAAAACAAGATGTCATTATTACGAACCTGGAATCAGTTGACTACATTTTCTACACAATTATATCTAACATAAAAGAAGACATCCACTGACACTAAACACTGTTTTCACGGCAACACTACGCTTTAAAGCTTTTATACTGATTTCTAAAGGTCTTTCAGAGATACTGTACCTAATAATACAACAATAAGCAGAACAACCACTTGCTCTCTTACAGAGAACACTACAAATGACCTCTTTGTGTCGTCTGTGGTCTAACAGACAACACTTCAGTGCTTTGCGACATATTGGTCAAGACAATCTTTGAAAAAAAAAAATAAAATTGACTCCAACATCAAAATCTAATAAATGAGCATGTATGATGAGATTGCCTTGTATAACATTTAAAACAACATTTTCTATCTGACGTCTGACATGTAAAAAACAGGAGACTCATTCACAACGTAGTGACTATAATGATTCTCAGTTACAGTCAAATGAGAACGTTTCATCCCAGCTTTTTACCCCGTAGCGTATGCAGAGCCTGTTTTTGTTCAGAAACCTGGAAAATCTGATCGCTCTTTGATGTTTAATACAGCCTTTCACCCTGATCCATTTCAGCCAATGCGGAATATGGTGTCCACAATTATGAATTCACAAACACACACAGAGGGTGAAAATGCACACAAAGCGACTGTTTCTCCTTCATTTTACTTGAAAAGACAGAATCTAAAAATAGAGACCTCTCCGCATCCTCCTGACTGTGCACGTCGATGGGATTATCACATTCCGATACAGATTCAGTAAGGGGCAGGAGGGTGTCTGCATGGATGCTTCTGTTTCTCTGCCTGTTATGTTTCTCTATGTGCACAAGTATGAACAGGATCTCACAGTTTACGTTTTATGTTGGTGGCGTCAGCCAGTCACCCCAAGTCACATGATTAATCAGAATTAATGTGATGAGTATTTTGAAATAAAACTATGCTGCGCCTTTTTAAAGAAAATAAAAAGGACACAAATACATTTTCAATATTAGGTTTGAATCATTATAATGTAACATTAACAGTCACTAAGACTAAATAATATGAGGAAATGACCAGAACAGAAACATCAAGCTTCCTCTGTGTAAAAGTGCCTTGCACCTACAACATCCCCCCAGATTTGTCCTATACGATCAACTGAAAATGATTTCTGATCACTAAACGCCCCTATTAGGGAAAGCCTGTGCTAACCAACATGTTCCAAATGTAAAGATTTCCAACCTATTAAACCCACCCGACCGAGACACTGTGTTCCAAGCATCACTTCTCCCATTTTACTCCTTGGTTTTCCAACAGCCTGTGTAATAAACACTGTAATTTGTACATGTCACCAAACAGAATTTTCCACATGCTTCTTAAAGCTGTGCACACACACACTCGCTCACATGGTCTGTCAGTTTCAATCGGTGAAAAGATAATGAAAGACAAAAGTGATCTATTACAGAAAACATTCAGCCTGACTGAAGATATGAGCCAGTGAGAAATGTGAACGTGTGTGTGCGTGTGTGTATAAACGTACTCATTCTTGACGAAGGCGTACTTGTTGATGGTCTCGATGACGTCTTTGAAGAGGATCTTGGAGGTGAGGGTGTAGCCGTGGTGGACGATGGGCTCTCCATCCTGACCATCCCAGCAGTCCACTGGGCAGAGACGGAAAAATAAAGATCGAAAAAAAATGTGCCTTAACATTTAGCGAGCAGCTGAAATCACTTGGCAGCGTGTAGGAAATGTGGTCAGTGTGTTTTTATTCAGCCAGCATTTGATCCATGGCAGATCTGCAAAGATGCTAAAATGCTAATAACAAATTTTCAAAACCTAATTAAAATGAATAACACCGTCTTTCTGTATGTTGCCTGAGAACTGTCTGAGAACTATATTTTAAGTCTAAATGGCCTGAACCTCAGTGCATTTCATCTTCTGCTGACCTCATTGCTCAGCCTGAGATAGCATTACCCATCCACAGTGGGTGGTGACCTTTTTACAATAGATAATGTCAGGCATCTCCCACCACGTCTGCTCACCATAACATACATGGGTCCTCCCACAAAATTTAGAAAATAAAAAGGGTCATTCTCTCTGCAGCTCATGCCAGAACATCTCAACTGGCTCAGATAAGATGGACGAAGGAGGGAGGATTCGAGGAAACCTTTGAAGATACATAAAATGTCCTTTTCTCCAACCTCATCTTTCTGGTAAAGAGATGGTTCATAAGACTTCCATCAAGGATAGTTTTTCGTGTCCACAGATCAAGGAATGATAAAGTAACTAGGACTCTTTCCAGCTTCATGCAAATCACAAGTTCTTGATAACAATTCTGCCAAGATCTAGTTTTAGGATCTTTAGATCTTCATTCTACAGCAAACTACCGAAACAGATTCAATCAATGAGGTGTTACAGTAAAGCAAAGGATGTTTTAGAGCTAGAATCTCTTATTTCACATAAAACCGTTGTGCACAGAGAGCTACAGCATGAATCCGAAAATATCAGCACTGCTACTAGCTTTATAAAACAACATTAATCATTGATTGTTGAATTATGTCAAACTGTCCTGTCAGCGTATGTAAAGTCAGTGCATGTCTGTGTCAGTGTATGTTCAACATATATGCTCAATGTCTATTCCAACCTTCTACACAGCGACAGCCAGCCTGCAGCACCCAGGCATACATGTCCACTCTGGACTGTGACATCAGCTGGTCCCCCATCAGGTAGGTGTTATGTGAGGAGGCGATGAAGTAGTTGCACAGCGGCTGGGTCATGTCCTGGCTCACGTTATAATGTTCTGGGTTGAAGATGTCCCCGGCCGGGCTGCGCATGTAATTTGTAAAACCTAGAAGTTAAGCAAACAGAATTTTCACTGCGGGGTTAATACAGATTTATTTATTTTTCTTAAATATGGTCTCAAGTGCAGCTTTATAAGTTTATAGATGAGCCCCACTTTTAGAAAGAACATCCAGTATATTCTTTTAATACTTTGTTTTAGTTCTCAAAACATTTCTCCCTCTATCAGTGGCGTGCATGTATACCGAATACACAGGCACAGTGTCATCTTATTTCTTAGTAGAAAAAAATCTATTAACCCTCTGGGGTCATGTGAAAAGTACAGTATTCATCAGCAGAAGTACGAAGAACGTCCAGTTTAGTTCCAAGCACGAGAGAGATTTAGGAAAAAGTGAAGTCAAACTGCGCTCACCATCAATTCCCAAAACTCCTTGTTTCTGGTTCTCAGAGCACGGCTCAAATTTGCTGATAATCTCCAGGCAATGGTCCTTGGTCACCTTGGTCATCTACAAAGTAGAGAAAGGCATGTCAAACAGCAACATTGTGTATGGAGAGAATATGAGGAGAAAAGGAGGATGAAGCAGTTTAGAGCGCTCCGTACATAGCAGTTGTATTCTCAGTGCAGCTGCTGAATCCATCTGTTTGCCTGGTAGCTGCCCTTTAAAGCTGCCTGACTAGTCAATCAGATTCCCATCCCTGGTAATCATTTAAAATTAGAGGGGGCAGTACCAGGTCTCAGCCAGGAGTCTCTCACTGTGTGCCAGTGTGTTTGTGACACTGACTTTGTTGAGGCTTTAGCTACTGTGACCTGGTGGGTCCTTCCCACGCTACAGAACATTTTTCCTTCTCACTTGTAAAGTACTAAGCAGGGTTGGTGTCTGAAGTTGTTTCAATAGGGCAGATTTGCTTCCCATTTCATCATAATCCATAAAGCAGAATGCTGTGTGGAGAGGGAATCCAGCCATACTCAGCAGAGCTTCGCCCATAACCAGTGATGCTGTGGACTGGCTCCAAAACGCTTGTTGAACAGCAGTGAGCTCAGAGGCTGCTGTCAGCAGTGCCCTGCAAGCCCTGCTAACTTCATACTAATAGGAAAAGGAACGGAAACACAATACTGAACTTTTTTCTTTGCAATTTAAATGATTTTTTTTTGCCTATCATTCAAATTTAAGGAATAAGAAAAATCCAATGTCTCTTGTCAAGAGGAAGTTGTTAAACTTTGATGGATGTAACACTGGGATGCACCAGGCGCAATGCATCCTGGGTCTATTAGGAATTTTCATCCTTTTCTCCAGTCGCTGGCTATTTCTAATTTTTTTTTTTTTTTGAAACATAAACCTGCCCTACATGAGTCAGGAGATTCAACCTCTGAGGACCATGAATGTTTGTACAACGTTTTATTTCATTCAAGATATTTGATTAGGTTTCATGTCAATAAAGTTTGACGTTTGTTGTGGTGTGCTTATTAGTAACAATAAAATATTTTTTTATTCATATAGCAGAGTACAATGTTTACTGACAATTGTAGTTCTCAAAAGCCTATGGACAAATTTTAAAATCCTGTGCTCACTTCAGAAACCAAATCTTCCCCTGTGGGAACAAACTGTAGTTTAGACTGTTGGAACAGATACTGTTTGTTGTTATAGATATATAACATCACTTCATATATATATATATATATATATATATATATATATATATATATATATATATATATATATATATAATAAAATAGGACCCACAGTTAGAACATAACTGGATTTTCACACATCTTATTTCTTATAAGAGGCAAAAATAAGCAGATACCAACAACATGTGTAGTTAACGATACCAGCAGAGAGAACTGCAGCTTTTGGGCATCATTTCACACAAATCACTTCACAAAACTGCTTCCACTGCTCTCCAGTAACAGGCGGAAAGCCATCTTATTCACAGCTCCAGAACTAAACGCTGAGAGTGTCTGGAGAAAAGTACAGCTGAGTGGAGCTGACATCTAGCTATCCAAACAGAGCCTTCTGCTTTTAAAAAAAAAAAAGAAATCACTGTTTCCACACATTTAAATCGCCTGCCAGAGTGCAAATTAGCAGAAGAAGCACACACTGGGTGTTTAAAGAAAAACGAACTGTTACGCTCATTAGCTAATATTTCTTTTTCAGGCGATGGTCTCATTAGTGAGGAGCTGCACTTCATCCAAAAACCTTTTATAATTGCTTCTGAAGTGCTATGATGGCTCTAATGCTAATATCCCTGTAGGGCTCTCGCTGTCTGCATTTTGCTATGTAAAGCACCACTTCAGGGGCCCAATGACTACTCACTTAAGCTTTTGACCTCCCACCTTGCAGAAGCCAAATGGAAGGAGCCTTAATCCTATATTAGATCTTAATATTTGTTTATACACCAAACAGCTCCCATCACCTCTAAGACTGATTAACACATATCTCCTTTGTTTAATGTGCGCACAATATGACATGAAAAATAGCAGTGTGGCGTCATACCTGACAACCTCTCTATGACAATACCTCAGAAAACTGCACACAATCAGTGTTCAAGAAAATAGTTGGTCTAATGTTTTGCTTGTGTGTGAATTAAATAAATAAGATAGAACATGTTAATCAGTGAGTCTCAGAGGTGTTAATGGGTGAATTTGTGAACTTTAGCCTAGCTGCTCTCTCTGCTTCCAGCCTTACTGTTTTAAGCTGAACTAAACATTCCCAGACTCTATGTCGACATTCTTCTCATTCACACTAAGCACACTGGAGTGATTTCGAAAAGGCTTTACCAATAGAAAGTAGAACTTACAGATATGGACCCTATTATTTCTTCTATTTTATTCCTGCTGAAAATGGATACAAAAAGACTGGGATACAGTGTAAAATGTGCATCACAAATTCAATGCATTTCCTGTGTTGAGAAGCTAATGTCCTTGAAAGCAAATATCTTAAGACAAAAACTGAACAGCACAGTGAATAAGGCAGTGTTGGTGATCTGATCCCAGCTGCAGATGTTAGCACCTATCTGATGACAAACGCTAAACACAGGTCGAACTTGTGTGTATTTGGCCGACCCCGCCAGAGCTGCTTCTCATTGCTCTACTTACTGACTGGAACAGTTCCAGACCGGCAACTATCGATTTTTAGTGCCCCATGAGGCTGCTGATCCAAATAAACAATTTATTGGTTGTAAAATTGTGGTACTGCAGAACTACTGTTACTGTCATTGACTTGTTGCTGTCCTTAACATGCAGAATGCAGATATTAGATGATGGTGAGGGTGGGGGGTGGGGTGTTACAGTTTACAGCTTTATTCAGTAGAATTAGTTGCTTTTCAACCTGGCATCTCTCCTCGTTGTTTCCTTTATTTGGTCTTCTTCAATGTGAGTTAACACGAATAATGTGTTGAATCTTTCCAAATCCAGCTCAAGTGCTGTTAGTAAATACTAAAGACACTTAGTTCACTTAGTGTTTCTGTTTGAGGTGACTGAGATGTGACCAAAAAAAAAAAAAAAAAAAAACAGAAGTTCCAGTAATTAAATTTCACAGCTCAAAGTGGCATCAGAGACTAATGGTAGGCCCAACACCACCAATTTTACACATCACAGCTCACTGTCTCACAATGTTAGACGAATGCAGTGCTATTTCAGTGGAATAAATATTCAGTGTCGAAAACGCAGTGTGTTTACCTTCTGCTCGGTCTCCAGGAAGCGGGCCAGGTCGTCCGTGTCCAGGTGGTCTTTGTGGTTGCTGTAGGTGAGCATGAGGAGGTACAGATCTCTGCGTGTCGACATCATCTTGTAGAAGGAGCAGAACTCCTCGAAGTCCAGCGTCCCCTGGTTGTCATCAGTGTCTGCCTCCTACACACCAGGTATGAGAGACACATTTAGTTTGGATTGTTTTTCCCAACATGGCCCCCAACCTAAATTTTTTTTAACCAAGAAATTGCATCCTTTAGAGTGGACTGTGTGTTTACTAGACTAGAAAAATGAAATTACATTCTGTATACTCTTTAAAATGCAATGCAATGTTAATTTTCTCTGCTACTCTTTATGAGCAGAACTTCCTGTGAGTTTTTTTTACATTTTTGCCTCAGTCGAAGAAAATCTGAAATACTTTTACAGCAGTTTTAGACGACATAGGGTGCAGCTTGATTCTAGCAGGAAGAATGCAGGAAAAGACATTAGTCTGTAAATTTATTTTTAATTCTTCTTTTCTTTTCAGCATTAAAAATATATTTAGGGATGTTTATTTTTAAGTTATTTCACAACGTTTGTTTTATAAAGTCTGTCTCAATAGAACGAGTGAAAATGTTTTCACTGTGAAGCCACTGAATCAGCGTATAAAAGGCTGAAGCTGTGGTTGTGTGAAAGAACGAGGTTAACAAGAGCACGGCAGTGGGTCACACCATGACCCGTGTAATCCTTGCCTCAGTAAAATCAGGCAGTCTGTGACCAGCTCCATATGCCAAGTAGCACTGGAGGCAGCCACTCACTGCAGCGTGATGACGTCCGTGCTAGCTGGAGCTTGGCCTCTGAGCTGCTCAGTATTTTATTAACACTGAGCTTGAAACAGTGGATGAGAGAGCAACATATAAATCTAAAGTGATTCTCCTTTCAGAGCAAGTAAAAATAATACTACTGACTTTTTTTTTTTTTTTTGTATTGTATGTCTATAAAAATATCTTCAGTGTAGTTGTGGGAACACCTTAATGAAAAACTTCATATAAAATAAAAAAAATGTCGGGATTGCAATTTCATTTTGTTCCAAAATGCTTTTGGGAGGAAGAAATATCCCAGAGTTCTCTCACAAATGAAGTGTTGCACTGGGTCCCCTGCTTAAACAGCTAGCCCCCCCGTTCACACAGCTGAAGAATTTCGTTATAATAGCTTTAAATGGAGAGGCCGGGCTATAAACATGAAATCCTACAGGTTTCCTTGTCAGATAAAGAATAAAATGTTTGTAGCAGGGACTGCTGTGGCACTTGAAACTGACTTGGTGATCTCCCATGACTGAATGACGCGAATGAAAGTGGAGAAACCAAATTTATGAAGACATGGATCAATGAGGTATATTGGCTGTGGATTGGTGACATCTGGCCGATACTGTACATTAACTCAATTAGGTGAGCAGCGGGATCAATACTGATTCATTGGATTGGATGAGTGCATCTGGAGACTGGAATCCAGAAGTGTACAGTTTTATACTGACTTCTAAAGGGCTTTCTGGTCAGCCTGCTGCACATTTGCCCACAGTGCAAATATCAATATGCTAGTGTAAGAATTAGGCTTTAGCAGAATGAGTAAATCAATAGTAAGAAGACAATGTACTGTCCAGCACACATAATCTATACTTAGGCCATTAGACCTCCCAAATAACCATCAGTATTGGTGGTAAAAATATTGTCAGCTCAGTCTACTGAACCCAAACTAAAGGACACACTCTGCACCATGTTCTCTGCCTGACACAGGCATCAAAATGACAAACACTTCACATCACCAGACGTACATGTCACTTAGTTCCTGCTTAAGTTGTGATTGAGTGACACATGAGTGACAAGCACAGATGAATACACAGTATTACTCATATGGCACAGGGTACCACACAGGGAACTGTGCTCCGTTGTGGCAAGGCTCCAGTTGTACATTCATTTTACTGTAATATTTCGTACCCACATGAATCAGTGATGACCATCACCAATAAGGTAAGAACTTCTGAAATATGTCACCAGTTAAGCTGCACCATTATTCATTCTTTGAGGTGAAGGAATTCAATTCAGATTCAATCCACTTATTCAGGACATATCCCAGCCCCAGGAGGATAACACAGCAGCGGAGAACATTGCATTGGACAGAAAGAAACATCCGTCTGGCCCGATTCCTCCACATTCATTATGTATGGACCCAGGCACTTAAGTTGTTAGCAGCTTGTGCTCTGTGTTTTAGCTCGACGGCTAATACAAAGTAATTCATCAGTTAGAAACGCAGTTTCCTCTTCCTATAAATCTTTCCTTCCACATGAGCATCAGCAGGTCCCCACTGTAATACACCACCGAGCAGTTTCTGTTGTAAGAAGCAGCTCTAGTAATACCTCCACCTACCACATCTGCAGCTGCATGTGACTTGCGCACCAATAACACATCACAACACCTCATAAAAACTCAGAATGCTAAAAATGTACTGTAACAGAGGCAAACATCAGGTTAGTTTCACTTTGTGCCCAGCACATCAAACATACCTGCTAAGTATCAGCGTGTTAGCACTGCCACTGGAAGCATGGTAGCATTATTATGCAGTTTAAACACCACTGTATGCAAATCCAGCCATACAGAGCTGTTAGCATGGCTTCAGACTCTGAATCTAGTTTAGTTCATTTCTGACCTTTGGATCAGTGTGTATGACAAAATCTTAATTCAAGGTCCACTTGCAAGTTTTTTGGAATCTGCTAGTGTATCTTATGGTTGTTGGCAAATACAATTGTACTTAGAAATCAGGCCAGAAATTTTTCACAGATATTAAAATTGTTGGACAAATTAAATCAGAATTATCAGCATTAAAAAAAAACAAAAAAAAAAAAAACAACCAGAGCGACATTTTTCTTTTGTTTCCGTTTTACTACTCTTACGTCTTGAATCAATATATTAGCTGATTTACTTCATAGTTCTAAAACAACATCAAACAGCTCTGTCTTATTTTCTAGTTCCCCTTAAAGCAAATCACATGCAATGGGCTTGAACAACCTGATATGTGTCTACTTGGCTTTCCAATAAAGGTAAATGCCTGGAGGTGTTTCTCTCCAATTGCCCAGAGAGTCAGTGAAAATCAGAGGAAATTAAGCTCTAAATGAACCAGTCTTCATGTGGAAAATATAGACAAGGACTTTACGTAGGTGGACGAGCAAGGTATTTTTAGCTTTACTGAATTACACACTGGACGGTGCCAACAGGGGACATTTTTCAGTGGAAATTCAGATTGGACTGTAATCTATTATCTAGTGAGCAGACAAAGTGTTTAAAATATAGAAAGGTTAAAGGTTACTTTCTAACAGCTGGTTTTACACTTTGCTTCTGTTCCCCTGTGTTACTGTGAGTCTGTATCAATAATTGAACAAATGAGAGATAAGGCTTCCTGGTCCACACATGGGACAGATTACAAAATCCTCTAACTGTCCCCAAGATATATTGAGGATAAAAACAGCCACAGTTAATTGGACTGAATTACACCCAAGACACTAGCACAATCAAAAGAGCTAAACTTTTATGGCTGCATTTTCATAATTGGTCAGTTTTACATAGCAAAAGATGAAGTGCTTAAGGTTAGTTATGGAAAATACATTGATTGTCTCAAAGTGGAAATAATGTCCAGTGAGGTTAAAAAAAAAAAAAAAAAAAACAGTAAATAAAAACAAATCTCTTGTCAGCAGCACATGAAACCCCCAGAAGAACCGGGCTCAGTTGGGCCGGCCATCTGCCTCGACCCGGTTGGGGTGAGTGTATAGAGGAGAGAGAAAAGAACAACAACAACAACAGAAAGCCTAAACCAAGCCAGAAACTTTGGTGTAGTCAGGGACAAAAATCACCTTACTATCAGATTAAGAATATCAGCATCTAAAAAATACTTGCGTTTATATACAATTGGCACAACTACTTTAAAAATACTTTCAGAAAGTCCAGCTACTCTAGTCGTCACTAAAACCCAGAAAAGCGGATGAAATCAGTCCAGCTCTCAATCAGATTTTTATTATCGCATTCAATTTTTTTTTATGTACCTCATTTGCTTTTGTGATTTGTGTGACTTGGCCGCTGTGACACTGCAATTTCCTATTGAGATTAATAAACTATCTTTTTGTCTGTGTTTTTTTAATCAAAGATGCTCATCTTTTGCCAAGCTCGTTATTTTTCGTCTTGTGTGGAAAACCTTCACTCAGACCTTGTGTGTGTGTGTGTGTGTGTGTGTGTGGCCGGTTATTAACTGACTGATTAACTTCTGGACATATAATCAATCATCTTGTACTACACACACATACAGTATGTTGAACAACAAATTAGAAACGTTTTTAAGTAAGAGAGTATAAACTATGCATTTCACAGGATTAAGGCAGTCTAGTAATTTATCCTCATTAATATGCATAGGCTGCAATATGAAATCTGAAATGTGATTTTCCACAGTACTGATGCAGACTCTTCAGTTAACATCTTCAAAGGGGGAAAGAGGTCAGGTTTTTCTCTTCCTGTAAGTAGGTTAAGCCAAGAAGCTAGCTAAGAGATTGTCAGCATTCATCTTCACTGATGTCCTCAGACACACACACACACAACACACACACAGGGCCAGATTGGTCCCTGGTGTGTTTACCCTGCATTACACCAGTGGCCATCTGTGCTTCAGCAGCACCATATGGGCGACCATCTACAGGCCGCTGGACTTAGCGACAGCGAGCCGGCTAACTACTAACTACTCAGTAGAACACGCATAGCTGCGGCATGCTAATCCCTCTGCTGTGTGTTAGCCAACATCTGCAGCACTTGCAGTCAAAGTGGCTTTCATTCATAATCTGCCAGAAGTACATACATGCTACAATCTCAAGTGACCTGAGGAGCCCATTTGCGGCCTTAATGAGCCGGACTCCACTGTGCACTGGTCACAGTTAAGTTGCAAGACAGCCTTCACATCTGTGAAATAAAAGGCATGCTTATTAAGAGGATTAGAATTCATAACAGTCTTACATACCAAATATTGCTATGTTGCTGTTAGAGATCTGACTGACCAAAGTGACTGATTTAAACATTTATGAGCTTCAGCTTTGACATGACCAATATTAGGTCCACACTAAGATTTTTCTATTCTGTGTCCAGACTAAAAACAGTGGTCTTCTCCAACACCCTCTGGAGTGTTTCAACACCTGCTATCACTCTCCTCAACAACCACACACACACACACACACACACACACACACACACACGCACACACACGCACACACACACACACATTAAACACAAAACTAGGACTGTACAATACATTGAGTCTTTATCTATCTAAAGTTTTAATATTTTTTTAATTTTGATTTCTTCTTTCAGTTTGTATTTTTTTCTTCAATTAGTATCATTTTAAGCGATTCTGATCCTTTAGCCATCGCTCCATCATATCATTTGATGAACATCATCTCATGGTCTCGACCACTCGATCTCAACCAATGGGTGATAAGTATTGCGCTTTTCATTGTCGCTGGTATGATTGTAAGAGAATCTGTACATTTATCTCAAAAACAAATGAACTTTTTTCCCTCTATTTCCCGTAATGAACAAAATACTTCTCAGCAGGAAACCACTTGGCTTAAAAAAAAAAAAAAAAAAAACAAATAAAAAAAAGCTCCTTCTTGTACCTTAAACATCTGTTTGACCTTCTGTCGGGGCAGGTTGACATTGAGTTTGTGCAGGAGCTGTAGGACTTCGCTGATGCTTAAGCTGCCGTCGCCGTTCTTATCAGCTTCAGTGAAGGTCTGCTTCAGCCATGTGATGACACGGTGGGTTACGGAAAGTCACCATTAAAATTCAGGACATTTACTCTGGACTGTTGCTGTCAACACACGTAATATCAGTGTAATGTGCAAATTCAGCCTGTCAGGCTTTAAACAAATTGGTTAAAGAATTGCCAAATTCTCATATAAACTATTCGAATTAAGTAATACATGCAGTTATACTTTAAAAGTAGGTAACTAACTAGTTTAGTAGACTAGGACAATTCTGAACAACCATAAGAGGGAAGGATATTGGTCACGGGTGCGCTGTCTCTTGGCCAGACTGTCCTCGTCACTGATTCCTGCCATCAGATATTTCAGGCCTGTGATCCACGTTCGCGCCTCCTCTCCAGTGCCTGACACCAGGTCCAGGGACTCCATGTGCTCTCCATAGTACAGGCTGAAGCAGCAGTTGGGGTCAAAGCTGCCCTCCGAGTAGCGCTGGAAGATCTCAGACTGCTTCCCCTCACACACCTCCCGGATGGAGTCGATGGAGACTGTCGGAGCAAATGTGAAGTCAGTGAAACAAAGTACATTAACTTTTACTTGAATAAATAGTTTAACTGAATGTGTTCACAGTTATATTACTCAAATACTTACTGTAGTATATTTTAGATGGAATATTGCACCTTTTCCTGCTCTACATTGACAGACTTGACATACAAATCATTTAGCTAAGTTATGAAATATAATATAACTCTTATTGATTTCACTGCCCAGCAGTATAAGGTAATTTAATTAGCTGGCACAGACCAGCTACACCAATAAAAGACTTGTGCTTCGTTAACAATAATATGATTATAGGCCTCTATGGGCCAATTCTGCCAACCAATGAACACTTACACTTTAATACTCTTATTTTGGCTGCTAAATTGTTTGCACTTTCTAAATAAATACAACTGAATGCAAGACTTCTAGATGAAATGGAGTACTTTTAAATAGTAGTTTTACTAATGTGAACTTTCTCAACAGTTATTCTTCGATGGATTAATTGGCCACCAGTTTTCAAATTTTGACTGTCAAAAGCTAAAAGATAATTAAACCCCTTAAAAACATGAGAGCAAATTACATTTAAGCTTCTGTTCTCTTTGGCTTTCTAGTGGTTTTGAAAATTTCCACTTCTGGCAAAAGGTTAATTTATTCTAGAGTTGATTCTAGATCAGTTAACATGGAAATTCTTGCATCTGGTTTTGGACTTCAAGATATAGAGGAGTGAAGTGAAAAAAACCTCAATGAGCAGTGCCCAGAGAGCTTTGTTTATTAAGAAACATTCATGAGATGGTAATGACATTTTACTGGAAGACAATGCTCAATTCATCCATTAGTTTTCCTCATGACACTGAGCAGATGATAAGTACTTCTGTTTCTTGTTCAACCTGCGCCCTGTTTTGGATACTGTCCAGTATCCGACTGTATCCAGAGGAGACGCCCATAACTCAAACCTTTCTCTTTTTGCATCTCTGTCTACCAACATCCTACATGGATGAAACATTAACATACCCATTCATAAAGCATTGATGCAGCCTTATGACTACATGCCACACACACAGCAAACACAGAGACACACGCATAAACAGACACACACCCTGTGGTTTCATGACATTTACTATATATTTACTACTGCATGTCAAAGAAACATGAACAACCTTCTGCTATGTTCCAGGGTGGCTTCTCTGCAAACCCTGTAGCCAGTAAAAGTACATGTGCCTGATGGCTGCACTTTTATAAATTATGCAGGACTACACATCAGGAGTCTGGTAAATAAAAGTACCCATCACTAGTACAGTCTGGAATATCAGATGAGCTGCAGATATGGAGGCATGATGTTTTCACGTGGTCAGTCCATGGAGAATGATTCCTGTTAGTGAGCTCTGCTGTAGCGACCCATCAGGGTCAACACTTCCACTTGAAATAGCACACTCTAATAAACGTGCCACAACACGGGCCTTCAGGACAAATACTTTGACACATGAATTGTCCTCAGTAGGCACCTTTATACAAACACTAGTGAAAATTTTGCACTGTCTCAAAAATATTGTAAATATTGTTAGGAAAAACATTTTATAAAAATTAGAAAGATGGCTGACAGATTTGTTAGTGGATCTATGAGGCTGTAGATACAGTTTCTTTGAGCTAAAAGCTAAAATCAACATGCTCACAATCACAGAAGATAACATGGTGATGTTATAATGTATATGATGTATAGTGTCTCACATTAACCATCTTAGTTTTGTGTGTTAGCATGCTAACTTTCGTTAATTACACTGTCTGCACACAAACTACTGCTGAGGCCAAGGGAATGTTGTTACTCTTGCTGGTATTTGACCATAAAACCCATGTATGGTATAAACTTGAAATTTTGCCATGTTTGAAAAGCAAGAGTGTGTCCTCTGCGAGTGACTGTAATGCACTGTAAAATGACTAAATATGACCTAAAATGACTGGACTGGATTTCAGGACTGAGACTAAAACTCCAAATAGCTGACAAAATGCCTGTATTTTTATGTTTCTGGTGGGTGGTGTTATCGGTAAAAGTGTACATTTCTGTTTGGGTTGTGGGTTATTTTGGGGGGATAGAAAAGTCAATCTACCCGCATGTATTCAATAGCCTGTAGTGTTTCCTGTCTGGCAGTCTCTCCCACTGGGTGCTCTGTGATCCGCCTCCAGAAGCCAGTGGCATTGAACACCACAAAGTGTGCCAGACAATATGCTGTGTGAGGTGCTGTGTCCTGCTCCAGTGAATGAGACCTTTTGAAGCATCAAATGCGGGATGCAGGGACACAGGCAGGACGAGGTGAATTCTGTTTGGAGTTGGACTAAAAGCTGGGATCGTGTATTTATCAAACAGGATGTATGACTCCAGCAATATTGACCAATTACCCACATGTGCAGAGCAAAGAAAAGGTGTTTGAATGGTTAGAAATGTCATCTGGTATGTTCAGTGTCAGTGTGTGTGGAAGGTTGATTAAGAGAAATAAGTCATGCTGAATGAGGACGGCTCCTATGAAAATAACTTATCCAGAAAGTGATGGTGTTTCTCAGAGGTAATTTGTTTTACTCACCCAACCATAAAAGGTTTTAGATTCAGGAAGAAAATACATGATTTAGTCTTTAAATGAAGGTCTGCCCCAACTCATAACAAAGATCTACATGTAATTGTTCTGATCTGCCAATAAACTGTGTGTGTGTGTGTGTGTGTCAGTTTCATTTAGTGGCATATGTGTGAAAGACACTGTTTGGGCAGATTAAAGCTGATGAATAATTAAGTCGACTTAAGAAGCTTATTAAATCCAGGGCTAAAGAGGAGGGAGAGCAACAGGAAACTGAGCCCTGAGCTCCCATGAGATGCTCAGCCATCCTGGGAGCTGCTGCTGAGGCGGCCCTCAGCCCATCTTTTCTCCTGAAGCAATGCAACGGTTTTGTTTTTCCAGGAACCGGGTAGAATATAGGTGAATCCTACAGTAGTACAAATGTACAAAACAGGATGCTCTAAATTCGTTTTGCTTACTTTTCTTTAGTAATTGATGATTACAGGACACCAGCAAAGTGAATTTTCCTTCATGTCCCAAATTTCTGTGGAACCAGTTACATTTTGAGGCAACCTGATTAAGGGTGAGTCGAATAGGGACATGCCATATCCCAACTATGAGAACAAGCAAACATGCAAAAACTACATAATTACACATTAATGTAAAAGTTACTTTGGCCACTTAGATATTCTTGTTGTATTCTGTTTTTGTCAGCTAATGCAACTGTAAACACCTTTAATAAGGGCTGAGAGTCTGCACATGATTAATTGATTTTCCATTATTTTCTGACATTTTAAAAATGTGGCCACCGATTGTTATATGAACATTAAAACTGGTTGGTTTTGGATCTGAACTCTCTTACTACTACTTTGCTACTGAACTGAAAGGCACGGGTCTGAATAACAGTAGCTGGCACATTCACTCACTATTTACAAAACCAGCTGTGGATGTTTTTCTGACAATGCCTCATTGGGTTGAGCCTCTTGGAATGATGACATATGGAGATTCAGAATGAAAATATGCTTAGAGGAGGCTGGGGAACATCTAATAAACGCATGTCACATAAAATAGGACACAAATAGGTTTCACTATATCTGAGCTTCAAATGCACTGAATTACAGATCTCAAATGCTGCTCCCTTGTAACTGTAGGAAAGGAAGATGAGACTCACTCTTCGCCTTTTCATTCTTGCGTGAAGGCCTCCAGCGGATGCAGGACTTGTGCTCGTCCAGATAGAAGAACCGCACCAGGCCCTTGGAGCCACCGCGGAGCTTCACCATCTGGGTCCCCATCTGCATGGAGCTCATACATTTCTCCACTAGAGACAGAAGAAACAAAAACATGGTTGGAATGTTGTCAAAAGGGAAACTGCTGCAGTGTGCAGACAAATGTGTGTGTTTGTGTGTGTGTGTGCATGTGTGCGGAATCTCTACAAATCACAATTATTTACTTATACACTCTCACAAAGACACAGCACTGCAAAGCAAACAGTGGATATGCGTGTTACTGTCAACAGTATTCGTCTTGTCTCATGGGAGGAAGAGATAGCAAGGGAAGATAGATGACAGCGAGGGGCAATTTCTCCACAAAACACCCTTTAACAAGATCTCAACTTCGCTCTGTACTATGACAGAATAACAGGCGAAATCAATAAAACCAGTAGCTCTTTTTTAGATGTGAGGATTCATACTGTGTCGCCAACTTAACCGAAGTTCCCCAAACCCTCTAGGAATAAAACAAGATCCAGAGAAAAAGACTGAATTTAACAAGATGTGCTACAACACTGGCCGGTGACAGTGAAAATCCAAATCAGCCTCTGGGTGACCTTGCCATTATTTCAGTGGTGAATTTGACAATTCTTCCACAGGAAGCTCCTGGTGAAATAATCAGGCCCTTTCTGGCTGGTGTGGACAACCACATGCCCCTGAGCTGTGGCTAAAGCTTGCACAGCCATACTATCAATTATCAACTATTAACACACCCTGTCACATCCCATCAAACACCCCACTGCATGCAGGGAATTAGGCCACATCAGCAGGCAAATGTTTCTAAATAGGGTTTGGCAGGTCACTGACAAACATGACATTCAAAAAGCCTGCTGTGTGAGTAATGCTGCATTCAAGGCATTTTGGAAAATCGCAGACAAATGTTTCTTGCTGGGAAATGAATACATATAAATTCTTGCGTTCAAGTGAAGTGTGATGAGTTAACCCGACAAATACATCTAAAGGCTGTTTTATTGGTGAAACCCACGTAAAAAAAAAAATTTAAAAAAGGGTTGATGAAGGTAGAGGTACTGCTAACACGGTAAATTCAGCATCATGTCCATTTCCACAGCACTAATCCATCATCACAACATCATCTTTCACATTAACATCCCTCCAGGAAAGGATTAGTGGTGGAACATCACAGCATCATTTTAATATGAGACATGTGCATTAACTATTGATGACAGCTAATCTACAACAAAAGCATGGATGTGAGAGGAAATAATAATAGTTGCTGTGCAAATGTGCATTACATTGAATGTATCAAGAAAATAGGGATAGGTGGAGGAAGTTTTGAGCTTGCATTAATCATTAATGAATTAATAATGTGTTTGATGTAAACAGATATGATTTAAGAATTTATAGCATTTACGGGATCTATAGGATCCTTAAAATCCCCTGATCTCTTTGTGTTCCTGAACAAATATGAACACTAAAAGGAGGCTTATTAAATCTTGTTTGATAAAAACTTAAATTAACAATTACACTCCAGAAACAATCCAAAAAGCTGAGTATGAACTTGGATTCCATTTTGTCCCGCACAAAGACACAAGTGCAACACACATTCATATTATCTGAAAACCAGCAACAAGGGATTGCTCTAACCCTGCATCGATTTGACCTGGATGTGGTCTGAATGCAGAGCACTCACCCCCAGGGCACTGTTAATGTAGTTCCTGCTGCCAAATTCCTGCTCAGGACCATTTCAGCAAAGAGCACAAGACCACCGCATCTCATTACTGGTTTCTGTATGTGCAGCTTCCAGCAGCAGTCCTTTCGGCCATGAACTGTTCCAAAGGTGGATGCTGAACTGTTAAACCCAAATATGAGGTCAACATTTGACCTCAGTTAAGGAAGAACAGAACACCTACAATCATTTTGTACACACACAAAGGACAAATCGGTGCTGCAGCCACTACAGTCCCAAAACAGAGAACACACAATTCTTCAGTCTAAACAGGCTGGCATCTTAACAGCAAGATTTTATGTCCACTAATTCCTTCCAAGATGCAACTGCAACTGTGAAAATAAAATGTAATGAATGAGATGTGTAAGATAGGGAGTGCATGTCATCCTGAACATAAATCTCTGCACTCTCTCTCCCTCTCTAGGTGCCATTCCAGTCATCCATACACTCGACTGAGGACTGAAATTCTAGGTGCCAACATGTCACCCTAACAGCTGCACACACAGCTGAAATGGAAAGGGAAACCCAGGCGACAAATCACTGGCAATCGTCAGTATGTGCTGTTTGCCACACGAAGGGCATAGAAGCTCATCGTAAAACACAAGTTTACAAGGGAAAATCATCAGTGTTCTAGATATAATGTAATAATAATAATAATGGATATAATATAATATTACAAACCAGATGTGCTTTATTGCCTCCTTGATCTGTGTGTCACAGCCAATGCTGCAGCTTCAACTGATAATCATGAAGTTAAGCAGTCAAATCAGTGGAAAAAACTACAAAAAAAACTACAAAAACTACTTCCTGTTGTTTTCAGAACACCGGCAGCACCTGTCCTTACTTCAACATGGGTCTTCTCTTCACGTCACACCACATCTCTTGTGTAACTCTCCTGCTCCCACAGGAGTTGAAGTTTAAAAGCATATGATTTCATTCACACTAATTATAGTTTATCTCTTCATATTTTCAACTTCAATTCTCAAATTCAAGTTCCATCTGGAAAGGTCTGGCAGTTTTGTTTGCTAAATGGTGACTGCTTTAGAGAGGTGAACAGCTGTCATTCAGCACCACATTTCAAATATTGTTCACAACAGTAAATTGAATATGCACTCTATAATCATTCAGTGCATTCGTAATGTTCAAATGAGCCATTACACAACAACACCTGAACAAACCAATTACACCTGCTATTTGTGTTTGGTTTTCAATTCACTGCAGGAGAACAGAGAACGTATTATCCATAACCAATTAACCTTTAATGACTTTACAGCTCTGACTCTTTCATTGAACAAATGCAACATGGGTGTGAATCAGCCTTTTATTGATTTCAAGGGAAGAGTTTCTTTCGCAGGCGCTGGCTGATTTCAGCGGCTGATCCCAGTGGCTATAACACAGCTAAGGATCTGGACTCCTTCAGCCAGAGAGGAGGCAGTAATCCATGAAATGAGCTGCTGTCAAAGTTTGGTTGGAATGAACATGTGGACTCAGGTCAGGACGGCGCACTGCTGAAAACCATCTCCTGACAGCAATGTAATTGGCTCATCTTCCTCCTTGTCCTGTCAACAATGAGCTGCAACAGCCAACATTTACATCTGCTGCCATCGCTGCCTGCATCCAGAGCTCCCCACTGTCAACCCACCATGTGCTCCCTTTACTGACAATAAAAGGAAATGGGAAATCTAACTGTCTAGTCTAAGTGGAGAGTTGGGAAGAAAAAGAGCAGAAGAGTCCCTTTTTTGCTCGGCTTCGCCGGTGCATCGAGGCTAAATCTAATCAAACTGCCACAGAGACTTGTTTTTGTGTGGAACACACTCTGGACACTGGTTGCCTTGAACACAATTAACTCAGAGATGAGGAGGCAGGAAGTGAGACCACATTGGACTCAACCTCCCTCTGCTAGTCGGCTAACAGGCGAGCGTGTCTACTAATGCAATGGAACTGGCTGTGTGTGGGGAAACACCCTGGGAAGCCAACTAAATCTTAAAAAGAACTCCCAGCTGTACCTAACCGAGGAGGAGAGTTCACATAGAAGGAGCAACTAACCAACAAAATGAATCATGAGCGAAGACAAATATTGATTTAAACAAATACTTACTGCTACATGATATTCTAATGGCACAAAAAGAATATTTAAAACAGCGCACATCAGTGCAAGCCATGAAACAGTCACTCAAAACTTAACATATACAACAAGAAGCAGTAAGAGGTGGAAGAAATACATCTGACCCATTTCTGCCCATTGGAAAGGTCAGTCACAGCCTATAGAAGGCTGGTTAAGCCTAAATAATAAAGGTCAGTTTAATCAATTCATTTCACTCATCCAGTTTGTTCTAAAGAGCAATTACATGGTGCACAACACCTGACTGGAACCTGTGTTTTTTTTTTTCCATATTTATGTGAATTACTGAGACAACTTTACTGTGTTGACCCAGATGAAACATTTCACAGGCTTGGCACAGCAGAATGAGATGACATTCCCAGAACAGCGATCAGCTCATCTAATATTCACACAACACACAAAATTCATTCTCATTCAGAAAAGGTCTGAAGAGACTTTTCTGGTGAAAAATCTGCCTAGCGCATGAGTTTGGCCCATGATTGTCCAACATGTCACAGAAAGTGGCATTCTCCGGTCGCTACTTAGACTCTCAAGTGTTAATCACACATCAGCTATGGAGACGCCCCAGGGAGAGCAGCGTTCCCTGTTTTCCCCATGCTGTTTTGGAACCCTGTGTCCACAACAGGAAAAAAACCAGAGCAAAAGTCAAAAAAAAAAAAAAGGCTGATGGCAAGACCAACATGAGCAACATTTATTTACATTTCAGACAGTTGCCATCATTGTTTTGTGCCCTGACTCTCAATTGCTGATCTATGAAATGTGGAGCATTAAATTGTGGGGTTGTTAGAAAGTGGTGTACCAGCGTATAGCGGAAAACATTTACATGCTGGGAATTTAGATCTTTAAAAATAGTGCACGTTATAGGAGAAAGGGATTTGTAATTTCACACACAGCCTGTAACAAGAAGCTATGAAGAAGACAGGCTGTGGAAATAACGCTGCAGAGTCTGACAGTAAAAAATTAAAAAATGTAAAACTGCCTAAAAAAAACCTTTGGTGAGAACAAAGATACAGCGGCACACACACACACCCATCTTTTAGAGACAGAAAGTGAGACAAACGTGGAGCACACACACATTAAACAAAACAGTCTTCGCTGGTGGGGGCCTGGGCTCGTTGCCATGGTTACGATATCAGATTTAAAGTGTGTGTGTGTGTGTGTGTGTGTGTGTGTGTGTGTGTGTGTGTGTGTGTGTGTGTGTGGATGTGGAGAAGTCTCCCATTGTGGAGGAATACTGGATGAGCTCTGGCTTCTCAAATGACGGGAAACAAGCACAAATCACATCTGCAAGCTTGATTAACACCAGCACACAAGAAACCTCAAGAGTGGCAACAACTAGTGTTTGGTTTTGTGCGAGCTGGATTGCTTACAAAGCAAAACCATTAGAATTAGAATATAAAACAAGAAAAGTATTTTAAGTAAATAGTGAAATAAGAAACTGAATTTTGCTGAGGATTAGCAATTACACACAAATTAAATTTGCAAATTTGATGTGACAGGAAGCTGCATTTTGTGCATCTTTTCTAGCGGTCAGAGCAGCCTCATTTGTTGCTCACTGCTCCCATGATACAAAAACAACATTAGACAGCAGGTATCTGCTTCAGTTGATCATGAGTAATTACCACAGAGATTAAAGCAAATTGTTCTTCAGTAAAAACATCACCTGGTAAGAATGTTGATATTTTTGCATATTTCTATCAGACTGTGCTGAAACTGCTGTTTTTTCTGTTTCTAAATCCTATGACACTAACAGTCAAGATGGATAATGTTAATGTTGACCTACATGGACACTCCAGTATTTAACAGGCATTAGCAATCCTGCTGGAGGCCACAGCTGCTGAGGTTGGTTAATGGGGTTAAATCAGGAAGAAGACAACAGGTGACAGGCGAACTAGCAATTTTCCATCAAACAGAATGGAGGCTGAGGCCAGGTAAGACGAGTGGGAGTCAGTGACGTGGCAGGGTGACCTGGGCGGCTGCTGTCCTGCTGCCACAGTCACAATATGGGCCAAGAAGGTGGAGTTATAATGTTGTTACTCTCCTCCATCAGGGCACCAGGTTAAGCTCACAGGGATTGACTAAAGGCCATATGTTGCAAATCACACACACAAACAGTGGAAGGTGCATATGGCCCTTCTGCCGACACTGATGCAGTAACCTTAATGAAGACTGGCAGGGTGGCAGCGTCAAGGTTAACCACACTGGTAACTTTAGGAAAACACCACAGAGCTCAGTCTGCTTCTTTTTTTTTTTTTTTTTTTTTTTTTTTGGTAATACACACAAATATCAGAGAGGGCTGTCATGAGTTGAGGTTGCAGAGCAGCAGACCTGAACACCTTCCAAATGTTATGTCCACATCGTGCATCTGAGCATCCAGCTGCCTGGACTCCTGACAGGAGTAGTGTACTGAAACACTGGCACAGCAATGTCAGAAATGACCAGAACGACCAGAGTTCCTCAACACATTCCACATCTCAGGTCAGTGTAATAACAACAGCTGATTATGGTGAATGACAGGAACGTTTTCTTTTTATAGGCAACAACAAAATGTTCCTATGCGCAAATAAAAAAACATTCTGATCTCACCTCAAACACCCTGCTCTCATCACCTCACCCAGTCTATGAACCCAAAAACTTTTTTGGGCAGCTTCAAACCTACGGCACACCATTGCTGACTGAGACAAAAACACTATAACACAAACTGGATCCTCTTAGTGCGTTTTCCTTCTCCAAGGACAGAACAGCTTTAACTGAACCGGTTAATTTAGTATTGTCTTCAAAAGACATTCACAGATTGATATTTGTGACACAGTATCTGAGAATGTTTACCCATGTAGCCGAGCCTCCACTTGGAGAAGGCCACAATACTGCTGCCTATCCAGAAGAAGTCCTCCACCACGCAGGAAGGAGAGGTCTGCTGCTGGCTCTCACCCTGAGCAGCCTCATTCTGTTTGTCCCTGTCCCCCTTTGAGAAGAAAGCGCCTCTAGCCGGAGGTCCGGGCATGTCTCTTGTGGTAGCTGTGGTGGTGGAACAAAGCAGGGCTGAAGACACTGAGCCAATGGGGAAAAAGCTGTTCTTCTTGGATGCGCTCATTTCTAGTTACTACAATTGTACACTGTCTAAAAATGAAGGGGAAGTTCCCACAGAAATTTCATCTGAGAATAAATGTTGTTTTGTGTAAATTAGGTACACAAAGGAGACATTAAGCTCAGGTACTTCTGGGTAAATGTTCTTTCAAAGCTAATATTCTATATCCTTCTGTGATTCCAGCTCACGGGGTAACAGAGCCACTTGCTGATAGTTTCCTTCCGGGGTTCACATTAGAATCCAAAAAAAAAAAAAAAAAAAAAAACCCAAAGAAAAAAAAATTCCTCTGTGTCTCAGTGGCAGCAACAGTTGGTTAATAATCTTGTGATGTTATTGCCCCACAAAACCTGCTTATTGCACCACAATCTCTTCAATATTCTTCCACCTCAAAGAAGAAAGAGATACAGCAATATGTTTTCAAAGCCGTAACCTGTCTTCATGTGGTGCCATCACTTCTTTATTTCATCCCTCAGCTTGCATTCATCAGTAGTGCTGAAAGCAACTGGCTTCAGATGAAAGACGCCGCGGCCGCCTCGATGGAAAGGAGAAAGACATGGAAGCTCACGGTAACTGTGCAACATGCGTTGGGCGGGCAGAAACTAAATCCCCACAGTGCAATAATCCCAGTCTAGGAGATTTACTAAATGTGTGGCGTGAAATGCAGTGACCCACAGCAAGAGACAGAGAGACAGGACAGAAGACAGAGCCCTAAGTAAAGACAGAGCTTCTTCTGTGTTTCACAATCATTTAAAGTCTCTCTTTAAGGTTGGAAGGTGTTTCCTCTCTGGGCTCGAGCAGACACACCTGTCTGACACACACATCACGTGGCCCACAGATGAGATCCACATGAAACATCAGTTACCCAGCATTCACTCCATCTTTCAGGTTCTGCATCATCATTAGTACGGACTGAAAACCACATTCCATCGTTTTTCTGTGCATATAAATCATTTACCCAAGCATGAGCAAACATGGCAGCTGTCATCAGCATTTGCTTAAATATCATAATGTCATTACACTATGCTGGTTTTCACAGATGTTCAATCTTTCACACAGGTTTCTCTGGCTGCTAAAAATCCATCACACCACTTCTAACAATATACAGGACTGTGGACAGAACTGGGTCAGGTTTCAGACAGATGTTTTGACAGTGGGATTCTGCAGTCTGAGCACACTGAGCGGTGTGAAGCAGTGTCAGACCTCTGACCCAGACTGCTGGCAGACAGGTGCCAGGTACTGAATACACAACAGAGATGACAAAAAAGTCATCACTGGACATACTAATCTGCAGAGAATCTTTACAGCTTCGGCTGACACAGCACCACACCCACAGCAGTCAACAGCAGTCAGGGCTGACTGCTGTTGACATACAGAGGAAGTGAGACACACTCGTGTCTTTTCAAACATCTAGACAGGTTAAGGGAACATTTAGGATTTTCCAGCCCATTCTACAATAAAAAAAACACAAAATCTCCCCCCACGCAAGCACAAATCAAAGCTGCTTGGATGACATCACACCAGAAAGTTGACTTTGCACATGGTCTGTTACCGCACTGAACTGACAGTCCTGCCAAGTCCCTTTTTAACATTTAGGAGTGACACTGCTGTTGTGCTTATGCCTCATGGCTCCTTCAAACAGTTAAGAATAGGTTGGCAAAAACACAAAACACAAGAAATCGAATACTTCTACTATAAAAATCCTGCAAACATTTAGCACATGTATTTGTCATCTCACCAAACTGCAAACAAAGCAGCTTAAAGCAGATTTATGCACACACAGAGGCCACAAGTGCAACTTATCTTCAGCAGGACACCTTTCACACAAGGATTTAGCTCACCTAATTCTTGAGTGATAGGACATCAGTGGATAAGTGCTTAAAAACCTTCCTGCTTGTGTGTGTGTGTGTGTGTGTGTGTGTATGTATATGCGCGCTTTAGGAAATCAGACAGAATCACCAATTCAATGACAATAAAGAAGTGTCGGATGAATAATTTATACCATATGACAAAGGGAAACATGTCACTTTGATCAATTCAGATTTCTAAAGCACTGCTGATCACAGCCATCACAGCAAGGGGACAACACTTTTCCATCAAACTAATACCTGCTTTGTTATGAAAGCCAGTGGCTGCTGATAACGTAAATCCTCGAATGAAATTCTTCCATCCAGATGGTCATGATCTCAAAAAATAGATTTTCATGTACATTTTTATCGAGTTTCCACAGTCCTGAAAGACATTTTAACTGGTGCATCAAAGGTATTATGGGATTTTATCTATAGTTTTGCTGATTTTAGCCAGTTTGAGATTAAAACCAAAATTTACATAACGGCAGCAACGTTCTGGGCTTTTCCAAAACTATTTAAATTTAATTCATTTAGAACCATTCAATCAATGTGAACTGTGTTTCCACTTGTCAGTCAGTTGAAAAATCAACTGATCACTTGACATCCAGTGTCCTGGTTCCTTCCCCAGCATCCTGCTGAGGAATACACAAAATCTACTTTAGTCCAAGCTTCATTTACAACCTCACTGACACGTCTTATGACGTCTGACTGTGATTTAGAATCTGCACACACAGGTAAATTAAAGCTGCCAGTTTGAATAAACAATTTCATTTTAATACTGATGGCCACTGATTTCTATGCACCACAGGTTTCCCCAATATAAGCTGGCAGAAACAACAATGAGTCTGTGCGTTAACAAATCCATCAGCAAAATGACAGCATTCAATTATTTGGTGCCACATCAGTAATCCTAAAAGTTGCCTTGAACACCACAGAGACTAATTTCATCAGCCCGCTGCAGAGGCTTAGAGCGCTTCCAATTTAGGCTGTTGTCACCAGAAAAACTGTTAAATCTGGCTTTACCTTCCCACTGTCTTATCTATAATTAAACAGAGTGCCTGCTCTGAAATGATGTGGGTTGATCCAGACCAGCACAATGTGGGCCCAGTTCACTTTGCATGTCACTGCTGCTACAGTATGTAGGCTACCCACTATTGGATCGTTGGGATGCTCTCTTCAACTGTCTTTGTGACTGTGTTTGAAAATGCTTATAAGATTTCATGGCTTATAAACATTAACTCTAATTCTTACAATCACTTGAAAGTCACAGGAAAGTGGGGAACGTAGACCAGCCATAGCATTTAATTCAGTCAAAAATGCTGCCGAATTTATCGGAAGGTGCTTATACTATAATGAAAGAGTTTCATGAGTTGACAGTGACAAAGACGTGTGCTCAGAACGGCAGGGAAACATAAAGTGACAGGGATCTTAAGGGAGTTTGGAGTAATGTGAAGTAAAACAGCTGATCTGACTCACCATGGCCCCGAGGCTCGGTTTTTTTCCCAGTCAGACATTGTGAAACTGTGTTTTCAGACAGCGGGTTGGGTTTGCTGAATCGTTTCCGCACCTTGGACCAAGTGGCATAAATCTGAATTTTTGACGATTTGAGATACCAGAGATCAGTCGAGTGGTGGAAACCCTGTGGCATAACAACAGCAAAAACAGGCGAAACCTCCTTCCGCTGCTGTCAAAGCATTGACAACAAAAATATTAAGGCGCAGTCGCACTTTTCTTCATAAATGTCCACACTTAGCAAATAAATCAAACCATAGCGGAACATTTTGCCATATCTCATTTTCAGGTAAGCCAAGCACGTGGACACACCTGTGTCGCATTCAGGCACACTTTGGAGAATGGGAAATGTAATTTACTCTAAAGTACTGTTTACGATCTATTGTTATAATACAAATACAATAGGCTCATAACCTTCACCACATTTCTTTTTTTTTGCTTTGAATAAATACTATAATAGAGTCTTTGTTGCTTTACAATCTCTTTCTGACATTAAAAGTCACTTCAGACTTTTTACAAAAGATATGTGATCCCTTTTGTTTGTTTTTGTTTATAATCATTATTTTGACTTTTTCTTCTTTGCAATTCTGCTGCCAAGATCCATGGGAAATGTTAAGTGCGCATATAAAGTCAATTTCCCAGGACTACTGGGAAGTATATTGGAGGCCAAGAGGTCCCACTATTCAAATCCCAGTGGTTAAAGTATTTTAGGTGTTTCAAAAAGTATTCAAAAGTAGTGAATGTGAAAACACTGAAATTAGGTTGAAACAAAATGTCCATAATCTAATATTAGATTTTCTTTGTTCACTTGCTTTCCCAGTGTCCTCAGTAGCTGAGCCCTGTCATGTTTTTGTGATAAGTAAACCTCAAGTATTTCCTCTTGCCCTTACACGTTGCGAAATTGTTTATTGTTAATTTAACAGCTCCAACAATGGCATTTACTGACATGTAAAGAGAAATGAATTTTGGATGTGGCTGTTCCCCTTTAGGAAACACAACAAACACAATGCAAGTATATTCAATATAATACACTTTAACCAGTTCAAAACTGTGTTGGATCGAAAGTCAGTTCATAACCACAGTTACAGTAAAACCACAGCAAAGTAAAATGTGTGCCCATCAGGTGAAAGCAGGTCAGGGGAAAGTAGGGCAAAGCCCAGGTGGCTAATTTTACTGGGAGAATTGTTTCCTTCCTTTGTGCAGTGTGTTTGGGATAGTAATAGCTGCCTCTGGAGTCTGGCAATCAGCGAGAGTCCACAGACACTTGACCATTAACGTCGACACATGAGTGACCTTCAGGTCTGGTTATTGTTGACAAGCAGTGGGGATGCTCCCTGAGGGACTCTGGGCTCTCAGCGTTTTGTACATTTGTGATTCCCGTGATACTTCTGATACTAGTCCCTCACAGAGAGACCGGCTCTGTGTGAGCCGCTGCTGGAAGGGCACTGGCCATGGTGCTGAAATGATCCAACATGACCACGTCTGTGATGTGCATCTGCCCTAAATGAAACATTCACACCTTCACTCTGGAAGCATCTCAAGGGTGTGGGGTTAGAAAGAGAGGAGCTTATCTGACCTAACCAGTCAGAGTCGTTAGCCACCACTTGCATAAAACTGACCCAACTATTGTTGGTTGAGTTGCTTTGTGGGTAATTAAGATGCCAGGTTTTGACAAGGAAGAATAATGTAAATTTAAAAGATTTGGCAATATTCCCTAGCAATAACTAAGAATCTGGATTTACATAAATGGCTGTGCAAGGCTTCAAAATACAAAGACTAATGAGCGACAAGAGAATAAATTACATAATAATGAGAACAATATTTTTTGTTTGCTGCAAATGATGGAACTGCGTTGCTCATGCACCTGCCCCAGGGACGACTATGTGAGACAGCAGGTATAGCCACTTAATGAAGCTTCACTTATACCTCATACAGTGACGCGCTTTGGTCCGTCATTTGGGATTCTGCAGGTTAAATAAATAATGAAATCCCACCTGGTAGACTGGAAACATTCATATCAAATTCAGCTGTGAGAAGAAATAATGAAATGTAATCATGGAAGACCATGGGGGGAGCCTTTGATACCAACTTGTTATAGCACAGATAAAAATCCACATTTATTTGACAGCTGCTGTGAAGGATTACTCAAGAAAGCACTGCCCTGGATATAATGAGGTTGGAACCAGGTTAGAACCTCACTTCATACTGAGAGTCCAATGTAGGGTGAAAGCCTGCCCAGAGAAAGATGCACCAGTAGTCAGATGAGATTCAGCTCTAAAAACACTAAATTCTCAGTCTTTAAATGCCCCATAAATATATAAAGAGAAACAGACAGTTTGTTTTGTGTGTGAGAGAGAAGGAGTAATCAGCTCCCTCTTGTCAGCTACAAATACAGGAAGAGTATATTACATCAACCCCTGCATGGGCACAGGACATATTAAGGCCAGATCAGCTCTGTTTGTGGAGTTTATCATGCCCTTGTGCACTATATTGTGCATTATTTCTGCCTATTGCATGAACACTGTTAGCAGTCAAAATGTGGATCTGTTTCAAAATTCATCCACACTAGGCATCATTCACCATAATGGGATCGCACCTAGATTCAACAACAAAAGTCTGTGTAAAATGTGTTCAACATGTCAAAAGAAATAATGTTTTTAAAATAAATCCAACCCTCCTGTGATCATCAGGATGCTTCCCATGGGAACCAGAGCCAAGTCTATGCGAATTTGGGCAGTGGTTTTTAAAACCATCTCTCTCTCTGCAACAAGAACATGGGATGAGAAGCCGAAGCAGGTAAAATGGTGGGAAGTCTTGAAACTACTACATTAGAAAATATTTTCTGCAGTTTATGACAGCACATTCCACACTATGTTATGTAGACATATACATATCAGAGAGATATGAAATTAAAGGTGTGTTTTTAATAAAACAAATGATGAAGAAGACGTGCCTAAAGAATATATGACTTAGAGACTAAATGTGTTCTGATTTATGATGGTGCAACACCTTACTGACACGATGCGTGCTGGGATTTCATCTGTTTCATTGTGTGTAAAAAAATGTTCTTGTGCAAATTTCCCAGTATTTGACCTGTCAATAAAAACACTCACACTGCAGAACGTCTCAACTATCATATTCTCTTGTCCATAATTTACCGGGGTTTTATTGGTTCAGTTCATAGTCACATCATAGAGAGTGTCTGTGTGTGTGTGTGTGTGTGTGTGTGTGTAAACACACCACCCACATTCCCTCAGTGTGGGTTAGGACTTCCACAAGCCAACATACATTGCACAACAACAAGAGGGGACACTTCTGCTGCCCACACTTCAACAAGAAATGAGAGAGAAGCTCCATCCTGCCTCTCTCTGCCCGATTCAGAGGAAGAACAAACATATTAACCGTCATTTACCGAAAGAGAAGGAGTGGGAAAAGAGCTGTGCAAGCAAACAGCACAAAGCAAAGAGGCTCTGTTTATTTTTCAGTTTGCAGCCTTTTGCACCATTTTTGTAGGATTAAAATAGCTCAAACAACATGCTTCTTTTTAAAAATAGAAATAGCAGTCATATCTGGTTGTTTCTGTACAAAACATGGGCATAAATATATCTTAATTAAATACATAGTATATACACTTTGTCAGCAGACAGTGACAAGAAAGAAGAAACACTAAATGAATGCTACTGTAGTTAGATATGTACTGTTGTGTTTTCACTGGGTTCAGTGAGCAGCCATTTGTTTCTGCTGGTTCAGTTGACTTGGACATGCTGGATGAAAGAGAAGGACCCTGGTGTGGAGTTACCAAACCATTTGAAGCTGCCAGATGGCACAGTGGCACAGAGGAAGCTGAGGCCTGCTGCTCAGCTCTGCAGGAGCCACAACTACCATCTCAGTGTGTGTGTGTGATGGTGTGTTAGTGTGTTTTGTTGAGGACTCAATACAGAAGATTAGCTGCAGCAGAATCCCTTGAAACCACCTCATGTGCACACACATAACCTGCACATGTATGGCTGGTTTTCCTTTTGAAATCCTGCCTCAGTCTGGCAAGCAAGCACGGGTTTACTGCTGAGTTTGCACAAAACAAACACACTCAGACAAACATTGTCGCATCCAAATCACATCACATTAATTTGGCTTCTATAGCCCGTAGATAAATAGATTCTTATTTTCTAACAGATCTTAAAACTGGGTTCAAAAATCTAATATTAACAAAAATGTACTAAATATAACAACCATCAGCTCAGGCAGGTGATGTGAGGTTTGAATCATATATTCCAACAATAACAGTAGTAGTAGAAAAATCCGAGCTAACCTGCCAGACTGTTCCCTGAGCTCACAACCCGTCTGGCAAAGACAGAGATAAACATTTAACGAATATGAACACAACATTTACATACAGTGAATGCAAACACACAAGGAGGCTGGGGAGGTGGGTTGGGTTGTGATAATTTGCAGAGGGTACAGCATTCACTGTGACACCGCCTGTGCTACTGATTGGTCATGCACATATTTGATTGGATGGTATGTGAACATGTGACTACGAAGGAAGTTCTATGTGTGAACTACTGATAAAAAGCAACAAATGCTAAAAATAATGAGAGAGAATGGAGCTTCAAGGGAAGAGCTGAAAACATCAGATGTGTGTGGATCAATGAGGAGACTTTCACATGTCACATTTCCATCATGTTCTCCACATGGTTTTCACCATTTAAACTCTGACTGCAGCTCTTTAAATGAAAACATCTCTGTATCTTCTTTTGCTCTGCTTGGTTCTCCCGAGTGGAGAATAAGCACAACCTACTGTTTATCTGTTAATATTTAGTCACAGTAGTGGATGTTAATATGAATTGTTTCATATTTTCTTTTGTTAATTCTATTTATACAGTGCTTGGCTGTATTATACATCATGTATTTGAGTGTAAATGAATAAATCTGCATGCAGTTGAGTCACCGCATGACAGTGTGTTTAAAAACATGTCACAGTGTAATTTGTGAGGAATAAAAGAGCATTATGGTGACGGAGGAAAAAACTGAGAGCGCAGCATCCAGCAGGCACTAAGAGCAGCAGGGTTATCAAAGAGGAGAGGATTTAAAAGCTCTATCACAGATTCCTCAGGGGAGGGATTGTGTTAATGCCAGAGATCACTTTCTTGGAAAGACTCATGGACCGAGCTGAGGAAAGCGGAAGCATGAGAGGAAAAAGAGACGGAAGTGCTGGCTCCGCGAACAGCAGTGACATGCGGCAGATTTTCCTTTGAAGCTCATGGGTTTCGATCGACTTTCTGTTTTTTACTCTCGCCTACTTTTATTTTTAGAGCGTTCCCTACCGATTCACACCTGCAAAAGCTGTCACCACTGTATTTAAATGAGCTTTACTCTGAAAGAAGAAAGGATGAAACAGAAGTCAGCAGCACCCGTTACAGCTGCCAATTATATTTGGAGCCAAAAAACACTGAATAAATCATTATGTTGATCTCAGAGTGTTTCCAGGCTCCATTCAGCCATTTGAATCACAAAATTCAAACAAAAACCACAGTGAATGTCCCCAAGTCAGTTCAGTCTGGAGTGCAGCTACACTATCACTACTATCACTACTATCATTACAATGACACTCCAGAGAGAAATGGACTAAATTACAGTCCCATTCATATTTTTAGCTCCACAAATGGCTACAGGACAGTTTTGGTATTTTAAATAGTCACAATCTACGGATGAATGTAAATCGTGGGCTGATACGTACAGCAAGTTGTACAGCTAACTCAGCTTTGCATAAGAGCTTGGATGTAGAAGAGAGTGTCTGTGTGGGGAATGTACTGTCAGGATATCTTCTTCCTGTTGACCTACAGACTAGTAACATCTGCACATTAAGTAAAAGTAGTTTTCTTTGAATTTGTGGAGTTAAAGAATTCAAGGGCCTCTGAGGTTGGCTATAATTTCATCAACTTTGCCCTTTATGTGTCAAACAGTAAAAATGTTCTTAACACTGTGTGACTGTAGAAAACACAGAAAAAGCTTAGTCTTTTTCCTAAAGCTCCCAAGGTGAAAAATCCTACAACACCCAGGATGCATTGCACCCAGTGCGTCCCACTGTCCTGTCCATTGTTTTTCAGTTTAACGCCAACTTCTTTTTGACGAGAGATGATCGAGAGCTGTAATAGACAAGCATTGGATTTTCTGCTGATCACTGAGGAAGTTTTTAGTCATCATGGTGTCCAGGTTGGAGTTCCACTGGGATTTCTGCTTTTCTCCAGTTTTTTATTAGAATTTTCAATGAGGTTTGCACATAGGTCATACAGAGGAAAGGTCACTGTCATTCACTGAGACAAACACCACACAGCTGACACACAGGAACAGGACAGAAACGGAAGCCCCAGAGCAGCGGTTCATCAAGCATCTCCCTTTCAGAGCTGTGAGATGGGCTGAACTGCTGGAACATTAGCACCTGGCTCACTAAGAGCCTGGGATTGGTGTCACATAATAGCTGCCAGAGAGCAAGAGAGGGGCCAAATGGCTGCTTGAGTTTGGATGTCATCATTATTTTCTGAGAGCAGGAAAACTCAGCTCATCTAAACTATACTGTATTGTATATACTGTGACCTGAAAGCAACCATACAATGAATGTAGCCTCATTTTTTTCAGTAAAGAGAGCAAAAACAATCTCATGAGGCCAAAGGCTTACTCTGTCCATGGCAGCAACATTTATCACTGTCACAAAGTGAATCCAAGCACTGAAGAATAGTTCCTCTGAAAGAGAGTATCAGGAAACCAAAACGTGCTCAGCAGCTGGCAAAACCTCTGCTCATCTAGAAAGACACTGCCACAGACAGTCTACTAAAGATGCAATATTGTCAATATGCTCTCAAAGCAGTTAATCTGTAGAAAATTTAAAAAACAGACCAAAAATAGTAAAGCATGTGAGGGCTCCAGTGCATCAGCTGGAGACTCAAAAGTCATTACACCTACATATATATGGATATCTAAAAACCTAGTGTGGGTACCTAAGGATGGATAGAATAGAAAGTGACAGAAAACTTAAAGAAAGAAGAAAGGATTGAAAGGATTTATAAGATTTGCTTCCATTTGTCACCATTCTCTTTTCAATACTATACAAATCTGAAGATAACCAGACAACAGGTTTGTTTCTGTGTGTCCTAAAGAGGATACAGATCCTAATTTCACAGATCCTATATATGCAGGGATGCACCAACTGTGGGGAAATGAACAGGAGCCTATTAGAGAGAAAAGAGCTGCAGAGCTGAATACTGTGGCAGCCACTGTGATGTGTGATTAGCTGGGAACAGTCAGTCATCTGTGAGAAGTGTCCCTGTGGTCCAAGTGTTTTCATATACTCACAGGGCTAATGACGTGCCTCGCCAATCTCAATCCACCGTCAATCCATCAATTTGCAATTCTTTACCAGCAAGCATTGCTCTCTGCTGCTTTAAGGCATTCGGAGAAATTTCCCTAATGGCAACTTAAATGTTTTGACATTAGCTTTCACAGGGACCTCATGATGTGTGACGGTGAAAGCTGGGAATGTCTGAAGAAATGTATGCTGTACAAAAACACCAAAAAACCACACTTTTCTCATTCACAGCAATGTCTGGCATCATACCCATGTAGCATTCTGCATCTTGGGTATTGTTAGGAACTCCCACTACCGCTTGACAACTTGTATTGACTTTGAAGCTAAACAAAGAAAATCCATGCGATAAATGTGGGCAAGAGCTGTGTGAGCAGTGATTAAATCTTCCAGAAGCATTTCTCAGCCACTTCTCAATGTGTGTGTGTGTGTGTGTGTGTGTGTGTGTGATCTAATTCTCTTCTTCACGCACACAAGCCGATTCACACAATCCGCATTTTCACATACATGGCTACTGACCATGAAGAGGCTCTCATTTCCCCCATGTAGCTGCACTCCAGATGAACAGAATGTGGGCAACTCTTATGAGACTTCCTTATCAGCCAGATTAGGTGCACTCAGAGCGCTCCCTCACAACATCACTGTAACGCTCAATAAATTTATTAGTTTAAGAACCAATAGTTCGTGTTTATTACATCCCACTAAATGGAGCTTCATCACATGATTACAGCTGTTAAGCAGAGGTTCATTAAGCTCTGACACTGCACAACATGTGTCTGGGTGACTGAAAAATGAATTAGTAGCTGTTACTAGCATTTATAACACTTTAATAAAATATAAATAATCCACTGCCAATGTAGCAAAAATGTACTAGGCCAAAGGATGCAAAGATTATATTATCTACATTAAAAAAATGTGTTCCACTCCAAAGTACATTGTACTTATAGTGCTTTTTCCAAATGAACTAATCATTTCTTTTTGTGCCTGCTGGGTGGCTGAGCAGACTGTGCAGGCATCCCGCAGTACAGCAGCTGTACAGCTGATCAAAGCCACAGGGTTAAGTAGAAACTACTTTATTTTGAAATATCTCATGAGGGATTTTTGAGGAAATGTCTCAAGTGAGAAACAGAATTACAGCAGAAGCGCTTGACTTCATGACTGTGGCTTTGCTATTTTGAGCCTACACAGTGTGCAGCAGGACTAGGAAAGCATGCATCAGTTATTTTACCCAGATGCCATGTCAAGTCCTGCAAACTCCAATTTAACATATCACTTTTAAATACATTCAACAATGAGCCCCCCACAACCCTGGATGTGCCAGGATGAGCGGTAGATTATGGATGGGTTCTACAATGACCAATAGAAATGGTGAAGTGTACTGGCAGTACTGACCAACCCACTGTTCCAACTAGATTCATATGAAAATTTTCCTGATCTGTCACGTCTGTTGTTAAGTCTAAGTACAAAGTGTTGTTCAGTCATTTCCACAGGCAAATCTGGTCCAAATGACCTGATTTAAATTTGGGGAGTGACAATCTGAATTGTACAAATGGTGATAATGGCTCATGCATTTGTACAGTGTGTTCAAACATTATTAGTTACACAGGCCAATAGATGGTTTTCATATTCATGGATTCTTCAGCTATTTACACGGGGTCAGTCACTGCGACTGCTGGTTTCAAAATGTTTGGCAGCACCAGCATCAGATAAGTGTGACACTGAAACTCTTGTTTGAAGCACAGTGATGCCTTCATGATAAAAGCATGGTTACAGCCAGCAGAACTGATTCTCTAAATACTCCCTAAAAGGTTTTGAATGTGCAAACTCTGAGCTGCTCTGCTAAAATTACTCTAGTTATTGCCTTAAAAAAATCCTTTAGAGTCTGATTTTGTCATTAAGTACGCACAGCAACAGAGAGAAAGAAAAGTGTGAAAGAAGGGAGGGAGAGAGCTTGTTGAATATCCCTTCTAGGCACCCAAGCCTAGAAGGGATATTCACTAGTACTCAAATAAGCACTTAACTAGTACCTGAACAAGGGCTGTTTGCCATCTTGTAATCCTTCCGATATAGACACGGTTCCCACACCTAAACAGCAGCTCCTTTCTTATCTTCAGTTTTCTGTGTTTCCTACTTTTATGGATAACATTTGTGATCAAAGAGACAAAAAGCAAAGCCTCCGGACACGATCCTGCGTTCATCCCAACCTGCAGGTCCCCAATGTAATGGTAAGTTTTAATAATAGCTCTGTGCTGTCACTTTGTTATCATCCCTATTAACTGGGACACACTGCTGTAGAATTCTTCTCACAGCTTTGCTAATAAAACACCAGAGTGTAGAAGCTTACCAAGCTACTTCACCCAGGAATCAACTCAGCCCTGCCTGCTCAGTGAGGTGAGACCCATCTGCTGCCACATGGATTCAATTTCTTCTCATGCTACCTGCAAAAATCCTTGAATGCAACGTCAGATGTGATATTTAATACAATTAGGTCCCTTTTTCCAGTGGATCAGAGATTCAGATGATAATGTTGGAAACAGAGGCAGGTGCTGTACCTGCGCTGCAGGTTTAAAGTCATGAGTTTAAAGTTGTGGGTGCTTGACTTCAGCAGATGATGGATTAGGAAGACAGAGCAAGTAGGAGGTGACAGGCCATTGCAGCTACAATGATGGAGAATAGTTCACTGAATGTTTGTGCACATGATGCATGAACCTCACTCTGTTTCTTGCTGAAGGGAATGAAGGAAGGGCAGAGTAACTGCAAAGGACCTGGGAATCTGTCAAGCACAAAACAACCTACTGTAACATTTCAAGCTGAATATCAGTATCAAGCCTAAAAATCCTAGAAAGATGGTGCCCACTGACATTTCAACAATAACAGCAACAAAAACAAAATGTAATTCTTGAAAGACAAGTTCATCAATAAAACACCACAAGGTTGGAAGCTGCCTGCTGGCACTTCTGCTTTCTGACCCAAGATCCAATGACATTTTCACAATGGCACTATGCAGTAAGCGCACTGAGACTCAGACACTTTCATGGACAGACGCACTCAGTATCTGGGTGCAGACAAATGACAGGATTTTGTTGGTGAATATACTAAACTGTGTGACTGCGATGTGACTGTCGGCAAAGACAAGAGTTCATTTGGGATCATAAAAGAAACTGTCAATTGTCGTTCGCAAACTGAGTCTGTAGTCAAACATGACAATCTCTGAGACTATGGTACCCAGAGGAGATAGCACGGGGAGACATGTCTGAAGAAAACAAGCATCATCATTAGATTTCATTTTCTCCAGTTGCTAAATGATTAATTCTGGCACTTAAATATTTCCTGCTTGTATCTGTAAGTAAAACCATGTTTCAGTCCAACGCTAAACTTGTGTCAAGAATGGCTTCTTAAAGTCCGTGGCCCAAACTGGAAACCAACTCTGTGCTGGGAGAGGGAGAGAGAGCAGGGACAAGATGAGGCTGGAAACAATACAAAGACATGAAATAACGCTAATGCTTTGATTTAGGGATGATTGGGTCAATTTATACTTTCGTCTGCCACTGTGCTGGAATTAATTGCTGAAACTGAAAGACTGAGATGCACTTTTGTGTTTCATTAACGACAATGTCACCTCATCCGTGATCTGTCCGTGACAATCTCGATCAGTCCAACACATCTCCTCTCTACAAATGTATTATTTCCAAGTGATGGTAACATATTTGCTGTTTTTCATAATGACTGGGCAAGACAGTGTTTTTTTCAGTGCCTTCCAAAAAATAAATTATCATTACAAAAAGGCTGTTTGTGCCTTTGCTCTGACAGACAGGAGGGATTGTTCGTGGGTGTCGGTTTGGTTTTAGTTTTGGTAGTGCATACTTTTTCTGTCTGACAGCTAATATGTAAAAAACAAAAAACTATTAAAATGTTACCACTCAACTGATCTTTTACAGTAAAGGTCCAGTGACTTTGGAGTGGTTCCTGTTCCTCCTCCTGGCCCAACTGAATGAAAAAAATATTTTCTTTAATCCATGATGAGGTGCATTAAAACTACTGTGGAAATTTACACTTTCCAGGGGATAAGACTCCGAAGTGTTCTGTAAATCTACAGCACAGTTTCCCATTTGAATTGCAAATCGAAGCTTCAGAATTTAAAGTCAGAGTTTTATTTTAGAAACCTTTCCACTCTGACAACATTTCATGTCTTTACATCAAAGTTAAATGTTGACCAAGACCAGGAATCTGCCTTTAGGAACCAACATCCATCAATTTCTAATGCAGAACACTGAAACATGACTCAGAACATTAGGCAGCCAGTTCCCAATGATAAGAACCTAACACACTTTCTTCACTGTAGCCTCTACTGTAGCTTTAATATCAAATGGCAGCAGATTTCCTTGATAGTTGCAGGTGATTTACATCCTGCCCCTGGGGCATTTTGGTAAAATCCATCTGATGCATCCAAAAAAAAAGTCATTATCATTCCTGTCAAAAAGCCTCATCCTGCAACCTGAGCCTTATTAAAGAGACTATACAATCACATTCATATCAGGGAGACTGTCGCTGCCAAATGGCAGGAAAACATCATCGAACACTGGTAATGTCTGTCGATGTTATAATACATCAGTGTCTTCTTGAATGACATGTTTTACAATTTGCATCATGGCTATATACTCTGCTAAAAAGCTTTAGCAATAAATGTAATGGTGATGCAACTGAGGCCATGAAGGGAATGTGAGGGAAGTGAATTTACACTGATGGCCTTATAGCTGATCAATATTCCTGCAGGCGAGCTGGTCAGTGACCTGTGAAGGGGTTTCTCATAACATCAAGCAGGAGAGGTTAGTCTCACCTGCTCTCTGACCTCCTCACCACACTGATTATATTCTTTACTTATATTGTTTATTGTGCGATGAAAAACCAGACCCTCCCTGAATGTACTGTGTGTATCCACATATTTTATTCTCTGTGTGCCACAGAGCTCCACTGTTTCCAGTAACTATTAAAAACACACCAGAGAGCCAAACACTGTTGCACTGGGTGACATGTTTCTTCATAACTGTGAACACACTCACAGGCACACACACACACACACGCACACACACACACACACACAAACACACACACTGTAGATTGTTTTGACTCAAATCCACAGACTCCTCACTCCTGCAACAACAACATGTGCATTAATGTGTTCCTGAAAATAGTGCCCACAAATGCACAGTTACCTTCTTGTTGAGTAATGCTCGCTAAACATTTTTTTGAAATTATTGATCCATTTTTTTTTTTATCTGGGACTTTTTATTCATGAGCTCATTAGCATTTTCACAAGGAACCAATTGGTCTGGGTCTTTCAGGTGCCAACAGGATGGGGAAGTCAGAAGGTACTGAGATGTAATCAGTCACTGGCATTAAAGTGTTTTGCTGGATTTGTTAGATATAAGAAAGTGTAACTATCACCACCATCAGCCCTTAAGCTTTAAGTCCTAGTTTATTTGATGACACTTGTTCTTTAGAGTTTCAATATAAAGTGAGGAGTTTAACTACCACTGGGGCTCATGCCACTTTCAGAAACCCAAACGAATAATCATTTGAGGTTCTGAACATTTGTCCGTGCTATGAAATAACATAATGAGCAACTTAATAACAGTAACAAAGAAGACTAAAAAATGAGGTGAAAGATTGATAAAGATTGTGTCTGTGATCACAATGTGTCTCCCATGCAGCAAATAAGGGACAGTACTGTAACTTTAAAAGCCTGAATGCAACCATAAAGGCTCTCATTAGGTTTTATTTTATTGAGTTCCCAAAGAGAACCTTAATAGCAAGTATTGATCAATCCTACATTTTGCAATCAGTAAAGATAAATCTTATCTGACCAGGGCAGTTGAGGGAAAACTGCAACAAGGAGTATATAAATATGTTAAAGTAAGCTCAGGGATAAGCTGAGACTGCTACAACCATGCACACTCCAGTGAGAGCTGGCAGCGTATGCATTTGAGCTCCATTGTATGGCTTTATGGTAGTCAGATTATAGCGCTCGGTGCTGCTTCTCCGGCTGCTCTGCTCCTGCGAGCCGGAATGATCCAACACTAATGACTCGCTCTATGGTTACTGGAGCTTGGGGAATGCTGGAAAGAATGGGAGTGAACTGGGGGAGTTGGTAAAGCCCTGATGGGGAATTGTCAAAAGACAGATGACTTCATTTTGCTTGCTATTCCTTTAATTTCCCCTCCACAAAGAGATATGTAATTTCAAAGCCTCACGTCAGAAGTGTAGAACTACAAGCTTCAATCAGCCCATTCATTGTCATATATTTTTATGAGCATGTGTGGCATCTGACAAAGCGGTGCACAAAAACTGTGATCAAGTGGCAGAAGGAAAAGACAGAGCTGAAGTTAAACTGACAGGCTGAATTTGTTTTCAGAGAACGATAAGGAAAGGAGGCTGAACTGAGCACAGACTACTCTCCCCTCACTGCTCCTCTTTCACCCTGACAAGCACAAGGAGCTCTTGATGCTGAGCTGGCCTACTTCTCCAAAGCCACATGCAAGTAAAGTGTGAATCCTGGACCGCTTGCTTATCTTACCTTTTTCTGGACTCAGGCTTCGAATATTGCTGGGATCGTCCATTTGTGTATTCCCAAAAGAGACAGAGCTCCATGTGCTGCTAAAACAGGGATGGAGGGGCTGGCTTCACCCTAACTACCATCTGGAGGGCTGCTGCTGTCACAGGCATGCCTTGCCCCGTGGGTGTCATCATCCGGAGGTGTTACAGAAAAAGCTTTTGGGGGAACCTATCTGTCCTCTCTTTTCTATTCTACCTTTCCTGTACAGTCTTTCCTCTCTTCCCGCATTCTGTCTTCTTGAAAGCCCATCCTCTCTGTCTCTATGTGCTAATATGGTGAGTAGCAGCAAAGACAATAGTGTAGTCTTGCACACTTCACACTTCTTCTTCTTCTTCTTCTGCCTCTACTGTACAGACTGAAGGGAGGGGGGTGTTGCCTGGAGAGCGTGCTCAGTGCAGTCAACCACTCACGGCTCTTGTACGAGACAGGGAAGAGCTCAGTTCAACGCCGATCACCTGGGAGAAGAAGTGCTATTAGATGGAAGAGGGTTAGGAAAAGAGAGAGAAAAGGGGGGAGGGAAAGTGAAAGGGAGGAGGAGCAGGAGGAGAATGTGGAGAGGAGGATATCAGCTGAAATGCATCTGCTGAGATGAAGAGGAGGAGAACGAAAAGAAAGACGAGAGGGATGCAAGAGGCGCAAAGGAGGCAAGGTGACTGTGATTTGCAAGTGGCGAAGAGCCGCAGCGTGTGGCACACATGTTTTATTCAACACAGAGCTGCTGAGAGAGAGGACCAGCCAGGCATGGATGGGTTTGTCCCAGCAGTCAGCCAAGAAAGAGAGAGACAGCTGCAGGGAAGTAGAAAAAAAACAAACTCTCTGTTTTGATGGTTTGGGTCTGAGGCCAGTGGGAGAACAAATAGCCTTCAGGTCTTGATAAAAAGTGTGTGTTTAACCTGCAGTAAACCCCTAGAAAAGTCTGTCCACAAGGTAAATCATGAATTATGACTGGTATTTATTTTAAGACAAAATATAGGGAAGTTTGTTTTCTTAGCCCAAAGACTGGAAGCAGATGGTTTAAAAATCCTGCTCACCTACACATCTTATTTGTTTAATCCATGCACTATCAGGAATGTGGAAAAAAGATCATGTGTGGGTTCATGGGAAGTTATTTCTTCAGATGCATGTCTGTTCTGGCTAATTTTCATTAGGGGATTTATCAATCAAGACAATTATAGCCCTGCTAAAAAAGCAACAGAGACATTTCAAAACACCACCTTATATCAACACACAGCAACATTTCATTTACTTTCTGTGACTTATCTTTGTATTGTTCTTAAAGTTTATATGAACAGTTTATATGTATTTTCTGTCTCAACAAAAATAACGAGAACAAGCATAATAGACATTTAGAATTGTCTCAGCTTATGCATGTTTCATGGAGCAGCAAAGACAAACCTGTGCGCTCTACATGGATTTTCAAGGCCCTGTGCTGCTCTTTACAAACCACAAAATCATTATCCACCACCCCAGGAGCTGCACCCAAACCTGTGTTTCACTCGACAAGTCAAGCCTCATTTATCTACCAGGGTATTCTTTGTACAAAAGTGTGCAACACCTCCTGCTGCTTGAATGAGCTTTGAGCATGCTACAGTAGCCGTCCACTGAGTCACAGTATAGTATAGCAATCGCACACACAGCCTGGGCCTTGGGCCATCTCTGACACAGCTAGAAGTTAGGCAAGAGTGTGAATGGTACATACGGAGTACTGTAGTGGTCTCTTTGGTTGGATTCACACAGACCTTTGTCTTCTTCTTTTTTTTTTTTTTTATCTGACCTTAAATGTGTTTGCGTGTGTTTCAGTGAGTAGTGGGGGTTGGGCCTTAGGGATGTTAAAAGGCTGTAGAATAGCCAGGGGTTCAGGCTTCATAAGTAGGACAGATTATGTAAAATGTAACCGTAGATGGGGAACAGAAGCATTTACATGTTTTTTCAGCATCGATGCACAGGTGAAGATTATTGTCCAAGATGTGCACAGAATCTTAAAATGAACATTAAATGTAGACACAGCACAACACTGATCAATTCTGGCACAGTAAATTAAGCAAACCAAGAACTGAACAGAGATATTTCTAGATACAGGGGCCATATACAGCATTTGGTTGGTCGAGATGACAGGTGTTGTGTGACCTGTAGTAAAATGTAATTCACCAGCAATTAATGATTGGGAGAAACTGGTTAAAAATGAAAGGTGATAATTTCACTTTCTGGATCATGTTGTAACAGTAGAAGGCCACTGTGGAAATGTGCAGGATCAATAAAGGTTAGAAGCAATCAATGTGGAACAACTCTGATCGACAGCCTGCTGGTTCTCCACTGTCGAAGAACCACAGCTCAGCCACTGACTAGCACAGTCTGACTACCACAGACTGAAAAACCACAAACAGTCACAAGAGAACCTGTTTCTGCCCATTTGAGCCCATTTGTTCAGCTTCTACAAGTCAAACAAAGCAGAATATTGACCGATCGATTCACAAAGGAAGGTCATGCTTTAGTGGCAGGAACAAAAACCTACACAAACTGATAACTGACTACCCTGGAGGCAAAGTTAATTCAGACTATAATAAAATGTAAGTGGATTTTTGAAATGGCATGAACACCATAATAATAGAAAATACTTACTTGTTTTTTTTAACAACGACATTTTAAGTGTGCAATAAATTTGTTTGACAGTCCTTAGGAAATGTTACTGAAATTTGGCATTTTCCTTTAAATTTTCCAGTTCAGGGTCTGCATTACTTTTTGCATAAATGCTTGGATGATGACCCATAACTGTGGACTGAAAGTGTCTCCTCCTCTTTGGAAAAGGCTTTGACATGTTCAGTAAACCGCTCTTTTCATGTCATAAGAAGAGATATAGGAGAGTGGAAAGTTAATAACCCCAGCTGTGTGAATGGAGGGGCCAGCTGCATCCTCCAAGGATTTTGTATAAAATGTGTGTGTAATTGTTTGTATCTGTGTGTGTGTGTGTGTGTGTGTGTGTGTGTGTGTGTATGTGTGTGTGTGTGCGTGTGTGTGTGTTTGTGTGTGTGTGAAGGGCAGGTGGCTTGAAGAAAATGGAGGAAGGAAAAGTGTGTTTTCCAGGCTGTCCGGGGTTGAATGTTTGGTCACAGGGTTCGAAACAAGTCATCCACTGAGGAAATAATGTAAGGAGACTGAATGTGTGCTGTAAGAGATACAAGGAGCATCAAGCAACAAGACACACAGGAGATAGAGCAGGAGGTGCTGTGATTTCACAGGACGTACAAATCACATTATCTTTACAAACGACAGATAAGCCATTCATATTCCACTTCCACTGAGTTCCTTCATCTCTCTATACTTATGTCTTTATTACTGCTCAGTTCCATATGACTCCTCCTTAATGTAATGTTATATCTTGAGGATCTTCATTCAGCACTGGATAAGTATAAGTATTTACTGGTAAGGCTCCTATCAATATGAAACATCAGTCACTGGCGTTGACAGAATATGGTGGAGGAAAACAAGCTATTCTTCTCTGTCTAAGTGTTTTGTGCACTGCAGAGTGTGTGTGTGTGTGTGTGTGTGTGTGTGTGTGTGTGTGTGTGTGTGTGTGTGTGTGTGTCTGTGTTTTGGGGTGGCTACTCAGGCCTGATAACTGGCTGATAAGCAAAAACTGTCAAATTCATTTCATAGACGCTGTGCTAGAAAATTGACAGCAAGCTAAACATATTGTGGCCCCTAATTGTGTGGCCTGTGTTAGTTACTGGCAGCTGGGAGTGTACACGTGTAGTGTGTAGTGCTAAGCATTCTTTTTTTTTTTTTTTGTCAGTTTGAAGTAACCGCCACGTCATATCTACAGATGAGGTTTCCATTGATAGCTAGATATATAAAAAATGTTCACATGCATACAAATATTTTATAGTATTTTTTTTTTACACCATGTATCTAAGGCGCCACTCATGTTGGACCAGTCCATTATTCCTACTGGTGAAAACAGGTGTTGACATGGGAGGAACCTCCAGTACCTCAGAGTATACCCAGTAATCAACAGGAGCCCTGGAACATGCCAGTGAGAAGAGGTTGAGCAGTTTTCAGGGGTCTCTGGCGATTCGAACAGAACTGCTGCGCTGTTGTTGTTTCCCTTTTTGAGTGAATTAAAAATGTCAGTGGAAAGTGGTGTAATGGTTTACGGCCATACACACCCCATGTGGAATAAACCCTGACTATGACAAATGGCTTCATCTGTAAATAGCCAGTCTTTAGAGGATGTTGTAACACATCCAGGCCACAATGCTTTGCAAATAGAGCAGCTGACAACATTTTGTGAGCAACCATTATTTTTTTTTTTTTTTTTTACCCTCCACTAAAACGCATCTCATTACTTTCCTCTCAGTGGTGAGCCTGCATCTGCCAGACTCACAGCAGCCTGGACCGGCATGTGCAGGCGTAACATTGCTCATTACACTGCACTGGTTGGTTAAACCTACAGGGCTCATATGTGTATGAATCCAAGTTCCTAGTCAATACGTAGTGTGTAGACTATGTTATTGCTAATAAGTAGTTAATAATAAGAAGGAGAATTTACAGTAGGTTTTAAAAATCAAAGCCAGAAGACATGGCTGAGCTTCAGTGTACGACTGTAATTTTCACTGAAAGTACTGAAAGGTCTTGAAAATGAATCATCATGATATTATCATAAGGAGCAAACAGCAAATATATTTCACTAATATTTTAAAATATTTTAAGATTTTAAGATTTATGGAAGAACATGTACTATGTAAGAATAAACTGATATATTAAAGGGCAGCAACTAGACATTATTTTTATAATAATTTTTTCTGCTGCTTAGATGATTATAAATAAATGGCATTTGTATTTTCCTAAATTCCTACCTGATGTTCTCAAGTCACTCAAAAGCAGCAAATTTCTAAAGTTGAGAAGCTTTGGAAAAGGTAAAACACACATCAGAGCAGAGGTACAGACAACGCAGTTAATGAAACTACCTCACTGAGTTTGGGTCCTTGAGGGTCTTGGGCCCCAGATGAGTTGCTCAGCTTTGTTTAATACTGTTTTCACATGTCCACATGAACATGCATGGTCCTATTCAAAAAGGTGAAAGTCTGAATGTGACGCAGTGCCCTCTAGTGAGTGCAGGCGTCTCAGCTACATATCTGTTCTGTCTTTTAAGCCTGTCTGTCAGGGCAGAGTGATGATTCTACATTTGGACTAAGGTAATAAAACCTCCCTGCTCCTCCTGGGCTGCTTGTGGGGGGATTGATATTTCTAATTAAAAAAAAAAAAAAAAAGTCCAAATTTAATATATGGCTGTTTCCCAAAAATACTTCCCACAGTGGTGAGCAGAACCCCGATGGCTTAAGAATCTGAAGTAAATCTTAATCTGAAAATGATTAGATTAAATTATTACATTCTGTCATGGTAATGGTCAGTTAATTCAGATATAGGGGAGATAATTTCAATATATCTAATGCACTTTGTCTCAGTTGTTACAATCACATCGCCTTCCTCAGTCTAACCTTGGAGAGCAGTCTTACAGCCGTGCTTCTCTAACCCATTTTCACTAGAGGCGACCTGCTCAAACAGCCATTCTTTAATCCAATAGCTCTCCATGCGGAAAGACTCATATTTCTGCACAAGTACACATCCGTGTAGCGCTTTGAAGGCAAAGTGTAGCAGCTGACAGATTCTGTGATAAAGCAACCTGTGTTTTTCTTTCTGTTGCTTCAGCGCCATGTTCTCCATCTTTTCTACGGTCAGTTTGGCTCCATCAACTCTGAAGCTCAAGTGGAGGCTGTAAAGAAAGAAACTGCAGAGTTACAGCTCACTTGCCTTGCAGCTAACATTTAGAACAATACCAAAGTTTGTTCACAAAAAGAAACATTTATTTTTAATGTAAACCTGATTCTACCACCTAAACCTGAACCAGTCAACATTAATGTATTAAAAATGAATCAAATGACTGAAAGGATTTGCTGATGCACAAATCTAATATCACCGTGCAAATATTCTCACAATGATAACAAGTGTAATGGTCAGCGTTGTAGATTAGCCACTATAGTAGAAATGTCAAAGTTCATCCTGACAGAGACATGAATGTGTGAACAAATTTCACATTATCATTAATTAACTGTCATGGACTCACAAAATGCAGATCCTGGATGTACTAGAGGAATTATTCATCAGAAAAATCATTAGGATTAATTATTGTGGAACTGGAGTGTCTGTGTACAGTGTGTCTTGTAGCTCTTGAGATATAACTTAAATATGACCATATTTAGGTAAAAAATGTTTAAAGCCAGTTCTGGGTAAAAACCACTCAGGGACTTGGATGGATGGATCTGTCTGTCGTCTGGTGCCTTCCACACTTGTGAACTTGCGTCTCGCCTCACTGCCTTCATGCAGGACATGGCATTACATCAGGGAAATGTAAAAATGTAAACATGGTCACATGGTCTCACACACACACGAGGACTGAGGTCTCATACTTCACATGCCGCTGTTTCCTCTTTGTGAGACATTTAACTAATAACTCAAAAATCCTTTTAGTTCCCAAATAACCGATTTCTGGGCTTTTGTTCCAAAGTCACCACATTAATATACCAGCTTCTAAAGGGAAACCTTAGCTCTGTATTGGTAAGCTAATGTGTGTGTTTGATTGATTGATGAAACATGAAACAACAACTACTGATCCTTCTTTCCCTAACAGACAGAAAGGATACAAATCAGATCTAATATTAAAAGCACAAAAACATACAGTTTAAAGTTATTAGAGTTGTAAACCCAGGATTAAAATAGTTTTCAGCACTGGATGTTTTCCAAACTGTATTTTTAAAACTAGGCAAAGGGCAGAGTGTAGCCAGCCTGGAGACAAACTAATTCCCTTAACACATGGCTAGCATGATTTGTTGGGTTTGGTTTTAACAATGGTTGAAGAAAATATCAGTTTATTAGAACATGTCTTTTAGATTGTCAGAAGAGAGTGATATTACAGATTGGTTCATGACCTGAAAATATGAATTTTAAATTATATTTAGTTTACAGATGCATTTATGAAATTTGACTTAAATATGTATCTTAAATACCAAGATCCACTTAGTTTTTTTTATTTTTTTGGTCTAACTTGATTTATTTTTTATCTGATTTGCAACCAGTTTAAAAAAAATGTTTAAAAATCTCAAAGTTCTGTTTCTGATTTCACACTTAATGGAAAACATATTTAGCTTGCTACATATTCGTGCACATACGCACAGTGAGGACAGAAGAAATATCCATCAGCTTCATTCTAACTGAGTTGTGCTTCACTCGCTTTTCATTTTGCGGGTCCATAGCTGTAAGGTCAGACACTGTCAGCAGCGTTTTCCACTGGCAGCATACGACTTGAAATGAATTCCTCTATGTGAGTGTGTGTCTGTGTGAGTGTGTGTCTGTGTGTGTGTGTGTGTGTGTGTGTGTGTGTCTGTGTGTGTGTGCAGGGAGTTTTAAATAAGCTCTCCTAATTAGTACGATAGCACCTGGTTGTGAATGTATGAGAAGTGGAGTGTAGATGAGTGTGTGCTGTATGTTCACTTGTATATCTGGGGTAAATCTCCAGCACCTTGGTTTTTGTCCCAGTTCTGTCAAGTAAGGTGAGATGTGTGTGTGTGTGTGTGTGTGTGTGTGAGAGAGAGAGAGCCTTCAGTTCATGTTTTTTTTGATAAACAGGCATTTTAATGCAGTCAACCTCTTTTCTGACCTTACACACTCCTCGTGCACTGGGAAAATTGGCTTTTTGTAGAGGCTTAGTATAAATTTTCGTTTACTAAACATTTAGTTTCTATTATTTTGCATGCGCCCCAAGCCAGTGTTTTAATTTTTGCATTACTTCTACATTTGTCTCTTTTCTGTTTAAAATATGGAATAAATGTATTAATGTATGTATTGTTTTTTTTTTTCAAGCTAATCTGACTGATGTCTGAGCATTTTAAAACATATTAATTCTAATCTTTGTAGAATTTAGGTTTATCCTGAAATGTTGATGTCTTGATGTGTGTTCTCTCTGTGGACAGGACATGTTTGCTGGTCTTCACACTCCCAAAGGGCAGTTTGATGGCTTTGGTTGATGATTTAGGTTAAAATTATGTTTAGGTTAAAAAATAAATTTTATATTAGAATTAGGTTGGAGCAAGGAGCTGGGGAACGCAATATGTCTTGGAGTGTCCTCACAAAGATAAGACCAATATGTGGGTGTGTGTGTTTAGGATATGGTTGCTCTCTTTGATGCTTGGTTGGCCAAGTGCTCACTCTATCACACTGCAGACATGGCTGTTCCCCTACTGCATATACCCTAAACCACACCAGTGTCCCAGTGTGCCTGAAAATGGTTCCAATGTGCCTGTCCAAAAAACAGCTTACATATACGTGTTAATGTGTGAGAGAATATTGCTAGGAGTTATTAAGACAGTGTACAGTATATTTGGTATTATTCAGTGGGGTTATAGATGTTATATCCTCTTTTTGTTAATATCATATTACAGTGTCTTATTTCAGATCCAAGAATCCATTCTGGTCAGACCAGAGTGTGTATGAGGTTATACCAGTCTGTCTGCTTCATTATATGAAATAAGAGATCCCCTCATGTGTTAAAGGAAATGCTGTCAGTCTGAGCTTGAGTGGCCTTTTCAGCTTTGTGCCTGTTTTCTACTGACTACGAATTAAAGTCTGTTTTTAAGCAAGGACCTTTCATAAACAATACTCTGGCTTTCTAAAATCAGTCTAATTTAGTAAGCCAAAGACTGAAGAGGAGACCTACAGGAGCAGCAGTCCCTCATATACTGTACACCACAGCTGACAACAGTCCCTGACAGATGCTCCTGTTTGAGTCACATTTGATAAAAACTACAGTGGCCAAAGTGCCACATACAACATATATATATATATATATATGTATATATGTATATATGTGGGCTTTCAACACGTTCCAATACCCTCCCTTATGAACAACCATTATGAATGGTCGCTGCTGTTTTGTTATCACTGTGGGACATGTCTGTGTGTCTTCTATGGAGATTGATCACAGTCATTTGAATGATGTCATTATGCTGATTAGCTGCCTAATTTGCTTTCTCAGTGAAGTCAATGAGAACAGATTAACAGCTGATTCCACTACAGGCTTCTGCCATGTTCTGCTAATTAATAACTACAGTAGACAGCATTAGTGTGTTTATGTGTTGTTGTTGTTGTTGTTGTGTGTGTGTGCTTGTGTGTGCTTGTGCAAGTAACACAAAGTGAAGAAATGAATGTTTGTGCAGCATATCTGAAATAATGCTGGAAATTCAATTAGAGGAAATGAAGGGGATAAAATGAGCCTTTATGAAAGTGCAGAGCTGTTCAGTAATAACAGCTTAGAAATTGTAGTGATGTGGCAGTAACGTTGTTTTCAGGCATTTGCTTTAGTCCTCTATATCTGAACGCAGCCCAGCAAAACCAACAATCATAAAATAACAACAGCGGCTTCCCAGCATCAACACAAACAAAGGTTGACAAATTCTTTGGAATTCATTTTTACAGTTCGTCGTAGTCAAAAATGGTGCTAGACAATGCTAATTTACACGCTGATGTTTGAGTGATATAATTTACTTCTCGTTTCCTTTGCATTCCAAGTAACAATGCATCAGAATGCCATTGGACTAATAATGAGATATTGTGTTTTTTATTTCATGTGTTCTTTGAAAAAAAACAACTCAACCTCTGGGTCTCCAGGCCCAGCTGACACTGCAGTTTGATGTGTGTGTAAAAGTGCGGGTGACTTCATGAGCTCAGCTGAATGAACTGAAACAATATCCGTCTTTCGTGCAATGCACTCTTGCCTATATGATTTCAGTCATGCAGATTAAAGCAATGCCTGACGGGCAGTGGAAGACAGCTGCATGACAGCAGACACACATACGCACACACACGCACACACACACGCACACACATACACGCACACTTTCTATCTGTCTGTGTCACATTGCTGAAAACTGAGCAGGACACAGTTCACAGTAGTATGAAGATGAGCAGCTTATTAGACATGCAGAAAGATCAGTGAAGCACACTGAACTCCTGACCTCAATATCCTGTCTCCATTACAGACATAGAACAGTGCATAGCTACTCCTCAGCTCATGTCTTTTGTTTTGCTCCCCAAATGCTGCTCATGGTTTTCTGAGTAGTCTGGGAGTGAAAAGGAGATAGGCTATTGAACCACAAAAATCAATCCCACCAAGTTGTGAGAATATTTACAGTACACATTTCAATAACAGACCACAGTTCATCTAAACCTGCACCAGTCTAAACATTCTATATTAACAACTGATTACCTGACTGCAAGGAACATATGGTACACATAGCATTGCTCATTGTAATTAGCCTCCAGAAAACAATCCCAACTGTGATTGAGTCCTCACTGGAAGCAATGTCTGCTGTTCATGATGAAAACAATAAGTCAAATAAAAAGGTCACATATGACAGATGCATTCACATTTTTCTCAACAAATAAAAACCAATGAGACAAAACAATGCATAAAAGGACAAATGAACAAATTATTAAATCAGTGGAATGAATAGAGTTTATCCAGTGACCTACAATGGAATCACATAAGGAAGCTTCCTAATGCAAGCACCTGATTAGTAAAACATTTCCCTGTTTCTGGCGAACAGTGGACTAAAACTAAATCAAAATCAGGCCCCAGCATTGACACTGCTAACAGGCAGCATGCAGGGTCGACTCCCAGTCGGGGAAAGGTTTGTCGTCATGCATGTCTATCTCCCTACGCTCCATCTCTCTTTGATAAATAAAGGCCAAAATGCCCCAAAAAATAAATAAATAATAAAAAAAATGGTATGTGTAAGAATATTAAAAGCATTTCACATCTAAATATTCTGAGAAAAAAAAACACAAAGGACCTGACCTCTCTGCCCTTGATGCAAGTTGCAGCCCAGGGGCTAAAATGTTGTTTTCAGCCCACAGAAAATGATAATGACAAATAACTGATTTTGCTATTCTTAGAGCCATACCAGGGTTCATGACATAAGCAGACTTGATAAATTTCTTCTGCATGTAAATTAAGATTAATATTGTGTAAGCACTTGGAAATAAAGCCTGAGTTTGACAGCAAAGTTTATGAGGTGTCCATAGTGAAGGTGTTCATCCTCTGGGGAGCTCAGTAAGTTTAATGGCAACCAGTCCATCAGTTTTCATTATTTTGTACAAATAGAAATGTTGCCCTGATAGGGGCTTCGGTTAGACTTGGAACGAGGCAGAAAAAAAAAATCAGCATTTGATGCTTTGAAGGAAAAATTGAAAACCGTCAAAAATTGTTTTAATTTCCATTGGCAGAACCAAACGTTCTCCAACTGTGAACAGGATTGAATGTCAAAACCCTAACATGGAAGTGGGAGAAAACTGGGGGATTTGAGGGTACTGCTGCACGTCTGGGCTGGATGTTGTAGCATGTCTGATCACAGAGTGGCCGAGTGCATTTGACAGGAGTAATTGGCAGTGTTCAGCTTGTAATCAAAGACGGCTGGATCCATGCAGCAGTCTGTGATTCGCAAGTGTTAATACTCTCAGCCTTACTGAGCAGCCACACAGACACAGAGGCTCTGAAGCACAGCAGCTCTCCAAGTAGTGCTGGAGAAGTTCTCTTTAAGCCCCGTCTTAAGAGCTTTTTTTCATTTATTTTTTTGGACTGAATGATGAAATTGTGCACTATGAGCTCTATGCCATAAGATCCTCTTCTGAATGATCATGAGCTTCCCAATGTTCCCAGCAGGTTATTATGACCATACTTCTGACAGTAATAAACCCATTGCTATACATTGTATGTAATGAATAACTACTTGAAGAAACCATTAATCAAATGTGTGCATTAATATCTAACGTGTCTTCATCATCATCGGGATGTGCTTTTCCTCTGCACATTGTTTCCCTCATATTCACTGTGCTGGTGCATTATGTAAATAAAGCATCTGTTTACTCCACAAAAAAAAACAGGAGCAAATAGTTCACTGGCAGAACAAAGGAAAAAGGAAAAGAAAATGGGATGAAGGAGAACTAAAAACACGAGAAATAATTTGCTAATCCTCTGTGATATTTACTGCGGTAGAAAGTGCAATTGGTTATCTTTTCTCATTATTTCTGAACTATTTCAAAAGGTCATGGAGTCTAAAAAGCAGTTTCTCAAGGTTTTCTGAATCCCCGTAACAAATGGAGGTGGGGGTGAGGACTGTCCTATTCAGGTTTCTGTAATTTCTCCATCTTCCTGTGATACACAACGAGAAATGAATAAATAATTCAACACTAACAAGGAGTAACAGTATATGCAAATATGACAATAATGGCATCCAGAAGTAAAAAAATGACAAACATGGCATTAGCCCTCAGTGTGCAGAAATCAAGTTGTTTAAATATTTATAATAGAACAGATTTACAGAAAGCATTTAGCAGCCATTGTAAAGAAAACCAGGATCTAATTGAGTGAATGCATCATGTAGCGATAAAAACATGCACAATAACAGCCTGCTCTAGGATGAAGAGTGAACGGTAGCTGTGATTTTATCTGTATAATAGGACCAGTGTGGATGCATCCATGGATGTTTGAATGAAGGTCATTTTCATCCACTCTCTGGTTAATCATTTATCTCCGTGTAGTGTACTTAAAATACTGCCCAGATTAAATATTTTCATAAACCTCCCTTAGCTTTTTTGAGTGCTCCTCCAGATCAATCCCTGAAATGCAAAAAGTCTCATCAACAGCCTCTTTTCATGAGTGGGTGCACATTTCTGAGATGTGATCAGCATGATCAACATTCCCAGGATGCTTTAGAAGGCTTTCTGTTCCACTCCATTTGTAGGGAGGTTTACTTGACAAAAAGGAAGAAGAATTTCACAAGATGGACCCATCTACCTGCTGACTGTGTCTGGTAATGAGGGCTGAATACTAAAACCCACGGTAGTCATGTGTCAGCTTGGCAGTATATCAACTTCGTACTGGTCATATTCACAGTCAGTTGTTGTCGTGCTCCGCTTTTAAACTTCCTTCACGGAAAGTACAAGAAAATACAAACATATTTTGTGTTGTGAGGATCAATCATTTTTAGTTCAAAATGACATAATTTCCATCACTTGGTGGACAATGGAAAAAAGCAGAAATCCCAGTGGAACTCCAACCTGGACACCATGATGACTAAAAAGCTTCCTCAATGATCAGCAGTGTCTAGAAAAAAAAAAATTCCAATGCTCGTTCATTTCAAGTCGGCGTTAAACTGAACAACAATAGACGGGACATTGTTATAGGATATTAATGTATGAAAAGTAGTTAGCAGATACAAACTGGTAAGTCTAACGTCACCACACATCAATGTTATTGCCACTGCAGGCAAACCGAGTCCTCGGTCTGAGCTGTCAAATGTGTCCGGGCCTTAGCTCCGAGCTGTGTTCACATTTAAAGCGTTACACAGAGGAACAGAGATCCAAACTGCAGTCACCTCGGGGACTAACTACAGGAAGCAGCAGCTGAGCTTGTATTTGTTAACATGTTTCTACTATTGCTTGTTATTTGTCCTGGGCTTTAAGGTGATTAAAGAAATCTCAGAAGGCTCAAAGGTAATTTGCTTCATTCTCCACTCATGCCATTCAGACCAGGAGTACTACAGAGAAATGAGCTGGATGAATGAAGTTTTACTGTGTCCCATGAAACTGCTGCTTCTTTTTAAAGAAAAGGCTTTGAAGCAACTATTGAAATGAGCTGATAAATCACATTTGTCATCTTTGCTATTCTCCAGCACATTCCAATCCCTAAAATACAGAGTAAGTAGGACCTGGTGTCCTTATTACTGCACTGGGACCCTATATATTTCTTAATGTCTCCTCTGTCACACCTAAAGGCACAGTGATGGTGTCTCCAATGCTGACCATCTTTTTTATGCACAAGTCCAATGACGTTTACATTACTCAGTGCAGTTTGACCATTAGAGCAGCAACACAGGGGCCTGTTAATTGGCCCTCTGCTACATCTGCATGCTGTAAACTGATAGCACCATTAAAAACTCAGAGGCCACATTACTCAGCAGAAAAAGAGAAGCAGCAGAGAGACTTAAAGGGATCTCTCATTTTTGCACAGGGATTTCATCTTTTGCCCTACACTGTGCACGTACCTCTGTACAAGTACAGACACATCGCTGTTCCTCAGAGGGCTATAGAATGAGGCAGACATGAAATAAGGAAATCACGGCATGTAGAAACTGAAATAATGACAATATTAAGTCAATTAACATGTGGGTCTTAGTTTATGTGGTTTTGGTCATTATTTATTCTGCGTAGCATAACAAAATCACTGGGGTTGTGTGGGGTTAAATAGAAGAAAATTTAATATAAATGGTATAAATATCCTTTAGGAAACAGCTGGAGATAAATTGAACAACTGAATAAAATGGTTAAAAAAAAGGCAAAAAACAAAGTGGTATAAACTCAGATTTTTGTTTTTTATAGTCTTTGTGCTATGATCAAGTTTCTTGCCCTACTGTGTTGTGCAAATGCATTGATAACTTGATAACTTGGTGTGAACTATTTTGTTTTTAAGTACAGAATATATATGAACCTTGAACACACCGCTGCCTCCACAACCTTAACAAATGTGTGTTTCCACGGATCTTGTCTAGATAGATCTTCATGTTTGCACTGATTGTATTCACACAGTGACTTTCTAAAGGCAAGTTTTCACGTTTATTCAGAGCTCAACTTCTGTGTCCTTGCCATCAGTATTTGTTCTGGGAGGTTTATGCTTTCAGGTCTCGCTCTGGGGCTTAAAATACCCAGAGCCTTTGATTGTGTTCTAAAGATTTTGCCTGCCCTTGGAAGCAGTGGATACTATCACAAGATCACTTAACAATGCAAAGCAAACTAATAAAACACCGCAACCTAATACTCAACTAACGATTATCTGATAAAGGATACTTTATTGTGTCTACCTTTTGGTTTTTAAAGGTGCTCTAATCATTTTCAAATCATTGTGTGTACTATGGAAAGGGTTGTTTATTGTGACAAAGTCAGCCTCTTTACTCTATTGTCACATTTCCTCTTTTGATTCAGAGTCACAGTTTTTAACAATCAACTCGCTCTATGACTTCTGGATCTATGTTCATCTATAGATATTGTCTAGGTAACATTTATAAAGACCTCACTGCACAGATGGATGAGAATTTTCTGTGGGTCCGTGCCCAGGAGCAACATTTTTCATACTAAACACAGTTTATTGATCAGTTGTTAATATAAAACATTGAAAAGTGCAGCTTTAAACATTTGCCATAGACTCTAGCCAAGATGAGAAATTTATCCATTGCTTAATCAGCAATTTAAACCACTTTTAAACTATGATGGTAAATCTTAATAATCTTCTCATGATTTCAAATTGTGCTGAGCCTAAATCCAATTGTTGATTTGTCATTTGGAAAATGAAGAGAAGCCTCGCCTCTGCAAACAAATGCATCATTCTGTCTTTGCACAATATTGATTCAAGTCAAACCTTCATGTCCTGTGAAATGGAAGGGATTACTGAAAGGTGGTGCCACACGATTAAGTGGTGGACTGACAGAAAGGTCTTGATTAAACAGTTGGCCCTTCAGTCCTGAGCTACAGAACATGTCAGGACTGTTGAATAATCTCATGTGAGTATGCTGTTCTACAAATTGCTGGCGATCAAAAGGAAAACATAATGGTAACGTGCCAGGAAATGAGGAGCCAACAAATGTGAGGAAGAAGAAGAGAGCCATCCGGCAAATATTGATGAAAATTATTCCAAAATGCTCTGAAAACCTGCTGTTTCATGGGGAAAGAAAATGCAGGTTTGTTAGACTTCAAGCATACATACAACATAAACAGACCTACATATTTATGACCAGTTTGTTTATTGTTTGTTTGAAGTATTAACAGTAGGGGCAGAAAAACACCTCTGGAGCTTATTTCTTAAATGACAGACTGACATATCTGAAGCGAAACCCCCCGTGACTTCACCTGCCACTCACTCTTGTGCTCTCAGCAAGCACTAACCTGGTCTGTTTACACACTCACTGATGCATCATGGCTGGTTATTATGGTTATTATTATCATGGCCTTTAAACAATGGAGAATGATCCATAGCGTTAATAAACAGAGGCGAGTCCATGAATTACCTCCAAAGAAAATGGTCATCACCTTGTGTGTGTGTGTGTGAGTGTGTGTGTGTGTGTGTGTGTGTGTGTGTGTGTGTGTAAGGGTGTGTGTGTGTGTGTGTGTAAGCATGCTTGTCTATTTGTCATTGTTGCTGCTGTGTCTGCAGGCTACATGGTTGCTGGAGATTCAGGCTCTATTGTTTGTGGCAGCATGAGAATCCAACACAAGGTCAAATCAAGTGCTCACAACACTGGATTCTAACATTAAGATCAGGGTTTGTTGTAGGAAACTGAATCAGAGATTAAGCCAAATCTCTGTAATATAGTAACATTGGAGTACATTCGATTTTATAAGAGAGAATCACATTATTGAATATGATCATAAATATAATGCATAAGTAGCTCTGGATACCTGAAATTCTGAACTGATTCTAAGGCTGAACACCTCAGACTGTATTCCCCTTCCTGCTGCTGCTTATTCATTTGAGGATCTGCTGCCTGGCACCGACTTTCTAGTTCAACATATTCATCCCTTTTGCTTCTTGCTAACGTCTAACTCAGCTCTATAATAGTAGATGTCAGAGTGTCCCTGAACTGGAATTCACACAGTCTCTGCTCGCATCTGCAGTGATTAATGTAACTGCTGCAAAACAAGACACACACACACACACACACACACGCACGACTCAATGTTCCCTGTGATGGTCTGTGATGTATGTCAGTCAATTCCAAACTGAAATGAAATCAAATAAGGAGACTGAGCTCAAGCTGTGTGAATAAAGGAAATCAGCCAAAAAGAACATACACATATGGAACATGATGGAGTAAGTGTTTGAGTAAGGATTTGTACTAAATGTAAAAAATTTCTTTGGTGTGGACCTTTAAAAACAGAACCAATGGCTCCCAGCTGGATGGGATAAAACCTATATTAGTCACAAATAATAAAATTAAACCAATATAATAAAGAACCTTGCTGCTCCCTGCAAGGTGCAAAGGGGGCAATATTATACTAATATTAATGTTATTAATCTTGCTTTCAAGGCTTGTCTGTGTACTATTGATTTTACTTGATATACGTACATTATATATATGGCTGGTATCTGGACGACCACAAAGAGAGACCCACGCAGAGCTGACTACCAGTGCTGAAACACTGTGTGAGTCTGAAGGAAAATAAAACACACACTATTGATTTTTAGCTTACAATTACATATCGATGATCCTCTCGGATCCTGGGCGACACAGCTGAGGATCACAGCACAGCCCGCTGTGCTGCAGCTTCTTCCGTACGTGGCCACAGACAATGTTAAGATCAGTCAGATCAACATCTCACAAAATCAGAGCTCATTTTCTCACTAACAACAAGAAGACAGAACTCACTAAACATAACTGATTGATTGCAGTGATCCGCTTATAACTAGGGCTGTGCACAGATGCTACACTTATCATACCATCCAGTGTGTCACAATGATTACAGGAGTGCAGTCCTACCAGACTACAATTTTTTTGTTTGATGTTTTAGTTAAATAATTCAGTGAACAAAAGAAGAGTGAGCTCACTTGAGTACTAATGCTCAGTTTGGGAAGCGATGGGGCCAATTCAGGTCAATTTAGAGAGGGTGTAATTACAGTTTACCCTGGGCTACGGCCCTGTTTAGATCACTGTAGCACAAGCTCATTAGGAGCTGATTAACACTGTAGGGCACTAACAAAGCTGTTGACAGAAGAACAAGAGAAGACAATTGGAAACATACAGTTCGTTAAAAACACTGAGCCTCTACAGTAGATGAGAAAAACTAATTCTACAATCCACTGAAGACAGAACAACCCCAAAAGATGTTAATTTGTAAATATTATTTTCGACCCAGGACTTATTTTCCCATAGTCTTTGTCATTATGTCATTATATTTTAATGTGTTAAAAAATTCAGCAGCTCTTTATGCACCTGCAGATGTTAGGGTACACTGTAAGCCACTACAAATGCACACAGGGCCAATAAAGATAAAAGAGGATTTTGAGCATCTCTCAACACAGAAATACTAACACCTCAAACCTACAGCAGAGCATCAGAACATCAACAGGATTATTGCACCATTGAATTGGTTTTATCTAGAGTCGGTGGTTTTGGGGAGACATCAGTCTGGCTGACTAAAAAGTCAAATCTGAAACTCATACATAATATTAAGTACAAATTTGCAGTGTTTGCAGGAATGTGTTAAAATGCCACAAATTGAACACATCAATAAATTAAATATGTTCACATAAAAGCAGTTGGCTGTAGTGTAATGCTTGCATGGTGGAAAAAAAAGTTGCGATAAAGGCTCATGGAAATACCTCCCCTCCACCAGAAGGACCAAAAAAATAAAAGCTAAAAACAGAAGAGGGCCAAGTGTGTGTATAGTCACAACAGCCCTGGCCCCAGTGTAGGCAGGGGGCATTTTAACTTATTAAAAAACAAGAGAAAACTGTGCAACAGTGCACAACAAAAAAGCAATGATACAAACGGATGTAGCAGAGTTACCAGTGCTTAGTTATTTATGCAGTCCTGCCAAATCTCCTACAAGGACTTGATGCAAACAAACTAATCCACATTTCATCTACCAAATGCTCTCATATTGTGGTTTATTTTTAAAAGACCTTACACTGCTCCTTTTTTCGCTTTCCTAATGATGGTTTCCACTGTTTATTTCCGACTGAATAGAATTTTAACTTCTTGTCCCTTTGACATTTGCTATGAGTCCCCGTTATATCGAGGGTTAACAAGAGATGTCAGAGCACAAACAGAGAGCCACTTGTTTTCCATTGTCAGCTTAATGGATTGCAATCTGTCCCTTGAGTTTGTTTGGAGTGAAGCCTGGAGCCTCTGAGCCTGAACAAGACAAATCACCGAGAGGAAACAGAGAAATTAAAAGTCATCTCAGCGGCAGGATGGCGCAATCAATACCACCGCCAGAGACACAGCGGATGTCGTATCATTTGATGTTAAACTGGGATTGGGATTTATTTTAAAACCCAGCAAATGCTTTATTATGTTACACAAAACTCACCTGTTTCCCCTGTAGGCAACGTTATGTAATTATGCACATACTGCCCAAGTAAAAGGACGTGTTATTATTTATGGTGCTTGTAGTTGTAAAATAAGAGCATTGTTATGTAACATTACTGCCAACTTGCCAGTTTGAGTGACCCATAATGCGAAACAGCCAGAAAACAGAATCCCATGAGGCTTTTAAAGACGGAGCGTGCTGCGGGTTGCCAGCTGAGACAGCACTTTAAACTAGAACAGGCAGAACTGCAGAGACACCTGGGGAGCATCTGCAGACTGAAGTCCTCGTGCACTTGGTTTCACTGGTGCTTTGACTCTGACTGATCTCAGCTCTCTGACTCACACGTGTCTTTCACATGATTTCTATACTTGTCTGAAGCTGGTTCATGTTTTGCCTGGAGTGCGTCTCAGTCTGCAGGGTGTTTTGACACAGACTTGTCTGCGTCTTGCGGTCTCATTTTCACTGAGATTCTGACTCATATATATCTCTGCCTCATCAGTCTTCAGAGTGTTAGGGTTCAGACTTCTCATGATATTTTTGTGACTTATATTAGTTTTATATTTCCTTTTTTTTTTTTTTCAAATCCAACCCATCTCAGTTTTGATTCTAATTTGTCTCATTCTTGCTCTAACTTCAACATGTCTTCAGTTCATGTTTGTTTATTTATTAATTTTAATTAATCTCAGCCATTTATCTCCACATTACAGTCTTCTGGTGTCTCTTTATTAGTAAGGTGCAGTGATATTTAATGTTAATAAATATAAAAAAAGGGACAAGGGTCTAGTAATAATTCAGGAAACTGAGAATACTTTTTGTGGAGGTTTTTTCCCCAGTTATAATTCAAGGACTGTCAGTCTGACTTTGTGGTTCTTGCAGTTCTGGAGGGAGAAGAGGAAGACGCTGCGTAAGCAGACGGGACAGAGTGGATGATGACCATGGGGAGAAAGTACCCTCTCTGTACCCTCTATCATGTTTCTCTCCCTGAAACTTTCCCTGACTTTCAGCGAGCACAGAGTCTCTCACTGGGTGTCTGTCTCTCAGATATCAGTCAGACCGTCTGCAGGGACGTCCTGGGGTAAGGACTCATTTCGTTTCGTACCAAACTTAATGAAGAGCTTGGCTGGATCAAGCTGTGACTGTATTATTCATACTGATCCCTACCACCACAAGGTTAAAACTTGACTTTATCATTTTACGTCTTTTTGTCACAGTGTTTGTGCATTTCTTATCTCCTACTTGCAACTCAGAAAGGAGTTAGCAGATAATGAAATTTAAAATGAAAAAAAAAAAACCAAATATATCACCACTAGCCTATATTAACAACAATGTATATTAAATTGCTGTAGGTATAATCCCTGAGTGGCTCTATATTGTGTAACTGACTGCAAAAGATTTTTATAAGATCCACATTATTTATTTGTCCATGTTGCCCGACCTTTCTTCCGCTGAATCACAAACTTGACCAGATGAAGTTCAGGGAGTCACAGATGTTCATCAAACACTGGTCAATGCAAACCTGACACAGTGAACCCTCCCAGGCTTCTTTTTTATGCCTCTTTATCTCTCTGAAGGGAAAATGAGCCCAGTGTGCCCCTGCTGCTGCTGCTGCTATCAGCCACTGACAGCCAAACCTGCAGTTCAATCACATGATTTTTCTTCAGGAGACACTTATCTGTGATCTTTTGTTTGGGTCACTCATCTAGTCATTCATCGTCAGTCCTCCTACATTAAGAAAATATAAGATTAATAAGCATATCAGAGTCTATCAGCTGCACAGACACATGCAGAAACAGCAAACACTCCGCATCACTCAGCATCTCAGTCTGAGTCCACATGGAGTCCGTTCTCGTCCTGCACAGTTGTCGTTCTCCCTTTGCATCAAACCATCCTGAGGGCCACAGCACATACTCCAGTTACACCTGCAGCCGAGAGTTCCACACGCCATTTTTATTCAAATGAAAACTCTCAAGTTCAAAGGCATCAGCAGAGACAGCTTAAAATCCACTGAATACTGAAAGTGGAAAAATGGGGCCATCCCAGTTAAGTCAACCTGACCAGAGATTGTTGGTGGCAGTGAGAATAAATTCCTTCTATCTCACAGAAGCAAGTGACTCTGACATCGCCCAAAAATCTTTAGCAAAGAAGTCACTGGGTTTGGTTTAAAAACCTCCACCAGTTTAAAATATCAGTATAGTAACACAATACAAATTAGCAATTCCCATGACATTTACTGTGAATACTCACAGGTGGTTCACACAGGATGAACCCTGCTTGTTTTTTAAGCCAAACACATCCATAGATTGCATAGTCCTGAATGTTAGAGGCCATGAAATATATTGAAGAAGTTCATGCTATTGACTCAGTGACCTTCCCTTTATTGCCACCACTAAGGCCAATCCTTCCATTATAAAATTAGATGCTGGTGTCCTCTGGTCAAAACAGAGTTAAGGTCAGAGTTAGGTTTCTTTAGTTGTTAAAAAGGTTTCAGCAGTAGAAACAGTTATGGTTTTTCAGTGTTGAACACAGGGACAAAACAGGGACAACATGTTAATAAACCTGAGTGTTTGAATATCTTGTTCCTGTCTGTGCCTCTGCACCTAATTACACTCCAACTGGGTTTTATTTTCAGCACTGGTCATTAACATAGTTGCATCAAATGATGTGTACATGTTCACATGTAGACACAGTCAGCCATGTGAAAATGGATTCACTGTGAAAATTAATTACATAGATTTCCAAGTCTAACATGGACCCAGATTGATGCAGCACCGTTAGATTTTAGACAATACTGGAATTATATGATTCTCCAGTATGAAATACACACATTATGCAAGGTAGATAGTTTGTTTGCAGCATCCAGTTTATTTGCTCTATGTGCCACAGCCACTTGCTTTATGGTGGGAACAGACTCATTTCTATTTCTTTATTCCATAAAGGCTTCAAGCTAAAACAAATTTGGATAAATTTACTTTAAAGCTCTAATCTGCCATTGGTGGAGACACATCAGTACAGTCTTTACAGAGAGGTGGTCTACTCAAGCATAACATGATGTTTGGGTTAAAGTATGATGTTCTCTTCAAATTACAAATCAACAAACTTCCATGTTCATCTTCAGAAAAAAGAAGTTTGAATTTAAGTTTTAGGAAAATAAACCAACAAGCAACAGACCTTTAATTTGCTGGCTATTATCGCCACTTTATTGAGCTCTATCTCTATCTCCACAGATCTCTATCTTCATAGATCTCTATCTCCACACATTGGTCTGGTGTTTTCTCACCAAGCCATATGTGCTTATAAGATTAGCACAATAACACAGCGTCATGGAAGCTATTGTATAGCTCTGAAATGTTCTGTTTTAAGTAGGCCCTTACCAATGCACAGCGGCCGAGCCATGAATAATTAATTCAAAACAAAATCTCAGAATTTAAAAGAAAATTACAAATTCTGTGCCTAACCACATGCTTTGCTTGTTTTCATCCTGATGTGGGCCAATTTCTGCAACTACAAAAAAGTCAAGCAGAGTCTGGAATTTCAGATCGTATCAACCTTAACTCCACCTTATCTACCTAATAGCTTGTTTTTGGCCTTCAGAGATACCAGCAGCAGCAAAAGCTTGTGACTGTGATATTTGGCTTCAGGAGGAATTTCCTCCTCTGTACCCTGCCTGTCAGCTGGAGTAGTTACGGGTCCACAGGTCACAGGACAGAGCGACTTCAAGAAAAACAGCAGATGTCAAGAAAATGAAACTCGACAATCCATGCAAAGCCAGAAAGTCACTTTCCTATTTGGGTGTGTGAAATAAGATCCTCTCCACCATCACCTGTTGATGAACTGAGCCATAATTGTAATTGCTGCTGAGCCTGGAACATTAAGAAGTAATCACAAATTTATTTACTTGTCTCACCACTTCCCTTCAATTTAAATCAAATAAGATGAGCAGGAAATTAGTTTGACTAGTGGGTGGATTGTTTGTTCCAAATGTGTTTGTGTTTGCATGATAGAAAATTAGCACAAATAACTTGATGCTTGGGGCAAAGTTGTTATATTTTGCTGGAATAAATTGTAAATAACTGCATTTATGTAACACTTTTTATCCACTGTGCTCGACAGTTTCCCTCTCATTCGCCCATTCAAACACACACACACTTTCACACACCAGCTTCCATGAGAACATGCAGAGCTACTGAGAGTAAACCCGACCTCAGGACGAGCTGAGCGTCCTGGGATCAGTGGATGAGCTGCTCTGCTTCTGCAGCCAAACATGATCAGAATTATTTTTGTACTTAATTATGGGGATACTGCATACAGTATATGACATAAGAGGTCAGCTTACTTTTACTTCACACTTTTACTTACTTTTTTTTTTATAACTGTCTTAAAAACACATTGTATTAGAACTGCATCTTCCCTCAGTTTTTAAATTTTGTTTTTGGTGCAGTTACATTTTAATCTCATTTGTTTCTTTTCAACCCTAATTGTTTTTATTCTACTTTGATCTGGTGCACAGCAGAACAGTATATAAATAAATGAGTAACAAATTCCTCCCCACTGTTGTATATTATATAACATGTGCTTTTAATTCCTACAAAGGGAATGAGTTTCAAAAACTTGACATCCCTTTGATTTTTAAATGTTAAAATCAGGCTTTGTAATTACATTCTTTAAAGTCTATGTTTGTTTGGACTTATAATGCATGTTTATTCTCATAAACAAGTCTCCACAGACACCTCCAGGGTTGTAAACACCCTGAGTAATGTTGGTCCCCCCCCCCCCGTACATGTCCTCCTGTCCCTGCTGTGTGTGCTGACAGAGCCAGTGCTGGTGGAAACAGGACACTCTCTGATCACAGGACCTGGAATCTAACTCAGGGCTGTGTGAAGGTAAACATGGTGAGCAGTGGGGGGGGGGGCCACAGTGCATTGGCTGACACTGAAAGTGAAAAGAGGCGACGTAGTGTCAGGTGTGCTGTAGCTCTGTGTGGTATCACCTAGTAGTCAACTTCAGCCAACCTGAATACAGTGATCATTTCATTGGTCGTCACATATGGAGAATTAAGAACTGCCACATTGCAACACACTCACAACTCAACCCTAAACCCACTTGAAGCATGTCTGTTTCAGTGGGCTGATCACTGATAAATACAAATATATGTCTTTACTCCTCTTTTCTTTTCTTCATATAAAGCATGCTGTATATGCTGGGTATAAGATGTGCTACATGAAGAAAGCTTGTTAGTGATCCGAACCAAAATTAGTAATCTGGGTTCCAGACATATGTATCTCTAGCATGCACAAGCCTCCCCCACTTTTTGTATGGAGTGCATAGCTCTAAGTTCAGCCTACATCACAGTAACCACTGGCTGATGTGATTTCATTTAGCTGTTCTCAAAGGACAGAGTGACATTTTCTAGCACTGACGTACTGACCTTTTCTTGGTTCGATGGGGGGTGAGGGAGAGGGAGTAACAGCAGGGTCAGCTCACCTACAACGACTGAAGGAGAGAGAGGGTATTCCCACCACCACCACCACCACCGCCACCGCCTCCAGGCAAAAGATTCATCAGGTGAAGCTGAACACGGCTCATGAGGCTGATGATGATCGCGTTGCTGTGCGGCTGCTGTATGTGAAATCAGCTCTTTCCTCACATCATAACTTCATTCCGCCTCCCAACTAAAGCTGCTTTAATTTAATATAAACTGGTTGATAGCCAATGTGTGTCAGCCATCAGGGGAAGTGCTCCAGCGTGCAGTTTTTAGGAATGAGCGCATTAGAAATGAGTCTCCTCAGTTTAGGCTGTTGCGCTTATGACTTCTGCTATAACTTTGTAATGGACTTTAATTGTGTACAGCTTTAAAGAGTGCTGTGGTGCTGTGATAGTGAATAGCTACAGAGGAGTAAAGTTTTTAGATAATATACTGATGCACTTAAATAACTTTTTGGAGGGCGCCGCAGGAACGTCTGTCGCGGACTTCTGTCACAGACAAACTTCCTAATTAGGCGTTCCTCCTAGTCACCTGGGGAGAGCCAGATTTCTCCGAGTAGCAAATATCTGCCTCATTTCATTTGGGACCTTATCAGGGCACTGTTCAGGCAGGGAGAGGAGGGGGCTGTCTGCTCTCTAATAAAACTCCACTGCCCCGCCAAGGCCTCGGCAATTAAGGCTGTCGCACACAGCGTGGACTGAACCCACCGTGAATTCAATCTCGTGAATTTGCAATGATGTTTGGATCATTGCACACACCGTGGGTCACATATCACAAGCTGGCAATTAAGGAGCGGAGAGAGAAAGAGCACTGCAAAAAGATAACAGGCTTGGCAAAGGATTTTTGTTTTGCTTCCAGATTTATTAAGCTCATTACAGTATATTTTTAGCCAAATCATCCCACTGCTCTGGCAGATCCTTTTTCTAGCTTCAGTTTTTAGAACACTTTGTTTAAAGGCATTTGCTCGACAAAACAATTGTTGATGTGTGATTTAAGTCCTTGTTTCCCATTTGATGTCTTTCAAAAGATCATACTGACAGAATAAAATAAAAGGAGTTGCAGCATTTTCTAAATTACACTGACTAAATAATTTGATGGATGATGTGTAGGATGATGCAGGATGTAAAATCAAATAACCAACTGTAAAGACACAGGACAGCAGAATAAATCAGAAAGCAGAAAGTGGTGCTGTAACACAGCACACCCTTGGATTTTGATGAAAATTGGAGGAAACGATGCTCCTCGCCATTTGGTGAACCCCACCAGAGTATTATGCTCAGAATGAGGTCAACAGAGTCCCGTGACATGTCTCCTCTTAGCATGCTGAAATATGTTGTGATGCTTTTTGCCTGCTGTGTCTCTGCTCCGTCACTGACTCGCTGCCCCTCAGGCTTCACTGTTTTCATTTCATTCTCTTCCACAGGAGAAACAACAGAGCTTCCCACTGCGATGACAGTAGTCTGATGGGAGTTGGAGATGTTCTGTTCTCAGTGTTATTGTGCAGCTTTTATTTATCATCACCAGTAACGGCAGGAGGCTGGACCCATAGGAGAGGCATTAGTACTCCAGATAACATAAAAATCCCATCAATCATATACTGGATTGCCACTGATACGGGTCCATAGCTGCTGACAGTCACACAATCTCACAACACATCCTAATTGAATTAGGTAAGTGTGCGTCGCTTAACTTGTCATTTATCTACAGCCCCGTGTGACCAAAAGCTGACTGTGGCTTCTGTTAGCAAAGTTTGGCTATATTCATATGAATAATAGTCATATGAAATGTTGGGTTCCTCTACACTTTGCACTCATTTGCCTTGAAACTAGAAAAACTTTTTCACCTCTGTTTTGGTCTGTGCCTTGATTGCGTCAGTGTAGTTGCATATGTTAGAATGAGTGAATACTCATGTCTTCCAAAAACAGAAGAAAAGGGAATAATACAACAGATACACAAATGAACTAATAAGAAACAAAGACAGCACAAGAGGCACGTTTCACTGCACAGGACCGCTGTGGGTTTTGTGGTCCTGTGGAAGGACAAAGCTGTTTCTCTCAGTGTACATCTCAACTGGAAGAATATCTTCCCCCCTTAATTAGAATCTTGCAGTTGAGAGAGAAACAAAGTTTAAAAGAAAGTGCCTGACTTTTCTGCACGTTGGGCAGTTTAACATTTCCTCTGCTGTCTTATGCATGAAAGGGAGAGAAAATGACCCCCGGCTTCTGCTTTTTGGCAGCAACACTTAGAGAACTTCTGCAGGATCCCAGTTAGCTCTCTAAAACCCTCTGCAGGGAGCGGGGGGGGGGGGACTGATGCAGTCAGGTTTTTATGGGGCTTTCCTCAGTGTTACGTGCTTTTTATCCCAATGACACTACAAATGAATCTCAGATGAACCTCAGGACGAACTCTGTCTCGATCCTTCAGTAACACACAGATTGTGCCTTTGCAAATATCCCTGTAGCCATCCCTTCAGTGACAAACTGACAGGGAACACACAGCTTTCAAACCATGTGGCAGCTCCCTCCCACAAGGCCTTTCACTGTTAGAAGAAGGTGCCATTTGTTTCCCATCCATCACAATATTGCCCAACCCTTCATCTTCATCTGCCTCTTACAGAATTTATTTCTCATTTAAAGATTTTTAAAATCTTGAAAAGCTTGTCATGGAGGCTGAGCAGCCTGTCCGGGAGTCTGTTGTAGGAAGCTCCGTGGAGCGCACCACCTGTCGAGGATTTTGTTGATGTGTCAACAGAGCTGCCATCAGCAGTCAGACCCCTGAATTTTGTGGAAGTTCACAGTGTCTTCCTATCTCACAGCCAGCAAACACAACTTCCACCTTTATTTACCATTCTCCCTGGAGACGTTAGAAAGCAGAATCTGTGTGAACAGAATCTGCTGCCAAGAGAAATGCATTATACAGAGCCAAATCAAACTAAATTCAGTCGCAAAAATAAAAAAAAAAACTCAGCAGAAGGTGTAGGAGAGGCGTAGATTAATGGTTTTTCTCATCATGACACAAGATTCAGTACAACTTTACTCGAAGAAAAATTAACTGGTCATTAAGACTGCACCTGACGACAACACATAAACATTGGGAAAAATCAGAGGTATAAAACAAAGAAACGAAAATGTGCCACAAATCTCTGCTGAGCAGAGTCGATTTTTATTAGTTCTAGTTCCCAGAAATGTGTTGCTTCTTCCTTTTACCACAATAACTCCTTGTATTAAATGAATATTCACTTTTGAACAGTGGTAGCTAATGAGACGGTGTGTTTGACGTTGAGCACCACATATCTCTAAAAACAGGTTGCACATGACTTCAAACAGATGTGGTGATATTGTCAGCTAACAGGGGGAGGCAGTTCAGCTTAAACACACTGGAGACCAGATTACAGAAAGTGGTACCAGCAGTACTACCTTAATTACATTAAGGCTGTTCAACTCATGCTTAGGTTTTTGTGCTTAATGTTACACCTCTGGAACAGCTACTATATACTTATTTTTTAAGGATATGACATTTTTTCACTCTAGACATGTGTGTGACTGTAGATTCCTGGAAGTCAATGTTTCCTCACATCTACTGCACTGCAGCTTCCCAGGACCTTAAGCTACATTTTCCTAAATCAAATCAAACCAGCAATATTGTCCTAAATGTGGGATATGAGCTCTGATTCCCAGCCAACAAAAGAAGCTGAACTGTGGGTCCTCCACTGGAGACAAAAGGAGTCAGCTCTCACCCTACCTGTATGACCGTCTAAATTCCAGGCAGTCAGGCCTGGGAGACTCATCTGGGGACCACACCAGGCTAATCATTGTATTTTAGTGTGACAACTTGGTTTAAGGTTGGGGTGAGGTTAAGGTTTCGAGCAGGAAACTAGTGCTTATGCTAAGGGTAAGGGTTTAGGCTCCATTTCCAGATAAATGTAAGTCAATGCAAAGTCCCCACAAGTGATAAAAACAAGTGTGTGTGACTCAGGAGCTGTCCACTTAACTGTGGTTCTGAAACCCTGACTAGCAGTTCGGCTCTGTGCTCTCTATATAGACACTATACACACCGCAAGAAAGAACATCTTCACATTTCCTGACATTCTTTAACAGTTAACATTACTTTACACATCATTACGCTTTGTCTCACTTTGAATTTCTGGTGCAGTTACATAAAACCCCAAAGGGTTTGTAGCTCATGAAATAATGATAACAGAAACCTTGTGGAGACGTTTGTTTGCAAACATGCCAGTTGTAGTTTCAGTGGTGATGTAGCGTGAACTGCTTCACCACATCTCCTGAAAAATAGGCAACATTATGTGCCAAACAAGACTATTGTCTAAATATTTACAGAGGTTGTTTGTTGTTGTTGTTGTTGTTGTTGTTTATGTGGTCTGAGAAGCTAATTGCAAACTGGATTCATACAAACTCATCCCTAAAAAACAAACTTTTTCTTTCACATGTGTAATTAAAGGTGGATTCTAATTAGTAAAGACAAAAATGCGCCAAAGCATTTTCTCCTGCTCTGCGAAAATCTTGTTTCAGCCAATACTTGGAGCCGGTGTGGATGCACTGTAGGACTCTGCTCTGACAGTGTCACCCGGTGACACGAAGGATAGGACACATTCCCATTGATTTATTGAGGGACTGCTCAATGCTACAGTGTCTGTCTTTATGAAGCCCTTTATCAGATTCCACAGACGTATTCATGAATATTTAAAGTTTAACATAAGATCTGCCAGAGAGATATTTTCTGCCTCCTTTTTGTTTGCTAGCAGCATGTACAGCAGATGAAGATTTGTATGAAATATAATGCAAAGTTTGTTTATGATTCTGAATTTTTTTTTTTTTTCCTCTGGATGTATCGAAGCATTCTGGGACATGTAGAAAATCAATTAGAGGAGGGAGCCTAATGGAAGGAAAAGCTAATTATCTAATAAACTAATACATTAAACATTACAGAGACGATATCTAACAATATCATCACAACGCATATTAGAACATATTAGCAAAATATCCATATCAGTACTGGTCAAGTGTATTTTTCTATATAAATCTCTAAAACATGATGGTATTGACCTCCAGAGGAATAATTGACCTGCATATATAGTTTGACCATTGGTTTGAAATGAACAGCTTGGATTGGAAACTACAGGCAGCAATGCAAGTTTGTTTATGTTGTTTTAGTTTACATGCATCTGTGTCCCATCATTCTAGCTGTGCTGTTCAACAAAAAACTATTTGAAATTACTGATTTTAATAGATTCTTAATTTCTACTCTGAAGATTTTTTTACTACTCAAAACTTTTTCATGTGTATTCATTTGTTAAGCACTGCGGGTTAACTGATCACGTGGATTGTGATCAGAAATCTGTGTTTTCGGATGAGTTTCACAAAAAAAGATTGGTGGGAACAGAATTTCTTCAATAAACCCCAAAAGCCCAAATCAGACTGAGCATGTTTTGATCTATTCAAGATTTTTGAGGTTAAACTCTGATGGATCAACTTGAAATGAAAAGTGAAAAATTTAGAGAACAATCGACTGCAGCTGCTTTACTATTTTCTCTGCAGACTGTCTACATGTAAAAACAAGAAACATGTGAAAGAGCAGATTAACTGGAGTCCCACAGCAGGAATTCGTTCTCAGCTTTGTGGGTTTTTTTTTCCAGGGTGGTTGCTTTTCACAGCTGCTGTTACAGCTGTGATCACTGCAGAAAATGACAACTCCAATTCTGGATCTGTGTTTGTGCATTTCACAATCTCGGTCCTAAAGTTAGCTTCACTTTGCCACGTAAGTGTGATAAATCCATGACATGACGACACATGCTGCCATTTCCCGACCTCACCTCTAATGGCAGCATATTTTTAATACTGAGATTATTCCGTATATCCCACCCCCTCTCATATAAAAGTCATCCATTTATTTCTGCATTAATGCATTTATTTCTTCATTTGCTCACTTATCCTTTAATCAAAGCATTTCAACTCAGCTCAGTCTCTACATTTCTCCCTCACTTTATCTTCTAACGTCTCAGCTGAGATGAGTTTTAATCTAATCTAATGTCAAAGCTCTGCCATATAATATCAAATAACGTTCCATGGTCCAGCTAAACATCACCACTCAGTCTCCTCTGCCATTTATCTTCATTCACAAGTCAAGCAGCTGTATCCAAAACTCCATCAGAGCTTAATTTGACACTCTGGAGCCAGGGTTCTGCAGGATGAGCTCTGATTTATGCTCCATTTTTTAAGCAATCGCTCTTTAAGCAGTGGAGCACTTGCTTTGTACACACATTTGGGTGTCATCACACCAGCGAAAATGAATTGAATATGTTGTGATCAACACCATGGCAGTTCTTTATTACAGACCCAGAACAGGGGAGCACAGAAAACCTTGTGTTTTCAACTTCTTTCAGGGTCCGATGCAGTTTGATGTACAGTGCAACACTGAGCCCAAACGCAGATAATCATGGTGAAAACTGTAATCCATTTAGCCATAATTGTAACTGCAGCTGTGAATGGTTAGTCCCATTCACATGAACCAGTGGTTGAGATGCCGATAAGGGGAAGAAATAAAGCAGTGACATTCAGAACAAGCTAATGTTCCAGTCAGTGTTTGAAAGCACAGATAATCCAGACCTATAAAACTATTTTGAGGCAAAGCACTTAGAGAAGGTCACCACACTGAGGACCAAATGTCAACGAAATCCACTGAGGACTTCATTCAGAACACTGCTGTCTTAGGTAGGGATTATACTGATACCACTGAAGTGGATTACTGTTTTATCTACACCACGATCTGACCTTTAAAAAAGAAAAAAAAAACTTTTAACTTCAAGTATTGCAAATTGAGCAGAAAATGAGTTGTGATTACAGCTTTCTCTGATAATGAATCACTGTTGGCAGTGTAATAGACAATAATTAGATTACAGCAGTGAACTGAAATATCGAACAGTTGTAAGTCAATATCATCATACAGCTATTTGTAAATCTGAAACTTCCATTTCTACCAAAGGAAAAGCATCATGATGTGCAACTTGTAGTTGCAACTTGCCTGGACGTCAGCAGCACAAACCCAGGAGCTGCAAAGTGAGGCAGATCTGAAACCCTAAAAAAAAATAAATGTGTGCCCACCATAAACATACAGACAGAGGAGACAAGTGAAATGTCAGACAGAACTGGGAAAGATACTGATTTCTGGGACTGATCCACTGGTGAGTGCATCCGTTTCCATCTAGTTTCCAGAGAACATCAGTACAGTTGGTACACTTTGAACAAAACAACACAAACTATTACAGTCAAATCTGTGTGAATGACTTGAGGCAAAAATGGTTTTAGCTCCACTGTTCTCAGTGGGTGAAAGAAAGTGTGATGGAAAATGTAGAGCTTCTGTTACAGGCAGGTACATCCAATAAATCCAATGCACGTGTAACACAATGAACCTTGTTATCTTTATGTGACTACAAAGCTAACAATGGAGGAAACCGCACCCAAGGCAGAAGCACGTCTTCCAAATGCTAACATTAATCTGCTAATATGCTTATAATGCATATAGTATTGAGCAGTTGTAATATTTACCGTGGTCAGTAACATAGCATGTCAGCAAACGAGGAACGAAACTACGACTGGGTATAAACCAAAACATGACCAGATGATGGTGCTAGACGAAAATACCTATATCAGATATTATGGCAGTCCATGCAGTGACTGCAGATATTTCCATTAAAACCAAATGTCAGCCTCATTGTGGTGCCGTGGAAAAAGCCAAAGGATGTGTGCAGAAATTCTAGGGAACATGAATATCTGCACAAAATTCTATGGCATTCCTTCCTGCAGTAAGTGAGTTATTTCAGTCCGGACCATCTGAAGTGGTGAAGTGACCTAAATTGCCGTCCCTAGAGCCCCACCACTATACGGTGGCTGAAACACAGTAAATATAATGCACTATGCAGCGAAAGAGGGGACACAGCCAAGGTGTGTGTGCATGTGTGTGTGTGTGTGTGTGTGCAAAGCTACATGCTAGTCAGGTAACTTTCACATCCTATCAGATGTGCTGGTCCTACATGATCCTGTTTCTAAGGCTTATTCTGAAACATCATATTTTAGGATGCAGAAGGTAAACAGTTACAAGAGGTGGGAAATCAAAATAAAACATCAGGTCAAAGAGAATTTTATATCAGCCCCTACAGCCTCTAACTGTGAGTTTAGTTAAAATGCTGCAGATGTAGTGTTTTGAGGCAGAGGGGTTACAGGGACTTGCATGTTATGACTGCATCACATCCTGCATTTTATGTTTAATATTTATAGTTTATTGTATTGCTTGATGGAAATGTTCACACTGGAACTTCTTGTTCGATTTGTCTGTCTTTTTACATTCCTGATTTTATAGAAGTAGCTGTGAATTTTTTTCTACTTGAAAAACATGTTTTAAATTCTACTACTGAAATCTGACTCTCTGGCCTTTGTGTTCAGTTCATTTAAGAGGGGAAAACACACACCATTCATTGCAACCAGTCAAAAAAAAAAAAAAACCTTCACACACCCAGACTGACAGGCAGACTGAAATCCTCCTTCTCAACCTTGTGCTGTCATAAAAAATGTACGACAAAGATCCTGATATCATGATAGAGGATGACAGATGAGGTGACTGATTAAACCGATTTCATGAATCTTTCTTAAAGCTAAAAGTCAAGATTTCATTACCACCCATTTTGGCAATTTTCTCCCTAAATAATAATTAAAAAAAAAAGATTAATGACTGTTATGAAGGTGCAAGCAAGAATTTAGATCTTGGGTGAAAGACACTCTGAAATGACAATATGAGCATGAACATGAATGGAAATGAATGAATGAATGAATGAAAAAGAACATGCAACCAGCAACAACAAAAAAAAAAGCTGCTTCAGAATCAGCTCAGGGTAAAAATCATCCACTAGACCTCAAATTTAAGGCTGTTCAGATCAATAATTATTATGCATCATGTCACAGGTGAGCACACTGAGAATCCAACTTTTAATGAATTGCACAATCTCAGCCAACCAATAAAACCACAGCCACAACCTTTCCACTTCAGCCACTTAAAAATAAAAATGAGGTTTGACAGTTTGATAACGAATCAACAACCAGCAGCAAATGAAGGCAGTAGTAGTAAAAGGAGTACGTACTGAATCTCTGAGGCTCCAGCTCCATGCCGCTTGCCGCTGAGTCGCTAAAGCAACTGACAGCAAAGAGATGGAGAGCAGCAAGTAATACGCAGCCAAGCTCTCTCTACCACTCCCCTCCCTCTCTCCCTCCCTCTCTCCTGTCTGTCGCTCTCTGTTTATGTGGATGTCTCTCTGTCGAATGGTTCTAACCTCCCTCTACCTCTGCCCTTTGTCTCTCTCTATCTGTGTCTCTCTCCAGCAGCCTTGGTTGCCATGAACACCAGCTGTGTGTGACTCCATGTGTTAAAAGTAAAGATATTATGATTGGATTTGATTACCCTCGTTTTTTTCCTGCATGAGAGACATTTACATTTATTTCTGACTTTTCTGAAGTTTGGCGCCACGAGATTTTCTAAGTTGGAGTCTCCATGTCTTGAAGTGATTCAGAAGCTCTGACCTGTGACTGCAGTGACTTTAAGGACACCGAGATTATTTTCAAACGAGATTTTCTTGGTAAAAAAAAAAAAAAAAAAAGAGTGTGGATAATTTTTCTCAAACCTCACAAATTTCCAATGAGAAAGACACACTTTTAGTCATTTGAATCAGGCTGTTGTATGTCTTCATGTGAGTTTGGGGTGGGGGAAGTGGCGGTGAGTCATATCATCATAAAATCTCCCCATCGTTCACTGATTGGTGGAGCATTTAGCTGCCAGGCTGAATCAGTCCTCAGTGGACATTTTTCATGAGGAGTTAAATCTCATTTTTAAATCTCTGAGCTCACAGGCTTTTTGGAACCAACAATGTCCTACTGCAGACACATCACATGAAGGAAGCGAGCTGCTCCCAAACTGCTTTTCTACAGTGGCCAGAGTCAGATGGAAGAATATGATAATGTTGAAAAATGATAATGCTGCATTCACTTCCCACAGGACAATGCGACAAGTATTATGCAGTTAATGAAACAGCACAAACTCATTTGCAGCTACAGAACCATCTATAATATAATGCCAGACAATGACACAGCGCTAAGGCTGTGCCTCTGCCTCTCAACCTGTTCTTATGTATGTATGATGAATGTCGGGCTCAGATGGAGCGAAAAGAGAAAAAAGGTAAAATACAATAGAGAATGAAAATTCCATTATTTTCAGTGTATTATTTATTTATTATTAGGCCCCTTCCTTTGCATAATGTTTACAATATAACACTTTCCCTGCTCTCAACCATACAACCTACTTCTGCATATGTTGCTGTGTTGCTTTGCTTTATACCATTTTCTTTCATTCCTTTATGTAACAGTTTCCTATTATGCTGCTGTAATGACCCAGTTTCTTGAAGAGAATAAACTTCAGTCAACATGAATTAAGGACCATCTTATTCATATTTTAGTTGGGAGCCACTAAATGTGAGCAAAGCTAATTCAGGGTTATCTCCTGTAAAATGGTACTTTAACTAAGTCCTCTTTATTCATAGGAAAGCTTTGATGCTGCAAATCTGTTATAAAAGAATCTGAAAGGTTTATATTTTTAATTTTTCATTCCAAGTGGTGTTGCTTTGAACAGCGCAAAATAATGAAAAACAAAAAGAAATGGCTGCAAAAAAAAAAGCAAGCGAGATAATATAGTTTATGCTCCTAGTTGTTAACTTACAGCAATTTATCTTACTGCAAGATGAAAGTGCACACAGACATGTACACATACACACATTCCTGCACTACACGTACGGTGGTCGGGTATGAAATGAGACTGTTTCCATGGCAGGATGTCACACACCCCTGACAACAGAGCTCACTCTCCCCAGACGCTTCAATTATACTGTTTTCCTGAGTAATTCATTTCCCAGCACTTTTCTTTTCCAACAAACACCTGCAGTCACCCAGAGGGAGCAGCTTAAATCCAGAACGCCGACTAAACCTGACACAACTCCCATTTGTGGTCCCCAGGCAAGTGTTCTGCAGTAACACACTGAGAGCAGGTAGCAGATGAATGAACTGCGAATTCTACCTAATTCACCAAAAACAAAAGTTACGATTGGTTTACAGTTTCATTGCTGTCACACGGAGTGGAAACCTCAAATTAAAATTTTGGTCAGTGTGTGCTCTTACTGTGATTTATATTCATAGGTTTGACAGTACAAACGGAAGATGAGCACTTTTATGATGCAAACAGATGGTAATGCTGATGTCACAGGTGTCAGCTCATCCTCAGCAATGTCACTAGACTCTTTAGACCACATCCAGTGAGTCTGACAGGAAGGTCTGAGTAAGTAGCTGTACTTACTGGGCTGAGAAGTTTTCAGACTGCGGAATGACAGGTGGACATGTAGAGGACCGTGCAGTGATAGAAGTAAAACAAGCAGCTCAGGCTGTACTTAGACACAGCAGAGGTGTTTATCATGTTGATCACATGAGCACGTTAGTAAAGAGGTGAAGCAAAACAAACCAACACTGAATCATCAGATTCACTGGTTGAACCTGGAGGTTTTTGCAATGGGAGTTTTGCTGGAGCTCTCTGCATCAGGACCCCTCTAGGCTGTTGTAGTGGTCTACCACCGTTGTTCTGTTCACACATGCCTCACCAGTAGAGACAATGAAGTAACATAAGGCAGCCGACGGTCAGTAAAAAAATTCTCTCTAAGCTCAATAAGGTCTGGACTTCAGTGTCAGACCATTGGTCTGAGGTTTTTCCTATATTTTTGTAATGCTGCTGTTTACATGACTAATGACATTTACATCGGATCAATGTGAATGCTTTTCTTATCATTTGTGCTTTTGTTGATGAGATCAAGTAATTCGTGTTGTGCTGGCTTTGTTCAAGCTGCCCGCCTCTGAATTAGTTGTGATGCAGTTCAGCGGTCCAGGCAGGACATAAATTAGTTCTTATTTGGCTCCAGCTCGTATTGAGCAGTCAGATATAACCTCAGTGGCGAGGGTGGAGAACAGCATTAGGCCATTGATTTATCCGATTTATTCTCATAAGGCTGCAAACAAATTTTTAGCTCCACTCATCGGATGCCATCAGGTTTCACTCTGATTTCCTTCATTTTCACTTTTCTTCAGGTTCAATCACAATTCTTTTCAGATTGACTCTGTTTGAGCAATCCAATTAGTTTTCATGTTTGCTTCACCTATTTTGCTCCTGTAGCTCAGGCTGAGAATTCATTTTGATCCTAAAAGACGTTTCTCCCGCAGCTTTCTAAGACCTTTCAGGTCTGGATACCTGCCTCCACTGGCATCCTTTTCTGTGCTACTTTTCTGATTGCTGTGTCCCATCATCTTAGCTTTTAATTATTCATTTCAACATGTCTGAAAATGAAAACACAATATGCATGATTTACTAAACTCACAGACTCAATTCTTCCACCTGCATTTACATTTTAACCCTCTGTGTCCCTGTTTCCGTCACTCTTGAGATCCTTCCTCAGTCCTCAGAGCAGAAATCAGTCTGTAGTGTATGCAGAACGTATGTGTATGTAGAGGGACTTCACTATGTTGGTGCATCCATTTAGGAGTCATTATTGGGAAGCTGCCACTGCCAGCCACAGTTGTTTTCCAGAAGCACAGATTCAGATTGAAGGCTGTGAATAAATTCGTAAATTTGGGTGGTGTGTCAAGCCAAAACCGGGTATGTTTATTTAATGGAAGCAATGAGATGAGATTTCCACATGATATTTCTGCTCACACTGAGCTCATCTGCATGAAGGGATGAAAATATCCACCATGATACAGCTTGACATTGCAAGAAAGAGAGAGCTCGAAAGTGAATGATTTTGTTGTTTTATTTTCAGTGACCGCAGGCCGTGGACAGACAAGTTCAATGTATCTCATAAACCATATCATTAAAATAATTAGCTGAGGACACAGTACTGCAGTTTTTTCCCCCCCATCAAATTCTACTCTACAAGGCCGACATTAGAGAGAGACCCAGGACATCACTGTTGATCTGGACATGCAAAACTGATAACACATACAGGGTGTGATGATTTAGCGACCACGCTACAACAACACACATACATAAAGCATGAACTTATCTGGAAAAGCAGATGTAGCCTGACGTGTTACACACAAAGGCTGGTATGCAATGTGTATGTCAGTGTTATCGGGCTTTAGCGTCATTCCCCTTTAAGCTGTGAATCCTGAGAGAAACATTTGGCTTTTTAGCTGCTTAATGCTCCACTTCACAGACTGGTTACTGAATTCGTCTGGCTGTCATATGTTTCTGAGCAGGTAGTGCAGGATCTTTTGCAATTAAATCCACTTCCTGCTGCTGGAAACAAGGTTGATTAGACCAGAGTTTACAGCCTGAAAAACCAAAACAGATAAAAGATGATAAAAAAAAAAATACTGCACAGTGATGAGGGAACTGTGGAGATGGTGATGATTCCCTTAGTGAAAAACCTTAACACAACTTAGACTTTGACTCTGTATCTGATAAAACATGAATCTAATCAGTTCCAATGATTTCAGTGGCTACAGTTTGTTCCTGGTTGCAGCAGTGAAGGATTAGGAATTTATGGCATCTCATGTATTTACAGATGTCTACACTAACAATAATAGTTAATAATGCACAACCACGTTCATTTATGAGCTAGAAAGTTCTTTGACTGACGAGATTGCAAAATAAATAAATGATATATTTCAAATGTGAATTTACTACTGGGGAAATGATCAGAATCAACAGATCAATGTTTCTCTTTAGGAGGACAAACAGGTTAGAATAAATGTTTTCATCAACCTTTGTCCTCATCTGTCACCTGCTGTTTCCAGACAATTTGCCAAACACTTCTGATTGAGGCAGTGGTTGATGTTAACAGCACTGACCTATGCTCGAAATGAAGGTGACGACACTGCGGTGGTAAAATCAGACTCTCAGTCTCTAGGCTCCATTACTAAAGCACACCTCTTTTATCATAGCACTGCAAGCAGATGTAATGCATTCTATTTGCTTGTGCATGTGTGTATATATTAACACACTCACACACACAGCAGGTTAGGAACGTACCCCAGGCTCACGAGCCCATTCAACAACTGTGGGCTCATTAAGGCAGTGGTGCAGCTGAGGACAAATCTTTTTTTTCCTCTCTGCTCTAGTTGCAGATGCTGCACATCCCCTGCAGCTCTACAGAGAGAACACTGCAGACTTCTTCCTCCATCTCCCCTGCTTCTCTGTTACTCTCGTGTTCCTATTATACATTTCATGTCTGACCTCGCTTTCCTCCCTTTCCCATCTGTCGTGGCTTTATGCTTGCTTCCTTTCTCTTGGATTTGTCACTCTCATTGTTTCTCTGTTCCGTTGGATTCATTTTATTTCTGAGTAACAACCAGAGACCTGTAACTCCTCTACTAAGCCGCCTGAAGGACCAGTTTACCACAGGGATTTTAAACCACTCATGTTTGAACAGCTGTTTATTTTCTGAGGCTTTTTTCACACGTTTACTGAGAACATCATAAAGAAAACTAAAGAAAATAGCAAATATTCAGCTGACTGTGCCAAAAAAGGTTCAACCAGGTCCAGGATCATAAATTGAACAGGCCACAATATTTGTCCGTTACATGTTAAAAATCAATTGTAGAGGAAGAAGCTGATCTCTGTTATACTACGGTACAAATTCTACTTGTTTCCTCCTGCTTTACTAACACATTTAGATTGACCTGAAATTGAATTTTTGTGGTTTTCATGTACAATTTTAACACAGCTTGGGTTTCAGAAGTGGTTGAGAAAATGAGTTATCACTGAGTGCAGCAGAGTCACTATAGAGAAATCTGCCTGGTCCTCCATCACTTCAGGCTAAGGTTGTCTGATGCAGATAAAGCTGCCAACACTGATTGTTCTGTCATTAGGATCAATGTTTACCTCATTCATGTATTTATGCAGCGCCAGTGCAGGCTGCTAGGGGACTTATGATGCGCCCACAAGGCCAGCGCTTTCTAGATTTATGCCCTGTGGTGTTTTGCAACCAGGCTACGTTTTGTGCGTACTTGTATTACCCATTTTGTGGGGACATAAACCTATTTGTACAATCACATTGTGGAGATTTGCCTTCTTTCTGAGGACAAAAAGCAAGTGCCCAGAACATAAATCGTTGTGTTGTAGGGGGAAGTCTTGGTTTAAGGGTAAGGGTTACTGCAGGCAAGAAGTGATTATGGTGATTAGGATAAGTCTGCAGGAAATTAACACAAGTCAATGTTATGTCTTCAGATGTAGTAGAAGAATCTCTCTCTCTCTCTTTCTCTCTCTCTCTCACACCCTGTGTGTGTGTGTGTGTGTGTGTGTGCGTGTGTGTGTGTGTGTGTGTGTGTGCGTGTGTGTGTGTGTGTGTGTGTGTGTGTGTGTGTATTTTCAGACAATCCTTTTTCCATTTCTCATCAGCGGTGACATTAATGCTAGGTGAGTTACATTAGCGCTCAATTTAAGACTTTAATGAGGTCACTTAAGTGAGTTGAGGTTTTCGCATGAAAAGGGTTTCATATTTTTAATAACATGACAATCACAGCTTGGGGGCGGGGGTGAGGGTGCCGGCAGCAATGGTTGGATGGAGAGTGGAGACGAGGCAACGGACACTGTTTGCACCGGGGCATCACAAATGGAGGATTGGGTATAAAGATAAAGACAGTCCAGTGCTGGTCATACTGGTCTGGTTCTCTGCACACAGCACCTTAAACGCTGAACTACATTACCACACGGAGATAATAATCACATGTGAGTGACGGCAAAAAGGAGGTGTTCACAATTTTTTAAACACAAAGGAATTCTGAGATTCCAAATCACAAAGACTGATTGTAATTATTATTTTTTTCTGAAGTTGACCCAGGTCTTTTATTAAACCCAAAATATCAGTATCACTGTCATCAACTATTATATACTATTTTATTTGACTAAACAGCTTAAGTACTGTGAGTCTTTAAAAGCTGCAGTTATCTGTGTCCTACCTGCCTCAAAGATCTGCTTGGTCTTAATTGTTTTCCACCACGAGATAAACACGTTCCTGCACTGAATAAAATGCTGTTTCTGTTAATGTACTAGGCAGTTTTTAAAAAGGTACTGTGTTTCTATAAATGTGTGTGTCATGCAAAAGACATATGTTTATTGTCAGCAATATTATTACTATGGGTTGGGTCTATGATTTTTACAAATTAAAAACATAATTGTTGAAATTATCTTATGCAACCATGATTAATTACAGTGATTAATATGCTAGAGCAGCAGTAGATAAATGCTGCAGTGTGAATGGTGTTCTGTCTGCTAAATGGTGCGAATGGTGTTCTGTCTCTGGGCTGCTAACAAAAGCAGTGTTTCACCTGCATGTTTCACCACACATTTACACGTTCTGCAAAACACAAAGTTCCACATTCCTTCCTAATTTCCCTCTGTGTTGCCCTGTACTGGCATATACTTCACCAACCACCTGGGCCATATTATGCACACCAGGATATTTTGCGGTTATAGCGAGTTATATTATTCATTAGCCTAGCATGTGGCAGTTGGTAAATGGCAGCAATTGTGTCCAAGCAAGCCAAATGTGCCATTGGTGCTAATTGCTTTGGATAGATAATAAGAGTCAATGTAAGAAGAGCCACTGTTTGGAGATTAGGGGATGTTAACTGCATGTACACACACACAAACAGACACACACACACACACATTTGTTGAAATATAAAGAAGCCATGCAAGCGGACAACAGCTCCATTACAAACATTTATGCAGAGAGAGAACACATCACATTAATGAAAGGGAACAGACACAACTCTTTATGTAATGGAAAAAGCGAGAGCTATGAATGTTATGATACTACACAGACACCAGGATATGAATTTTTAAGGAGCAATAAGTCCATTTACCTTAGACTTTATTAGATGACTGATTGTGTTCTATACTAATTTAATTCATCCAATCATTCATTCACTCTGCAGGCCTTTTAGGCTTGTAAGCTATGGCTGGATTAATGGACACAAAATGAGATGCTGGGCCTCCATTAACCCCCCATTACTCTCTCTTTTCTATGTTAGATTGGTACCAGTTTTGCTGGGTAGTAAAACAAGACAAATAAAACTGAAGACATTAAGTTAACCAGATTTGGATGCAGGAATAGTCTACAAGACAGGGTCTAAAGTTTAGGTAATAAACTTACTGGTGCATACTCCTAAACACACAATAAAGAGCCCAGCCACTGTGTTTGGGGGGGTGCATCTCCACACAGAGTTAGAAACAGATCGACAACTTTAAAGCTTTAAAGAAGCTTTGGGGCAGTTTGCAATCCAACATTTCCCCCATCAGAACAGGAAGAATATTCAGATCCAAGGACAAGCACTGTTTGAAGCACAATGACCATTTATAAGTGGACTTGTAGCTTTGCAAAGATGCAGGTTATTGCCTGTGTGGATCTATGCAGAGAGAGGTTTTATTGGCTCCAACCAACCAACAACCTGATTGGATGACTCAACTTCCTGTTGGGATGCAGGTTCAAAATACATTAAAATACCTTTATGTTGTGAAAATGCAAATGAAACAGCTGCTCGACCATCTCAAAAGAACATTTACTTATACAGCATGTCCAGCCTATAGTGTTCTGAACAGTTCAACTAACAGGGATGACAGGAGGACACACTTGCCCCAGGCTGAGAATCAGGGGCCCATCTCCCAGCATGTACTGGCAAGAGGCAGTATACAATCACAGGGCTACAAAAGTACCACCTACTAGTGGTTTAGAATTTTTATTGTCTCCTTCAACCCTTGCTTCAGTCCACATCTGCACATTTTGACATAATTCTTTTTACCAGATCTACGATTGCTAGAATAGGAAATAAGCCCATTAACCCTGAATCTCTTCATTGTCACTAAACAGAGAATGCCTTAATGAGTGCCCTGTCTTTTTTGTAGAAAATTACACTGCATGGTTCTGAATAAAGCAGAATATACGGCTGAGTAAAAGGAGGAAGCTGCACTGCCCCCTCTCCTTGTGTGTACTGTAGACAATAAACATACCTCCCCTACTGATTTATTAAAATGTAGTAACTGAATCTTAATAAAAAAGTATGTGGTCTTTATGTTCATATGTAATTTAAACATAAATAAAGATGGCCATATTTTAAAAATCTGAAAAATGTGGGAGAGGAAGCATCATTCAGAACAGAATCTTGCCCAGTTTTCATATTCACCACTCCTCAAATTTTACCACACCTGCCTCATTTGGGTTTGTTATCATTACTAACACAACAGACCTGTTGTGATCACAAAAAGAGAAGAAGCAAGAAGCAAGAAGATAAATCTACTGATGGGTAGCAGGCTAAAAACTACTACTGTGACTATTCGGCCAAGGTTTCATAAATAAAGACCTCAAAATAAATAGATAATCTATGCATCATTTAATGATTTGTTTACGTGAGGCAGCTATGGAAACTTTTTTTTTTTTTTTTTTTTCAACCCTGACCAGGCTGCAGGTTGTACATGACCACAGTAGCCAACACAAAAAGTTGAAATCACTCACTGCTGTGAAGTCTGATTGATGTGAAGGTGGAGTAATGAGAGCTGTAAGAGAGTATCAGAATATAAATGAAGTCAAAGCGAATTCATAAAAGTGTGGGACATGCCCTCCCAGTGAAAATTACAGCTTTGCAAATGACGAACGACGCAACAACAGGGGTTGGTCCTTAGCACTTCACCAATAAACAGGCAGGGCTGACACATCAGCACTATACTGGTGTAGGACTGAATGTTGGCCGATAAGTACAATACAAAACAGAAAGTCCAAACTGGTTTAAGGTCATTTTAAAAAAGTGTCACCGTGACATAGTTTCCATACATTTTATTGCTAAAACCTTTTACCCTGCATGTTCTTTTTATTCTAACCTTGATGATAAAGGTCTATTGCATGATAACAACCTACTGAGGAGACTAGAAGAGGAAGCGGGACCCCACTAAACCACATCTGTGATAACAACTGACGATGGCAGCTGAACAGTGAGCTGATCTCGTGTTGACATGCACTGCCCTTTTTCACACCATACTTAGAGCTGCATGTTCTTCCCAATCAATTTATCAGCCCAGCTAACACCATCCCAGCAGCACTGTGGAGTGTGAAGGTGTTTTATGACAAATGTGTGCAGTCTGATCTGATCTGACAGAAAACACACACACACACACTGAACCTTCCTCCAAACAGCTGCAGGAAAAGATGCTGTGGCTCCTCACACTTTTTTCCAAAGTCTTTGAAGTGACCAGACCCAGCGAGCAGCAGAGCTTCACAGTGTTTCTTAGTTTCAGGCCATCAGCTTTCTCTCCACTCATTAGTTTTTTACAGTCTTCAGAATATTTTTTTGACTGACAAAAATTCAGACTGGACCTAAAACTACAGCCCTGCTACTGCAGAATGCAGAGCAGCACATGGTGCAATGATTCATCTCTGTTCTTATTTTCAACAAGGAGTGCAACCAGAACCAAAAACAAACTACATATCATGTATCACGTCTTCTGTTTGGCCGCAACATGACTTTAAAAAGACAATACACTGTTTAATTAGAAATTCCAGTCCCTCATCATTCGATCATGTTTACTATCTACATCCAGTAATGCGATCATAAATTAAAAACAGCGTTTTCTCCGCTCCAGATGATGATCCTGGAAAGAACACCACTATGAGCACAGTCGCCATTTGGCATATCTGTGACAAATACTGCAATGAGCTGGGTACCCTGAACCTCTGTCTCTGATTTCAACTTAAAAACCGGTGGTAAACTGTTCCACACATACTGGGGATGAAACTGCTGAAGAGCCTCTATCCTCTACTAAATCTCTGTCTATATGATAATCCCAAAATAAATCACAAATAAATATGTCTTTCAGTTCTTGGCTGCATTTCTATTTGGAGCCAATTTTGGAAACAGTTGTAGTTTTGCAATAGTGTCTCCACTAACATCAGAAAAATCAATATCATGTATTATCTTTTGTACCAAGAATGCAGGGGGAGAGTAGAAACACAAAAACTTTTCTAATCATATCAACGTCAAAAGTCACCATCATTAATACATTTGATGACATTAATATTTGGTTTCTTAGTTTATAAGAAAATTTGGTGCATGTCAAAGGGCAATCCAAATTTATTTCACACCTCTTTCCCCTTTGATGAACAACACCACTCTAAACTGTCAGTATTACTCAAACACAGACACGCAGCAATCTGACTGAAGACCCTTTTGAGCACCCTGGGACTTAGCAGATGGTTTCTAATTGCGGCTGCAGGCAGCGCCAGTCTGCAGCTGAGACTAAAACAGAGGGCGTGGGCTTTAAGGTAAACACAGCAACTGTTTTCCAGCCCACTTCAAACACCTGCATCCGTCATTCTCTCACACACACACACACACACACACCCTCACACACACACACACACACACACACACACACACGGACGCACACTTGTTTACACTGCTGGTGTAAAGTTATTTCCTCAGTCTAAAAGCATATCCTAGCAGATCCTCTTTGACTAAGCTAACACAACCTGTTAGATGATCTAAGCACAATATAACAGTAGTTAACCCCTTGAGGCATATTTCAGGTTATGTAAATAAAATTTGACTTGACCTCACTGTCTCTACAAAGGAGGAGTGAGCTCAAAGCCACAAGATGCACAATCACTGCAGCTAGAATAGTGTAGGAGCATTACACAGCATGTGCAGACAAATCTGTCTGTTTGTGTCAGATGTGTGTAAGGTTCAGAACCGAAAATGCGGCGTGAGATCCTCTGTATAGACATGCTTCAAATTTACACGCACACACAATATTTCTTCACATTTTGGCGGAATTCAGCTTCTGGCCTGAGGTCTAAGGCTTCAAGATGGATCATGCAAAAGCATCAGCCTGAAAAAAAAAAAGGTTAGATGTTGGTGATAAAAGCTGAGACTGTGATGAATCACAGAGAACTGTGTGCGTCTGCAGAACTGCTGACCCTGGCAGCTCAGTGGAAATGGACAACCAGCTAAACACACCACACTTTCATGCATAGTATAGTCGACCCTCTGGGGAGGTTCAGTATGCACAGGAACTGTCACTCATCTGTGGCTGGGGTGTCAAATTACCTGGCACACACACACAATAGCGATATATTTGAGGGCACTCACTAACATTACACATTGCCAGTCCCCTTAATCATCACAACTAAATGTCAAACCCTAACCCCTAACCTTAAACCTGATTCTAACCTAAAGCCGAGTCTCGATGCTCAAACAGCCTTTTGAGGACTGGCTAAATTATCTTCACAGTGATGGTTTCCACTAAAATTGGTCCACAAACATTGAAGGACACATTCAGATGCATATTTTTCAAGGCAATTTTGTGTGCAAAAAAATGAGAAAGGTACGAGCACATATTACTAATTTATTCATTTAAAACCAACACTGGCCCTGACACCTGCCTGGCCCTGCAGAAACTCAACCACACGGCCAGTGTGGTCAGTCTAAACATCGGGATTCCAGCAGGAATCCATCAGTTGCTAGTTTACAGGCGTGCATCAGGCCTCATCATCACCTATTTGAGTTACAGTATTTGTGTTTAACACTGCAAGAAAACAAAACACTCATCAGCTCTCCACACAGCATCCCTGCCAGAACCTCAGTTCTGACAAATGTAAACCTCCACACTGCAGGTGTTTTTAAAATTCATGGAGTCAAACAAATCTCCCCCTGCAGCAAGACCCCTTATTTTCCTGCCAGTGTTTGTTGCCATCACCAAGTGAGACATGCCTAGAGCAATAAATCCAGGCTGGAGCAGAAAATGACTGGTCGACAGAATATATTAGAAAACAGCCAGAGTACATCCAGTTGTAATTCTATCTCAGAATATTCTCTGCAGCTTTGTACATTCTCTCCCTTATCACCAGATCCTATTATGAGTCAGTGTGTGCTTCGCATCAGCATGGGTTTATCACCATCAGCTACTGATGACCTATTAGTTGTTGTGAAAGAGAAACAAGATGACAGGTGTTTCAGATGTAAAGGGCTTTGACTTATAGTTTTACATTAAGTGAGGTCTCATGCCCTGCTACTGACCCTCAGAGGCCACTCTGTTCATTACACCCCACGGCACCAGTGTTGAAATGCAGCAACCAAGACGACACAGGAAATGAAACAATTATTAAATATATGCTAAATACATTACAACAATTAAAGCAGCAGCAAGTGATGCATTTAATGTTCTTTTTCTATTATCGTTTATTTTTAGTTTGGGTTTTCATTCATTTTTAGTCTATTATTAAGCACTGTGAAGGGAAAAAAAATTCTGAAAATGTATTACAACAACATTTATTTCCGTTTTCTAATTTTCTTCATTCCTTTCGGAGCACTGTTCTGTCTGTGCTGATGTGGTGGGGGTGTGATGTGGGTGGGCAGTAAGCTGGTCTGCAGCCTCTTGTCTGTGCTGTGCTGGTGCACCGGGACTTTGCACCAAACTCTGCCGCTGAATGACATCTGTGTCCTTTTCAGCCATGCAGACAAATAGAGCCAGGCCACTCCAGCAGCGCAAGGAAATCAGTCTGTTTAGAAACCTAGCAGCTTCTGCCACCCCTTTGACCTTTGCAATCATTTCATTATTTATGCTGCCTCAATTTTGTGGAATGGAAAAATACATTTTCTTGATTGATTTTACTTTGAAAATATTCACAGAAAGTGAGCTTTTTGGGGAAAAGTTTCCCATCCATCATAATTTAAAATGCAGATAGAGAGTTTTACTCATTACTGTAAGTGTTTCCAGTATCAAAAGAAAAGCACATCTACTGCACCAGAAACAGGATCAGTGAAGTCCATGTACCTGTACGTGTCTATGCAAAATAAGAGGTGCTGGAAACTTGATAACATAATGACTACTCACAGGGCTTATTGCTCACCTACTGTGGCTGGTGACTTAACAATAGCCAGCTGGAAAAATGGCAGCCTGTCATTCAGTGACAATAGTTCTGCCAAGTAGCTGGCTTGCTAACTGTTGACTTCAGTGGTTTATGTGCTTCCTTTATTTTTTAAGAATCCTGTGTCCTCCATTGTCTCAAACGCCAGCACAGTCATGGCTTTTGCCCACTGATCAATGCCAAATTTCCAGAATTGCCCCATAGAGTTGCACAGATTAACTCCACCCGCCACATGTGGCTTCGCTGAATCCTTCCACAATAATACAGCACTGATTTAATGCCGTTTTGAGACAGGCCTAAAAAGACTTGCTGTAATAGCTTCTGGAAGAGAAATGCAAATGGAGATTTTGGTAAATTAATGTTCAATGGTTTTCCCTGGAAATGAAGATTTGGGTAAGACAAACTGTTCTGACTGGTACTGCTGGATTATGAGGGAGACTGGTCTGGCTCACCGTTGCTCATGATGCTTTGTCAGTCACTCAGAAGTTGAAATGATTAGCAATCAGACAAATTCTGTGCCAACACATTTGGTTTAAAACGAAATCACTGATGACGTTTCTTTCTGTTGTTTATGTGAAAGGAAAACATCTTACTTCAGTGTGACTTCAGCTGATATTGCCACAGTAAAGCCCCTGTTAGTGGTGAGATAATGGCACATGCGACAAACATAGTGACAGTACAGTACATTACAAGTAAAGATTATGTACTGTATGTGGCTTGGAGAGATGGATGCATCCATCCATCCATTATCTACACCCGCTTATTCCTAACCAGGATCACGGGGATCTGCTGGAGCCTATCCCAGCTCTCTTTGGGTAAAAGAAATAAACCCTGGACAGGTCACCAGTCCATTACAGGGTGAGATAGATGCATTTCAGCATTTTCAGTATTAGATTCCTTTAAATTAAAAATAATTCTACAACTAAAATTCAGTCATTCAAAAATGATTCTTGGTTACATTCACACATTTAAACTAATCCTCCACCGCTAGAATGAGGAAGTGGCTAAGATCCAATAATTAACCTCTTCACCTTCATTCCACACAATCAGCTCCTTCTGATTCTTGCAGCCTCCAGGCCATGACCTTTACCTCATCCTGTATCACATCTCCAGACTCCAGACAGTGATGTCATTTTAGAAAGTCTTTGCCAAAGCCTGGTTTAGGGTAAAGAATTAGGTCATTTCTCCTGACATTCTGAATTTCTAAAAGAAAGGCATCAACTGCTTGTTGTCTTCAGAAAGCCAAAAAATGAAACAGTGCTGTACACAAGTCAGCAGAGACCAGAGGCAGCACACTACAACATGAGACCTCACACCTTCACACTAACAGGCACAGTCCCAGAGCACTGTCACTCTACATGAATGAAACAAGCACTTCTCATCATGCACAGGCTTCACGAGTCACAGAGCAAACACTTACCAACTCTGATGGCATTGGCTGACAGGAAGTGGCTGCAGGGAAGGCTAGCGGTGCTCACGAAAGAGTCGCGGTCTGTTGTCACGGTGGTCCTCGACCTTAGCGACGGATTGGGGGAGTCTGTTACCATGGCCATTCTAGCCGCCACAGCCTCCATCACTGCTTAGGTATGATGGATAAGTGTCAAGCTCCAGAAGTCACACTGTGTTATCAGATTTTCAAAGTGTAGTTACTGACCTCACACCTCACAGAGCCAGTGTATCAGAGCCTTTAGAAACTGTGGCCCAGTCCAATTATAAAAAGTAAAAAGTGGAGCTTTAAAAAACACTGAATCTCCCAGTCAAAAATATTCCATAACTGCTAGATCTTGATATATCAAATAAAGAAAAAATGCAGCTAGAAAGAGCCAATCAAGTCAAATATTGGCAAAGCAACACATGGAAAAACTCCAATCCAATATCCAAGAGTAACTTATGGGATGAAGACTTTGATTAGAATTCCCAGGCACATTCCAGAAATGATGCTTGACAAGATCCTCCAATATACATTTTGCTGATGATGAGAAGCTGCAGGAGCCAGGTGGACACCTAGTCTTTGTCTTTCCTCTGTGAAGAGCAGAGTGTAATGAATGACATCACTCCAAAAAAAAAACATATGGTCCTTCTGGTTCAAACCATAATCACAGGCAGGTCTGATTGCTGCAGTCACCTGCAGAGGAGGAGACAGGTAGAGGGGATATGTGAGAGACATGAGAGAATCATGAGACATCACAGAACGCGCTACACTTTTTGTAATCATTAATGTAATCATTTCTGTTTTTTCATTTTTGCCATAAAATCCATGGTGGTTATGTTTAGGATAAGGGGCAGGTCAGATTCAGGTGTTGAGGGAGAAACAGAATTTAAGGCAACTCTGATTCCCAGCAGTGAGAACCATTTTCTACATGGCGAGTTTAGGCTTGTCTGGCAGGAGCTATGTTTCAAATACATCGAAAAGGATGTTATTATTGTTTTCAATAGACATTTTTGTTGTTGCATAAAATTACCTCTAAAAACTGACCTTTACTTTAAGACTGTGACTCAAATATAATACTGGGGAAACAACTGGCTATGTGTGTTTATACCAAGCAACCCATCACATAAGTATTGTGACACCAATATCAATGAGCTTCCCTGACAGAAACAATAAAACATGTCACATACTTGTCTTCCTCAGGTCTTCCCACCACATAATCTGCTGTTTGCACAAAAGACATTTCTGCTAGTCACAATAGAAAAAGCACAGGTGTATCTTACTGTGGGAAACAGGCTGCAGGTTTGCAGTATGTTGAGCTTGATTGAGCCGTAATTGAGTGTGTGTGTTTTCTGGGAACTGATTGGCTGCAGCCTTCAGCCATAGGTTTTAAAGGGACGATGTCCCCCTGCAGCTCCAGTGGGTTCTCTGGTTTGTGTCTGTGCATCTACCAACCAGTTGTGATTTGTTTTTGTTGTTCAGCATGTTGTAAACAGCATCCTAACAGCCCTGCTCCTTAGCTCTCAGTCCTGTTTTTGTGTTTGGAGAATAGGTAGAAAAATACAGCTTTTTTTTTTAAAATTCATTGTTGGTTGTTTTGTTGAACCCACACTGAAGGCAATGGGCCTGACTCACAGATTGAGCATTCATTTGATCTATGGTCAGTTTGTGTCTTCTTGTTTCTCTCCCTGTTTTTAGCAATTTTGTCACTTTTACGGGTCTTTGTCGTCATTTGAACAAATTGTTTGTATTTGTTTCTCCAGTTGTCTTATTGTTTACTGTCTTTTGTGTTGTTTTTGTCTCATTTTACGCACTTTGTGTCTGTTTGTACTGTTTTTATTGTTTTTTCATTCATTTTGCAGTCATTTGATTGACTTTACTCCTGACAGGTTAACAGTCGCTGCAAGCTTCCCAAGGGGCCCCCAATCTAAGATGGACTTTCAGTAAACTTTTCATGCTGAAGACAAACTGTCCTCTGCATTAAAAAAAAAAAAAAAAAGAACAGAGCAATAAAAATTTAAAGTGTTGAAATATATAGTTGCTGCTGGTTTTATGTGTCAGGGTTCCCCCCATAACAAACCATTACAACAGCACCATTCAAAGCCAATAATGGACTCATATATCAGTTTACCACCAGCACAGTTAGCTGTGTGTTTCTCAATTTCCATAAATCCATATGACCAGCTCTAGCTGCACACAGAAGGCTGTCGGGGGTCGCTGAGAGCCACTGTCAGCCCCCTGCGGACCAAACTTCACCTCTGGTTCAATTAGCGATGTAGCTATATTTGATGTGACAGCACAAATCACACCCATTAAATGATGCAGTTGGGTGTGCCTAAATGAAACCTGGAGGCAGCAGCAAACACACAAAACTTAGAAGCATAAAACTAAAGAATAATTCTGCAATTAAAGATTCAAAATGTTTAAAAAATAAAATCATGTGAAGCATTCATAGCATTTCAAGGCATCAATCTGCTGCAGTGCGAGACAGAACCCTTTATATAATGCAGCATGACACACGCTGGCATGTTACAGCACACCTCAGACCTCTCCCATCTACTCTTCCTTTGTTTACTTACCTTGCCGCCTTCCGCCACCACACATCCCGCACAAAAACCCTCCCATGTAAAGATTGGATGAACCTCAATGCAGCTCCTTTAAATCAGCTTTTAAAGTTGAAAGCTTTAATATTGTGTATGTGATCCGCCACCCTGCTCGGAACTGAACAATGTGTTTATGTGTGGTGGGGGAGCTAGACGTGGTGGGCCGGCTGGAGGACGTGTTGAGATCTGTTGTTAAAGGTTGGCGGTCAGACTGCCTGGGCTGCAGGTCTGGGCACGACCCTGTTACCATCAACACATAAACACACTCCACCTGGACACAGGAGAGTGTGTGTGTGTGTGTGTGTGTGTGTGTGTGTGTGTGAGGGTGTGTGTGTGTGTGTGTGTAAAATGCTAGGGAATGTTAATTTTCATTCATTAATTTCTACACAGGAATTTTAATCCTATCACACGAACATTACAGTTTATTTTGTTGGCACGCGACACACTCCAGCAGTGTTTGAAATATGTTTGTTCCTGTTTGGAAGATCTACAGTGAAAATTTTAGTTTCATTTAAAAAATAAATAAATTAAAAACAAGCATGTTGCAAACAACCATCCACAAACTAGGAAGTGTGTATTATAACATGAAATGTTTAGTAAACCCTTTGAATTTCAATGTTGTGAGTGACTAAAAGATGGCACAACTGTGTTTGGTGCTGTTGTGGCAGCAGATGACAAATATCTCTGAGAAGATGAGGACATTCCAAGAGTTTTACACGCTGTTTTCATAGCAAACATAAACATGAGTACTGATCCAGTCTTATTTCAAAATGAGGTATTTGCTAAATGACACTAAAGCATGTTTACAACACTGAAAAGCTCCCAACAAAAATAATGTATTTCCTTTTCTTTTTTTCATGCATTTCCTACATTAATCTCCTTTTAGCTTTGGTGTTGGTCTCCGCCACCTCCTGAGGGAAATCTCTGTCTCCCTAGTTGCTAAATGATCCACTATGTTCACCAGCTGCTCTCTGACTGTGTCTGTCTGCTGTTTGCTGCTGAGTGGGTAATGATGGTGGTGTGACTGAAACGAAGGGAAACTGTGGGCTGTAAAACCAAAACACCGCTGAAAGACACGACAATGAAACTGAGGGAAAAGCTTTAAGATGTACATTCAGTGAGCAGAACGGGATCTGTTCTTCATATGACAATGAAGAATTGTTGCAGAGACAATTTTACTTCTCTTTAATAAAAAATAACAAAATCTGAATTAGTAGGAATACTACTCAAGACAAGATTTAGTGTTTGTTGTGTCAGTGTTTGAAGTGACAGCCAGTCCTATATGAAATAATTTGGATTTATTAGGAAAATTTAAGCTTGAAATTTCCTCATGAAAACTTTCCATCATGTGGAGGAAGATGCGAGACTCTCCAGTATCAGTCTGGCATCATCATTAGTTCTGCCAGTTCTGACAAATCTCTAATATAGTCCATGAGCTACAGCTATCTGCTACAGCAGCACCCCATGTTGAGCAGGGCTATTATGAAGAGTAATGACTGTAAAATTAAAAAAAATTTAAAAAAACGAGTTCCTGAAGGCAGTAACATTAAACTGTAGGTCACCGCCCTTTCTGTTGCTAAGAACAGAGTTAGAGACAAGCTCGAGCACAGCCACACACTTAAACTCCGTTTCCCAACACCAACCCTGATTAAAGTGACTGACAGCGAAAGCGTTCACATGTAGCCATTAGACTGAAACATAAGCGTGTGTGTACTGTAAAGGCTGAAAGACGAGCCATCAGTCCAGTCGCAGTTGTTAAAGTGTCAGCGCACTGACGAAAATCTACACAATGACATGTTCAAAAACACTTTAACATGCTTCAGCTCACACACTCGTGTGTGTTTCAGCTTTTTTTTTTGGACTGCTGGGAATTGCTGTGACTAGCCTACATGTTACACACTGTGTCTCTGTGTAACTGGCTGCTTTCCCAAGTCAATGAAGACATGTACAGACACAGACAACGGATGTTCAGTGCTATCATCTGTCTCATTTAATGGTTGATTTATAAAAGCTGTGGGTGAGAATGTGTGTATACGAGGTAACAAGGAACATACACTGATTCGTTTTGTTTGTGGAATTTAGTCTGTGCACATATAATATCTCTGTCACATCTCAAAAGTCAGAGGTAAAATAACACAGTGCACTTTCCCCCACATCCACCGCCTCCACACAACACAATGGGATTCATTCAGAGCGCATAATTTCAAGAGGTTTCACCAAGTGTGCAATCAGCAGTGTCAATCATCCTTAACCCCTCTAGTTTTTTTTTTTCTTTCCAATCAAATTCCAAAATTTGGTTCATCACCGGGATCAACAACATAATATTCCAATATAACCAACTGTGACTAAATACTATAATTTACTGATCATTGTGGTAATCAGTGCCTGTCTGGTTAAATAAAGGTTTAATAAAGGAAGTAAAAACACATATCATTACATTTTAAGAACAATTATTTTGGAAGGTTAAGCATAGAACCACCAGATTGGAAGGGTCTGGTTTGGGCTAATTGAGTACTTCACAAAATAAGTGGTTTCATTACAATGACAGAAATCCCATCAAATCCAACAGCACCTCATTGATTGGCATAATTTCCTACAACAGCACAATGTAAGCAGAGTATACAGTTTTACACTTATTGCAACCATGCAAAAATATTTGTTGGTTGACTAGTCTGTACTATCTCTACAGAATATTGTTTTTATTCAGCCCTGTAGGTTTTAGGGAGAACCAGATCTCCTGGTTCTGTTGGACTAGCAGTGGTGCAGAGGAATGGTGGCATCAGTCTTTCCCATCCATCCATCTATAAATGGTCTTATACTTCTAGAGTGCTTTTCCACACCCGGAGCAGAGCGGCAGCAGTAGCTCTGTTAGGCTGGATTGAGCAGTAGGTCACCTGTGTTTTTGTAAGTGCTCAGAGCCTCACGCACAATCACTGTGCTGTATATACTAAAAAAGAAAAAGCTTTGTGTTGTGTTTGCAGGCCTATAATGCAAAGCAAAACAGGAGCTGCTGCACAGCCTGTGTAGATGGCAGCACTGATTAAAATAAGAGCACAAACGACTTCTGTGTATACACGCTGTTTCTGCCAGCTATTCTTTCTGCTTAATAAATGTCAGTGCACCCACACGCAGCACCTACACCAGCAGCAACACACTTCCCCGGAAGGCTGGATTGTTTTCAGTCTCTCTGGTTTTTATCCCAGGTGAGCGGCTGGGTTTCAATGCTGCTAAATCCCCCGTGACTGAGCTGAAATAGGCTGAAAACCAACACCCCGCTGAAAAACAAAGGGAGAGAGAACCGGCTTTTCCCATCAAACAACACTCAGCTCACATTCATAGCTGCCAAAGGCTGCTGATACAGTTAGCTGAGCAGCATGTCACAGAGTTTAGTGTATGTGCTGTGATCATCACAGGAAATACACGGAGCTACTGTACTTCTGGTAAACTGATCTGCCAAACATAAAACAGAATATGTGCAAAGCCTGCAGTTCTGTGTCATACAAGATTCTGCACAGTACCAACCAGAGGTTGCAAAAAGCAGCCAATGTATTCGTGATGTTTTTGTTACACTTCTTTATAGCAGGAGAAAATAGTGACACGTCGTCCGTGTCTAAACACAGTATGTGGTTCATGTTTCCTTCAGGACCAATGTAAGGACATCATTGTCTCTGTCCTCACTGAGCCACTTATGTGTCTTAAAGTGTTTTGTGGAAGGTGCAACATTAAAACAGGAATATGATCCTTCTGTGTTTCCCTTTAACCACTCACAGTGGAGACTGATAGTTGGAGTGGTTAGAAACTCATGGGCCCATGAACTTGTTGCAACAGCCTCATTAACACAGTTACAAAATCAGTTTACTGTTACTTTAGGGCAGAAGAACTGAGTCATCTCTAAATGAAACCTAGACAACATTGTAACTGCAAAAATATTTAGGTGGGACTATGCAAAAGTGTTTAAATTGCTTGTCAGGAGAAGGTTTGTTGGGATTTTTTTGTGTTATATGAGAAGAGACGTCTTAGAACCACACCTGTCTATGTTGCAACATCAATCTGCTGCGATTTTGGTGGTTTTATTAGCAAGAGCAAACTAAATACACAATGCAAATGCAGCACAGTGAGGGAATAATTAATGTTTAAAATGTAAGTAAGCCATTTTAATTAGTCCCTCCACAGTCAATAGAACATAAAATCACTTTACTGTCTTTAAAGCAGGAATGTCGGTGCAGAATTTGTCTGTACTGTTCGTTACAGCTGCCTAAAACTAAAAGACGCCTACCTGAAACAATAACTAAACAGCTGAGACAAACCATGCTAACTGTCCCTAGTAGCAGTGAGTGCAGCATTAACGTTGGCCGTCACTCATCTCAAACCGTCAACCTACATATTCATTGAAGGAAAGTTACTGCAGTAATGCTATCTAACATCTTAGCTGCTCATCTCTTGATCGATCCAGACATGCACAGGTCAGTAAACGCAGCTGCTGAATGATCACAGTGGAGGGCAAAAAGTTGCAACAAAGGAGGACAGTGATACTCTGGTATGAACACATTCCTGAGAACCTGAGGCTTTACAACAGACATTTGACAGTCAAAAGAGGCAGAGTTATCTCATTATTCTTTTCAAAGTCAGATGTGGCTTTCATTTCGATATGGTCGGAAACAGATGGTCCTGCATGTGGGCAGCGTATCTTAAAAGGTCAACTCGCAACCACATGCACAAGATGGAAATTATTTGGTATCAAAAAAAAACAAAACAAAAAGGAATAAAACTGCAAGTCTGAAAAGGTCAGAAAGTGTGTTTCAAACTTACGCTGTGATATAAGTTTATTTTCTTGCTTTTCGGCAGAAGTTAATGAAATTTCCTACAGGACGTGTTCAAGAAAGAACATAACGTGTGGTCTGTTCATCGCAGAATGGAAATGTAATTTCATCATGTCTGAACCTGCGAGATGTGCTGCAGGGGTAATTACACACTGCACACATTAACTGTTAACTGTTCAGTATTTCAGCTGATTGACTGACTAATGTAGTGACTTTTGGGCCTGTGATACTAGAGACCATACATTAGTTACACAGTAGTTATGTTAATGATTAGAGTTGATTATAACCAACACTTTAAAAAGTGCTTTTTGTACATTAGTATAGTACCTTAGTACTGTATAAATATACACAACCTCATACACACTTACACACACACACACACACCCCAAGATGTGCATTATGTGGTATTGATTTTAAAAAGTTCATTTAAAAGTTTTATTTACAAAATAGCTGCTTCTATAGAGTTAGCTGGTTTGTTTCACCTTATGGCTTCATAAACAATCATATTCTATAACTGAGTTCAAACAGTCAGTGTGGAGGACGTGGCCCAGCTTGTCTCATACTTTAGAGTCACTTAGAGAGACAACCTACATTAACCTAAGGGCTAAACAAGATTTACTGTGAGTACTGTACATGTACTGTCTGTACTGTGATGGATGACTTTCCCACCTGTTGTGCAGGGTGGGAAGGGTTCTTAACACTGGGTCACTCTGTTCATTTACCTGCCTCCACACTGCACCACACAGTGCAGTGGGTGAATTTTGCGACATGTCATCCAACCACCAAGACTGAAATCAGACTTGTGTTAAAACGATGCAGGAGGCTGCATCATGTAGTGGTGAGACATGACAAGCAGGAGGTCCAGTCAGCACTGGGGTTTATAAAACTCTGAGACAGGATCTTACAGCTCTGGAAGCTTCACAGCCACAATTATGTATCTAATTACAACAATGGGGAGGTAAAGAATAGAAACAATTTGCTGGCATCACAAAGTAATGCATCAGGAATGCACAACAACAGCTGGAGAGACATAGCTCCTAATAATTGGTAATTAAATATTCAGCTACTGTTTGTCTGGTGCCAAAATATTGTTCTTGATATGAAAATCTGTCAGGTCCTGAACTGTGATTATACTGTTCACTGTTTATTGTGCACCCAGGCACAAATTAAGGCTATCTTTAAAACTTCAGCAGAACTTGAGCTTCTTGCAGAAATAAATAAAGATCTGGGTAAACAGATCCCAGACTGCATTGCACTGCAACTGGTTATGGCTTAGTTTGAATAGAAATCTTATCAAAAATGGTATAGGATGAGCACAAGCTTATTGGACTCATCTCTACCTTTATGAACCAGTTGTGTTCTAATTTACCCCAGTCACACACACGCATCACAAGTATCTCCCACAAAAGAATCTCTAAAACCTCTACGCCTAGAATATGAACAGTATTCAAGTTATATCTGTAGTCATGTATAGAGATATTAGACTGAGAATATGTGCATACATGTCCCTGCATGAATGTATTTATATACCTATGTGCGTGTGCATGTCTGCATACTTAGATTGTATGTGTGTTTAATTGTGGTTATTTATATTTTTATTGCATCTTAAGTGACCAGTGTGTGTGTGTGTGGTTTAAGGTGAACCCTAGACATGACGTGTTTGATGCAGTTTGATTAAGTCAGACCACAGATGTTGTCTGAAGTAATTATGGAAACAACTTGCTTTCTGTCTCCTCAGCAGGTGTCTCCTCAGTTCCTCTGCTTCCTTCCAGTTCTCTTTGTGTGTGATTGTGTGCGTGCGTGCGTGTGTGTGTGTGTGTGTGTGTGTGTGTGTATCAGTGGCATCCTTTTATATAAACAACCTGCCACCCACATACAGTCTAAAACAGCTATATTACACGCTATTGTTAGTTTGTACTTGTATACTACTGATTCACCTACAAGCTACTATAAATTTACACAGCCATAGCAAACTATTTTCACATGTGAAAATATCATGACTATGTGAAACATAGGACACATATGAAAAAGTATTTCACAAGAACGGTGCAACAGAAAACCTTCACTTGACTGAGTGATACAAAACCAAAGTGTCGAGGAACTCTTTAGCCTTTTTCTCATCTGATCAAAACCAACTTCAAGGGCATCTTCTGTCTCAGCACAACATCCGATCCAATTTAAACATGTAAATCACAGCAGCTGCAATCAGATAAGCCATGTCAACAGGCTTTTCTAACGCTTTGCCAACAAATAATAAAGTTTGATGTTAAATGTCTGAAAACTGCAGATAGACAAAGGAACATGAGGTACATGCAGTTACTCTTACCTTTCGAAATCTGAGACTCTCCCGAAGTGGTTGTTAGTGGTTTAGTCCAGGCAGCAAAGTGCTTCCCACACCGTCCACCTTTCGTTTACAGCGAGCAGCTCCCATGTTAAAGGAGGAGGGAAACGAAAACCGAGCTCCTCCCCTCACACTCAGAGCAAAGTTCAACTTCCTGACCTACAGGACTGTGTGGTAGACTATCCAAGGGTTGATACAAGTGCTGAGAAAAGTCACTGTAAAAGAACAGGAATGGGCTTATAATGGGATGGTCTCTGTAGTGGTTATAGTACACCTAAGTGGCTCAGGGAGCAGCACCGGGAAGACAAAGAAACTGGTTCTGCAACTTTTTAGGCAGATCCCAGCAGAGCACATTTGAACTAATAAATGAATTAATGTACTTTACCTACTTACCCAGACAGAGGTCACACTCTGCTGCTGTGTTAAACCACTGCAGTAAATACTTTTAGATGTGGATTTAAAAGGTACATAGCACAAGTAATATATGTAATACAAAATAAAAAATTATATTGCACATTTAGATGTAATTTTTAACACTGTTTCTTGACCCTGACCAATATATTTTCCAGGCCACTGTATTGACCAGTGTTACTATATCAGTATAAGTGTGTGTATGCCAATAACAATCAAGAATTCTCTCTGCCAAAAAATTCAATTCATCTGTAACTACTGTACTTTTTATTATCTAAATTGAGAAGTGATACGTGTTTTGTTTTTGCCGGAAAATTTATGTTAGTGGGAACTTAAGTGTTAAGTCCCCAACAATGAACTGGAACATCCCTGGTTCGAGTCCAATCAGGGACCTTTGTTACATGTCAATCCACTTCTTCCTCATATAATTTCTTATTTCTTTATTGTGACAAAAGCATGAAAATGATTGTCCACATTACTTATGATTGATATAAACCTGCGTCTATAAATAAGAGAATTATTAGTGAATTACCAAATTGCATATGCATTAATAAATCAAAACATAAAAGCTGATTAGGAGAAATTATTATATTTTCCAAGCATTTTTTTCGACAGTGAGCGCGTTATTCGTCCTCCGGCCACTACGTGGCGCTGTAGGTTATGAGGTTGATTATCACAGTTCTGTTTGATTTTTCACGTATTTCCTGGATATAGCTAAAGGGAATTATAGGAAAACTTATAAAGAGAATATTTTTAATAATTCTGAGTGACTTATGGTCACAGCACGAAAAAAAGTGGTTCGATGTTATTTTTCCGCACCGACGGCGTCTTGAATGTTTGCTAGTATTAGCATTTAGCACTTTTTATGCTAACCGTGCGGAGCTGAACGACAGAGGGTTTTTTTTCTGTCTGAAACACTTGGACTTGAATACTTCGCTATGAACTCGAACTAACGGATCTGGGTTTGTCTGATGGTAGCTAACGATGCCCCTCGCTCCTGCAAACCAGTCCCAGTTGGTTCGGTCCAGTCAGAAGGACGAGTATTACCAAACCGTCCTGAGAAACAAAGCCAACGAAGCTTTTCAGACACTTGCTGGTGAGTGTGTTCAGGTCTAACAAGCTGGGACGCTGTGGTCTTCTTCCGTGTGTTTTAGCGTGTATGGTCAGAGCTGACTGTGGGGGATAGCTGCTGAGCAACCTCAGGAATTCATTATTAAAAGGTCAGGTACTGGTTCTGACAGGTCTTTAGTGTTTGCTTTGAGTTTGGATGTTTATGTCAGCTCTGTCTTTCATTATTTGCATGGGTGGTTTATTCGAATCACCTTTTAATCTTTACAGTGGGACAGTTGGCTGGTTATCAGGTTAATAAATCAGCTTTTGGGTCAGAAAATGATCTTTTTAACTCTGTAGGAAATTCAGACTTGTTCCGAAACTTTGTCTAATTTCCTGCAGGATCCAAACGATGGCTGGACTGGAGGAAAGAGGTGGAGCTGCTGTCAGACCTGGCATACTATGGCTTAACAACATTCTCAGGTAGGTACCCGCCAAACCAACACGACATTTATCCTGAACTCAAACATGTTTGTATTATCATAAGAACATCTGTATTTGTGTCATTGGTCCTTATCAGGTTACCAAACCCTGGGTGAAGAGTACGTCAGCATCGTCCAGGTGGATCCTACTAAACGACAGATTCCATCCCAGACCAGACGAGGCCTGTTTATTCTCTCCCACGCGTTCTTGCCTTACCTCCTGGACAAAGTCCTGGTGTGTCTGGAGAATGAGCTAGAAGGGGGGCAGGACACTGGGGTCAGACGGCGGCAGGCGGCGTCCAGGTTATGGAGCCTGGAGTCTTGGCTTAGGAGATGGACTCAGAAGGCAGTGGGGCTGTTGTCAGACCCCCAGAGGAGAGTGTGCCTGCCAGCTGTGTTTGTCCTCCGCCAGGGTCTGACCCTCTGGCACCGATTCCACGTGGCTCTGTTCTACATCAGTGGCTCTTTTTATCACCTGTCCAAGAGGGTGTCAGGGATCAGCTATGTAGGTGATTTTTTTTTTTTTCCTCTGGGTACATAAACATATAACAGATTCATACAGTAGACCTACATCGAAAGCTAAATATATCTTGCTTGTTTTTAGGTTTTTCAGCATGGCAACAGATCTCATAGCCATTGTTAGATTACAGTTAATTAGCCTAATGTTTGTTGAGCAGGCACAGTGTTGATATGGAATACACAGATTGTCCATCATGTTATATCTACATAAATGAACTCTTGTGTGTAGCTGCGTGTGATGGGGCAGAGCGGCGATGACAGGGCCATCAGGAACAGCTACAGGCTGCTGGGGGCCGTGTCCCTCCTCCAGCTGCTCATCACTGTGTGTCTGCAGCTCAACAACTTCAGGCAGAGACAGAGAGCCAGGCAAGAGTGGAAGCTCTACAGGAACCTCAGGTACAGGGCCAGGACCAGAGCCAAAACCAGACCTGTGGACAAAGCTCTGCAGATTTGTATGATGTACCATCTGGTCCTAAAGGATTAGTCCACTCATTTTCTGTATTAACTGTTTTCTACACTACCTTCACATTGACTCCATGAACTCCATTTGGTCACAATTAATGTTTGTCAATATCTTGGAAATACTGTTAATATAGAAAATGACCTGACTGACCGTTTCATTTAAGGGAAGAATTTTAAAAAATAATAACTGATCCCTTTTCTATGATAAAGAATTTACTGGAATCTGACAAATAGTTTTGGAATTTAAAAAGACAACAGTTAATTTTCAGCACGCAGCAGAATCATTAAGATGTTTTTGGATGCTGGTTGTACTCTAGGCAGATTTCCATGTATTACATCCAAGACTCTGCAAGAACTACTTTTAAAACTGAAGCAGGGTAAAAAAGACCTTCATGACAGAAATGAGCTGAGTTTGATGATGAACCATCTGTGTCCAGTCCTCAGCACACTCAGAGCACAAGGCCCAGAGCTGCCAGCTGTATCCTGTGTCTGGAGGAGAGGAGGCACTCCACCTCCACCCCCTGTGGACACCTGTTCTGCTGGGAGTGCATAACAGAGTGGTGCAACACCAAGGTCAGGTTTACACCAAGATTTCTCTCTGCACCTTTTCTCACAAGGACTAACCTGACTTTATGTACCTGTGAAACTGCTACATGTGTGTTTGTGTTTTACTTCACACAGACGGAGTGTCCCCTGTGCCGGGAGAAGTTCCAGCCTCACAGACTGGTGTACCTGAGGAACTACAGTTAGAACCACAGAGCCAGATCCTGCTGCAGGCACGCTGCTCCTCAGGAACATGTGAAGGCATCACCAGTGCACAACTTTCGGCAAACACGCTATAACCTCCTCAGGTATAGCCTGTGTTTACTTCTTTCTGAACTAATTTAAGAAAAGCTGTTGAAAGAGAATATAATTTTGGATTGTATCAGTCAAACCGTGTAAATATTATGTCCAGTTTCATTGAAATACTAACATACAAATAAAATCAACACACTCATGACATCGCTGTTGTTTTTCTGTATCTTAACATGTCAAGATGCTCCGACCTTCACTGTATTAAGACACAGATGTTTATTAGCATACACGGGCCATGACATGGAAAACATCTGGTCAGTGATTTTTTTTTTTTTTTTCCAAGTGTTCCTGAGCTAAATACATTGATAGAGTTCATAGATTGAGTTCAGTACTCATCGATCGGTCAGTAGTCACACAGAAGAGCTACATGTGGTTGCTCAGGCATCAGGTAGCTTTGCTGCACTGCACAGACAGACCAATAACTACATGGTGAAGCAAAAACCTTTCTTGGTGAATTTTTTTCCTTCTAGAAAACTGTGAAAGATTTTTTTTTTCATTAGACCTAAAAATGTGTCACTTTCTTTTAACAAACTGAAGGCTCAAGTAAAATCTGCGTTTCCTTGTCATGGTTCTACAATTTTATAACTTTAAATACACAATTTAAAGGTAACTTAACCCCATGAAACTATAAGAATAAGATATATCTGTCATGGTTGGAATTATTGTAGCTATTGCCTAAGTAATGTAGCACAACATATTGTATTTTTCAGTTATAGAGTTATGCCACTTAATTTAAGTTAAATGTGTCATTTGGGGACAGCACAGCGCAAAACACACGCACTGAAGCTGCCTCCAATCTCGTACAGCAGTGAGCAGTAAATAAGATTTTGATAAACATTACTGTGACCTGAAGATTAACTGTCTCAAGGAGAAGAATACATCTGTTTAATGTGCCTGGTGAAATGATGTGATTGGTTTAATTATGGCCCTGACAGGCGCATTTTACAGGCACCTTGTGCACACATTCAATGGCTGTGATAACGTCTGTTATTATAGTACGTCAAAGATAACCTTTCTGGAACATTTGCTCGACACGTCACATCATTTGCCATGAACTGACAATTTCACTTCCATTGTACACATTCATCAGTTTCCTGACATTTTAACACTGTGAATGTAATGTTCCCCTCAGATATTAAATGTCTAAATTGGGTGTATAATCTTAATTCTTTTTGTCTTTGGTTGCTTGACACCGGAGTTAAACACCACAAATGAAGTAGACCAGGACAATAGAGCTGCCTTTCATGTGCAGAAAGAGGTTTAGGATGAAACATAGCTATGTCAACTTTACCTGAGGGTACTGATACACATCAGATAAAGCCCAGCTGCTGATAATAGCAGCTATTCATCCACTGAGAAGGTCCATGCTGCTGGCTTTACTGTTGAAAACGCAGGGATGGGAGAACAGACCATAATTCCACATATCTCTAAAAATATTTTGAAAGGAGGAATTTGTTCATCAGGTGTAGTGGCTTTTGTAACATGCACCAACACATTCAAAAGGCTTGTAAGATTATATTCTGGCATTTAGACCCAACGCAGCCACATCAGACAGGATGTCACAGATTTGTGTTTACAAAACTATTCAGGGCTTCCTGAGGATTTCCAGTCTGTTATTGTGTAGTTATTTATTCCTTAATGAAAGATTCAGGCTGAACCATAAATCTGTTACCTTGACTGTGTACTGATCATTATTGTGTGTTCTTGCCTATCAGTCTGGACTGCAATTCCTGATTCATTCGTAACTTTCTTATTATTTGGGCCCCATGCTCCAAAGCAGGCATGGAATAATACTTGGCACCTCACTCACTTTTTTTTTTAACAGATATTTGTTGATGTTCTTCAGTGATGCATGGTGATGTCAAGAAAACACTAAACTCTATAATCACAGGCTTTTAAAATCCCCATAACAGAGCAGCTTTACAATAGGCTGCTGTTTCTGATGCCATGTCTCCTAAAGCAGTCTGTAAAACACCTCAGACAGGCTCTGAAGCAGCTCTGCCCTGAGTGAGTGACGTTAAACAGAAAGAATGGGAAGTGAGCAGACATGTTCTAACCGCTGACTGCTATGGATGTTAAGTGATGAACCTGTGTTGTATCTGGAGGAAAAGGCTTCATAAACAATGAGGTAATGCATGAGATAAGATGTGCTGTCAGGTTTAGCTCAGGGCTGAGGTCAATAAATCAGTTCTTCACATCAGACAAAATTTTAAACAGGCCAGGATGACTTTGGATGTTTTACATTATGGCGTCAAGCTAAATGTCAACCAAGATCCACTGCTTCTTTGCATTTCAGGGAGCCACTCGAGGGGGATTGGGCATTTCATGAAGCACTCCCCTGCTGAAACCAAGCAGATGCTCTTTAAAATATGATTATCAACAAAACTCAACAAATTAATGAGTTTCTAGAGCTTTCCCATTGGCCCAGACAAACTGCCAGCACTCACCAGTGTTTACATCCAAACATTCAGTCCCGACGCACTCTAGAGGGTGTACCCTCTCTGCTGCTGACGAGCAGCCAATTCGCTTACTCTGCTGTCACTGTGGATAATCAGGTTTCCCCTCTTTGGAGAATACGACAGTGGAAGCAGGTGCCGCCAGGCTGGCACTGCTCCCCGAGTTCAGTCTTGTCTTAGAAACATGCTCATCAGTAACAGCTTGGCACTTGGCTGTGTAGAGTGGTGCATTACACTGGTCTACAAAAAAAAAAAAAAAAACCAAATGTGCCAAGTTAATGGATTTTAACTGGTTGGATTCAAATGTGTCATTTATAAGAGCTCATTGGCTTTAGTTTTTCAGACATTTATTTGTTTTTTGTTTTTTTTACCTTTTATACTTTTATACTATGTATACTATTTTTATGAAAAAAATATATATATATATATATATATATATATATATATATATGTGTGTGTGTGTGTGTGTGTGTCTGTTTCTTCACCCTCTTATTTTCATCCTGATTAATAAGTGCCTTAGTTAAATGTAAATGTGTTGCTTGTACTCCCTGAAGTCCAATCAACACTTTGAGATATCATTTTGGTTTGTCAGTGTTCCATATTTAGCAAAACGTTTAATTCTGTTTCTCAAGGGCTGTGGTTGTCGACCGGTGAAGAGAGTCAAGCGTCTGAAAATATGAAACTCCAGAGCAGCGGCACAGAAAAGCTGTGGATATTGTTGGCTGCAGAGAGAGCTCCACATAGTGGACAGAAAGACAATGCAGGTTGTAAAAGGTTGAGCAAAGCTGTGGCTACTAGTACAGAATGCATATATTTATTATTGAAAATAAAAGACGTTGGATCTTTAATGATATGTTGCCTTGTCTCTAAATAGTGGGTCAAATGTACCGAAGAGCTTTAATATGAATAGTCAGAGATCATTTGAATAAAAAATGTCACCCTGGTTGAGCTCTGGTACATCAGGTAAGATAGAGCAGCAGTTATTTTATCTCATCATCATAAGTCTCTTGTTAAATCAGTTTTTCTAAAAGATAAAAATCCTTGGACCCAGTTTTATTCCTTACATGGTGTGAGAATGACAAGCAAACAGAATTTCAGGGCCATGACTTGTGCTTCAGCCCTTTGTTAATTTCATGTTGCATGAATGAGCCTCACACACCTTTTTTTTTTTTTTCTCTCCATGGCAGCATTTGAGGTTAGGGCTGGTCAGACTGTTCAGCAGAACTTCTGGTTACTCTGTTCTGAAGTTCATTGGTGAAGGCTCCTTTGGTAAAGTGGCCAAGTGCCGAAATCTGGTAACAAAAGAGACAGTGGCCTTTAAGATCCTTAAGAGGGAAACTGATCGTACCCAGGTTACTGAGAAGGAGGTAGATCTGTGGAGTTTTTGGATATATTTCCATGCTTGGGTTTTGTCTGCTCCATCATAAACTGTTGGTATCTGTCCAGTTTTGTCATTTCTTCTCTTATCTCTTCCAGGTGTCCATGTTAAAGATCATCAGTGCCGTGAATCCAGACCACATTAATGTGGTGAAGTTCTTTGAGAGTTTTGAACACATGGGACAGATGTGTCTAGCATTCGAGATGCTGGACAGGAGTCTTTATGATCTGCTCCATGAACGACACTGGAGGCCTCTGTCTCTGAGGGAGATCCGGCCGATTGCAAAGCAGGTAAGTACTGTTGCAATAAGGAAGCAGCTATAGCTTGTTCTTCACTGCAGCACTGGAAAACTAAATCCCAAACATGTACCTGGATTCAGTCCCTGCAGCTGTTGGTGGCCTTGGACGCCCTGAAGGGTCTTGGTATTCTACATACTGACATCAAACCAGACAATGTTATGTTTGTCAACGTGCAGAACCAGTCCCTCAGGGTCAAATTAATAGATTTTGGTGGAGCCATACCAGCCTCCAAAGTCCAGCCTGGGGAGGTGCTTCAGCCGACCGGATACAGGTGGGTTCATCCTGCACAGCTTCTCTGTAATCTGGCAGAACTTGTGCTGTTCTCTGAACATCCAGGCTTGCCAACAGATTTCTCATCTTTGACTCTTGTCTTCCCTCCTCAGGGCTCCTGAAGTCACCCTCGGCCTCCCTATCACTGAGGCTATAGATGTGTGGGGACTCGGCTGCGTCCTGGCCTTTCTCTACCTCGCTGATAACCTCTTCCCTGTCAACTGTGTCTATCAGATGGTAGGTCAGCTACTTCAGACAAAGGTCCAGTACCAAATGGAGACTTGAGGCAGAGTGTCAGCTGATGAGATTTTGTTTATTCACTGTGCAGATGAAAAGCATGGTTGAGATTCTGGGTCAGCTAGAGGAACAGCTGCTCTGTGCTGGGGTATACACACGGAACTTTTTCAGTGAGGAGAAGGCCGCTGATGGTCTGACCTGGTTCTGTTTCCAGATCTATCCAAAGAGAGGGGCTGAAGAATTTGAAGACAGGAGAGCTTTTGTGCACCTGATGACACAACTGTTGCATCTTGACGGGGATCAGAGAATCTCACCCCGTAAAGCTCTACGCCACCCGTTCATCACAATGTCCCACCTGATCAAGCAACCTGACAGCAAAATCTAGTAAGAAACAATCTGTGTTCACTCTGGTCATAGAAAACACACGAGGTTGGATGGACTGATGACATTACTGACTAACTGACTGACTGTCACTTTTCATCCAGCCTGACCACGTCCCGACTTATGATGATCATCAAGTCAGCGGAGGGCTCGGCACACAGGGTGAACCCCTGTGCAGCCCCAGCTGTTAGAGCTAAAGCCACTGTCTCCTTCGACAGTAGTCCCAGCAGTGGGTCATCTGATGGAGTCTCAAACAGATACTTCTACGATAAATATCCAATTTTCTGGTGTTTTAATGTAGGACTATGTTTCTGGTGCTGTGACGAAGATCCAGAGGCCTGGTCTTCCAGTGAAGCGGAACCAAAAGATTTCATTGTGTCAGCTTCCTGTTCCCACACAAAAACACATTCAGTGAAAAAGAGGACTGCCAGATTCTTCAGTCAGCTTAGAGCCAACTTTTGCTGCTGTTGGGATCCCACTGCAGAGCCCTGATTGTACTTTTCCTTCTTTCTGCCCTTTGATGATGTACATCTTCTTAGTTTTGCCTTGTTATTTTGAAGTCTTTGTTAGATTTTAAGTAAAACTGACTACTTAAATACAATGCCTTAGACTACCTTCATAATGTGCTACATGAACTGCAAGGAATGAGGTTTCGGTCTATAAACACTGACACACAACGTTCCAACCCTCATCAAAATCTTTGCCAGCGTGTAGCAAATGTCCAGTAAATGATCATCGGCATCATCTTCAGCTCTAACTTAGGACTTAGGTGAGTAGTTTAAAAAAGATGAAGTATTCAGGTTGTTCTAAGTCATATTCATCTGTGGAGGTCTGTGGTATTTATATTTTATTACCTTTGAATCCCCAACTAAAGACAACTAACATAACAAAAATGAAATGTCTTGTGAAGTATTTAATTTAAAGGTATATATTTTTGCAGTAATAACTCTGGCTAAAGCTTGTCTTGCCTAAATTTCAAGTTTCCTTAAATTAACAGTCATCTCCATATCTGCTGAAGCAACACAGAACTTCTGTTTCCCAATCTGATCTGAGTCAGACCTCTGAGGAGGAAGTAATAAGATTCTTTATTTTGCTTTACAATGCTGTGATCAAGTGGAACATCTGGGTCTTGACCTTTTTTACAAAGCATAATTAGTTGTTCAGCTTCACTCAGCAGCCAACAGCAGATGTCGTCAGTTTTGGTTTTGACTCCGAGTGCACAGTAACTGTTTTCTGTCCATGTCTTTAGCCTAAGGTTTAAAAGTCTCTGAAATGGAACCATGTGTAGCTCAGCTCAGGTAGTGAGCTGAATCCTATTTCCAACATACATGAACCCATATAAACAGAGGATAATCACCACCGTGTTTCCTGCGAGCACACAAAGGAGTGTGGTGGTCCAGAAAGCAAACAGGTACAAAGTCCTGTCACAGTACAGTGCTGCTTGTGGGGCATTCAGGTGCTCTCCGTTTATCTTAGTGCTGATGTTGCTGGCGGCCAAAGCTAGAATGGCCTTCCTTAAAGTCTGGTTGTTACTGGTGTGGTTGGCATCTGGCAGACTCTGGTTCTGGTTCTGCGGAGTGAGACTGAGCTTGTTATCCGGCACAGCAGGAGTGTGGATACTGTTGTTGGTTTTGTTTGGGTCAGTGGTGTTCTTGTCGTAGTTGGGTGGATATAGAGAATAAACCTGGTAACTACCTGATGATGGAAAAAGATAAAATGAATGGACTGGATCAACAAACAACTGTAACTTTTGTATATTTGGTAGAAGTACATGTAAAAACTCTGGAACTGGGTTAGGATTTGTTCGCGACTGTTGGACCCAGACGCTGAAATATGCCTATTTACATTTGTGATAATAAACTGGTATTAAATGCTCATGAACATAATGAACATGTTGTACTTTGAGGTACTTGTACTTCACTGGAGTGTTCTACTCTACATTTCAACAGCTGTAATTACTTTGCACATTACAATTTTTTCATAAACAATTTTGTCATGTGTTCATGTAGAATCTGATGGAGTGCAGCAGTAACACAACATAAACACTAATGCAGTAGAAATGTCCATCCAAAAATATACTTCTCTATATTAATCTATAATTCTCACATTTTGCTGATTAAAATGTCCTACATTTCTATTATATAGTTATGAACTTGTCCTTGTACTGGAGTATTTTCAGTGTGGTACTGCTATGTTTATTGAAGTAAAGGCTCTCTAATAGTACACATTCACTAACAGCCCCAAAGTGATAATGGTCTCATACCGCAGAGGAGCCAGAGTACGACACACAGGCCCAGGCTGATAGTCCAGATCTTGTTGTCCAGTGCAGCTGGACAGTGTAACTTTGGCAAAGCAAACAGGCCCATCACCAACAGGGCCAGTAGCCCACACACTATTACATACACTGGGATAAATGGTGCTACTGGGCACTGGTGTATGTACACTGCACCTGTTTACAAAGAGACATTTGGAAAACTGTCAGTGCAAGTAGTGTTTAATCATCTTTTTACTGGCTGTGGATGTCTGTGACTGCCAAGATTCAAATTAAATCTTGTCCTTATACATGTACGAACTGGACTTTTAAATTTTGTGCAGTTTTAGTAAATTTCTAATTAATTAAATTGACAGAATTCTGCTTGGTGATACTTGGTGAACAAGCAGGGGAACACATTTTAAAACACTAACAGTGCTGTTTACCACTAAACTATAAAATGTCTCATTTATGTAGAGAAAGTACAATTGGGTGGCTCACTTACCTATAGTGATCTGAGCAACTGGGATAAGGACAATGGTGCATCCTGGAGAAGAATATAGAAGAGGCTGAAATTCACTGTTTATAAACCTAATTGTTATTATTTGCTTTTGCAATTACTCACCTGCAATAAAAGCCCCCGCACTCATTAAGCAGAAACAGCTCCGCAGGAGGTTTGGTGCCATATTGACACCAGACAACAGGCTGGGAAAGAGAAAGGCGTGCTCCACCAGCACAGGTAAACCACAGGTAACCGACCCTGCTGCCACAGGCTGACTGAAATTCCTGTTCAGGAGATAGGACGACAGGAAAGCAGCTCACCGTGTGTCTCTGAGCTCTGTTGAGACAATGTCAAGTTGTGTCTCAACTCTTCACTTTGTCCATCCACTGTTCAAGAAACTCATTGCAACACCTAAAGAGGGAACACATAAGCCAAGACTTTCCTCTATTGAGTCAATATCACAATGTTGCAGTAACACTAAAATTTTTACTACTAGTAGTATTACTACTGTTACAGCTGATGCTGATAGTAATCCTGTTACAGCTGAAGGGTAAAGGGGATTATTTCTATATTTACTAGTATTTAAGATAATCGTCTCTCTAAGTTTGAGCGTGATTCCTAGATTACATGTTGAAATATCATAAATCTTTCTCTCAAACACCTGAAAAAGAAGTAAAAGTAGCTCAGCATTTCTGTGGGCTCCATTGATAACAGTAGTATATGTAGTAATACCAAGAAATATTTACTGCGAGTAAAAATCCTCTCTTCCAAGTAAAAGTCCTACATTCCAAATGTTACTGCAGAAAAAGTACCAAAGTACCAACATCCAAATGTACTTGAAGTATCCAAAGTAAAAGTAGTCATTGTGCAGAATGGCCCATTTCACATGAATGTATCTGATATTATTTGATTCTAATTATTGATGCATTATTGTGTTCATCACTTTAATGTTGCAGCTGGTAAAGGTGGAGCTAATCTTAACTACCTTATATACTTCTAATTTGAAGTACTTTCCATACTGCTAGGTAGTTTGGGAATTTCCCACCAGGGATCAATGAAGTTTGATGATTAGACTGCATTTTGTTTGATTCATCTGATTCTGAAAAGGAACTAAAGTTAGCAGATAAATGTAGAGCAGGAAAAAGTACAAGGTTTGGCTGTGACATGTAGTGAAGTCCAAGGATGAAGTAGCACATCATGGAAGTACGCAAGTAAAGTACACATACCTCAGAACTATTCTAAAGTATAGTACTATAGTATTTTCCACCACCACCCCAAAACACTACAACTAACACTATAAATATGGAAAACAAAGAATAGACAGAAAAGATGTAGAATAAAATGTAGAAATGACCAAAAGAAATGGAAACTTGACCGCTGCTGCCATCTGCTGGTTCAATCTGTGCGGTACATAGATACTTAATTCATTCCCCATGGGGGAAATTCAGAATTACATAGTGAACAACAAAACTTTATTCATTTATTCATTCATATTCAAATTATTCATTCATATTTATTATTATACATACAAATCATGTCAAATATTCTTATTTTATACACGAAACAGTAAAAAAACATCTGTCAACATGTGATCCCAGCTCTCTTCCGGGCCTCTGTCCTGCAGGATCTTACAAACAATAAAGTCCACATCTCATATGTAAATCCCAGTCCTGTGGTAGTGAAGTTACATGTGTTTGAGTCTGTGTTTAAACCTGAGCCGTGATAAAAATAAAAAAATTTTAAAAAACTCCCACTTCCTGCAGCAGAGCAGCTCCCTCAGCTCGGTCATATGATGACTGGTGCGCACAAACAGAGACTCAACGCTCAGCTGCTGTTCGGAGCTGCGAGGTTTCTTGGAGCCGAAGGAAGGTAGGGGACGTGTTTATTTGCAGGCTTTGTCCGGGGTGTCCTCTTACCGCTGCTAAAACGGAACAGTGCGTGATAAACGGTATTAAAAGCTGCGGCTCTGACACACGGTTCAACATGTAACACGACCGCAGGGGGTTGAGGTATAGAGACCAAACTGAACTAGGACTGGGCTGCTGGTTTGACTATTGATTATTGATGGCGAAAGCGGTGCCCGTCTTGCAGAAATAAGATGACGTCATTCCACTTTGTGCGTTCAGCCTTCAGCATTAACGTTTTAACGGCGTAAAAAAAAAAAAAACTACAAGACGCACGCGTCCGTAAGAATGTCTGTTACAGGTCATTATAATAATGATGGTGAATTTGTGTTCACAGCGCATTAACATGTCAGCAGCAATATTCTCAGTGCACATTCAAAACTTCCTGCAGCTGGATCAGCAGTATTCATGCAAATGATGCTCACCTGACCTGACAGCCTGTCTGACCTGAACCTGAGTGGGGGTTTTGTTGCTGGACTTCTGTGCTCGTCATTGATTGTCCATAACAAACACTATATTTGAACATTGGGTGATTCATAAGTGCACTTGGTACCACAACACCCTGTAGGCCACAGGTCCTCGAGGGCCACTGCCCTTTCCCACTGGTGATTGTCTGGATCAGATGTGTTCATCTAATCAGAATGTATAGGGGTAGTTACGGTTGGAAACCAAGCAGGAGAGTGACTCTCAAGGACTGGAGTTTGACTCGCCTGGCCCAGGCCTCAGATTGATTATTGACTTTTGCAGTCGTGTCAGTGTATCTGAGCTGAATGGTAGGGAGGACTGCTGGACAGATGAGCCAAACCAAAGGATCTGTAGCTGTAAATAACATCTTTTTGCAACATGCGGTTTTTCTTTTAAGGAACAATGTCTGTGGTGGCGAAGCTGGAGGAGTGTCGAGCGCAGATACGCACAGAACTGGACAGCGTGGTGGACTTCTGGCTCAGACACTCTCATGACGCTGTACATGGGTACTGTAGCTACACCTGAATATGTATAAATGAAACTACTGTCCTTTTTAAAGCATTTAACTGTCATGTCCATACTCTCAGCGACTTTCTGCTTCCTGTTTCAGAGGCTTCTTTACTTGTCTTGGGAGAGAGGGAGCAGTTTATGATGAGCTGAAGTACGTGTGGCTGCAGGGTAGACAGGTGTGTCTCTGTGCTGATGTTGGCAGTGCACAACAAGAAGTGCGGTCATCGCATGTAGGACAATATTGTGGCCTGTTTCTTTCACAGGTGTGGATGTACTGCCGGCTGTACCGAACCGTGGACCGATTCCGCAAGCCTGAAATCCTCGAAGCAGCTAAATCTGGTGGGTTTACATTTTAAGCTTGAATCTCAGTTTAATCTGTTGAAAAAGTCTCTGGTGTTGTTGATCTCAAGCTTTTGTTTAATGTCACCTCAAAGTTTCACACATCCACATGTAAATGTGTAACAGATGGTGCCAACAGGGTGCTCTTACATAGACTCAGCTGATTAATGTCAGCCATTATGGTGTTTGCTTTGCTAATTATCTCTGAGTCCCCATGCACCATGCAGACCCTGGATCAACATGAAGTCACTTCTGTAAGAACTGATTAACAGCAGTGCTTTTAGCTTTATTCATCGTGTTTGCTAAGCTTTAAAGGGCTTACAGTTTCTCCACAGAGAAACATGACTTCTTTCAGTTGTCATATGCAAGATGTGCAAAATTTCTACTGTGAAACTTCAAAACCTTTGGGGTCATTTCTGAATACAGGTGAAACAAACACCTATCTCTGAACTATTATGACAGGTAGCTCACACCGATGTCTAATCAGAAGCTTATTTTATATTCTTCCGTTTGCGTCTCAGGGGGAGCGTTCCTCAGAAAGTTTGCTCGTGTGTCCAGCACCAGTGGTCAGTGGAAATGTGCCTTCTGCTTAACAAGAGATGGCAAAGCGGTCAAAATTCAGAGGACTATTTTCAGTGAGTGTTTCTACATCATGGCCATGGATGAACTGAGCAGGGTCACTGGTGACAAGGATGCACAGGTACAAACAAAAACTGATTTGTGATGATATCTGTGTCAACTGCAGACCACATTTCTGTAAAACATGTGATTTAATATTTCTGCACACACATGCTCTTGGTCCAGGAGAAGGTTGTTTAAAAAATACTACAATTACTTTATGACATGTCATGTGTAGTGCTGTATTTTAGATCCTGCATGGGGGATTTTAGCTTCAATAACATTCACTGTTGGGAGACCACATGAACCAAGAGAACTACATTCACACTAGGAGCATTGCAGCGTTACTTGTAAAGGCCTTTACTGCTGATTGTGCAAAAACTGAAACGGATGCTGAACACCACAGAAAAAAAGTTCCCTATTTTTTGCAGATATGGAGTTTGGTTCATCATCAGTTTAATTCATGCTTAACTATTATGGTGTGTGTTACGTGGCCATACACAGTTTAGTAGTGACTGAGGCTGCAGGAGAAGGTTTCATCTCTGTGTATCCATGTGCTTGATCCTTTGACAACAGCTCTCCCAGTCCTGCAGCATTATCACACCGTGGTTCTGTTTGTGTTATTAGCTGGAGGCTGAACAGATGATGAAGCAGTTGATCCACTGGGTTCGGGTGGACTCTTCAGACCTGGGCAGGCCCCAGCTTCCTGGAGATGTTCCCACCAACAGCATGGCAGTTCCCATGATGCTGCTGTGTCTCGTGCAACAGCTCACAGAGGGCCGGGGGCAGGAGATGGCTCTGAAGTACAGAGAGCTGGGCAGCTGGTGTGTGAAGCAGATTCTACAGCACATCCAGGTACAGACTCAGAACAGGACTGGGGCTTTAGATATGACTGACCTGAAATATGACCTGCTGGAGTTGTAAGGAGGCAGTAGTGCAGCATCGAAGAACCGTGTAATCTCAGTGAGGATCTGGCCAAATAAAGGCTAAATAAAAGAAATGAATTAGTCCTGCTGTGGAGACTCTTGGAGTGCAGCTTGATGCTCTGTTGTTCATTTAAGTTGACATATAAATTTTCCATTCATGGACTTTGTCACGCAGTCATGTGTTGCAGTTGTCTTAAAGGAGCATTGCACTTTATTAGTTGTAATAGCACTGTACCTGACAAACCTCTGAGATAAGCACATGGGTCAGTCAAACACACACTGACAGGAAGGTTCTGTTGTAGGGCTTTTTAGTCCATTACATACTGTACATTTGTAGTGGAAGATTGTCCAGTACAAATGGTTTCATGTGAGTATAAACTTATTTTTCTTCTTCTGTGCAGAGAGACGGCACCGCTGTTTTAGAGAACGTGTCACTGGACGGAGCAGAGCTGTCGGGCTGCCAGGGCCGACTACAGAACCCCGGTAAACACTTCACCGCCTGCTGACGAGAGCATGGGGAAGCTAAGGTCAAAGTCTTTTCCTGTGCTTAGTTGCCTACTTCAACATTTTCTGTGTTTCTTTGCTCTTCCCCATGTGCTGCGTCGTGCTGACTCAGGACATGCCCTGGAAGCTGGCTGGTTCCTGATGCAGTACAGTGCAGAGTGGGGGGATGAGGAGCTCCAGAGGACGGCCATTAATAAGTTTGTGGAGCTGCCCTTCCAGAATGGCTGGGACAAAGAACACGGTGGCCTCTTCTACTTCCTGGATGTGGACGGTCACTGCCCCACGCAGGTGAGTCGGTCAGAAAGGGTAAACGCTGCTGCGTTATTGTTTGCATTTGGTTAAAAACGCGTCAAATCAGGTTGTGTGACACTGTTGTGTATCTGAGTAGCTGGAGTGGAGTATGAAGCTGTGGTGGCCTCACTGTGAGGCTCTCATCGCCTTCCTGATGGCCTACAGTCAAACCAAGAAGCCCGAGCTGCTGGAGAGTTTCTCCCAAGTTTACAAGTATACATTTAGTCATGTGAGTTTACAGCGCAACACCATCCCTGTGTGACTGTTGGATGACTGCACATTATTTTAAGGTTTTGTCATACAGTTTGGCTACAGATGCTTGTTCTCTTTGAGTGAGACGTTTAGACCAATCTCATGTCTGTTAGTTCAAGACATGGTTCCCCATGGCCGCTATACAAACAGGAATGCAAACATAATATTTTATACTTCTAGAGGATTTACCTGCTGGAACCTGTTTCCTGATAAACTACATTCAGGTACGGTACCTGGGTGTTGCAGCACAGAGTCTTCTTGTTTGTTCATGTCCTAATTAACTTTTAAGAAGCTGTACATGTTCTATGTGGCCACATTCCAGTGAAAAGGTTAAGCCACTTTGTGTTTACACAGTTAAAACAAAAACGAATTTCTTAGCAGGGTTTATCAGGTTGTGCATTTTTCTGCCTGAACGTGATGCAAAATATCAAATAGTGAACTTTGAAGGCAAATAAGTATGTCTATATATGAATGAACCTTAGGTCTGATGGTGCTGTATGTTTGCCTGATTCTGTGCAGTTCCCTGATGAGAGTGGTGAATGGTTTGGCTACTTGACACAAGAAGGGAAAGTAGCACTGGATTTCAAAGGAGGCCCCTTTAAAGGTAAAAAAAAAAAAAAATAGAGACCTGAGGCATAGAAGTGAGAGAAAAACCTGTCACATGACTAATGAAATGGGAGTGCAAGTGTTACTGTAGTTTTTTTTTTTTTTTACATGAATTTCTGGACCAATTTATTAGAGCACACAATCAAAGTACCAACAGAGTCACAGCAAAGCTGCAGCTGGAGCAGAGACTCCAAGCAACCTTGATGATCTCACTCAAAGGTGTGATGTCAAGTGTCCTGGCAGGTTGGGATAAAGTGGTTTTTAATGATACCCTTGAGTGGGTATCAGTTTTGTCAGTAAAGGTTGCTTACTGAACTGTCCTTTGTATCAGACATTGAGAACACTAATAGGACATTTACTTGTAAAACAACGGTTCTGTATTTCTCTGCTGCTATATTAGATGCCAATAGCATAACACACCAAATACTTCTAGCCACACTGTCAGTGGTTGAGGTGAATTGTGGGTAATATATGCACCAGATTTTAAAAGGAGTAAATAAGACATTGGGAGCATCTTACTTAATCCACCTTTTCTTCACATAAGATGGGAGGAGAGAAAAATCGAAGAAGCATTCCTTTTTAGGGGTGAGACTTCCTTTCCTCCATTCCCTCAGGTGTGTTGGTCTGTCAGATTTTCTTGAAGAGCAAGAGTAAGAGCTTTGGGAGGTCCGTCAAGATGACGGACCAGAACAGCTTCCAGGTGAAGAGAGGAGCAATGAAATGAGGGAATTCGGATGTGCACAGCATATCCTGTGGTCTGGTACACCAAGACCAGTCACCTGCATTGACTTTTTAGAAAGATAACTGTGTTTCTCTTTTTTTGTTCAGGGTTTTTCCATGTGCCGCGCTGCCTGTACATGTGTGAGCGTATTCTGGATGATCTGCTGGCAAACAAGGCCTGAGCATCCTGACCTGAATGTTATAACCTAAAATCTCTTCCCTAAACCACAATAATCAGGTTGTAAAGAAATATTGCACTAATTTTCAAATATGCATAGCTGTAAAATGACATGTATCATCTCATCACAAACATCCAGGTAATGAGCGTAAATTTGTTGGGAAGTTATATTACAGCATTGAAACAGTAAACATTAGTGCTTGTTGACAGTTTATACTAAGAGTACTGTAAGAGATGTTTCTTTGTCAGGTTAAATCATTCTTTTTCTTACTTTTTCTCCCCGTTATTGAGAAGATATCCTACAATCAAGTGAATGTCATTAATTTTTTGTTAACATTCTTGTGTGCTAGGTATAGTTCTCAGTGAAGCTGAATAGTTAGTGTGACGGTCCTGCATAAGAGCTGATAGTCAGACATCATTATTAACCGCAAAATGTGCCTTGTGCATGCACGCTGAGCCGCCTTTACAGGCGTGTAGCAGGCATGCACATCCTATTCATTCCAGTTTATACAGTTAATATAGCGACTTCTTTCCCAAGTGTCTCCATTGCTTTCAAACGTGCTGGTGAAGCCTGAGCAGAAACGTAGATTAATTGGCCAGTAAACATTATGTATTAGCTAATAATTAAATGTGACGTTTACTAATTTTACTTTAATTCCCTGTGATTCCAGACATTTAAAGACACTGAATTCTCAGCTGTAACAGGTGATTGCAGCTTTAAAATCAATGCATATCAAGAGAAAATCACTTTTTTTTTCTTTAAACATTAAATTCACTGTAATGTATTTTAACTCAACTACAGAATTGTGAATGAAGTGAATGAAGTGCAACAGCTAAGATGTACTTGGAGAGTTTATTTTTTGTGCTAGTTTTCTCTAAAATTCTATTCTTACATCCATGTACTGCAATAAACATGAATCTATTTGTAAATATAATACTGTTTGAGCGGTGCTTCTTGTCTGCAGTCTAAGTGTCGTTACACAATCCAGTCCAATAGGGGCCGCTGATGCTCCCTTAGGCTGCTTGCCAACGGCCAGTCCCATCCAGAGAAGAAGAAGAAGTTGTAAATACGAGACGGAACGGAAGCCGAGAGGTGAAGCGCGGATATGGAATGATTATTTGGAGATAAAAAACAAAAAATAAGTCCTTAAATTATGGAAGTAACGACGAAACATGGTCATGGTGCATGGACGTTAGTGTGTGGTAACCCTCGGTGGTCGAGTTTTTGATGTAAACCCAGTTGTCGTTAGAACCTGCCCAGTCTGTTACTGTTTTTTCTTTGAAGCTGCTGGTTTGTTACACGGACAATTTGGGAACATTGTAAGTCCCACGTTTCCGGGAGCCATGTATTCCACGAGGAAAGACAAGGATGCGGTTTACGGGTAAGTTAACAGTTTGTTCAGCTTACGGGCTGTTTCTGCACGTCCTGGTGTTCCTGACCACACATCCGCTGGTGCCCGTTAGAAATGAATTGTTTTCATTCACACAGTCCACAATCTGAGTTAGTAGGTTTTCTTTACACGCACACTGGTTCCTGCTAAGGACTTAATCCTGGTTTGATTCATAGTCCCGTGTTTACACTCAGCTGGCAGTTACTGGGTTCATTATCTGCTGTCCTTATGAAGGAGGATTTACTGTACCTAAATTAGCAAACAGCTGTGCACACACCTACACTAAAATACCTGGATTTTGACTCATCAGACATGTTAACAGATGCTTTAAACAAAAACCAAATATGAATGTAAAGTTTTACGCCTGTTGACTGATGTTTCTGTCCTCTGTTGTTTCTTTCAGGACTCCTGTTTTCTACCAGGCAATGCCTGCTGTCGCAGCTGACGGGAAGAACATCATGAAACTGATTCCTGTACAAGTGGTCAAGAAACAAGTTGTTCAAACGCCCACAAGCGAACCCAGAACAAATCCTACGCCACAGAAAGCTGCAACTGTAAACACTGCTTCAGTGCCCGTTCAGATGGTAGACAGGGTAGATTTGAATCCTTTTGTCTCTCAGCAGGTTTCCTTTGTGACTCGTTTGCTTAATCAAGCAGGACTGCAGCAAAAGACTGTAAATTTACCCCCTGCAGAAAACTGTGGGAGGTCAGTAAAACTTTCATGTCAACTCCCAGTGATAGTGAAATCTCCTGCTCTCCCCAAAGGACAGTACCTTCAGATTCCCCCTGATGCACAAGTCCGAACAGTTCCAGGATCTGAACTCCCTGCGAGTATCAAGAAACATATTTTTAGTTCATCAGCAACCCCATCTGCAGGTTCAAGCTTACCCAGCGTGGTGTACGTGTCTCCCATCACAGCAGTGAATCAAGGTGTTTCTTCACCAGGTGATTCTGCACTTTCCAAGACATCAAGGAAGAGTTCTTGTGGCCCCTCATCAACAGGATCAAAACCACATTTAAAGCTGGTACCAAAGGTTTCTCCAAGGCCCAATAGCCCCATTAAGTGGGTGATTGAAGAGGACAGTTCATCAGCTCCAGAACTGAATCCTCTTCATCCTCCTATTGCTGCACAGATTCTTCGAACTGTGACAGAGAGAGAAACTGCAGCCAAGCACTCTGACCTTAAAAAGGCTGGTTCTCAGTCAAGTTCGGGCAAAAGCGGACAAGGCCAAGAGAACGCCTTGGTCATGTGGAATGGGAAAGTCTTTTTTGTGGCTGGAAAGTCCAGCCCAGCATTAAAATCAAGAGCAACGTCTACATCAACAACAAAAAGTTCCGAATTCAACAAAACGACAAAGAAATCGCCTGTACCTTCATCCCATCAGCCACTGCAGTCTGTTGCACCTCCAACACAGCAGGCCGTCATCATTCCAGATGAGTCAAATGACGTGATTGATCTCTGTGACGACGAAGAGTCGTCCCAACAAGCAGCACCGGTTACTATGTCAGCAGACCCTCACCTGGATGAAGATAATGTGATATTTGTGTCATATATTCCACCCAAATCTAAGTCTGAGTCAACCAACTCAGAAATGCAAACTACACACGGGAAGGAAACGCACCAGACAAAGAGCATGAATGGTGGGACAGAAGTGCAGAGCTTGGGTGGGGATGGACAATCAAAACCCAGCCAGAGCGTGTTAGTCAGCACAGGCACAAATGTCAAATGTGGTTCGACAGTCACGGACAAGCATAATAACGAGGACTCAGACATGTTGAGTCAGCAGAACATGGAAGCTGATGTCGAAACAGATCCCAGTACCTCCAGCAGCAGCAGTGGAGCCTGCTCTCAGGAAGGGGACGGCAACAAAATGGAGGTTTCTGTTGCTTCATTGCTTTGGAATATTTGGCAGTGTGTTTAATAGAAATTGTTTTATGCAGGCAGACAGCAGAATATTAATATATGGTAATTAGGCCATAAATTCTATAGATTGATTTAAACTCTTTAAATTTGTAAATAGTTTTCATCTCAGTTTCCCAGATTCAAAGGTATTTATAATATGAACAGTCCAAAGATACTCATTTATCAATCACATAGATGGAGAAGAGTAGCAAATTGAGAGTTAATTCAGATTTAAACATACATTGCATTGATGCATGCTTATGTATTTTATATTTTTATACTTGCAGAACTTGCCAAATCCTGCACCATGCTGCACATCTTCACTGGCTGCAGAACCCTGTCACCTGGACGACCACCTACTGAGGCAGACGTTTGGGATCACAGCGGATGTGAAGATTTGTCTGCAGAGAATTATTGAAGCCCCAGATGGGTCTGTCTCTTCAGAGCCCCCACAGACTGAGTCCATGAGCTCAGTGGAGGATCAGCAGGAACCATTGAGCAGCTTGAAAGAGACAGAACTTGATCTGCAGGAGGTTTACACATCCTGTAAAAACCAAGCAATCGACAGTTACAGTGACCTTAGAAATGTCAGACTAAATGAACAGGAGTTGTCAACAGACCCTGCCACTCCTAACACAGAAGCCACACCTCCCAAACTGAAGTGCTCGCTCGAGGGAACATCATGTGATGATGTAACTGAACCAGTGATTGGCTACATGGAACCAATAGATGAGGATTTCCCCAGTACAGATGAAACCAACATCTATGGGTCAGAGGACCCAGAAACCCAGCCACAGGCTCAGACTTGTGTGGCTCTGAATTCAAAGACGAGGAGAATAGGACGGAAAAGAAAACGAACTATGTGTCCATGCTGCAGCCCTGGTGATCTGGATCCTGCAGTGAAATCCAGCACAAGGTTGGAAGAGTCTGAGAAGTGGACATGGAACTTAGATCAAACGAGCAAAAAAGGAACAAAGGCTCTTAGAAAAGACGGGAAAACATCTGGAAACATTAGCTGCCTAATAGCCAGGAACAGACAGAAATGTAAAACTTATGGGGTTCCACACAGTTTACCAAGGTATTGTTTATCCACAGTCCCTGAGGACTCTGAACTAAAACTAAATGAGCAGATTAAAAGACTCAAAGATCTTCTGGAAGAGAAAGAAGCAGCTTTAGAACGGATGAGAAACAGCATGAGCTGAGAGGAAAACATATTTTTATGGTGAAGTTCAACGATTTATTGCTATATAACCTGTGAATTACACTGTTTTTGTTTTTGACTAACATGATACCTAATATAAGTCTGATACAATAGCTTCTTAATCCATAGATGGAAATCAGTAATGAGACTGGAACAGTGGTGCTAAGGACTAACACACACTCCATTCCCCTGCAGCTGCGCCACACACCTGTGTCTCTCACTACCTCCAACGTTTTTATTTCATTAGTTACACTAATAAATACATTCAATACATCACATTGAATCACAACTGCAATCACACATCTGTGTCACAGTAATCTGATTAGACTGGTCCAAATCAAGAATTCTCAGTGGCCTTGGTTTGACTAGAAATAACATGCTGCTAAATCTTTCACATTTCACACCTAGCACCTTTATCAGTCTGTGTTAAATTTCAGTTCTGATGGAACATCAGTCAGCCTCCAGTAAAACTGGTTTTTACCTCAGGAAGTAGGAGAAACGCTTATCTGATTGGCTGAGAGCATAGAAATGCATTTCCCATAACATACTGTCGAATCTGTCTCATTTTACTGTTGCTCAAAAATACTGTTTAGCATATGTGGTTTAAGAAACTGTTCAGACCTCTTCTTGCACACTTTATATTGTTGCACATTTAACTTTAAAAACAGTCTACACTCTAACACTAAAGGACAATGTGAAAATCTCAGTCAAATGTCTTGTTTATATAGTAAAATCTCTTCCTAACTTTTTCTGTATTCAAACCTCTTTTTTTTAAAAAAAAAAAAAAAAAAAAAAAAACGATGAAGAGACTGTAAGGTTGAGATTATTGTCAAATGTCCTGATCGAATGAGTGATCTCTGAATTTTTTGCAGGTTACTCCCCCATCACTGAAAGGCTTTATGTGCTCAACTGCTGATGTCAAACAAAGTATTGTTTTGGTTTTAATATAAAATCTTTGTTTTATGTTAATAAAAATGTAATGCCATGTTCAGATGAACTTATATTACTTATGTGTTTAATTTTTTTTTTAAGTGTTATTGTTAGATCTGTGTCCATCACTTTTAGTCCAATGTTTTCCTAAAAAGCAAGATATCTCAGCTACCACTGGATGGAGTCACAGAAAGTTACAGTAATTTGTGATTGTGTCCAGACTTTCATTATGAAACCAAATGTCCCCTTGAAAGGTCACTGAGGTTTTTTGTTACAGGATTAAATTTTCCACTTTTATTGTTGCAGACTGATGATGCTTCAGTGCAGGTTTCACCGTGTGAGCTGCATTAGCACAAGTTTGTCTGAATGTCCACCTTTATTTCTGAATAATGAAAGCGTTTTAGTAAGGTAAAAAAATCAAAATAAATTTGAAAAAACTTAGTTTTGAATACAATTACAGTTATTAAAGCCGACATAACTTCACAAATCGGAGGTAAAAATGTGAAATGACTGGAAACGGAACTGGGTGTTATTTTAATATGTAATGTGTTTTAAATTAATGCATAGTGTCTTTACAAAGGAGGAGTTTAAAAGCGTTCAGAAATTAATATCTCTAGACTGAAAACACAGGGCAGAGCACAGATTAGGACATATGTGCAGAATGTATGGGGGTGTAGATTATTAATTTCAATTGTGCGGTTAAAATAGATGTCTCTTACTCTGAAGAGCGTAACCCGGATGTCCGGTTGTTTTCCGTCGAGTTGAAACGGCAACAAAGGTCGAACACAAGCGGAGCTTTTTAAATCCCGTTTTATTAAAAGGTATGACCCTCATATTCATTGTAACTGCGGCTGGTGTTGTTAGGAGCATTTAGCATTTTTCAAATGTTAAATCTTATTCGTGTTGGCATTATATTACCTGTGTCTAATGTTTCTAACTATACTGCTAACTGTTAGCTCAGCAAATGGCGTCTGCTAAAGAGTAATGTGCCTCATTTTAACCCGGTTTGTGGCTTTATTTAAAAAAACCAAGCCCTTTAAGTTAGGGGTCTAGCATGGGAAATGTAGTATGAGAGTATGAGAAACTATCCTCAAATCTTTTCTCCAGCAGCAGCATTAAATTGGCAGGAATAGCAGCAGCTGGTGATAGTTTTGGGCTCCAGGACTGAAACCAGCTCTGTGCTGTGTTTGTATGCAGGATGGATCTCCATGACAGGCTGGAGATCTACATCCCAGTGGAGGCTGAGGTGAAAAGCTTCCCCCTGTGGAGCTTACCCAGTTCAGTGCTCAAACATATGGGCCTCCACCAACCTGACTCGAACGGCTCCAGGAAGCTCACAGACTCTCCAGAAGCCATAAGGATCAGTCCGGTAGTGATACGGAGGAAGGGTCAGAAACCGTGTTCTGGCACAGGTGTGAGAGAAAACATGTCCTCGCTGCTGGTCAGGAAGTTTCAACCTTCAATGGGCTCCATCCGAATGTCTTTTGTCTCCTGCAATCGTGAAGCTTACAAGCTGCTGAAGGACACCAAGTATGGGAAAGAGGTGTCTGCACCCACATCTCACACCTCCCTGTTGCCTCAGGCCTCGGCACCTCAGATCAGCCAAGATACAGTTGTCATCTACCAAGAAAACATTTACCTGTCCATCAGGAGGCCCAAAGGATGCAGACGACAGAAGAGACATGAACCGAAGCCAGCCTCGCAGTCTGCCACTGCTTCTACATCCAACATGTCATCTAAACCCCAGATGAAGGTAACAATTCATGAAGGTGACATTTCAGTTGGTGATGACATCCAAGTCACAAAAAAGTAATGTGACAAGTGTAGTTTTAGAAAAGATAAAGAAGTTCTCATAGGCACATCCCTTATATAGGTGCCAGGCTGTCCAAATGACCTCACTATTGAAAGATAATACCTGCACACTCACTCCAAAGGAGTTTATTCATTCATTCATTCATTATTTATTTATAAAGCACATTTAACAGCAATGCAGGGTTAATCAAACTGCTGTATGTCGTGGAAAAAATACTTGGAGGCAAATCTCAAGTTAAAGGATGGCGAATTGAATAGGCAACACAACGGGCAAAGCAACAGAGTCACAACAGAGCATACGTTCTGCAGAACTGGTCAATACCAATTGACCACGAGCACAGAAAATGATCAGCTTTTGTATCAGTTGAACAGCATTAATTTACACATCAGCCACTCACATGTAAATCATGCCGGCAGGATGGCATACATAATATAATTAGCGTCTCCCTGACTTTCCGTCTGCTTCCTTGTGACTACAAAGCCGTGTTAAAAGTCTTTGTTGAATTAACATAGGACACAAAAGGGAGGTAGTAGACATTTGTCAAGGTATAAATTTCCCTCACACTGTACAAACGTAAAAAGTAAATTAGAATACAGAATATATTCATGCAAACAAGACAAAATATGTTGGAATATTTTAAAATAAAAAATTATGAACCCACGGTAAGAAAGTGTGTTTTAAGTATTAATTTAAATGAAGGGAGCGTGGACACCATTTGGATCGATACCGCCAGCAAGTTCCAGAGCTTAGGGGGTACTGTCGCAAAGGCTCAGTCTCCAAGATGTTTTAGTCCCGATCTCTGAACAGAGAGCAATCCAAGACTGCCCGATCTAAGTGATCTAGGGGTAATGTGGTGGTGTATATCAGAGAGATCTGCTGGAGCTAGGAAATATAAAGTTTATTAGTATGTGCCATTAGATTTTAGGATGTTTTATAAGATTGAAATCATATGAGAAAAATAATTCTTTATTATAACATAAACCTCAAAATATAACCTGTACATGTTAATCATGTTGATTAAAATCCAGTTTAAAATAGTGGGCCTAAAAGTACAGGATAGGAGCAGTGGTTTGGATCATTAATAATGTCATGACAGAATGTGACAGAGTGTGATTGGACTTGTTGAATTTGTAAAGAGGAAGAGTTCAGGCTAAAGGAGGGTCTGAACTTGTTTTTTAAGGCTCAAAAACTCAAAAAAGCTGCAAAATTAAAGCAAATGGAAAAACATATAAGTGAAAACAGTATTTGTGATGTGACTGTTGTCAAAATCAAATTTGTGCTAGGAAATCGTACAGTTTGGGATGATGCAAAATAAATTAGAGTGAGAAGAGAAAACGGGGAGTTTACTAACCACTATAATATATGTTACATTATACTTTCAAAGTTAAATAAATAAATAAATATATGCCTGTCCCCTAAATAAATAGGTGAGAGATGTCTCCTCATCCAGCGAGGCCCCAGAGGAAGCAGCAACCTGGGGGCCAACTCAGCCTGAGCTGCTGGGGACGCAGGAGGAGGCGGTGGCCAACAGCAACCATGGGGAATGTGAGATGCAGGAGCTGGGTGCTAACGAAGCTGAGAGCACCAATCAGAATGATGTCATGAATAGTAACGCGCAGATCAACAGCGGTGATGTTGATAGCAGCCACAGCTGGACCAGGACGGAGCCTCTGGGTGCAGCTGGTGTCTCCACATCACTGCAGAGAGAGGCTGCATATAATGAGCTGGCACAAGAGGAGAGGATCGCTCAACTTAGGGCCAAACTGAAACAGAAAGAAGCTGCTCTCAACTTTCCTTCTTTATAAGGAGTCAGAGTGAACATCAACCGCCTGCCCTGACTCAAACTGGATTTTTGTACTGTACGCAGTGAATGCTGTACTGCACACACCTACTTCCATTGCCTTTTGTGTTAACAACAGGAATGTTCAAGGAGAAGCTTTCCGACATTGTAATTCATTATGCTAAGACGTAATTTTTTTTGGAAGCAGTGTGAAGCAACCACGCTGGTAATCATGAATCTTATGATTATGTCATACAGAGGATATGATCAAAACTAAGAAAAGACTAAAATCAGATACATTTCCATGAAATCATAGATTCATAGCCTGTCGACATGTGACTTCATGTTTATTTTATTTTATTATTTTTTTTCTTCTGATCCCCATCTTTCTTCTCAGGCTGCCACCAGGCCAAACTGTAAAGTCTGTAAGAACAGATCAATGATCTGTTTGTAAAAATGTGTTCTACAGTCTTAACATTGCAGGCAAGAGACTGAAATCGAGACAGCAAAACCAAAAAATATATTTTTTTAATTCTAATTCCTCTTCTGTCACACCCTAGTGCCTATATGACCCACAATGCAACATTACTGTAAGAGGTGTGGTATGCAGCCTGATTAACTCACTTCCGTCTCATTTCACAACCTCAGACCTGCTCACTTTTTGAACTTCAGCCCCAGCTGACCTCCACAGCTGCTCTCAAGACACTGATGCTTGAGACTATTTATTTTTCAGATATTTAAGGAATCTGTGGAATTTAATTATTTCACTTTATTTTGTAAGTTGTACTAGTCCTTGCTCCCTGCAGGGGTCACTGCTGGGACTTTGGTCTTTCACTTGAATGACTGAAGAGACTCAGGGCACATGCTGTATATAACTGCATAAACAGCTTACACATGCTAGTATTGTCTGTTAATACTAGCACATTTAAAATGAATGTAACCTTGAAAGGGAGATTATGTGTATTGTACCTCCAGCCATGTGTCTTCATGGCAGTAGGTTTTCTGTTGTAGGTGTTGCTTAGTCAGCCTGCAGTTGTTCCTCTTAGAACATGGTCAGCCTGTTGAGATTACTGATTGAATTATTTTGGTGATGTTTTCCTTTTCAAGAGATAAAGGTCCTGGTCGGTTAGACCAGGAGGATTTATTGTACGACTGTTACAAAGGTGAATATCATGTTTGTGACAAAATGAATATCATGTTACAAACAAAGCAGGAACACAGTAGAACACATTGGGCCAGTGTGACAGTATGTTAAATCATTTGATATGAGTCCTGGATGGGGTGTAAGAGTGTGGCTCTGTGAAGAGCAGAGGGAGGAAACTTCAGCGCTGTGGTCCTCCCCTCCTGCTATCGCTATAAGACTGCAGGTCTCCTGAAGTCCATCCACACTGACAGGATGCGCTCCTCATGCTGCTCGTCTGCGACGGCACAGACACTAAAGGTGAGACTTTGCTTCACTGCCTTTATTCTCCTGAACTTAGACTTTGACTCTCAAATGGTGTCCAGTGAGGATTTCTCTGCTCTTCTCTCTGTGTCCTCCCTGTTCACACTTTTATTTCATGGGTGAATTTCCTGTTAATTTATACAGATGAACTGGTTTGTTTGTTTCCAGTTATAGAGAAAATGGAGCAGACTTTAGTTACCTCTGGTGCACAGCAGGACGTCTCTACCCATTAATGTACTGCAATTTAGCATATGTGAAGACAAGGAGTAACAAAGGAAAGAATAATGACTTGAATTTGTGGTTCTGTAAGAAAGACTTTGTAAGTAATGTTATAATAAAACAACATATCTGTTGGAGTTTTTACCTGTTTGACAAAACACAGCCTGACAAAACAAACTTTAAAAACAAGACTTCTGTTGTGTGGACAGCTGATGTAGTGTACTGTGTAACCAAAATAAAACCATGCGCTGATGGGAAAATGGGTATATTAAAAATGCTAAAGTCGATATGACAATGGTGTGTTTTTCGTTCCACTATTTAGTAAATGCTGAATTATTATTTTGAATGCAAATTTTAATTGCATAATTATTTAGTGATTTCAGAAACCAAAACAGTTCATTATCTTTATATTCACAACACAAATTTAGCATTTTTTTCAGAGCTTTCAGCCACATCTAGCTGTCCTCCTCAGTGGATGCAGCCGTGATGGTTCCTTCGCTTCATAGGTTTTCAAATTAAAGTTCTGAATAGGATGGATGGGTGGCATATAGTAAAATATAGTCATTAAGAAGACCTATCAGTCAGTAAGTGTATATAAGTGACTTATTGATGTATTTGTAATACTTTGTAATATTTGTAATATTAACTGCTTGTACTAGAGAGAGATGGGAAAAGTTACTGTATGGTATGGAGGAAATCAGCACAATGACATGAATACTTAGTTTTAGTCCAGTTCCAGTGTTCCATCTTCTGTGGAACATTTGGCAGCGATCAGTCTCTGGCTGATGTGGACTACATGAATTTACAGCAAATCCATTAACCTAATTGTGTTTTGATCTCACCATGTCTTCAGGTGTTATGTGTCCGGATGTGCATGTTGTACTCCACCATGTGTCTCATGGGATGGCCACTCTCCTTGGAGGCAGCCAGACTCCGCTGTGGTTCTGATCTCCTCAGCGACCTCATATTTGTGTGTGGTGACCGTGGAATCTATTTAGGTGAGTCTGTCTTTATCCACTTAGTTTACTCAACTTCATTTTCTCTGGCTGTAATGCTCCAGAGGTCAGCCGCATCTTTGGGATTCATCCTCTGGAAACTGGGATGCAAGTGAATATGAACACATTTTGTAGACGAAAACAGATAATGCACTCTGAACACATTTAGATATGATTCACTGTTGAAGTTGGAAAATAGGGGTCAACTACTGTAAAATGAAGATGCAGAACAGAGGGCATCTCATATTTTTGTCATTAGATGTTTTATGTTTTGTATTACACCCTTTAAACCAACCTGTTGTTTATGCATCATGGCCCAATGGGCTATGTAGATATTATGGCAATTTGTTTTTTGTTTTTTTTTTTGTGGTTGTATGTTAGGTTGAATACATATCCAAAAAAAAGTGATTGGACCAAATGTTATCAAGGTTATTCTAACCTGTATGTTAACACTTGCACTTAGCTGAGGCGTACAACATAGATATGGTCATGGTCATCATGTCCACATTAAAACACTGCAGTTATTCTGAGCAAATTATCAGCTCCACAACAACAAAATATATCCTGTACATTATTTACAGGAAATCCAGTCACAACACTATTTTACAGTAGGCTACTGCAGGTCGAAGCATTAATGTAGACAAACATTTAATGCGGAGTCATTTCTTAGAACTGATCAGTTTTCATTGAAATTTGGATTCTGTTCCATTCGATACTGGCTTATCATTAGAAGGTAGGTGTGATATTTGACAAGGTTGAACCAAGAGGAGCAGATCACTTCGCACTGGATTATAAGGCTGTGCATTGCAGCATTTATTTTAAAACACTTTATCATTATTATTATTAGCATATAATATCTGGCTACCTCTCCCATAGGCCCTTTCACCTGATTACTCTTCCCCTGTTCTGACCAAGGCCACCTTCTGCATCTGCTATCAGTGTGGTGGCAATCCTCCAAAATGGCAGCATAGCCACCAGAACACTGTGCCTCAGTAAGCGATAGCCTTAGTGTTAAAACACTTGTTATCTGAGACCCTTTCACATGAGTTTCATGTCACTGAGCTAAACACACAGTTCACCCTATGTGCACTGCCTGATGGTGTTGTTTTGTCCAAGATTATAGCTATTTAACATACAGAAGCTTAAGGTTTTGAGCTAAATGCTAAGAAACTCTGACATATAGTTATGCTGGTGTTTATCGGGTATAGTAATGTTTGCAGAAAGTAGCAGAGCTGAAGCTGATGGGAATGTCAGTTTCACGGGTATTTTATCATAAAGCAAAGTACTGCGGACAGCACAATTAACTCTTCAGGATTTAATGTCTGCTTTACTATGTTGTGATGAATCAGTGGGGGGGACTGGCATTTCTTGGCACTCTGCTGTATGTTCTGCCTTACGCGTCCTAATGAGGCCAATCAGGCTGGTTTGTATTTTCTAAATCCTAATGTTTGACACTTCTCTCTCTGCAGGTAAAGCTAAGTGGTCTGGTTACGGTGCTCGGCCCAGAGGGAAGGGGATAGTAGACCAGTGCTGCCGGCCAGCAGGCTGTGATCTCCACCATCTGGAGCTGTACTGTGCCAAACCTAAGACCCTCACCACAGCGTACCCAACCACAACCACAGCAACACACACCACCTCATGGCTAGACATGGTAAGAGTTCAACCAATGCCTGAAGACAGTCCAGAGGATAATGATCCAAACCAGGAGGCCATCATTCAAGACCATCCTTTAAAGACACCTAAATTCAAACAAGCTGTTATCACATGACTGGACTGATGCCCCACACAGGGGGCCATAGTTATCTGCTACAGTCTTGAATCACCTACTTCTATTTGTCTTTATCTTACAGGAACAGCAGTTTCAAGCAGTTTATCAGAAGAGACTCTTAGAGCACCTGGGAGCTCCAAACAGTCCTAAAAGGGACACGTATAGAAAGAAAACACAAACTTCACTTCCACAGAAAAGAAAAACTCCGTCAGCACGCAGAAGGATTACCATGCAGAACACGACCAGCAGGCCTCCTCCAGCCTCTGGGAGTCCTCCTCAAAGAATGACAAGAGTTGACTCATGACCTTTTGACCCCATGAAAATCTGAATATTTATAGATAGTGGACTGGACTCGGCAGGTTTAAAAGAGTGATTCTCTCTGATAAGTAGGGAAGTCACTTTGAAACTCCAGATTATTAACAGCACTGGAAAGAACCAAAAAGCTGCCAGATGATTTTACGCGCTGGCAGACATATTGGAGGTCCTCACCTCCAGGAAGCAACAGACAAAGACCTGATACTTTGGATCTCTGTGGACTCTCTCAACGAGCCCTTGTTTCTCCTCTTTCTGGAACAAAGAGGCACTTTGTGTATCATACAGTACGTTACTGTAGCTGTCTCTTATCCAGGATATCCACCCACACTCCTCTCTAAAGTCTTACTGCCAGTGGTTTTAACTTTAAAAGTGTTTGTTGACAGCTGCTAACTGCTATTACATTGTTGACCATCCCAGTATATTATTGACTTTTGGTAACTTGTCTTATTGCTGTCCTCTGAGGTTTTGGTAATCGATTCCTTATAGTATTTCCATTGTAGCATAAATAATTTATTTTTATAGATTTGTTTTTAACATATTATCATGTTAGAAGTCAGCAATGTGACGTACGTATTTAGCAGACAAACAGCAACATCATTTACAGTCCTGTTTCTGTCTGTTGGTCCAAACCAGATCAAAGATTCAGTCTCCTAGGTCTGGTTCGGTGTCCGGTGAAACATCTGGATCTTTAGCTGTGCCTGTCAGCTGTTGTCAGGTGGAGGGCTGTGTACAAGGGATCAGCTGATAATACACACATGCAAAGTGTGTGGATTCATTTATTAGCACTGAGGCTCGAGCTTGACTTTGTGTGTTGGGTGCAGATACTAACAGAATTTAACGTTGGTGTACTTACTGAATGAACTTACTGTTACTTCTACTGAAATTGTACAGATTTTTTTGGATTTTCTATATGAACATGTTTTATATAAAATACTTTGAATATTTATTTCACCATAACTAAAATAAATATAAAAAACTGTATAATTCTGTGTGATAGATTGTGTGAGGCTGACTGAGGCTTGATTTGAACCAGTGGGAAACTTTTTAAAAGTCGATCTTTAGGCAGCGTTCTTCTTCTTCTTCTGGCGTTTTTCACATTATAGAACAATATAATATTTTAACACAGCCTGACCTTTTGTTTTGGCGTTCAGCCTCAGTACTATTGTAAACAGTTGGCTCATTTTACTTTGACATGAGTCAAATTATCATCGCTTCCCAAGACCTTTCTGAGAGCTCTGAAGGCCATCTCAGCCCTCGGTGTAGAGCAGACTGGTAAAACAAACAGCTCTGAGTAAATGTAGTATAAATGAAAGAGAAATGATTGTGAGGAAAATCAAACACTGTATCAATGTAAGGTAATACCAAATAAAATCATGACTGGACAAAAATAATGAATTTCATTTATTATCAGTTTTATTTATCCAGCAGGATTCGGAGGAGTACCGTGTTTCCCAGGACTCACAGGTTATGACTCCACTTCACACTTTGCTGTGTGGTCACCGGCGCTGAAGCATTGACGCCTGATTCAGAAATGTGTTGCTGTCATGGCTCAATCGGGCCAGAGTTCACCTTTGCTCAGATGCTACTCAGTTGAAAAGCAAATGTCAGAATTTTCTTGTTTCTTTTTGGTTGTCTTAGTTACTGTATGCATCTCTACTTGTATCTCTTGTATCAGCTGTGTACCCTCTCGTTTCATTTTTTTTTCCCATTGGCCTCAGTCCACCAGAAACTGTGCAGATCATACACTGTTCAACTCTAAACAAAATGTGGTTATTCCTGCAGACACGACTAATCTTAGCAAGATAGTGAAGAACACAACATTTGAATTCCTGGGACTCCTCTAAAAGTAGCTGGAAACTACATACCCCACCCCTGGCCCCTGCAATCAGCGCATTGCTGTTCAACACTGATCATAATATTATATTCATGTCCTATGCTTCTGTGAATAAAACTGAGATGTTAAGTAAATGCATTGTTTTTTTTTTTGTTGTTGTTTTTTGTTTTTTCAGAAAATATATTTCTAACATATTAGAACTGACTTTTCCACTGATCACAGTTTCCATCTCTGGGTACAGTCTGGTTCAAACTAGAGCAACCCTTTGAAAAGTTTCAGACAGAAAGGTGTTTCTGGCCTTTGGACTTCACAACATAGTAACAGCTGTTCACAGTTGGCTTGATAAGGCAGCAAGGAAGAGCTCTCTCCTTGTGGCTGCTTGCGTCACAACCAAGATAGTGTTTTTTACTCCCATCCCTTCCCATGCAGAGCTGTTCTAATAAAGCCCCCACTCACAATTGATTCTCATGGCCATGAGTGAACTGCTGTTGTCAGACCCACAGGGTAAATGGTATCACTTCGCAAAGATTATATTTTAACCATTTTGATGAAGAAATACTGAAACAACTGGTTTACAATATGTACAGAACATTTAATGCTTTTTCCTCTCCACTGTTAATAAGTGCTTGCTCATAAGAGATTTGTTGTGTTGTTTTTGTTTTTCGTAAAGTGCCTGTAGATGATTGTATTATGATTTGGTGCTATACAAATATATTCAATTGAAATGAATTAATCGTGGCCTACAGGAGGCCTATGCTACTCTAGACTCAGGAACAGTTGCTAATGTAAGGTATATATTTCAGTGACACCTATTTGGCCAAGCATAAAGCTTCTGAACCACATATTGACACTTAGATTGTCTCGGATCCTCTAAAATACATGCAAAGTGTTGATTTTATACTCAGTAGGGGACTAACTGTCAACAAGTCCACCTGCCTCTGGAGGTCAGCAAGGCTGCATCCTATCTCTCTGTCAAGGCTGTTCAAGAATCTGAACGCTCTCCTTTTCCTGCTGCCATATCAGCAGGGTTGTATCTGCAGCAGAGCAGCTGCAAACAGAATGACAAGTTGCCCAGCCCTCAGCCTGATAACACAGCATGTGAATGCATCAACTGAAGAACAGGGCTCACAGCTCTCTGGAACACAACAGCTCTGGATGTTCTCGGCCTGTACATCACAGTCTGACAGACGAGGCCATGAGCCAAGTGAATGTATCAGAACACTAAAGGTGTGTATCAGGGAAGGACAGTGAAAATGGTGTGTGGCTGTTTAAAAGTGCATCAGCTAAAGCACAACTAACATCTTAAACATAACCAAAAAGGCGCATGTGGGGAGAAAGGACCTGGATTTTATCGTGAGGCCCAAGTGACACACAACTGCAAAGTTGTCACGGTGTCAGTTGTTGTTGGGTAATTGAATTAATTGCAAAAATGTGTTAGGTAATTTTTGCTATTAATGTACATTATTTAAGACATACCCTGCATTAGTGCCTGATACTCTGAAGGACCCTGTGTTGAAATCAGTGTTAACACCTGAATTGTTTTTATTTATTCTATGTTCACATGTTGTATATTCCTTCATGCTGACACAGCACTGGAATACTGGTCAATATCCAGTCACACTGCATCATATTTACAATGTTGGTTCAGATCCCATCTTTAATAAAAGAGAAGTATCAGTAGCATCTATGGCACAGAATGTATGCTGCACCATTATAAAGCTTAATACGTCCTGTCTCTGCTGAGCATCAGGTGGAACATGACAAGGTGGTAAATGAAATCAAAGGAGCAGAGATGTAGAGTTTTCTGCTGTTATTTGTCGTATTGTCGGCATTAAAGCCAGTCAGCAGCGATGCTCCCTCAGGAGCCTGATGGGATCTGGTGGTTGAACTGCAACATGCATTATGTAAGATTTCTCTTTGTCATATTCACTGTTGTGCTTTTCAACTAGACACACGATGAAACACTAAGATGTGGGACAAGGACTTTGTGATTAGTCCTTGTCAGTGATCTGTTTCTCTGAGGTCCAGACTGTGTGGCTCTGAGTGACGTCTTGCTCCAGTCAATCCATTATCACATGTGACAGCAGGATGAATGACAGGCAGGAAAACATCCGCCTGAAGGGCACAGATCCAGGTGTGACCTGTGCAGAAATTGGTAAATAAAGAAATGTTACATGGAAAGAACTGGACTGATCAGACGCCTGTTTGGTAATACTGTGCAATGGGTGAGACTAAACTCCCAGGAGCATGAAACATTTACACAGCACCGTACACTGTAAGCCTTAAAGTCATATTTAAATACTTGAAAAACCAACTTGGTCAAACCCTTTGCCTACACAGGCAGCTGTATTATTATGACAGCGAACACATCATCATATCTAAGGTCTGACTGTGTGAGCAAAATAAACAGTATTTAATGTGGAGCTGATATCAAGTCAAGTCATCATGTAACATACTGTACGTTAAAGATAATATGGCTGAAGTGACCTACCCCAGTTTATCAGCATGGATATGAAGTGTTTGTAGAACTGCACTTATAGAGTGAAATGACAGGCTTAGTGTACAGTCTCTGCAGATATGGATATGATATGAAGATAACACTCATACATACGTCAGATTTTAAAAATACGTTTATAAAACATTAAAACTGGGAACAATTCAGGCAGCGATGGAAACTTCTCACTGTCTGACGACACCTTTTGAACTCACTCACAGGTGTGTTCATCTGTTCTGGCTCATTCACCCTGTGCTCAGATTAGGCAGGGCTATGCTGAGGATCTAAGGCAGGGGTGCATCTACATGAAGTCATGAGGGGGCAGCTGTCACGCATCATGTTGGTGGTCCTCAGCCCTATCATATCCAGCCCCAGTAAGATCTGAAGCCGGGGGGGCTTTGCTAACATGATGTTAGCTAGAAGGCTAAGATTGGCTCCCATTCAAATAACGATCACTTCTGTATCTACAATGTTCAGCAAATTCAAGCACAAGTCATTGAATCCATTGATGAAAGCTGCTAACATACATTACCTGCCAGCAGATCAGCCCAGTAACAGAATTCAATTACAGTACCCAGGTTTCAACCAGTAGAGGGCAGTGCCTCAATATATTTATAACACTATATGTAGAATGTGTGTTTCCTCACAGCAGGAAGGTTCCAGGTTCTACCCTCATGTGCATGTTGTCCCCTTATCTGTGTGGGTTTTCTCCTCCCACAGTCTGAACACATGCTGGTTAGAGGTTGGTTGGTGACTCTAAATTGTCCGTAGGTGTGAATGTGAGTGTGTGTCTGTCTCAATGTGTCAGCCCTGTGATTAGGCTGCTGATCTGTCCAGGGGGGGGGGGCCCGTCTCTCACCCACTGCATGCTGGGATTGGCTCCACCTGCCCCCCACCATCATAAAGTGAACTAAACAGTATGGACAAATACTTTGCACAAAAATGTCAAGATTTGGACCTGAATCAGATATAAGTGTTCTCTCCATAACAAGTGCAGAGGAAAATTGAGAGAGAAGTTAATCGATCAGTCTGTACACACACACACACACACACACACACACACACACACATCCTCAGTCCTGAGAAGAGGTGTAATCAGGGGAAAGAAGTAGAAACACCTGTGTTGGCTGTAAGGGCTTGAAGCTGAGGCACTGCAATGTAAAACTAAACATGGTTTTAAGGAGCCATTTGAATTGTGCTGTTGGGTCAGATCAGTCTGCTCATTTTATAAACACAAACCGATTAAAGGCTGCATGACGTTTCAGTTATTAACTTGAAGAAACCATTTGAGACATGACAACAGCTGCTGGTCTGTAAACTGAAGTCAGTGAATACACAGTTCACCAGGGCAGGAACAGAAAGTGTGAAATCTTTTTTTCAGTCAGAATCAGTGCACAGTTCCACATCAGTCCAGAAGATGGCCTCAATATTCAACATTGTCCAGTCAAACCATTTGGCAAGTCAGACTCCTGTGTGAGGCGTCTAACTGAGTGGTATCAGACTGCAGGACGAGACAACAATCTGGTTAAATAGCACCTTGACCAGAATTTAAACCTGCAGCTGGAATATTACATGGATCTGTAGCTGAGCAGGAAGTTCAATCTGACTGGGACTAGATGATGAAGCTCCACCACTCTCAGAGCATGTGTGACTGTTTTTTCATTCAAATGGTTACATTCAAGAATAAAACCAAAGATAATCACAGCACAAATTACAGGTTGTTACCGACATGTTACAGATTCTCTTATCGTGTTGCACAAATCAATTTTACACACATTGCCAAAGGTGCAAGAAGTACTTAGTAACAGTAGAAATACCACCATGTACCAATACTCGGTTGTAAAAGTACAAAGGTGTCAGCATCAAAAAGTACTTAAAATATCAAAGTAAAAGTACTCATTCCACAGTAAACTGGCCTCTGTCAGTGTTTTACTGTTCCTGCTGCATTAATGTACATGCTGGACTTTACTGCAGTAGTTGTTTAAGATTGGACCAGTTTGAAGGATTTTATAAACTGTGGGATCCTCTGGAATCTAGTGGAGTACAAGTATAAAGCTGTAAGTACAAGTATCTCTAATTTGCATTTAAGTATAGTACTTTTGTAAATGTGCTTAATTACATTCGACAGCTGTGTATTTCAGACTGTTTGAGGAGATGTGTAAGGTGTTAATGACGCAGTGACACTTGCTTCTGTTGCAAAACAACTGCTGGTTCATGAGTTCCTGTGTTCTGTCAATAGATCTAATCTAGAAAATTTAGCCTTATTCAAACCTGAAGTCATATTTCACACAAAGATAACACAACATTGCCCCAACCTTATCATCACACTGTCATCTGCACCACAGGTTAAAGTACACTCCTGTAGAAGACTCCAGATGTGTCGCTGCACACAGTTTAGATCATTTTAATATATTTATTAGTTTTAAAGCGTGCAGCGTCGTAGCTCAGTGATTAGCCATAAAATACTAAAATAAGATCAGGATCAATATTACAGATGGCAAAGCCTCACAGTGTCTGGTTGATAGAAATGGGTTGGACAAATTAATAGAAACACCGGTTAGTAAAACACAGTACAATTCAGCAGCAGCACAGCCACCAAAAACCATCATAGAGATTTCCTATATGTACCTATTAAACTGACAGCTGAGCATATGCAGCCATTCCGGTTTGACTGCTAACAGAAATACATAGATACAGGTTTGGATGGTGAATGTACCGTTTTAATCGTTATCTTACATCCAACTTGGAATGACTGGTTTCACAACCTCAAGAACCGGTTTCACTGTACAAAACACACACACACACACACACACACATATATATAAACACACACATATATAAACTGTGTCGCCTGTGCCGTACTTTAACACTGAAAGAGGAAATCCCAGCCTGAGACTGAAGTCCATCACTGCATGATATAACAAGTACACTTCCTCATGCATGTTCACTTGCTCTTTCATTGTTGCTAATGACAGACAAGCAGTGAGACTGCAGAGGATTTTAAGCTTGTTTTTTTTACTGCAAAAAATGAAAGTGATGGCGGAGTGTGCTCATTAACCCTGGACCCAGCATACAAAGACCTTTCTTTCACCTGTTCAGCTGAGACAAATGGAAAAGACATCTGAGCAAGCAGAGACGGTGAGTACGTTCCTGCCAGAAAACGTGCACCCTGTGTTGTGAATCCAGCTGAATGAACTCATTATGCTCCTCTGTCATTAACTTCACATTTTCACGCTCATGTTGCCAAATATTAACTGAGCCGAGCATCAGAAAGAAGAAGGTGCAGGTTTATGTGGTTAAAAGAAAAAAACAGATGCAGTCGGAAATTTAATGATTTGAGAAACTGACATTTCCTGTAGTTATCACATGACAGGAGGAATAGAGAACTTTGATCTTCAAAACTTCCTGTGCTAAGATTTACAACTGCACACCATTTTGATTCTGAGGTTAATTTATTTTGAGGGTACTTTTAAAACTATTGTGAGATCCTGCAATACTGTTTCGGAGATGTTTTCTGCAGTAAAACTTCACTTTATTTTCTGTCTGTACAAAGTCGAGGTGATTATATATTTCCAGATAAACACAATTTATTGTTTATTGGGATCCCACTGATAAGGGCCTGTGCTGTGTCACTGTTTACAGATCAGTGCTGCATCAAGGCAGTGTTTGATTATTTTATGGTGGTGGAAAGTAACTAAGTATATTTAGCCATGCACTCAAATACTAAAGTATTTGTATTTCCATGTAGTACTTCTTCATCCTTGGACTTCACTACATGTCAGAGCCAAACCTTGTACTTTTTCCTGCTCTACATTTATCTGATAACTTTAGTTCCTGTTTCAGAATCAGATGAATCAAACAAAATCCAGTCTAATCATCAAACTTTATTGATCCCTGGTGGGAAATTCCCAAACTACCCAGCAGTATGGAAAGTACTTCAAATTAGAAGTATATAAGGTAGTTAACATTAGCTTCACCTTTACCAGCTGCATCATTAAAGTGATGAACACAATAATGCATCAATAATTAGAATCCAATAATATCAGATACATTCATGTGAAATGGGCCATTCTGCACAATGACTACTTTTACTTTGGATACTTCAAGTACATTTGGATGATGATACTTTTGGGCTTTTTCTGTAGTAAAATTTTAAATGCAAGACTTTAGAACAGAGGATTTTTACACTGTGGTATTTCTACTTTTACTGCAGTAAAGGGTCTGAGTACTTCTTCAACACTGAATTCCTTTGGAGTATTTTTGTTTTTGGTATTACTACATATACTACTGTTATCAAAGGTGCACACTGAAATGCTGAGCTACTTTTACTTCTCCATGTTTGTGTGCAGGGCGTAGTTAGTTCTTACTTTGTGGCACCTGTGGTTGGTTTGACATTGCACCCGTTTATTTTGTTCCATTAATTTCTAAGAGTTTGGTTTACTGCAGATCATTTCTAACAATTTTCTACAACAGAATATTTAAAAAAACACATCTTAGCAAGGCCTAATCCAGTGATTAATGGGGCAGAGAATACAATGGCCTGTCTTTAGTGAAGATGAAGAGATAAAGGCAGAAACACAGTGTAATTTTGTCCTAGACGTGTGTGTCTATGATGCAGAAGCCACATCATGGCCTGTGCACTAACAGGTGTGGTCACTATAGTGTCCTTTGAAGTGGATGAAAAGGCAGGATAAGTGTGTGCAGAAAACAAGCCCTCACTCTGCTGTGCTGATGTGTTTCAGGACTGCAGGAAACAGCAGGATTTGAATTTATGTAAAACATCTGTGTGTGGAGTTTGAATGTCATTCTAATAACATTCAAACACCGTTAGTGTGTGTTATGGCTGACACTCTGCCTTTTTAACATTTGAGGAATTTAACCCACCTATTTGCTTTCTTTTGGATGGTAAGATTAAAAATGGAAATCCATATAAATCCTGTGTGTGCGTAGATCTGGAGTCAGGGCATGTTTAGCCTAGCTTAGCATTCAGATCTGAGGCTGTGGAAACAACTGTCCTGATTCTGTCCAGATTTATTCCGCCACCACCTCTACATACCTCTTTTATAACACTTGTTTAATACAAATCATTTGTGGTTGTAGAGACAGCTGTGGCCTAGAGTCAACCACTTTGGTGCCACCCTGTCTGCGCATGGGCAGAAAACGAAACCACAACTGGCAACTTGTACATGCTGAGGTGCTTGGCTTGATTGACAGCTGTCTACACTTGTTTGGCCTGATAAAGTCTGCAGAGTAAACTGTTGTTTATTCAGTTCTCTGGCTGCTTCGGGGATGGGTTCCTGGCACCTGAACACAGGGTCACAGATGCTGCACGGACGTGCTGGGTGCATGGCGTTGTTTGACATGTAACTCGTCCGAAAAACACAAATGGTAATTTTTCCACTTCACTTTGTGCACAGATTGAACATACAAAAAAATGTATTCACCTGTGAGCTTTTAACATGCAAGCTGACTTTTTGATGTATCAGCATGAAATGTAAATGGTAGAGAGAGCTCTTCATAGGTCCTGCTGGGGCTTCTGTTAGTAGGATTTTATCCACCTGGGATAATCGCTCTAATTGAGAAGGTGTTAAACAGCAAACATTTCAATTCCACAGTTATGAGTCGTTTGTATTGACATGCTTGATGAACAGTGATCGCGGCGCTGCTTTGTGCTGCACGTCCATATCTGTGCACTGTGGCATCTTTTCTCTCGAACCTCCTGCGAAAGAATTTTGGCTAAATGTCGGTGGTGCTCTTTGCTTGGTCTGCTCTGCTCATGCTCCACGACCAGTTATTTATTCAAAACAAATGAGAAACATAAAACTCACAACAACTTCCTGTGCCAGAGGAGTTTTCCCAGGGAAGACCAATGACCGGCTGAATTGTGAACGTTTCAGGAAGTGAAATATGAAATTTCCATCAATGCACAAAATAATGTTTAACTACTTTAACTAACTAATTTTACATTTTGTCTTCTGCCCCACTAACCCTGCCTTGATGCATTCCACTCCTACACTGGTGTTTTATGTCACTGGGGAGTTTTCCCATAGGACGCTGTCATGTCCTGTCATTTTGCTTGGCTATAAATAGTGACTTTGTCTTCCCATGCTGAACCAGTAATGTCCACATACAGTACATGCAGGATGAGCCTCCAGCTGACTGTTCAAACTATAACTATAGCTCATGGGGCCCTGCGGGATTTATGATAGCAGCACCTGTAACCCACTGTAGCCCCAGACACCATTTAACTACTGGCTTCCACGGGAACGTTCACCCAGCACTTGACACGTTTAACTGTGTATTAATGTATTCTCCGATTATTCACATTAACCTTCATGTTACCTGCTGAGTGATTTGTACGATTCGCTTCTTATTCATTTAAATGTGTTTTGCTCCCTTTTCTGGCAGAAGATGGAGCAGCAGCAGCTGTCTCCAAACGCACGGAGGAGTTTCAGCTTCTCATCCCTCCGTGTAAAAAGTAAGACCTACAGCACACCAGTGCACAAAGCCTCCATTTAATCAGAGACAATACCTCCACCTCAGCTCGCCTTTTATTTCCTGATGACTCTATCGTTATGTCAATGTGAATTTTCTGCAGGAAGGCACAACAGTTATGATGAGGGAGGATTTACACTGCGGAGGGGGCTGTTGTCTTTTTCATCAGTCCGAATCCCATCGAGAAAAGGTAAAAAAAAAATTTAAAAAAAAAACAGAAATGGAGGAAGGAGTATTTCAGTCCTTTACTGCAGTAAAAGGAGAAATACCACAGTGTAGTAAATCGTCTGTTCCAAGTAAAATCCTGTATTTATCCAATATTGGAGGAGAAAAACATAATGATAAACATAAACAGCACAAAAACAACTGAGTACAAATCATGTGGTTGCTCAGTGCCATTGTCTCATGATACACTTACAACTCAAACCTTCAATTCTTCACTTTCTTTCTTTCACACTTTGATCCCAGATGAAGAAGGAGCCTCAGAGCTGGACAGGCCTCAGGTCCAGGTGAAGCACACAGGTACATTACAAAACATGTTTCCTCTGCTGAGATGCTCGTGTCTGCGTTGTCCACCTCCTGCTCCTAATGGTGTTATCCATGTTAAGATTTACTGTTATTGCAGAACCAAATCTAACGCCATCATTCCTTTGGTCTAAGTGCCACAGTGTAACTGGAGTCACTGGAAAAACACAGCGTCCTGTCCTGGTCCTGCTTAGTTTGTTTTCTACAGCTAAGTCTGTTTAGCCTTCGTCGTCGTTCCAGAACAGCTTATGTGGTAAAAACCAACCAATGCTAAAAATAACATTTACATGCTGCTAATTCACTAATTCACAGAACTCAGACCTTATTTTTCAGACAGTGTTTTTAAAAAAACATTTTATTTTAAAACAAATTCAATTAAATACAGCTAGAGGTTGAGGTTTCCACCCTCTTGTGGTTTCTATTTCATCTTCTCATTGATAAAATCCAGTACTAGACACAGGATGAATTATAGGATGTGTCGATCTGAGATTAACTGGATCCTGTTTCTTCAAAAGTGATTTTGTCACTGACATTTTGACAAAACAAAGATTATGTCATTATAATTTATTATCTGGTTCAATCATAGATTATTAAAGAGGCATGGCACCAGTCTTACGTGTTCATTGTAGTCCTGGGAGGTAGAAGTTTTCCTGCTAACACTTCACAAGCTGGAAACACTTGTAATCAGCATTTTCCAGAAATCTCAACCTGACTGACTCAGCGCTCTGATGTTTGTCAGGTTCTTATGGAGGTAGAACTCAGCGAGCATGAGTCACTGACTGCGTGCTTCATCCGGGCTTTTATTTCTGTTGTTACTGACCTGTTGAGCAGCTTAAGATCTTTTAGTTGAACTCAACGAGTTTGGGTGTGTTGATTTTTCTGATGGCCGTTCCTGCTTCATTGTTTTTTAATTACATTTATTTGTCAGGGATCATGTCCAAAAACATGAATCTCACACAAAGAGAAAAAAAAAACATGTGTAGAACCAGGTTTTTATCTGCAGTTTCTGGGCAGGTGGACACAAACACTCATACGACCCATGTAAAAAAACAAATACTATATTCAGTCACAGATGCAAACAAGCCAAGAATTAAAAGTAATTTACAAATTCAACCTCCAATCAGATCCAGAACTGGGCAGGACACACAGTTTATCCCAGAATTCCAGATTCTGTGTCTCTGGCCAGTTAAATCTACTGGTTAAAAGAGAAGGATGATTGTGAATTTAATTTAATATATGACTGACTTGCTTCAGTTAACTGGAAACAAACCTGACTCCTCCATTCTTCTTCTTCTAAAGCTCATTTTAGTGCCATAAGCTCAGCTGGTAGAGTCTGACAAACTGAATCCAACCAGTCACCATCCTCAAGGACACTTCACTTCAGGTGTGGTTCAGTCTGTTCTGGTCTGGACTGTCAGACTCCAAAGTGTTTTCCAGACCAAAGTTTCTACTACAGGTCTGACTTTCTCTGTATTCTGACAACAACTAAACTTCTATCTGGACCATGTTTGTGTCGTTGTTGCTCATTTGGACTTTTGGCTGTAAAACGTTTCAGCGGAGACCAGAGTTATGCCAGGAACCAGAAAATCGGGAACATGATTACTGATCTTCTGTATTGAAACGTGTTGGGGTTGAGTACATTAGTTTCTGCACAGCGGGGCCGTTACTTGCTGACTGTGGTGCTGCTGCTTCTGCTTTTGCAAAACCCTGTGACTGCTGCTCTTCCACCGCTGAACAGTAGGAAACGCACTGAGCCGTCCTTTTGGTTGTTTTTGCGCATGCCTTGAACGCAGCGCACAGAACAGCGCCGTGAACTGAAGCGGTGAGACATGCGGACCGGTGCGGGCCAGGGTGCGGGTTATATACGGGAATGAATCGATACCGTGACGCTGCGGTGCTGACAGAAGCAGCTGAGAGACCGACGGTGTTTTTAAAGCAGCGATGAGCGAAGCGGTGACCAGGAGAAGGAAAGAGCCCCGGCTGAGGAACCTCAGGAGCAGATGGAGTGAGTACTGAGATGTTGACTTACCTCGGGCAGGTTGTGTATCCGGATATCACTTCATGTTAACTGATCCACACTTCTGCGGCTTGTTTACCTCTTTGCAGCGACAAATTCGCTTGTTTTTATTTTTGGTTTGGCAGCAAACTTTTGTTTTCTTGACTTTGAAAACAAAGCAGAGCCGCAACTTTAACCCGATCCCCCAAATGAATCCAATCCCATCAGCTGCATTAGTTTGCACTGCTCGTGAAATCAGTGTTTTTGTAAAGTAATAATGTGCAGCCTGTTCGCATTAAGTCCTGGGCTCATGGTTTGTTTTGCGCTGTTGCAACATCTGTTCCCCAAACGACGAGCAGGGCGGCATCAGATGCAGTTATTACTAAATGTGGTTTGGTTTGAGACGCATGTTAGCACTTATATTAGTGTGTATTCCTGTGCTTTAAGAAAACAGACTTTAAACACTATGATTCAAAGCGAGAAACACACGCACACAGTGAACTTTGGCATGACTAACCTAAAACACATATAAACTACAAACATGCCTGCAGATCCTAGTCCAAATTTGGTGGGTTAAATTGTAGAATGTGGATTATGTCAGAGCCTCAGTCTGAAACACTGGTGTTATGAGTAGGCCTAATACCAAGCTGCCTTTTGTGTTTGTGGTGTGTGTTTTCCACCCAGCAGATCATGTGAAGTTCTTGATGAAAGACTGCGGTCAGCCTGGAGTGTGGCCACTGCCACAGAAAATAAAAAAATATATATATTTAGAAGGTGAAAACTGTGATATTTAGTTGGAAATCGGCAGGTCTCAGGTTTTCTGATTCGGGGGAAGTTTCAGGAAGTTTGTTTGATTGTAGAATTGGCGGTGGTGTTGTAACATGTACAGCAGCCTCAGGGTGTAAAGCTCAAACACCCACAACACAGCAGAGCAGCAGAAGCATGGAAAGCTTTGCAAAAGGCTCGATGTGGTGTAGCTGTCTCTGAACGGGACAAAAACCCATCTTTAACCTGCACGGGTCTTATGCTCTTGGTTTTTATGGTGAGAGAATGGAACAGTAATTCTCAGCCACCGACTCTACCTCTGTCTGGAAAGGGCTTAGGGCGATCACCAGTTACAAGCCCAGAGCCCCCCCACTCTTTGAACGACCTGCACCTGGCCAACAGCCTGAATGATTTCTACTGCTGCTTTGAAAGACAATGGGACAGTCCTGACCCCCCTCCCCACTCCTCCCCCCACCAGACATTGACCAGCAGCGGCCCCATTGCCATTACCATACCTGGATCACCTACACAGCTCCACATCTCAGCGACCCCCACCCCTCACACCCCTCTCCTGGATCTCCTATAGTTCGTCTACAGAGCCAAAAGACCTGTAGACGATGCTGTGAACATGGCCCTCCACTTCATCCTCCAGCATCTGGACTCCCCAGGATCCCAAGCCAGTATACTGTTTGCGGACTTCAGCTCTGTCTCTGACTCCCGGACCAGTCACCCTCAAATGCTCCCCCATCCCCCAAACTACAGTCACTTTCACCTTCTAAATTGAACTACATTTCACTCAAACTCACTTTTCCGTATATAGTATTATTTTATTTTATTTGTATTGTATTCTAGTTTATTCTAACATTTTGTACACACTCCATAAAGTGTTTTTTGCTGTACCTGGCAGTAAAACTGATTCTGATTCTGCAGTGAATTTAGGGCCAAGTTGTGAAACTGCCAGGGGTTGTGTGGGCAGGCACTGCCACTGTGCAAACACCTCATCCTGTTAGCAGATGTTGTGCACTGTGTACTGAAGTTTCAATAAAGACTGTTATCAGGAAGCGAAGAGATGAGACAGACTGAAAGTGAAACCTGGATAATGTCCTCTGGGACATTTTTATCGGCTCCAGGTCCTCGTCGCTGTACTTGGTTATTAACTGCATGTGCTCATGAGCCGCTCAGCTCGACGCACGTCAACATGCTGATGAATGTTTGACAGCAAACCCAACTCTGCAGCCACAAAACAACAGGAATGCAGTGTGTGCTGCAGTGTCACCAGGACTGTCTTACAGTGATTCATGTGGTTTTAGGTCTCTGTTTACTGGGGACAGAGTTCAGCTCCCACTGATTCATTAAGCAGTATAATCTCTTTGTGTTTCAACACATCTCATCTCGTCTGTGTGGGTCCCTCTTATAGTAAACTGGCTGACCTCCGGTGTCCAGATCACAAGAAATGAGCTTGCTTCTGGAACCCCTGTGTCAGACCCAGTCAGTTTAATAGGAACCCCTGTGTCAGACCCAGTCAGTTTAATAGGAACCCCTGTGTCAGACCCAGTTTCATCATTTTTTTCAAACAAAAAGTTAATCACCAACTCTTGATTTCCTGTTAAGGTGAATAATATTTCTTTAAAATAGCTACTCACTGAAGTTTGTTGGTAATAATCCATGTTGAGTAGAATTTACCATATTTTTCTGGCTGCTATTTATTTACAATCTGAAATATCAAGTTGATATAATTTTCCTGTGCAAATTAATTATTTCCCACATGACCTGAATGCAGCTCAAGTATGAAAATTCTTTCCTTGGAGTCTGAAGTAAACAAATGATTCAGCAGACTGTTTGCTCTGTGATATATACAGAGGACTCGTAGGGGAGACCTGTGTTGGTGGCAACAGTGGATGTTAGCAGTGGTTGCTCTGCTGCGTTATAATTCCCAGTCCAAATGGATAGGATTCAAGTCAGAAATCATCAATCTCATAATAAATCAGAAATGAAGTATGATCAGAATGTAACTAATCTGCAGTGTGTGTGATAAGAGCAGAGCCCGGAGGAATCTGGGCCTGTCACTGTGCAGATGCAGCAAACTTTAGACTTTAGACACCCCCTTCAATCTTCATACACTTCATTATGTTGTAGCTTTAAGTTTGAATAGTTAAACTCACCTTTTTGCTCATCATTCTACACCCAGTAACCACAATAAATAATCGAAACATGTTTTTAGTCTTGTCATTTACAACAGCTCGGTTCCAAACTATGTTCATGTGGATCCAGTTTGCAACAAGTTTCCATGACATGTATGAACTGATTTGAACCCGATTGCCAATTTCATCCATTTAAAATGATATCTGCAGCACGAAGCGAGTCAGTATTTCGGTGTCACAGTTGAGCTTTTGGTTGGAAGAAGCAACAGAATCAGGAGACTGACAGACTGAAACACATTTGAAGATAAGTGTGCTGGGGGGGGGGGCTGGCTGTGAAAGGAGTAAAGTTCATAACCCGATTGAAAACCGATTGGATTCAGTTTGTTAGACTTGTACTAGCCAAGCTACAAGTGAACAATTTAAAAGTGATGTATCTACGGTACCTGCACTAACAAACTTTGTTTTTGATCTACCAGCTGTGGATTAACTGTCCTTTTTTCTGTGTTGTGCAGGTGAGCAGCCCAAAGGTAGCCTCATCTCCAGTGTCACTGGAAAGCAGAGTGAGTAGAGTCGCTCGAGTCCAGCAAGAGCAACTTTCTCCAATATATTGTTTTCCATTATAGTATGTTTTTCTTTTCATACATATATATATATATATATATATATATGCAAAAACAATGTGTCAAAACATGCACAGACTCGTCGTTACTAAAGAATATCCACTTTTCCTGCTTCCTCTGGGTGCTCAGCGTGTTGTTTCTCTTCCAGATGCTGTTCCGTCAGGTGAAGATGAACCTGGAGAGCAAGGGCCCCTCAAGAGGTTCAGCGCCTTGTTTGCCTCCTTTCGCAGAGTCAAACCAGATAGTGAGTGTTGCACCTCATTACCACATCAACCTTACATGATTCGGGTTTTTGATGAAGGTGGCGCTGAACGTTTGGTGATGTTGCATAACTGCTGATGTTTTCCAGTTGTGGGAGAACAGACGTCATGAAAGCACATGTGATTAGAGCACTGCTGCAGACTGTGGGTGCTTTCAGTTTGACTAAGATTCCTTCTCGTTTACCTGCCGTCACTGCACAGGAAGAGTTGGTTAAGTTAGTGTCTGCAGTGCATCTCAATTTTCGCTTGAGCCCTAACGCTGTAATCTGAAAACACATATACAAACTTAGATTCAGTGTGACCTGCACACTGCATCTCACAATATATTCACCGATGGACCTCATGAATAAATGTGAGAAAGCACAACAAAGCAAGATGCTCCTTCTAACTGCAGAACTGAACTGAGAGTTGTCGTGTTGTTAGGTTTTGCTGTACCTGTCTGTAAATCCACAGGGACATTGTAAACACAAACTGCTAGCAGCTCATTCATCATGCTTTAATGGTACCAATTAGCCCAAATGTAAAATGACAGGGCTGCAGTTGTAGTCATCGCTTAACTCACTGACTCCATGGCAATATTATACTTCCTGTTTACATTGCTGAAGCATCATGGGAATCCTTGATCCACAGAATCCAATAATATCAACTTGTCTGTGTTGTTTTCTAACAGCTCAGCCATCTTGTTTTGGTAAAACAGCAGCTACCAACAGGCCTCAGAGTAGACTGAATATCCCCCAGCATGAGTGTCTCCACTGTTTACACTGTTTCGGGAAAACAGCTGGTGCCTGATGACTGGTTCTAGACCTGCAGCAGCATCAGTAGCAGAGAAATAACAGTAGACTGGTGTATTTATTTAAAGAACAGTAAACACCTGCATGTCAATTTTTTTTAAACATTGTTTTCATCATCCACTCAGATTAGACATATGTGTAATTATTTACTTTTTTTTTTTTCAACATACGTGTATATGTGTAAAGCCACTGTTGCTTTTTCTTCATATTTTTATGGGCAAATCTCTATTTACGTTCTGTATTAGGGTCATTCTAATTTAGAATTCAATCTAATTTAACTACATTATAAATGGGAGCTGGGCAGCTTCTGGGTTGTACCGACAGGCCAGAAACACACAGGAACACAGGGCTGCCAACCTGCTGGGTTGCTTTTATTCTAGAGGCATGCAGCAGAAAACACACGAGCAGGCTGGCAACTTGTGAAGGACACGGGATTGGGCTGTTGGTGTGGGGGTGAATAGTAATGGTCTCTGAACAGAGCAGCAGAGTGCAGTCAGTGGGAGAGATGGGTAGAGGTATCAGGGCCAACGTCTAGCAAAGCAAAAACATAACTGTTAGTAGAGTCTAATTATAGTGGACATTCAGCCTGTTGCCTCTTTCCAACAGTTTTAAAAAAAATCTGCAGCAGCATATCCACTTATATCATCAGCTGAAATATTACCACTGCGGTATCCACATGTGCCTGCACTGGATAGAGATAACCGGGATGCATTCATAGTGCACAACACCTCCTTGATCCTGGAAACCTCTTCATGCTAAAGACACTAAAAAGACATTTGTGCATTTCTGTGTAGAAGGCAGAGGTGCAGAGTCTACAGTACCGCTGGACCCAGACAACCTGGCAGACAACTCGTCGCTGCAGCACCGCTACGTTAGTGGTCAGTACTTCTTTGAGTATCTGGTTGTGGTCAGCCTGAAGAAGACCAAGGACGGCAGCAGCTATGAGCCTCAGATCACCTACCAGTTTCCCAAGGTCTGTTTGATAGTAAAACACAAACATGGTGCAGTACATGAAAATCTCAGTCACTTCCTATGGAAAAATGTAAAAGAACAGCTGATTTGTTCAACATGAATTCTTACAGAAAAAGATTTTGTTCTGTTTATTGGGAGCTAAATAAAATATAAACCTAAGCACTCTTTTATTTTGCGTGTTTACTTTCAGAGAGATATGATGGGGAGATCTCAGAAGGAAGAAGAGGAAAAGACGCTAAAAGCGATCACTTTGTTTTGTTTCCCAGAGGGCATCAGCTGGGCTCCTTTGACTGAGTACCGCAGGTACAGCTGTGTTTTCACCGTTCACTCCTGCAGTCACAGTGTGTAAACCCCGACTCTGAGTTTTCCTCTTCTGTTGGCAGTGAGACCTTCTCCTTTGTTCTGACGGAGATCGATGGCAGCAGAAGGAACGGGTACTGCAGGAGGTTACTGGTCAGTGTGCAGACTGAACCTGTTTTCACTGTGTGTCCTCATTTAGACTCAGTTTCTAACTCTGGTTCATTGAATCTCATCTGTTTTCATGCTCCAACCTGCAGCCTGGAGGAAAAGGAGCTCGTCCACCTGAAGCATACTGCATCATCAGCAGCCTGGCTTGTTTCGGCCTCTTCTCCAAGGTGAGTTTGACTTCCTAAAATCAGTCCTTCCTGCTCATCCTGTGATTTTTATTCAGCTGTACTTCTCATAATGTTGGCTCCAAAACTGCTAATCTTTTCTCAGCCTCTAGAGGCCCCATAAGCCCCTCCTTCCCACTTTTTGCCCCTCCCATGCCGTCCTGTTTCCTAAGGCTACAACTTCAACTTCACTTCCAACTATGGAAGCCTAATTAGGACAAACTGTGCAGTCCAATGCTAGCATTAACAATTAAATGTCAAAGCTTATAAAATTAAGCTGTGACTTTTCCTCAGCACAAATGATCAATAATCAAACGTCTAAGCTCTAGCACTGAAGATTTTTTTTCTGTTCACTCCTTATAACAAAAGAAACCCTGGTGGTTTGAACAGCTGGCCCTGTGTTGGATCATTATGGGTTTTTTTTTTTTCTGATGGGTTTGTTTGTATAGAAATAAAACACGTCTTTCCTGTTCAGGTCTTTAGCCTTTATCTGCCACTTTTGTTGTCACAGTGGACAAGTTGGCTTTAACAAACAATGAACAAATATTTAGACTTGATGCCGAAGTGCATGTATTGTATGACTGACCAAAAGTGATGTGCAGGGGAGGTGAACTCTACAAACATGATTAAAAATGATGTGAATTGGCTGTGACAGTATGTGACAGTTGTTTGCTGCGTGTAGAAAGTGTGAAAAAGAAATGAATACTACCTACATATTTAATGATTACCATGTACTGTGGCACAACAGGAACTCCGTGGTGATCTAATATTAACACAACAGTAAGTGTGTCAAGGGCGTCTCACCTGTCGGCACCTGCTGGCCTGTTTGTCTAGGAAACACACCTGTGTCAGGTGGATTTCTGTTTGTTTAGTGATGCGTGTGACTTATGCTTCATGCAGCCTAAAGGGCAGGGTTCTCTGAATCTGGACGAGGAGGAAGTCAGGGGTGTTTCCTGGGAATTTTACTGATTCAGTAATTAAATACCACAGGGGTGACCAATATTCATTCTAGTGCTGTCAGTTTCATTGTTACATAGATTTCACCACTTAAAAGCACAGGCCGTTCTTTGAGTTACGCTCAAACTGGAGTCACTTGCACTTTTAATGGCGATAAACAAAACATGCACTGACCCATATGATGGCTTCATCGTAAAAACATTAAAGCTGGACCTTTTCTTACTCAGACAGATGTTTATATAATCATCTGTTAGTTTAGATTTTTGTAATTCTGCGGAACATGTTCTGAGCAGAGAAAATCCTGGTACTTCGATGTAAAACTTTAAATGTTGGGTTGTATTAGTTTGTGTTTGTGCTGTATGACTGTGTGTTCTCCTGCATGTGTGCAGATATTTGACGAGGTGGAGAAGCGGCGGCAGAAGTCCATGGCTATGATCTACCCATTCATGCAGAAACTGCGGGAGGCTCCATTCCCAGCTCCGGGAAACACTGTGGAGATTAAGAGCTTCATTCCTGAGTCGGGCACTGAGGTCAGATCTAAGCTCCTCCTGTAAAGTTTGACAATACACATTTCAACGGCCAGAGTTTAACTATAAAGGATCAGACAAGTGCAGTTTTATTGTGTTTCACAATAACTTCATCAGGGGACCCATTAAAATACAGTTAAAAGCAACCCAGATTGTAATAAACCACAGTTTGGGTTTCAGTTTCAGCTTGAAGTAGGTCTGAAAAGTTTGGCTTCCTGAAATCAGGATTAACGTTTCCTGACAGAGTGCGGATGGGATTTAAAGTTTTGGGGCCAGTCCATCCTCCACTACTAAGCTGGACTGCAGCCATACTGCGTTAAAGAAATATGACTGTATTCAGTAGGAAAGCATTCAGCCGATGAACTCAGAGTTATGCTGGGAGTGGATTGCTCTTGAGTTCTGTGGAGTTTTGTTTGAACCTGTTCTACATTACTCAGCCTTTACGTCAGAGCTGACACACCTCCCTTCAGGCCGCATGCTGCGTTTCAACAGCTCTCTGTTATCACAGGTATTCACAGATTCTGGCCATTGTTTGTGTGACGAGACCTCAGGGTAAAACCAGGACAAGGACATGCGTCTCTGACGCTGTAAAGACTCTGGGTCATGTTAGCGCTGCTTAAAGTATGTAAGGTAAAATGAAAGCAATAACCAGCACCCAGGGTTATGCATGGATGTACTCAAAGAGCATCTTCCATAAAAGGCAAACTAAGAAGGTCTGTTGAAAGGGACCTGGCTATGGGCAAGATGGCAGACTTGGCAGACTGTAGAGATACAGTTAGGGTTAATATTAACCATAATGAATTGTCCTCTGTCCAGCCGTAAATCTGAGTCCAATGAAGGTGAAAGGCAGAGGCTTCATTCGGCATGGAGAACATGTGTAACGCCAAAGTCCCCTCTCCAGGTTTCTGCTGCAAATTCTAAGATTGTGTGTCCTGTTAACACAGAAAGACACACCATGCAGACTTAAAACCACAGGCTTCAGCAGAATAACAGGAGACACTGGCATAGCCACAGTGATATTTATGTCACTAACATCCACAGTACACATCACATAAAATAGCCCCTATAGCAGAAATCATTTTCTAAATGAATAGAAACTTCCTACCAGCATCTTGTTTGAACTTGTATCAACTAAATTTTCTTCCCTTCCTTCTGGGTCTCATTGTAAACAGAGCTGCAGTAGGAAAATTACCTCAGTCCTTTTATTTTGTTATTTCACATGATTCCCCCAGGAGCTCAGGATATAACTCGAGGTGTATTTTAACACATGTAATCACATGCTTAACGAAAATACTGAAAATGAAAAAACACAGTGCATGTGCCAACAAGCTATGTGTCTTCAGAATCAGTGAGTGGTGTAGTGAAAGTGTAGTAAGAGCCGGTGGCGTGTCGGAGCATTGATGACATGCTGGTGCCTCTGTTGACATGTGGTGACTTTCCACTAGATCATCAGTCTGACCAGGCCGTTGGATTCCTGGCTGGAACACGTCGACTTCGCCGCGCTCTTCAGATGCCTGACGGACGAGGAGGTGCTGCTGGTGTTTGCTGCCACCGTGCTGGAGAGACGGATCGTTTTCATCGCTGAGGAACTGAGGTATTACACACTCACCTGAACACCCACAGGAAAGAAGATACTGTGGATAAGTATTTATGCAAACCTACTGTAATTTGGGTTTGTTTGGATTAACCAGACTCAAGAGGACAAAGGGAAATTTTTAACTTCAGAAATTGACTCCAAGTTTTGTCCATGAACCTTAACTGCAAGAAGATACTGTTTCCCTGCAAATAAAAGGATATAATCCCTCCCTCTTCCAGTGGGCTTTAAATGTGAAAGTTCTGCAGGAAGCGGTCAGTTTAAATTACAATAGCCTCAAAAAAGGGCAAAATGTAAAACATTGAATTTAATCGGTGAGTGATTACAGTATGACGAAAAAGTGATTTTAACAGTGTGACCTGATCCTGTTGTACTGATAGAAACAGATTTTATTTTGGATTTATGCTGTGAGATATATTATATTACAACCAACAGCAACATAACTTTGTACAATCAAACATGGACAGTTTATAATCTCTTCTCTCTTGTTTCTCTACAGTACATTATCCCAGGTCATTCATGCAGTAGCAGCCCTCCTTTACCCCTTCACCTGGCAGCACACCTTCATCTCCATTGTTCCGGAGATCCTGATCGACGTAGTGATGGCGCCCACCCCCTACCTGCTGGGAGTCCAGAAACGGCTGCTGGACCAGGTCACCGACCAGAGCGATGTGAGTTTATTATGGAGGACACAACAAAATCATTAAAATCATCCATCACTTTGCACAAAGGGAGAGTTTGAGTGACCTCCCTCTTCTGCACTTGTTTCTTTCTGTAACACAGCTGCTGGTGGTCGACTTGTCTGAGGATAAACAGAAGACTTTCATTGTTTCAGTAAGTCTTTCATCAACTAAAATGTAAATGAGTAAATACATTTTTAAATCCTCTAGTTATTGGTGATAATTAAATTTACAGGGAACCATTTCTAAGTTAAAACATTAAAGTAAAGCTGTAAAATACTCTTCTTCCAGAATGGTGATGAAAGCTCCATATTGCCCCCAAAGCTGCAGAGTGAAATCCTACAGGCTCTAAGTAACAGAAAAGAAACATCAAGTAAGTAAACCGCAACCAACATCAAGCAGGGGAGCAGAAATTCAGCCCCATCATCACTAATTCTGTTCTGTCTTTTAGCGATGGAGGAGCTCAACCGGGTGGTGTCAGAGGCCTTTCTGCATTTCTTCGTGAAAACAGTCGGCCATTACACTTCATATGTGAAGTACAGTCGTGCTGCAGAGCGGGGGGTGTTTGAGAATAGAAGTTTCTACAAGGCCATTGAGTCGAAAACCACTCGACACTTTGTAAAGAAGTTCATGCAGACGCAGATGTTTGACCTGTTTATCCAGGATTTGGAGCAGCATCAGTCTAGACCTCAGCAAGGTGAGGACTGTGAACACATCACACAGCTCAGGGGCGATGACCCAGGCCCAGGTTCCTCTGCGGGAACATGTCAACATCAACCTAAGAATCGTTTCAGTTTCACTGCACAAAAGTCCTGAGCAGTTTTCACATTAGAAAAGAGACAAAATAAAGTTAAAACAGTCAGAATTAGTACTAAAAAAAAATCTGCTGTTATTTTTCACACAATGCAAAGCACAACAGAAGTGGAGGAAAACTTTAAATTCATTGTAGGTAGTTGTTTGTTTGTGTGTACTGTAAATATGTAGTAAACGCTGTTAACCCGTAGTGTAAAGATTCCAGACCTTCCACTGTGGGCTTTTTTTTTTTCCACCTTAAATATCGAAAGCAAAACCAGTGAAAATTATGTTTTAGCATCTGACATTGGAAACAGCTACTGATATTGGACAGTTTTTTAAAAAATCTGGTATTTTGACATAAACAGAACTCCTTCCAACATGTGGTTACATATTTGTGTCCATGTGAATTAGTGAGGTGTAGAGACCTGTAATTGCTCCCTGTGATGGAGACACTTTAATGATTCTTCATGATGATTTCATTTCTTATATGCAATGCCAGTTGACAGCAATAGCAATTAGGTAATATCTGTTGATTATTAGTCCAGCACATCATTATTCTAGCTTTTACCTACGGGTTGCAGAAAACTATGAATTTTGTTTTTTTTTAGTTTGAAAAAGCTTTTCGTAAAGTCTCTACAGTATACTGTCATTTTCTCGGCCATTACATCTTTAAATGCAGCAATCAGTAATTTTTTTTAAGAACACAATAAATGATAAAGACAACATATGGGTTTAGGGCCAGCACAGATGCAGTATCTGCCTTGGATTGTTTGTGAGGTCATTCATCTATTGTTTCTGTGAAGAATTTAGAGGTACACTGCATTCACCATCAGACAAAAGTCAAACATTTTCCCATAGATAGAATCAGGATCAGTTCTACTGACACACGAGAAATATGACTCCAGGACAGTGGCAGGTTTATATAGTCAGTGTGTGACATTTCATATCTTATGAATCTTGTAACTTCGGCTCATGTGTTCACTGTGCACTGATTCATGATTCTGTCCTTTGTTTGCAGGAATATTTCATGAAAAGATCCTTGAATACCAAGAGAAGAAGAAAAGGGAAAAGACAAAGAAACACTAGCTCCCAGCAGCAGATGTGTATATAGTGGAGTGTATAGGAAGCAATGTGAATATTGCGCTGTGTATTTTATGTCCTATGTCAGTGTGGTTTTAAATATGTATGTTCCAGTGTGTGAATAACTGTACTGGCTGTGTGGCTGCCGCTCTGTGAAACTGGCAGAATGAGCAACTTCAGTTCCGCCTGTGGCCACAGTGTGTCGCTGCTGAGCAGGAAAATCATTTCAAATAAAGACTAGTTTTAAGTCCATGTACCTGCAGTGTACAATTTTTGACTAATACGTACAGTATTCTCGTGAGTAGAAGAAGAAAAATGTATATCTACACATGGGTCAAACACATGCAAAATGAATTCATAAATAAAAATATATTTATTTTCTAGCCCTTTTTCATTTCTATTTTATTTCTTTTCCTTCATTTTAAATCTACCATCCTTAGTTCTTAAGTTTAACTCTCTCTTAACTTTGTTGACATACACGTACGTAAATTATTAGGAAACGCGACACCTGTGCAATGTGGACAATACCCATGTTTGACCACTAGGTGTCGCGCCCAGCCCAAACCAACGGTGACACAACTGTGGGAGGACCAGAGGAAGAGACCGCAGCCAGACACCGCACCTCCGACCAAGGTAAGCGAACAAAGACTTAAGTCTTTAAAGACAGAATAAAAGCATCGGAGCACAGTATGTGGGATAACTTTTTAGATAGTCATCTTAATAAATTGCCCCTTAGCTTCCTCTGTTTCGTAATGTTTCATCTCAAGACCAACAACTCGAGCTGTTTTAGCGTATAAGTGGCTAACGTTGCCTAGCTAACTTTCCTTAGCGCTGGGTAACTTCAATTCATCAAGTCTGTCAAAATGGAAACATTTCCGGTCAGAGCTTTCAAAATGAATTTCATACGAACAAAGAGAAACTGAAACGGCCTTTATTATGAACCACTCGGATTTATTTTGAAAAAAAACGTATCCGGTGTTTTTCATACTCTTCGCGGACTTGATCCGTCCCGGAACTTTAATAGCTAACTAGCAAGCTAACTAATGTTATGGTTTAACTATTTGTTTGTGAAGCTGTAGGTTAAAGTAAACCAAGCATAGTATATGTTGTAAACCGGACAAAGATCACCTGAAAGTAAGTTAATTGTTGAGTTGACCAATTCTCTATTTATAACTGACAAAACAGTTTGGTAGTTTTGGCACGAATGGCTACGTTGCAACCGAAACTTGGTTAATATCTCGTGTTGTTGGGACAGTAGCGAACCAGACACACAAACAACATAATTTACTTTTTATGAGTAGTTATCAGCATTATAAAGCTTGTTTGTTTTTATTGGAAGACGAGGAAAAGCCACGTTTAAATACCAGACATATTTAGGCTCCTGTCGCCTGCGTCCAAATCCCTTCACTGTGTAACTAATTGCCTTCGTCAGTTGCAGTTTCTATCCCACTCTGTTTTTATTCCTGTAAAGGCAGTTTTATTTCTGCAAATAATGTTTTTTTTCCTGTAAAGGCTGATATTATTCACGTAAAGGCTGATATTATTCACGTAAAGGCTGATATTATTCACGTAAAGGCTGATATTATTCACGTAAAGGCTGATTTTATTCACGTAAAGGCTGATTTTATTCACGTAAAGGCTGTTTTATTCACGCAGAGGCTCTTTTATTCACGCGAAGGCTCATTTTATTCACGTAAAGGCTCATTTTATTCACGTAAAGGCTCATTTTATTCACGTAAAGGCTCATTTTATTCACGTAAAGGCTCATTTTATTCACGTAAAGGCTATTTTTATGCCTGTGGCAGAGTTCAGCTTAAATCTCACAAGTCTCCAGTATGAGTGCTTGCCCACATCATATTTCCTCATCGTTTCTTCATAACTGTAGTGTCTCAATATTGTCAACATTGTTCTATTCAGGCAACAGGACCAGGAGCTATGTAAGAGCTTCCTCTTTTTCTGAGTCAACTGTCCTTTTATTTCATAGTTCCAGTTTTTTTTAAGAGTTGAGCTAAATGGTGTAATATTTGTCTACAGCATAACAAGAAGACATGTTTTATTACTGTTTTATTACTACTGCTTCCACAAATTCTCAATTACCCCATCCATCCATTTTCTCCTCAGATGTACAGAAAATGAACATTAATGTCCAGTAGTGTGGATGTATTGTACTGTGGACATACTCTCTGCTCACCTTTTTGTCTCTGTGTGTTTCCAGGTAAAACATGGCAATGACCGGCCAGAGCTCGTGCTCCTCCATGAGTAACCACACTAAGGAGCGGGTCACCATGGCCAAAGTGACCCTGGAGAACTTCTACAGTAACCTCATCGCCCAGCACGAAGAGCGAGAGATGAGGTACCTATCCACAGGTTTCAGATATACATGTGTAAATGTAGATCCTCACACTAAGGTTTTGATCAAGTTACAGTCACAGTAACAGTCAGTGAAACTTTAAAAAATTGCCGCTTCAGCTTTTAACTTGATTCACACGCCCACAGAAACAACCATTTTTTTTCGAATGGTTGTTTTTCATCAGGGCGTTAGGGTTGTGTCAGAATTTAGTTTGAGGGAAGTTCACTCCCTGTTGCATCAGAGCACACTCATTACTGTCCTGTTCAGTTTAGAATAGAAACTGAACTTTTTTGTTTTAGTGCAGATTTCAACAACCTAATGAGAACAAGAGTAAATGGGAAACAGAATTGCTTCTTTCTATAAAAACAACATCCTTTGTCTATAGTAAAGCTATGGATTTAATTATTAAATCTTTTTGATTGCTATGTAGTTGACATGTTTTGTGTTATACATACATGTTTTGTTTGTGTCTGTAAATAGTCTGATGGATGGATTCATGGTAGAGCAGACCTATAATTCAACAACTTGTTTTTAAATATATATTTTTTATTTATGTATTTTGGAGTGGCATCAGTAAAGTGTGCAGTTTTTCCTGATATTTAACTGATATATAGGATGCTGCTTTGTGGCTGTAAAACTATGGTAACACATTACCTTTTCAGGCAGCAGAAGCTGGAGAAAGTGATGGATCAGGAGGGCTTGGCTGATGAAGAGGTGAGTACTTGCAGTTTTTTTTTTTTTTTTTTTTTTTTTTTTCTTAGAATTCACTTAAAGGAGATTAAGTAGTTTTCAGTTCTTAATGTTGGTCAGATTTTAGATTTGCTGGATCAGTGCTATGAAGGGCTTCATGTCTGAGTAAACAGTAAGAACTTATACTGACTGTTTGGTCCAGTGTCATTTACTGAACAGATGTGACATAACTTTTACAAACAGAAAACTATAGCTTGTATGAGTAGTTTGCATTATATTTCTGTTTTACACCTTCAGGACAAGAGTAGGTAAATTTCATTGACATTGTTGGGAATCTGTTGCTCTGTGGAAGTAGCCCAAGAAAACAGTGTCTGGGCAAATAAAATCCCAGAGGCAAGAACATATCTGCTGTACTGATTGAGTTTCAAAGAGGCTTGTAGCAGCATTCCAAAATTATTTTCTAACAGTGCAGACGGTCCTTTTTGTGTATTACTGAATTTTGAAACAGGATGGCACCTGGCAACCTTAAAAATACACAATACAGCCTTGTGTATTTAAAGGGGTTTGGGGTTTGTGCTCTGCAGAAACGAATCCGACGTTCTCAGCATGCAAGGAAAGAGACAGAGTTTCTGCGTCTGAAACGCACTCGACTGGGGCTGGATGACTTTGAGTCCCTGAAGGTGATTGGTCGAGGAGCTTTTGGAGAGGTAAAATCTTTTTATCTAAGCATTTGCATCATAATCCCAAGAGTCCATGTTTCCATTTCAGTCATTGCAGTACTTCATCTTGGTAACCAAAGCACATCTTTAGAAATCTGCAACCTCTTGGATCACAGTGGCACACAGCAGGTGCCATCCTGATTACATCCTGTTTGCCTCCAGGTCCGTCTGGTGCAGAAAAAAGACACGGGTCACGTGTATGCCATGAAGATTCTCCGCAAAGCCGACATGCTGGAGAAAGAACAGGTGAGGTAGAAAACACACACATGAAGATGCTGCTGTTGCTTCTGTTGGACATTTTTGAACCTGTTTGCGTGTGTGTCTGTCAGGTTGGTCACATCCGTGCTGAGCGGGACATCCTGGTAGAGGCAGACAGCCTGTGGGTGGTCAAAATGTTCTATAGCTTCCAGGATAAGATGAACCTCTACCTCATCATGGAGTTCCTGCCTGGAGGTATGACCCTTCAACTGTACACCACAATACTGTGAGGAGACAAGGACCACAAACATTCACTCATTCCTTTAAGCTCTCTAATGAGTCTTAGTTGTATCTAATGAAATGGAAGAAAATGAGCCTGAAAACTCCAGAGCTGCACTGTGACAATGAGTGTGAGGGTTTGATTTCTCACTTTCTCCATTCTCTCCATCCCTCTTAGTCATGTCTTGGTTGCTCAACCATGCTGTCTTTCTCATGCGCTCATGTCAGCTTGTTCCATCTTTCTCTCTCTCCTCTTATAAATGAGTTGAGAATCTGACAGCAAAGTCCTTTAAACATTTAAAAAGCAACCAGAAGTATCTGATCTTAGTGTCAAAATTTGTGTTTGACTAGTCAGATGTTCAGCCCTGAACCCTGCACCCCCCCCACACACTGGACAGTTAGGAATGGTCTGCTGGCTGTGACTGACTGTGGTCTCTGCTGTTGTGCTGCAGGAGACATGATGACCCTGCTGATGAAGAAGGACACGCTGACAGAAGAGGCAACTCAGTTCTACATAGCAGAGACGGTGCTGGCCATCGACTCCATCCACCAGCTGGGCTTCATCCACAGAGACATCAAACCAGACAACCTGCTGCTGGACTCGAGGGTGAGTGGTGGTTAAAAGCCTTTTCCTTCACGATTCTGTCCATTTTCAGTGTTATTAGACTTATTGTGGTGCAGTTTCTTAGCCTTGGACGATGGCATGTGAAATTAACTTAAAAATGATGTTGCATCAGTTTGTAGCTACCTACATGCTCCATAAGATAAATATATATATATATATCAGTATTCAACCTGTGTTAAAATGATTTCATCAGATTTCTGCTGGAGTTTTGCTCCTTTTTCTTATTTTATTGCTGTGTAAAGCTGAGGCATAATGTTAGTTTTTTATCATCAAAGCCATGGACCTGTTAGTTTTTATAGTACTGAAACACCTTGGCAAAAACATCCAGCTTGACACAGTCTCTCTCCTTAAAGCCTGTTCACGTTTCTAATTGCCCTGGGCCAGACACAGATTACCAACCCTTTCTGTTCACACTACAGCCGGGAGTATGAGTGTGTTGTCATGTTCCACACATGCACACTAGAAAAGCACAATGTGACCTCCTGACACCAAGAAGAAGAGCTCCTTTGTTTGTTGTGTTTGTCAAGCCAGAAAGAACAGTGTGTAACCGTTTATTAGGAACAGAAGTAAGGATGGGAAATATAGTACACACATAAAACTAATTTATTTTCCTGCAGCTCCTTTTCATTTATTCATTGGCTGTAACTCAAGCATCAAAGTCATTAGCACAAAATACAACTAATGAACACCATGGACATTTTCGAATTCATTTACCATCATCCTCGTTCTGCAACTGCAAACAGTCCAACAAGGACCTTTAGTTCCGTCTCCATGGAATGTTACCAGGAACGTTTTGCTTTGTTTTTTTTTCTTTACAGGGTCACGTGAAGCTGTCTGACTTTGGCCTGTGCACGGGGCTGAAGAGGGCTCATCGTACAGAGTTCTACAAGAACCTGAACCACAGCCTGCCCAGTGATCTCAGTAAGCAAAGTCAGGCACCGATTTCTTTTTATTTCAACTGTTCCTTGCATGCACCGTCAACAATTCACGTGTTTCATTAAAATAGTTTTCTTTCTCATGTTCCCACAATACCTAACTAATCCCTGTAAAACAAAAGTCCAAATAACATATTGTTAAGATGCAGCAGGTTCAGGTGGAGGACAGTTAGATGTTTAATGCATCAGAAGAGTCACAGCCTTTAACACTGAGCTGTTCCGTCTTCACAGCATTCCAGAACATGAACTCCAAGAGGAAAGCAGAAACCTGGAAAAGGAACCGTAGGCAGCTGGTAGGTCTGACCATGTGATTATACAGTCACTGTTTAATGAACATATGATTTCATACAGCACAATTCACACTAAAAACACTGCCAACATTGGAGGTTTTTACTCACTGGAGATCTAAACATTTTTACAAAAAAAAGAAATGAGGTAGTGATGGCTTTTTAAATGAATAAGTTTCATTTCTAGCCTGGGTTTTCAAGTTTAAGATTTACTGTTATATTAGTTTGATTGGTATTCAAACATGCAACAACTAAAGTTTTAGATTTCTATCTTGTTAACCTGCTCCTCCTACATCCATCAGGCTTTCTCCACAGTGGGAACTCCAGACTATATCGCTCCAGAGGTGTTTATGCAGAACGGCTACAACAAGCTCTGTGACTGGTGGAGTCTTGGTGTCATCATGTATGAGATGCTTATAGGTATGGAGTCATTATGAAACCCGCCTCCATCTTACTTGTCTCCGGGGTTCAGGCCAGGCGTGGAATGAAGGATGGTTGGTGTTTTCGCTGTCTGCAGGTTACCCACCGTTCTGCTCAGAGACGCCTCAGGAGACGTACAGGAAAGTGATGAACTGGAGAGAAACGCTCACCTTTCCACCAGAGGTGCCTATATCGGAGAAGGCCAAAGACCTCATCCTCAGGCAGGAGCACACCTCTGTTCTTACCTGTACCCAATAACACTGATTGTACTGTCTACTGACAATAGATGTATTGTTTTGTTTAGAACATTTAATAACATCTAGCACCTAAACGCTGCATATTGCTTTATGACATTAAGTGAACACCTGTTGTGAGCAGGTTCTGCTGTGAGGAGGAGCACAGGATTGGTGCTGCAGGCGTGGAGGAGATCAAGTCCAATCCGTTCTTTGAGGGGGTGGACTACGACCATATCAGGTAAGGACTGTTATTACATGTTCTTTGGTCTGAGACGATTAATATTTGACGTTTGATAGACTGTATCTGTGTATAGATCATATTTCTTTGCTATGTGTCATGAATGGATGTAACTGACAATGTAGGCTGTTGAAATGTGTGTTATAAAGTCATTATTATAGAGATGGCTGAGAGCATCTTAAGAAACTATAAATCAACTACAAAGTTTAAACTTGTCACACAGGCAGCTAAAAACTGGGCATGGGATGGGGGGGTTTGGTCATTCAGCGTGTGTGAATCCAGAACTTGGTTTAGATTACTGCACTGTGCCATAGTCCTCCACTAGCTTCTCATACTGCAAGTGACACAAGAAGCTAGTGGAGCAGTGGAAACAGAGCAGAGACCAGTCAATTGCAAAAAGTTCTCGTGTGAGCCACTGCAGCATTGAGGCTCCCTGCTGTGTTTTTAATAGTTTTTGGACAACAATAGAGGTTTGTTTTGGTTACCAGTTTGACTAATTTAACTATCAGAAGCAACAGTTATGCACCATTTTAGCTTAGCGGCTCATCTGTGGCCCCCTCAAGTGATCTACTGGTTCTTGCAGCTTGTTCTCAAACACTTTTCTCTAACATCAATGATCTGTCCTGTAGAGAGAGACCTGCTGCCATTCCCATAGAGATCAAAAGCATTGACGACACCTCAAACTTTGATGAGTTCCCTGATTCAGATATCCTCACCCCAACAGGTACCCCGGCTATTTCAGGTGAACACATCTCATATGCAGTTTTTGTGGTGTAATCTCTCAAATTACTTAAACTTTTTTTTTTTTTTTCCCCTCCTCCTGCAGCCCAAGTGTCCAACCAGACTGAAGTTGACCTGAAGAACAAGGACTGGGTCTTCATCAACTACACCTACAAACGCTTCGAAGGCCTGACCGCTCGAGGAGCTATACCGTCCTACATGAAGTCTGGGAAGAGATGAACACCCTCAGGCTGCTCCACCATGAAACCTGGATGACTAGTCCAAACCCCTGCTGTCTGAAGAAAGTGAGCCCTGAGGAGGATGATCTATTCTCCATGTTACCTGAGTGCTGAAAGTTCTTGTCACTCAGGACTTTGGAAATAATAAAGGGGCTCAGTTTTTTTTCCATTGCTTTCCACCATAGGAACGGCTGCTGTCTTCACTTTCTCTGATGCTTCCGAGGGTACCTTTTTACTTGCTACTCATACATGAAAACTGAACTGGGATTAAAGTGGTTGGATCCTCCCCACTTGCCTTTTCCACCAGTGGACCAGCGGGATGTCTTCACTGCTGATACCAGCATCATTTATGTTCTTCTCTTTACAAACCAGCACCATGTCTGTTGGATCTACCAAGGGCTCTTCATCCTGTCCATTTTCCCTTGTACGCTGACTTTTCACTCAAACATTGCATTACCTTGTCGACCTGAATCAGGTGCTCTTCAGGGATTCTTTCCAAATGTTTATTGTCCTTTCCTATGGAGCTCACTACAAGACTTCCCTAAAGTGCTGCTGGCTTCCTAAGACGACCTAACCAAAGACTGTAAGTTCAGTGATATTTCTACTTGGTCTCTCTGTCACGTCTTGTTCTTCATACATTGAGATTTGCCTGTTTAAGTACGTGAGCATATTAGAATGATGCATTTTGGCAAACAAACACAAGTCCACTTGTGTTCAGTTATCTTTAGCACCTTATGTGATGTTTGATCCAAGTCCAGAACATTCAGGCCTACAGCTCATTTGTTTGAATGTTTTGGATTCTGTGTTTTTTTTAAAAATTTGACTGGAAACATTTGAGTTTGACAGGGAGGCAGGGCAGAATCTCAAATTCAACCACCACTTCCCCACAAATGGACTATTTTAAAGCCACGGACATGTAATCCATTAATACAACTTTCCATTCAGACTTAATGTAATACAGCTTGTGTAAAATTAGCAGCTGGATGACTACTCCATTTTCTAAATAGTAAACAAATTGGATACAAGTCAGTAGTGCAGACATGTACAGCTGAAGGTGCTTATATTCAGTTCATGTTCACAGACTGTTTCGTTTAGCTGTATAATCATTTTGGAGGCTGTGGTTTGTTCTGCTGTTGAACTTGACTTGGACAAAGAGTTGATTCTGGTATTTAGCATGACATGAACAAAAGATAAACACCTGCCTGTATAACACAAAACATTTCAGAATCAGCACAAACTGCAGTCTCCACAGTGATAATCCAGCTGAATGCAGAGCTCTGAAACACAAACTGAACATTATCACCTTCATACAGGAGGGTTTAGTGACTGGCTGTCTCATTAATAGCCACACATGGTCCTGGCCATGCAAATTGTGCTTGTGAATGGTATCAGAAATCTACTGCTGTTAGTTCTCTGTTCCCAGGCCTTTTGTTTCTGTTGCAGTTTAAATCATCATGTCTGTTTCAAACGCTGCGCTCTCATTGGGCTGGTTTGGATGATGAACAGAACGAAGAAGCCATTTTGTTTTTTAGAGGCCCCCAAAATATAATAAGAAGTGGATAATAATGATTTCAGAAGCGTTAGCCTCCGAGAGCTCAGAGTGAACATGTCAGTCAAATAATTTTTCACACTAACTCTGAGTCACAAAGAAAGCAAATACAAAGCGTAGGTGTCGGGGGTAATCATTAGCTAAGTGCATACGAATATACATCTTAGGCAACTTGCCACGCCTACTTTTAACAGAAATACACCAGGTTAAGAAAACAAAGTTTAAAGAGCAACTCCACAATGACAAAGTGCTTGTCGTCCAAACACAATCTTGTGTTGTGGAGCTATTTGTTAAACCTGGAAGCACAAGGCTTAGGATTTTCCATTGAACACAATATCCAAAATGCTGTCATTTAATGAATGTAAATGAAGTTTGAAGTCACACAAAGAGGTTTATTTTTCCACAGTAATTCCAAAATGCTGTTTGTGTAAATGTAGCCTGGACCATATGTTTTTTTTTTTTTGTTTGTTTTTGTTTTTTAAATCCTTGTCCTCACATGAGGTGTAACTATGGAAGCCCATTTCCACCAAGAACAGGGAACAATACAAGCAGGTTAGAATGTAAAAGGTTTTTGTTTGGTTTTTTTTTTTTTTTTTAGAAAATTTGGTGAGTTACAGTTCTAATAGTCATAGAAATTCATACTTTAAACTAGACCAAATTTTATATGATATTGTAGGTCTTGAATTGAGCTGCCTAGTTGAATTGAATGACAAATTCAAAATATGCTGCTTTTTGGAAATTGGATTTTAAAGTAACTAAAATTATATGGTGTAGTATGTCGTAACTGGGTATATATCTCATAATTTTGACTGCCGTATTTTTTTTATGTCAAATTTTGAAATGGCATGTCTCTGCATGTGGAACATATTTATTTATGAGGTCAAAATCTGAAACAATCATGACTTTAAAGAACTGTTTCAGAGCTGGATTGATATTTTATAATTGTGACTATCGGACTCTAAATCTCTTTTTAAACCATTTGTCATTTCTAACATTTCTGTATGTTTTTTTTTTTTTTTCTTTTCTGGCAGGAATGAGCTTCCATATGTAACAGTTCAGTCTGAAAGTTTTTCTTGTCTGTAATATAAAGCTTGTTTAGGTAGTGTGTAGATGAAGCACAGCATATTGTAACACGTTTTAGAAAAGCACGCATAGGAGCCTTTTTCTGTGGCAGGGATCAGATTCTGTTGTTAGAAATCTCCTGCTCCGCATGCTTTTACCAACCAGCACACGAGTCCGCCCAAAGCAATAAAGCACATGGAGTGACTTGTTTGGTAATGATGCTTAGTGCGTGGATGCAGTTATGTATGCAGTTTTCTACATGTAATGCTCACGTGTGTGTATGCTCTGCTTGTGTTATGCAGCAGTGTGATCTGAAAGAAAGAAAAGGGGGTTTTGGGAAGGTGGGTGTACATTATTTAAACCACTGTTCTCTTAGTAGTGTGCGGCTGTTGTATTGTTTTCTGCTATATGACAATGAACTACTCTGCACTTAATGTGTTGTCTTCTTTCACAACAGTTGAATAAATGCTAGCTGAGTGTTTTTACAGGATGGCCATGCATGGCCACAAATATTACATATTGGATTGAAAAGCCAAATATGGGGGGGGGGAGTAGTATTCAGACATTTTTGTTAAAATGTGTCATTTTAATGATCATTGACTAAAGTGAAATCAGGATAACAGTTTGTAACATTGAAATGCGGATTTGAAAAGCTGAAAAAATTTCCAAAAGTAAATTCTGAAAAGTGTGACTCCAACATTTGCAAATCAATGTCAAGGTTTGTTCTCTCAATGTTACAACTGTTTACAAACTCCATTTGCAATCAACAATCTGATATTGTATTATCTAACCTTTATGTATCTGTATACATATTTGTGCATAAAGGCTTAGTTAAATTAAGTTAAATTAAAGGATTGATGGAGCACTCCAATAGGTGAGTGGTTACAGCTCCACATGTAGGAACATGATTCATGGGACAAGTGGTTCAAGTCTGGCTCCGGCTTACCGATGAGGTTTTTGAAAACATAGAGCAGACTGTGATGGCATTAAACATTTTCTTAAAACATCAAGGTATAAAATTAAAATGTAGGAAATATTCTACTGTATACATCAATATACTTACTGTTTCAGTATTTATCATATGTACGATTTTACAATGCAGTCACAAGATTTTCCGTGCATTTCTTACATAAATATTTTACATAGATTTATTTATTTTTTGCTCATGTTCACGCTTTTTCTTAGTCTTTAAACTTAAAAAAATAGCCATACTTTTTGTTAGTCTCAAATAAACCAGACACACAATGACACTAATTTGAATTGCAAAGAAACAAAGATGTCAAATGCTCTGCGTCATTCAATCCAACCCTCATGCAGCTTGAATACTGAAGTGGCTTCATATAAATGACACTAGCAAATAAATGGAGGACAGTCAGGGGATTTACTGGTTCCAACACGCTGAGAGAAGATAAGTTAAATAATATTAAGAACCAGCTTCAGCATCAGGCTGACAATTTAAATACAACTGCTGCAAACTGTGACCACAGAAACAGCTGCTGCAACACACAGTAAGCTAGGTGATCTAATTCTTAGCCTGGTAAACTTAACTGTAACCTCTAAACTTTGACAAATGCATAGTAGGATGTGTGAACCAACTGTATGGTAGCAACAACAACCAGGAGTCAAGCAACCAAACAGGAAATGGAAAATATCTGATAAAGAGCGGGCCGAATCATGAATATGTCATATGGCCATCAGCTTGAAATGTTCTGCTAGAGATGAGGGTTTTTCTCAATGTGGTTAGGCTGACAACATTAATGAGCCTCAGCACATTTAGTCACTGCAGTGAAGAACAAAACACTGCACCTTGGTTTCTCAAGCTGCAGAGAGTGAGTTCTGAGAACAGCCACCTTTGTCCTCAGCCCATAGAGCTGCTCCTGTAAATGACGGCTTCATTGGCACTCTGAGCTGTGCTGCTCCTGATACACCTGGACAACAGCAGCAGAGCGAGGGGGGGGTGGTCTGAGCAGGAGGAGGTGTCAGTTCTCCACGGAGGGCAGGGAGTTCACAGGAACCCGGCGGAAAAAAAAGCTGGATCCTCTGAAGAGGTGACCCTGACAGTAAGGAATACATGATAATTTGAATCCAAAATATACCTTTCAGATCCAAAATTGATTTAAGTCACATAGTTTTCATGGCACCTACATGATGTACTGTCAAACTTTGTATTTGCTTTGGCATGAGTGGACGTCTAACGGCTGCTTTTCTGACAAACGTGGCTGGCTAAGCAGAGGGGGTTGTACACAGCAGCAAACAGAACAGGCTGGAATCCAATCCCATCTATTGACATGTTCTCATCTCAGGGCGTCACATATTGACACATCAGTATTTGATACCATGAGAATGAGAACAGGCTGTTACTGATGTCACTCCCCTGGATGGTGAAAGTAGGCTGATATATATATTCTAGTTTGTCAATGTTCAGCTCAGTGAAGCAGGAAATAAAAAGACAGCTGGACTAATTTACTTGATCTAGGCTGAAAAAATATTTTGCCATTGTCTTTCTTCTGCAATCAAAAGACCAAATGACTCTAAACCATCTGTGCTGAGCAACAGTGGTGTGAAAATGGTCAGCAAACTCCGCTTTGTTTACGCTTTGTATATCTGCAGTATGGGTCTTCCACTTTTCCTTTTTGAATGTCAAACACAGACTACTGCCCCCTGCTGGTATGGAGAGTTTGTTTCGTCTCACCAGGTGCAAAGGCAACATTCAGTGACAACATTTGAGACTGCTGGCTCTTTACTCTTGCCTTGGTGTCTCTGCCCTGTCGTCTGGTTTCACTACATTTTCTCAAGTGGAATCTAGTCTGCATGAAGAAGTGTGCCGTAGTAGAAGTGTACCTTGTGGCTCAGGTGATTCCAGCAGTGCAGCCAGGACTTAAAGATGGGAGAGCGAGGAGGAAGACCTGCAGCCAGACTGACAACATAGAGCACAACAATCAGACTGCAGCATCGGGACTGGGCCTGGAGTTTACATATATGGAAATTATGAGCAAAGGCCCTGTGCAATTTTTTTTTTTTCCCTGTAAACTTTATTTCCCAATATAAAAGGCGTAAATCGCACTTCAGAGCCTTCTGCACACTCGCAGGAGTAGAATGCTGATAGGAAAATAGTAAACCTTTATGTATTTTGCCTGTTTAAATTTTAAATATATTTATTCTAGATGTGGGAATCCTTTAAAAAAAAAAACAAAAAAAAAACAGAACATCCACCCATGTTATCTGTTTAAAAGACTTGCTCACCCGCAGTTATTGACTGCCATAAGATCAGCCACCAGCATGAAGGGATACGTTAGAACACTCACTGCAATCTAGAAAAGAAAACTGTGATAATCTGAAGTAAAACAAATGAGAAATATTTTAAAGAGCAGTCCGAAAGTTGAACTTACACCCATCACAAACTTAGTGTAGGTCCGTATTGCAGAGGCCTGACTGAACTGCAGCAGAAACACAAGGAGAGAGGTGAACGGGGCCTGAGATTCAGCTGTGAATCTCTACGTTAACATTTGCATGTGACATTAAAGACACATTCCAACATTAGCAAAGCACAAGTTTAGACTGAATGGCACTATTTGAATCCTGAAAGGGAGCTTGGCTTTATATATTTGCATGAATTTGATTATTCAAATGACTCTATGCCAATGTTTTACAGCACATGCAAAAACATAAGAAACTGCCGTTAAGACTGTAAAGACGTGTTAGTGTTTGTGAGGGGGTGCACTTACACTTTCGTCTACAGCGTAGGTGTTAATAAAGTGGGCCAGGAGGTTACAACACCACAGGAACAGGACCTCTCCGAGCACATGGGGCATGAGGCCACTGCAACACACAAAACACTGTTCAGGCTGGTGGTGGTTAACGGTCCAGGTGGAAGTGGAGTAAGAATGTTAACAAAGAAAAGAGAAATTATTGGTGACTCACGCATAAAATCCAGCGACTCCTTCCTCCTTAAATATCTTCACAATACAGCTGAACATCCCTCTGCAAACATGGCACAAATGCAAACAAAACACTTCCTGTTGTTGCTGCTGCTTCAGATTAAAAGCATTAACTGGTGAAACACGGCTTTTATTGTGAAGCAGCAACTGAAAATACAATGTATTTATCACAGACATTTTAAAGGATTATAACTGTAATAATAATTGTAGATATGTTTTATATAACGAAGTGATTGTTGCTCACTTAATGTATAAAATGAAGAGACTATATTATCAAAAAACTTACTGTGTCAGTATTACACTCAGTCTTACCTGTATTTAACCTCTCTGCCTACAAACTGGGCCATACAACGCACAGACATAACTGCCAAAGAAAAACAACATAAACAGGTGATCAGCCGAAACATCAGGTTTAAAAGAAGATCCCACAGGGCACATACTGGTTTCAGCTTTTCTGATGTCAGGATTGTTTTTCTCTGCTTTTTTTGTTTCATGTCACCTTTCAGTGTGGAGACATCACCCCGGCCTTTATAAAAGGGCATTTTTCACAATATTCTCACATTTTATAGACTGAAGGATTATCTGAACTACAAAATTAGATTAAAAACATTTTAAATAAGCAGCTGCAGTCAGTTGTGACGTTGCTTTTCTGGATCAGGTAGAAACATTCAGAAAACATCCAAACAACCAAAGACACTTTAATGACGACGTACCATGAAAAGGATGAGTGGCTATTCTGGACAGGCACTGAATGATCATCTCGTGTGTGGTCTGGATAGAGATTTGTTCCACAAATAAAGCAAAAAAATTGTTTCACAGTATCAGCCAAAAACATCTGTTCATCTGTTCAGGTGGGTAAATGTATCTTGAGCAAGACAGGGCACAGATTTTTTTTTTTTTTTTTTTTTTAAACTTGTTTATATTTGAGGTTGCAGTACAATACTTTTTGAGCACCTTACTCTGAACATTTTTTCAACTTAATGCCTTTCTTGTTTAACAAAAAAAGAGGCACATGTTTGAAAACCTAATCACTACATTCATTTGAATAACAGTGTCTAACAAAAACAAAGATTTCACTGTTTTCATGTTATTTGGGAACAGCAGATCAGCATATCTCACCTCTCTGACCACTATCCTGAGAGAAGTCTGCAGGTCGTCTTTCTTGGACAGACGCTCCACCTTCTGAATAAAGAGTTGAGAGTTATTTTTCCACCTTTCAGTGCTTTAAAACAACCTTTTACCTATCACCCTTTTAACAGACCTAATGAGACTCATTCAAGTGCCACTAATTTGAACCTGGATACAAACCTGATCTGACTGATTCTATAGTAAATATACTAAATTAGTAAATTAAGGCACTAAATTAATACTATAAAATGAATAATAGGCTTTATACTGTTAACTCAAATGGACAACTCAGTTAGAGCTCAGGTGGACTAGATAACACTGTGTTGATACTGTGCAAAGGTCTGGATTGGGTTTTCCTGTCGTCAAACAAAAACAGTCCTTGTTTACCTGTTTAACTTTGCTCCTCACCACAGTGGAGATGGCACTGGACACAATACGATGTGACAGACCACGGAACAGCCCCCTCTTTCCATCCACTTGCACAATGTGCCGTGCTGAAAACATATTTATTACCTGACAAGATGCTCTTAACCTGTGCCCAGTAAAAACAATAAGATGCTTATTAATCACAGCTCACTCACCATAAGAGAAGAACCCTGGCAGGTATAAGACTCTTCTTCCAAACATGGTTGTGCCCATTGTTGGAGGAAGAGGTTCATGTCCCACCTGGAAACAAGAGAAATGTTTGGATGACTGTAAGAGGGAGGGCTGAGCAAGTGAGTTTATTTAGGAAGTCTGGTTTTTAAATGATGTGTTTGGTTATAGAGTATATGCTGTATTCAACTAAAGAAACCTACATGGATCCATAACATTCAGTGTGGTGGCAGTTTCAGTCTGTGTTTACATAATACACCCACTCCTCTATTGCTGGTCTCAGCCTCCTTTTGAAGCACTGTGCAATAAAAGTACCGCATTGAAAGGTCATATCTTTACCCTGTAATGCCATTGTTTTTATAGAAACACATTTTCCTTGAAACCAACTGTGCTTTATGTTGTTTGAGGTTACCGCTAAGGGAGTGAATGAGTGAAACGTTGGAGATTTTAGCAGCAGCTTTGTCTTTAAAAGCAGATGTTTGGCTAGATTTTGGATTTAAAGGTAAAGACGGGGGCAATGACATGGACAAAACAAAAGTGGTTTGTGTTGTCGCTTTTCAATAAAAGATTCAAGTCTATCTCTCTTTCAGGTTTGTGAAATGTCTAAAAAAAAAAAAAAAAAACACACACACACACACAATTTCATTCATGAATTTTCAGCTAATCAACGCTTCACACTGCCAGTCGGGAAAAACTGTGGACACATGATGAAAATATATATTTCTGTGAGATCATTTGTTTTTTTTTTTTCACATTTAAAAACCGGAGATTTCGAAGCGCGCTGCTCTGGAGCCTGTTACCCATCGCAGGGGTCTTTTACCGTCGGTAACCCGAACGAGTTCACGGTACCGTCAGTCCAGAAACAACCACGGTACCAGGCTTTAATTCCGCTGTTATGCTGCGGTGAGCTAGCCACATTAGCTACCTGGATCAGCAGCTTGACGTAGAGCAGCGGGTGTGTGACGGTCGTGACTCCCACTCCCAGCAGAAGCACCGCGGTGTCCACGTCCACGAAGGTCGGTGTAGCATCCCGCTCAACACCGACTGCCTGAACGGGCAGGTTTTCTGGCGTTTCCATGTTTTGATTACCATGAAGGAGGGAGACTGTTCATTCCTGGTAACGACCAGGCAGGAATGCAAAGACTACTTCCGCTCTGACCTTTCAAAATAATACCCTGACCTTCAGAGGTTGTAGCGAATAAAACGATAGATGAGACTAAATCGCACTGGTTTGTTTGACACAGGGAGAACACGAGGGGTGTGTTTATTTTGACTTCACAACTTATCATGGCTAAATTTTGCAGTTATATATGTCACGTGACAGCGGAGCCAAAACACATGGGCGGAGACAGTGACGTTCAAACACGTGGACACAGTGTCTGTTTCTAATCTGTCGGAGACAGATCTCTGCTCGTCAATATGGGCCTGATACATGACAGCATCAGAAAATTCGCGAAAAATTCATGTCAGATATTGATATACAAAATGCACTTCACAAAACAGCCAACACGTAGAAGTACTTATAGGACTCAAAAACCTGGTATCACCATTTTTCACAGAAAAAGCTAAACTATTTCAAGTACAAATAGCTCTGTATAAAACTACACTGCTCCAAGTAAAGTCCTGCATTTGAAGTATAACTGCACTAAAAGTACCAAAGTACAAGCGTCCAATTGTACCTGAAGTATCCAAAGTAAAAGAAGTCATTGTGCAGAATGGCCCATTTCACATGAATGTATCTGATATTATTGGATTCTAATTATTGATGCATTATTGTGTTCATCACTTTAATGTTACAGCTGGTAAAGGTGGAGCTAATGTTAACTACCTTATATACTTCTAATTTGAAGTACTTTCCATACTGCTGGGTAGTTTGGGAATTTCCCACCAGGGATCAATAAAGTTTCATGATTAGACTGTATTCTTTTTCAGCATCTATACGAAAATTAATATTAATCTTTTTTTCCAGGAGGTGGTGCTCTGAGCCTGACAATGGGCCTGGATGTTTTCAGTGTCCAAACAGCAGAAATACGACATGTGGTTGTGAAGTTCACATTAAAACAAGATTTCATTCTTTCATGTTTGTCATTTTGATATTTAGATTTCTGCTGACAATTTACAGACGTCAACCTAACTGGTATAAAATCATTCTGATCGAAATGGAAGTTATTATTATTAATTATTATAATTATCATAATTATTATTGTCGTTCATATTATTAATAATAATAATAACTCACACGCACACACCTCACAAACAAATATAATTCAACAGGCAGACGCTGTGGGTCGGTTGATTTGCAGTCACCATGACAGATGCTGGTTTCAGCTCACTGATTTCAGTCCCATTCATGCTGACAGACGAGTTCTAACTGCAGATGGGTACATCACTTATTTCATACTGCTGCTGTCGAAGCAGTGATGCAGTGCTAGTATAAATGAGGCTTTAAGAACCAGTCCTGTCCTCATGTTCAATCCCTCAGTCCCACACTTCTTATTACACTGAGACGTCAGGCATCTTTGTACTTTAAAGTGAAGTGAATCATGACGTCAAGATCTGCAGTTCTCTGCAGCTCTTTATGGCATCATTTTGGCTCATTGTTCTGGTTTCAAAGCCCACACCTTTGCTAGTTTTTAGCAGCTGTTTCCAGTGAAAAGCTCTGATAGAACAGAGATCACCCGATGGATAAAGTGGAACATTTAACAGCTAAAAAGCCAGAGATTTTTCTCAGGAGGTGGTGGAGATGACACACTCACCACTTGGGCACAGATATCATTCCTAATGAGTGATTATTTTGCTCAGTACGTTCCTAAATTTGTCAATAATAAGAAACTGTTTACTAACCTGTTAGTCAAATAAGTAAATTGCATTGTGTTGTGTCTGTGACATGCTCTGCTGCCCCCAGGTGGTCAACAAAATGTAGCTTACTCTAATGGAAACATACTACACCTTTAAGCTTATGTGACTAGAAACGTTTTCAAGTTATGCTAATCACATTAGTTTTTCTCATAGAGCAGGACTAAGTGTTTCATTTCTGCTATGACAGTTTGCACACTGGAAAGACAGGCATTAGCTCTAACATTGCACAGTGACTACTTGTACTTTGGCTACTTCAAGTAAATTTGAATTGATTTCGATTTTGGAGGCCCACGAATTTAACTTAAAAACTCTTCTATACTTGCTACCTGTTAAAACCCCACCGCCCTACTGACTGCGCCCGTATTCGGGCCCGGAAACTGTATTTCCCTATGTATTTACAAATATCCTCGCCCAATTTAAATAAAGTCTGACAAACTATATATCATTTGAAAGCAGAAAACCTCAAATGGTAGAAATCAATTTCTGATTGGATTATTACAGCGACAACAGCTCCCTAATCTTTAACAAGAGCACAAACACAGCAAGATGGTAATTCTTACCTTTGCTGATCTGTACAGATCCGCACATGGATTGAAACGACAGGTGTTTACATATCAGTTTTGTTTTTGTTAGAGTCCGGTGAACAAAATGCCTCACAGTTTTTAGTCCACTTTCCACTGTTCAGTCTTCGGTAAACAGTTTTAATTCCGTTTGTTCTCCGGTTGTTTTCGCCGTTTATTTACCACAAACAGTCGGTAGATTCACATTCTGCAGACTTCCGCTTTGCTTCTGACTCAATTTCATAGAATCCAAAATGTCTGCAAACTAACGCTAGCTAGCTTTTAATGAAACAAACGCAGTTCGTATATTTTTTGCTTGTTCCAAACGTACGGAACTAGACGAGCGTGTAGCGCATGCGCGTCAAGCACACAGGTCGTTTGTAGTCCGGTAGTGTTAAAACTTTTCTAACTCGCGGGCTTTATTCAATCAAATAATAAAATCGATTGTCAACTTTTCCGCAATGACTCATAATAGTTTTTTAGTGAAGGACGAAGCATCGAAAAAATGATTCTTTTTCCCCACCCCTATTTTTTTTACCATGCTTTGTTACAGCGTGTGCATGCTGTTGGCACTAAAGACAAGCCAAGCTGAGGCTGATGGGAACTTAGGTTGCAAGTATTTAATGTATCAGAAATAGTATCAGGGGACCATCCAAGTCAGCAGGGTTAACTCTCAGTGGTGACTGTTGACCCTTGGTTCTTATTGTTGACTATAGTCGCCTGGTGCTGAGGCAAGATGCCTTTAAAGTCACATTTTAATCGTGTTGGAAAATCCCAATATGAGCATGAGTAAACCGAGGTGGTCATGTGCATTCCTCTTCTTCCCTGTCAGCCATATGTTTAAATTAAATCTCTGAGCCCGTCAGCTCCATCATAAATTTAAATGTCTCCTGTGCTCATTCCTGTGTGCACAGCTCGGTCAGGTTTAATTATCCCCTGCTCGGTTTAATTAAAAGCTTCTTCTCCTTCTATCCTGTATTGACCAGAGGGACATCATTTTTCTGATCTTTGATTATACACACACAGCTTATGTCTTTTAGCTTGTGGCCATAGATAGTTTGAACGGGCTGCTGCTTTATGGATTTCAGCCTATGTGAGGTTGATGATGTTTAAACAGGGTCAGATTCTGTAATCATTCATATCCTGGGTTAGTGAATCACACTCACTTGTCTTTTCTTGTCCAGTTTTTGATATAGTTCTGTGATAGAGATGGTAATGTTATTTAAGTAGTCTACACAAAACGTTATAATATGTCAAATCAGATTTTTTTTTTTTCTCATGATGGTGCATATTTATTAGAATTAATTCTTCAAATTCTGTAAGATTGCAACCCCAGATTAATAGAGCATAATGCCTCAGAAATACCATTTCCATCTTACAAGAGGAGCCTCTGCAGATGATGATGCAGCCCCCTTGTCTGTGGTGGGCTGCACGCCATGAAATGAGAAAGTCTGAAGCACAAACTGATATAAAGCAGCTTGAACCGCAGCCCCTCATTCACACGTTTCTTGTAAAGAACAGACATTTTTCAAGAGATGACATTTGGAAACTGTATGAGATTTTTAAAAAAAAATACATTAATAGGTCAGCCTGCACAAACACCGACATATGGGACACCTATTGTGTCACATGGTGCATTATGTGGATCAAAGCACAGAAGAGTCATATTCTATGATAGAGAACACAGGACTGAATCCCACACACATCTGAAAAGTCTGAGCGGTCATCAGTCGATGCATTTAGGTTGTTCAATACCCAGTAAGGACATTTAACAATCCGGCTGAAAGGCCTCTCCAGCCTCCAGTATTTTGCTTTTGCTGTCAGCGTCTCTGTTCAGGCTGATCCAGTGAATGATCTGTAAGAACCATTTCCTTCTCTGACTAACAACTACATGAACAGGCAACATCAGTTCCAAACAAAGTGCTTCAGAAACAAACAAACAAACAAACAAAATTGAAGTAGCCAGTAGCTACATTGACTCTTAAACATACTTAAGAAATATCAAGGCAAGTGGCTACTGACCTGCTTTAATTGCAAAATATGATTTGCAAATGCAAAACTATGCACAAACAGCACTTTGCATTAATAATTTACTGTTCTGTCCTTCGATTAACCAGCTTTCCCCATTAGCACGTTTTTCCCACATTTCCTTTGTGTTCCAGTGGTCCTGAGGTCCAGAGCAGTGTCTCATAGTGATACTACATTCATAAAAAATCCCTGCGAACACACAGAGGTGATTTCCTGTGGCACAGCAGGAAAAATTACCACCCAGACTTCCTTTTCCACTAATTATCATGACGATGTCTGGAGAGGGTGAACGAATTGTATAGATGATGGGGATGAAACGCCACAGTGACTCAAGTCCCTGCTAAACTCTGTGACCATGGTAAGACCGCTACAAAGCCCACTGTGATTAAAAAAACAAACAAGTCAAAACACTTTCGCCATAATATCTAAACCACATCATATGAATGTGAGACCAAAAAGTACACAACAGAAACCTGGCTACAAACATCAACAAGCCTGCAGGGGGGGACACAGCCGTGCACAGGAAAACTCTTAAATTGATGCATTTCTTCAACCTCTGTGAGAAACATCAATTTCAGCTTCTAACAATCACGACCACACTGTAGCTTCTGTGTCGACACAAACAGAAAGTCAGGTTGGAGCTGTTCCACAGGCAACTTCAATCTGTCATCCAGTATTTCTGAGCGGATGACGCATGTCCCTGCAGTTCACAGCTCCACTACAGCAGCTGAGGTTTGGACAATGGATATGAGCTTATGAGATATTAGCTTTCCCTTATCTGCACATACAGAGTGATGCACATGTCACAGTGTTGACAAAGCCTCTGTTCTGAGGATGGATTTTTAGTTTTTACTGTAGTTACAGATGAAACCACTGACTGAGGTTTTCTTATTTCTGGAGCATAACTCAGTCGTTTGAACGATGGTGAAAAAAGAAAATAATACCAACTCCAAAACAGAACCAAGCTGATGCAGACATGACGTCTGACAACAGCTGCATTACAGTGAGTTCTAACCCACTTATGAAATGTTTGTGAACTGCTGATAAAGTCTGACTACAGCTCAGCAGCTTCATCATCAGCTGCAAAAATGCTCCCACTCTTTCATGCAGGATTTCTGCTTGACACACAAAACCATCAGTGAAGGGACAGGAGTCTTAATCACCTAAATAACTTTAGCCTTGAATGTTTTAAAATGAGGAGCACTCATTCTGCTCCCAGCATGCCTTTCTTCTGGTAGTTTTTCTCCTTATCAGGCCATTTCAAAGTTCCTGTTTCGTCCAGAGCAGAGGATGGTGGGTTAATTACTAAAGGTGCCCTCAACTATGAGATGTGACAAACTCATTAGCAGCAAAGATGTGGCTTCACACGCAAACACACACACAGGTGTGAGGGAGGGTGTGTTTAAAGCCTCTGTTGTTTGATCCCTGTCAGGACCTGATATTCTGGCTTTTCCTCTCACGGGTACTGTGGCTGTTCGAGTTGGACACGTGTCACCTGCTGACAACTGCCTACAAACAGGGACACATATAGAATCAATCCTGGTTTTCATTAATTATGCAACCACAAAATGCTGAATCTTAAAGGAAGCAATCACTGATTTTGTTAGTTTGTAGCACAAACCCCATCGAGGGACTACTACATCCCCTGTTGGTTTGAGTGAAGAGTGTCACACTGAAAGCTGAGTCGGTAGTTTTCCATGGATGTATTATGAGAGTTCCTACTTAATGTTCTCAGCTTCAAAAGCGCATCGTGGGATTGTTAGCGGAAAGTACACTGCATGACCATGACACGGCCTATTTTCACACCTCCACACTGTGCAAAGTGGGCCTGAAGTTTCTTTTTCGGAAATTTCTGGGCATGAGACAGGAGGACGAAGCACGCTGGCCCCACCTGCACTGATGAGAAACTGTTATCTGTTCACAGCCTGCCTCTGACTTGCACCTCGACGATTAGTTGGAGTCGTGAGGTGTGTCGCGGCTTTGGGTTTGTGATGCTGCATCGATCTGTTTGGCTTTAATCCACCTCAGCACTGGAGCAGAAACGCTGCTTCCTCACAGGACGTCGCATGTTAAACCGTCTGTCAAAGAGGTGCTGAGTACTGACAATACAACCTCACGCAGCATCCCGGGGGGGAGGTTAAAGGTCGTTACTGTCACTGTCAACACATGTTTACACCCCTGTAGTCTCATGACACAAATATGTCAAATCCATTTCCTTTTATCCTGAGGCTCAAGAATAGAGCAGAAGCAGCAGTGGGAGCTGTTGGAGTCGTGCACAAATTAGCCACATCCTAAATCAAACAGGCTCACGGTCTCTGCAGATGAATTTAAAGCGTCATTTTTACTTGCTCTGGAGATAGAGTCCAGTCCAGGATCAGAGCAGCTCTGTCATAGATATAAAGGCCTAATAAAATATGATTTCCAATTCTTCTTCCTGATCCGCACTCTATAAATAATGTCCATAAAGGCCTGTTTCCTCACGGGTCAGGCTGTATGTGGACTTACACATTGTTCTTCAGAGTTTGAAATAAAACAGCAGATTTTACATTAATTTGAGTCACAACTTTATCACATACTCCAAAGTAATTTGATGGATGAACATAAAGACAAATAAAATCATCCTATCTAATCTTGGCATGTGTTCAACCCAGATGGAGCTCAGACAGATCATAATGCAAATATATTCTAATTTGTGCTTCACCTTTAGGTTTTATGAGAGGTTTATGGAAAACACATTTTACAGCAAATGATAAACCTATCTCTGCAGAATAACACTGGTGTTCATGCAAATACTATTTTGCTCTGCTTCAGACATCATATTATGATCTTATGCATTCAGCAGAAAAAAAACGTTTTGGCAGGGTTGTAAAAGAACAAACAGACTGAGGGATTTGGTTTTTATTTTGAAAGTCTACGCGTTTCATGAGCATCCTGTTGTTCCACCTCTACCGAACAGCAGGAGAAACCGTCTTCAGTATTTCCATTAGATCATGACATGATGAGCCAGTAAAAACCGAACACACACTTTAAAGGCACAACTAAGGCCAAACCTCCGCAGAGATTTAAGCTCACCTCACCTGACGCTCTGTGCGCATGCGCAGCCAGTTTCCCGCAGCAGCTCGGACCTTATCATGGTTTCAGTCAATGTGCAGCTCAGGATCCGCCACAGTCTAGTCCCGATGTCCACGAAACCGTCTCCTGCGCTGTGGACTTCATATCGACTCCTCCCTCTTCCTTCTCCAGATGTGGCTCCGTCAAACATCTGCCTGTGGAGGTTTGCTTTGACGTGTTCAGCTTCTCATCGAGCTGCTGCAACATAGTTTGGATTTCACCGCAAAACACCGGAACATTTCCGGACCCGGGTCCTGATGGACAAACTGAACCACAGGGACCTGGAGATACGTCAGAGGGCAACCCCGCCTCCGTACTATTAAAGTTTTCTCAGTGCGTTTTTCGAAACAATACAAAACATCACAAAAAGTTACAAAAACAATACAACACAAAACAAAACTTTACAAAATGTGCGTGTGTGTGTGTCTGTGTTGCGGTATATGTACAGTATGTATTATATGCTGTTTACTGTACTGCTTAAAATGCAAGTATAACAGTAGTAGAGAACCTGAATAATATACTCTGATCAGTATGATATAAACTATTGACACTGTAGGAAACATGAGACAGTTTGTTGGAAAGAATAAGAAACTGTTTCTGTGCAGAAAATGATGTGGATCATGGAATTTCATTTCTGATCTGGCAAATGCAACTGAGTAATATTCCAATCCCATAACAGTTTCTAGAATCTCCACCATCCTCATTCATCAATCAATCATTTCGAAAATGCCTGTATTTGACTGAGCAGGCCTGAGACTAGAGCTGGTGTTTGTGAGAAGGTCAGCACAGGAAGAAGAAGAAGCAGAACATGTTTTACATTTAAAACATAAAAAACATTATGGGATGAAAAGTGTTTCCTTCACTGACTCCTTCCTCATATCTGTCCTGGAGAACATTTTGATTGATTGTCCTGGTGACCTGTCCAGGGTGTACCCCTGCCTTTCACCCAAAGAGAGCTGGGATAGGCTCCAGCAGATCCCTGTGACCCTAATTAGGAATAAGCGTGTAGAGATAATGAACAGATGTGTGATGTCCATCACTGATGCATGTGCAGTGTTTGTCCATCAGGGGGCAGTCTGTAACTGTGGTGAGACAAAAAACACAAAAACTCCAATGATGGAACATGTACTCAGACTCTTTACTTCAGTGTCAGCAACAGTACCACATTGTGAAAATACTCCCCAATAAGTAGAAGTCCTGCATTCACAACTACTTAAGTAAAATAAGTAGCAAGTAACCTCAAATAAAAGTACTCGCTGTACAGTAAACTGGTCCCTGTCAGTGTTTTACTCTTATATCTGAGGAATATTCCTGCTGCATTAATGTACATGTTGAACTTTACTGCAATAATAGTTGTTTAATATTGGACCAGTTTGAGGTACTTTATAACTATATGTGCAGCCGTGCATCATATTCTACAAGGTCTCATAAAGATCTCATCTCACCTTAAAAAAAAAGCATATAATAACAATGAAATACAGTCTCAGTAACCCAGAACATAAAATAAATAAAATTCACATATGCTCTTTCATTCCCCAATTATTTTAAAATGCAATGATTCTTATAATTCTGATGAAAATGTAGAATTTGTGCCCCAATGAGCTGATGCAGAGTCAAGACTGTTCTTATTTTAAACGCAATATGAGACTTTGAGGCCAAAAATAAAAACTAGATTTTTCTTCAGAATGAAGTCAAAGCCAGAAGTAAAAATGCCAGAACACGACTTGCGTATGTGTGATGTTGTGAAAACATAAACACAGAAGGAACAAATGCACCTTAAAATGAGGTGAGTAAATACAAAGAGAATCAGCACAGACCACTTGGCTGTGGACTTGCTGTGTCATCCTCAGCGTATCCAGGTCAGGTCGGGCTGTGCTCAGGAACAGGGCGTCCACAGCTTGTCCTCAACACATTAAAGGCCTGTGGATTAGGATTAGTCAGATCTATGTGTACACCTGGGCTGTAGTACGGATGGGAAGAAGATGGGTCAGGAAGTGATGAGAGTCTCTAGAAATAAAGTCTTGGTCGGAGGACACGCAGGTCACACTGCAGCAGATCAGCAGGATCACAACTTTATACACTTTAACACTTCATAACATAAAGAACATTGTTAACAGCAGTAACGACATGACACTAATTTTAAAACTTCACAGGGACACAGAGATCTGGATGGAGCAGATTTCAGACTGTGTGTGTGTGTGTGTGTGTGTGTGTGTGTACAGTGCAGAAGTGGGTCAGCCTGGTCTGATCACTGCAGCTTGTTTGTTTGGGTTTGACCCATGGGTTCCTGTGTAGATACTGAGTGACATGTGAGGACTGAGCTCTATGTGTCAGATGATTTCTTCCCATTTTTCACAAGAAGGTGAAAACACCTGCCCAGGTGTTTTATTACAGTAGTTTTCAGGTGCTGGGATCATTCCTCCTGTATATGCGCATCCTATTTCACAGTGGTAGGAGACAAAATCTTCAGTCCTGCTGCCCTGAGATATTATATTTCTAAATCAAGTTAAAATAATTTGAGTACAAAACTCCCTCACTGTTTTTAATTAGACAGTTGCTGAGCTGCTGTGGATGGATACTTACATAACCTGAGGGTTTTGTAATAAAAATACTCCTGCTCCTGCATCACCGTTGAAAAAACATAAATAAATGATACTGTGGAAAAGTAGAAAGTGACTGAGAATGTGAAAGAGCTTTGATCGCATTATTCAATTCGGGCAAAAATTGTTGTTTGATTCGTGTTTCTGGAAAAACAGATTCACTGCCAGATGCTAGAAGGTTTACGTTTTCACATCACACATCTGAGCAACAGTTCAAACTCTGAATAAAAAGATGACAGCACTAACGCCAACCTACACATCTGGACCTTCTCTTCATTCTCAGTATGTTTTAGAAACTATTACCAGTGTCACTGGCGTTGCTGAGTGTTTCACAGACACAGAAACCATTGAAAACTGAATATGAACAAGGCTGTTTTTCATGCATGAGTGGGAAAAGGTGACATTACAAACAAAACTAACAAAACCTCAAACAACATCAGTAATTTCTCAGACTGTCTGACTCATCAAAACGTACTTTAGACACCTTGATGCCGTCATTAGAGTACATGATGCTTTGTTTGGGGGTGTATTAAGGCATTAACCCAGATCAATACTTCTTTTTTATCAAGGTGAAACCAAAACAGAATGGGAGAATCCATTAGGCCCATTAATTATCATGGTGACTATAACAAACAGACACATTAAACACAATATTTTCTTTTTAAGACTGAGCAGAAAATCAGCTCCAGTTGCTCACTGACCACATTAAAGAGCACGCGGGAGAACAGGACCTAATGCAGTACTTAAGGATCTAAAACTGTATTTTTAGCAACAACACAGACAAAAAACAAGGAGCATGGTTCTAATGGATTGGACAAAATGTTCTTTTCATAATCAATTAGGCCATGGGGTGAGAAAGGCAGGCAATCCACTATAAATCCATTAATTACCTAAACTGAACTGATAATGGTAAATGCAGGTAATTAAATGTCAAGGTTTCAAAGTTTTTCTCTTAAGTATGAAGTAGCAGAAAATGGAAATACTCAAATATAGTACAAATGCCTCAGAACTGTACTTCAGTACAGTAGTTCAGTGAATGTACAAAGGGATGGAAATGAACTGAAAACAGGTAAAACACACACAAAACTACATGGTTGCTCAGTATAGGAGGGGTGGGGGGCCTTTAACGTGCCTGTGCCCAGGGCCCCCAGTGTCTGAGGGTCCGTCCCTGGTGATAAACTGGTAGCAGCTATTGCAGCAGAGATGAGGAGATTTGGTAAACACATTTTTTTAAGTCTGAAGAAACAAATATATTTACATTTCAAATGTCACAAAGGCTTTAATCAGCTTTATTCACACACGAGGTCAAGCTTCCCAACACACACATCGATGTGTAAAATCACCTAAAACACTGAATTATAACTGAGCTCTTCCAGGATAATGCGAGCCAACTGACAGCCACGTGTTCCTGCGAGATGGAGAATATGTGCGTTGCTCTGCTCAGTATTTACAGCACATTAACGCGCCGCAGGGAGTGCCTGCTTTTTTTTTTTTTTTTTTTTCTACTAACACTAGTGAAGCACATACGGTTCCTTCGGTGTTCTATACGTTCAGGTACATGTTGTTCTCTGACAGCAGGCCTGAAATCACAGCCAACATGCTGTCAAACTGAGACTCATTTCAGAACCATTGACATCCAGGACTCAGACACAATATGATGTTTCTTTCAAACTCTTTAATAAATTCTCACTTATTGTGTCACATTTCTGATGCAAAAGTAAACTTTCTTCATATTTTTCTCGAGTCTAACAAAACTGGTTGATAAAATGGACCTAGGACTTACCTGGTGCTCTAAAATCACCTGCAGAATTATATAGTTTACTACAGAACAGTAGAGAAACATCAGCAGCTGTGGAACTTTAACATTAAGTAGATGTAAAGATGAGAAAAGTAGATCTAAGATGAGATTAGAAAACGTGTATTTAATCATTATTATAGGTTATTTTTAAACTAAGCGTATGAATCATATAATCCTAACTAAATAATGAATATGAGACCACTCCCATACTCAGATAAATAATAGAAGACTCATGTCTGGGCTCCCAGGGATGTTGCGCTCTGATTGGTTGATCACGGCTCATGTCACAGCTCTTCCCATCTTTCCTGAGTCAGCAGCTCTTCCTATCTCAGTACACTGTGTACTGAGCACTGGTGTATTGTTGTCTGCTGTGCATGTGTGTGAGGCTTTGTGTGAGTGTCTCTATCCTGTGGGAAGTGCCGCTGGGTGGGGGTGAAGTCTCCTGCCCCCCCCCCAACCACCATTAATCCACATGTTCCATTTAATCCGGCAGGTTATTCCAGTCTGGATGTTTGGAGCTGGATTGTGAAACAGCAGAGCTGCTCACCTGTACGGCTGTTTGCATATCTATATGTCCTCATTAGAGGAGGGGTTATCCCACTGCTGCTCAGCCAGTAGGATCACTGCTCTGTTATTCTTTCTGCTCAGTTCCTATTACCTGCTGCACGTCCTAAAGTCTACAGAAAACATATTTTCTTCTCTGCAGAATTTTAACTTGTAACTGAAGTAAAATCTGAGTACTTCTACTTATGGTTACAGTAGTGAGAAACTAAACCCTCTAAAGGCCTCGACAGCTCTACTACAGGTGTGTTTCAGTCTGTTCTGGACTATCAGGCTCCTGATTCTGGTTCTCCTTCTAACCAAAGCACAAAACTCAGTGTTAGTGTCATCATAAACAACTCTGACCCAGAACTGGTTCAAACTCCAAAGTGTTTTCCAAACCAAAGCTTCTACTCCAGGCCTCATTTTCAACTAAACTTCCACCTGGACCATGTTTGTGTCTCTGAGATCCTGGTTCCTTTTCTCTGCTGCTCATTTGGACTTTTTGGTTGTAAAATGTAGAGTGACCCTCTGCACAAACACATGTGGTGTGAGGTCAGGGTTAATAATAGAGTAAATAAATAAAGAGTAAAAACAGCTACATGTTACCAAATACCTTACATAACCTATTCTTCCTGCATAATTTAAAAATAATAACCATGTTCTTTATGTCATCTGTAAACTCAGCACCCATCTTTATATTTCTTGTATTTGCTCCTATGGCATTAACTACAATTTATATTTTACATTGCACGGTAAGAATAAGACATCTGGGCTTTAATATAATATAATCAAACTCTAACTTAAACCTGATTCTGACCTTAATCCTAAAAGTGATCAGTGCACATCCATTTAATCCACACAATCACAGCTTTGATCATTTATTCCAAGAAAAGTTGTCAAACATATTTACAGCAAAAAACAAAACAAAACAAAAAAACAAACAAACTTGATGCTTCCTCAGACATCTATGGCTCCTGTCAGCTTCACTAACAAAATACAGTTGTCATTATACACAACATCTGTAACATACTTTTCTGTACACACTGCAAATATGAACTAAGAAGGGAAAAAAAAAAAAAAAGGTCCAGCTCTTGCAGCTCTGGCTCTGTATGGTGTTTACAGTGGAAGCAGTGAACCATTCTGCATAGAGTAAAGTGTTTTCAAGTGGAAGCCGTACTAGGGACCGCAGGACAGGTGGGCAGCATGTGTTAGTAGTGACCATTTTGTTGTCAAAGTTACCGTATGGACCATCGACCACAGCAGATCCAAGTTAGCTTTAAGCCTGACAGAAATGTGCTGAGCAAACGTGTTAACATATTTAACACTGCAGTTGTGCTGACGTTTAACTACTGCACACAAATAAGCAGATTCTTTTTACTCCTCTTGTGTGTTTAAGGTCATGGAGCCCTGCGCCATTTAAAAAAAGAAAATCAAACTGAAGTATTTCCATCTAAACACACACTACTAAGATACTGAGACACAGTATCACATCCTTAATGTGATTTTTGCACTGCTTTGAGTTTTAGTAGAAACACTTCTTATATAAGACAAGGTTTCCCTAGCTGTCATACTAGCTGAACTAGCTGTCATACCACGCCTTCAGGCGTAGACCTTTAGATGCTATTATAACCTCAGTGAAGCTGTCGTTGCTAATGCAAACAACATAATACCAGCCTGGGAGTTGGGCAGGACTAGTGTAAAACAGCCAGAGAGACATTATAACGTGTTGCAGAAGGAGTCATTATAAAGGGCAAAGCTGCTGTTCCTGTAAATAAGCAGAACAACACACACACACACACACACACACACACACGTCTGGCAGAGAAGGTTCAGGAATGAAGAGTCTGAGGTAAAAATCTATCCCACTCAAGCACAGAACCCCCTGTATCAGAAACTTAGACCATAATGAGACTGTCAACGTAGGTAGGATGTCTCCGAGTGTTGAAAATGAGGTAGGACCACGCTATAAACACCTCCAAATACTATGCTACACAGTGCTATGAATTCACGAGGAGGCTCTGGTCATTCCTCTGTATGTGCTGAACAGCGATAGCTAGAAAAGGTTTCTCGATCTGGAACATAGAAACTCTTCAAATACGTCTATATGCTTGCTCCTGTTGTGTGTTTCAATTGTTCCGAGATTTCCATGAGTTTTTTTTAATGAATCAGAGGACACAGCGAGGGCCATAACCAACCCACTGCCTGCATGTGTTGTGCACAGCATTACGTGCCACTGCAGAGCGCCTGAAGGACTTCAATAAAGAGGGGAAGGAGGGAAGGGACAGTCGGAGATCCCATGGCTGCTTTTGGAGATTATTTCCAGATGAGAACTCTTCGAACTTCACACAATCAAGATTCAGCTAGATTCAGATGTTTCAAAACAGGTGTCAGGCTGTTTCCAGTAAGAATTATCCATATAACAACAACAATGCTCAGTACTCGCTTACTGACCGAGCTCCAAACTAACTTAATATCTTGAATTCACAGAGTTTGTGAGGATTCCTGAAATGCCACACTTAACGTCACTGTCACCGTGAAACATCGATCAGTTCACCAAATGTCCACGGATTCATTTATTAAATATGCTAACACTAACGCAGTGATAAAACATCCCTTGCTCTGTGCTCTCCGGTGCTCTTTGGATTTAATAGAAACTAACTCCCAGTAAAACAAGTCTGAATGCCCTGCTGGATGCTCTTTGGTTACAACTGTACAGTGATGTAAGGGGGATGATGCAGATCTGTTAGTTCTAGACAGTGAACTTTATAGCAGAGCTTTAAACCAACATTAATCTGCAACCGTGATTATTCACATTTGTTCTGCCTCAGTGTACATGTGACACTGACGCAAACCGAAATTATTGCAGCCTGAGATACTGTCTGTGAAGATCTTGTCTGTGGGATACTGTTTAAAATACAGCACTAAAAGCCTGTGCTGGTCAATGGCTGCAAACAAAAACCTACATGAGACAAATTCTGAATTTGTCTTGGTGTGGAATGTCATTTTATTTAAAGGGCCACTTGGCGTGAATCATCTTTAAGGCACAAGTTAATGTGTTTTTTTCACAGTAGTTCATTTATGGTTACTAGTAAAAATGCTTTGACTTCAGAACACTGATAGAGTACAGTAACCTGTGCCATGTGTTAAAGAAGAGCAGGTCTATATTTGGGCTGCTGGGAACAAGTAACAACGGTCATTATCCACCAGTGAGGCGTCCACAGTGTCATGGTGATGGTGACTGTGGGAGCTGCACCGTTAAGGTCCGATTTGCATCTTGTTCTTGTCATTCTGCTCAAACTCTGCCCAGTGGTTCTTCACAGTTCAGTTCGTCAGTCTCTTTTCTCCCTGGAGTCCATGTCCACAGAGTAAACAAAGCTGCAAACACACAAAATACAGAAAGGTCAGAATTGGGGAAAAACAAATTAGGTTCAAAACTAGCTGAAATAGCTGATTTCTGTATTTTTACTTTTAGGTTAAAAAAAAAAAATTTGATATTTCACCATTCATTTTTATTTTGGCAGTGTGGAGAAGCTTTAAATGCATCGAGCTCTGCATGTCGGCAGGCCTGTTGCTTTGGAGTGTGTGTGGAAACGTTTTCAGTTCTCCACCATAAAAACACAGGCGAAAGGTTGAGTGCTGCCTTGTTTAAAATGCTCAAAGAAAAGCAGAGCAACTGTGAATAAATAAAACAACATCAATTCCACAACACAGTTACTAAGATGAGGCCCGGTGGCATGTCCTCAGAAGAATTTGTTGAAAATGTGAAAGCCCTAACAGATATCAGAAATTGAAAAAAAAATTTTTTTAGGGCGTTTCCGTTTCAGGTTGGCTCAGAAATGTTCATGAGTAAGGACCTTGGGTCACACCCTTAGTATTTAGGTCTACAGTTGCACATCATGACAGGTTATAAACCAATCAGAGGCAAGTTTGTTTAGGCCTGTGACACATCAAGCCAACAGTCAGCAGTCGGTGAGTCTGTCATCCTCGTCTTTGTGGTGTGTCCTGCACCATCAGCACTTTCTCCTTCCACAACCAAAGACCAATGGCTGCCAACAGCAGCACCACCTGCAGCTTCTTCTCAGACATGTTCTGGATTAGAAGCGGCTATAAACCGTCTGTTGTGTTAAAATGGTCAGCAAACACTGCTTTGGTTGACCAATGACCAATACAGACTACCGTCCCCTGCTGGTATGGTTGAACATTGCCTGGAGTCTGTGTGGTGTGGGACGCACCAAGGCAATGCCTCAGTGACAACAGTCGGCCTTTGTTGCTGCTAGTTCTGTGTATATGGTTGTTTCATATATGCATTAGATGAGTTTTCACTGCTCACTGTTCTTTTGCAACTTCATAATCATAAAAATAAAGTCCACATCCTTGCAGACACTGACATCTCTACAAACCAATGCAATGAAGACAGTAATGGAGTCTGTGTAATTCTGCTGTTCCACATCTTCCAGCAGTAAATTGACAACACCTCTGTGTTTCCATCCTGTACATGTGTCCAGGTTTAGTTCAGTGTTGTGCTCCAATAATAGCCCAGTGGCTGACAACACAAGCCAGAGCTCAGCCTAGCAGTTTGTTCCTCTTCTCTCTGGTTGCATAACCTCATAGCACATGGGAGGAACACAAGTGGGTCAGCTTAGCAGGAATCACGCATGTTGGAGATGCTGAATGAGGGATGATGTGCTGAGACACGCAATCTGCTTATGTCACTACAGAGGATCAGCACTTTTATTATATTGTATGATAAGTAGTTTACTATTCACAACTTGGTGCTATTAGAAAATAGTGCCCTAAAGAAAATGAAAAAAAAAGAATGCAGATGTGTGAAAACATTCAGCATCTTCGTCATCGTAATGGTAAACTCTCACGTCATTGCAGGGATCGGCTCATGAAACGTCCTGGTAAATTAAAAGCTGAACACTGTGGACCAGGCCTCCCTGTGTCGGAAGGGGAGTGGCTGATTTAATCTCCTTTGTTCTTCTCAACAATTTGGACAAGCAGAAGACGACCATTCAATTCTGAACTAATCCTGTTTTTCTGCCGTTTCCCACCATATTCTGACCAACATCTGGTCTTCAGACAGCAAAAGACTGGCTGATGACTTCACGGTGCTCTGAGATCTGGTCTCACGCTACGGCCCCGGTTCTTCAGCAGGCAGCAAGGTTTTATCTGTTGTTACTACAGGAGCAGCTGTGAACATCCTCTCTGAGTAACTTTCTGAGCTCTCCGACCTGAGGCACATTCTATGAGCATGCCTTTCATACCAGGGTATACACCCCACCATGCATAGGTTACACAACTCTGCACTGACGGCATACTACGCAGGCCGATTCAAATGACAAAGGAGAGAAAGAAGAAAGGTGACATGGCTTGAAGTTACAAGTTTGGTCTCATTCAGGGATACAAAACGTGAGAATGGAAACTTGTAGACAAAGAACTGTGGCTGATATACAGCATCAGGTTTAAAATGCTGCTTTGCTGTCAGCGTGGCAGATGATTTTCATGTGAGACATGGTCGGTGTGAAGAACACCTGAGGAACGGGATGCTGAGTAAAAGCTGCTATTAAGCAGGAGAAAGCACTATGATCGAGAGTCTCATGTCTCGAGCGTGCACCCAAATGAAAGTATTCTGAGGACCTTTTGCTTGACAGACTCATCTTTTGAACAGATTCATGTTTTGTCTTCTGTTCCCGGTGTCTACATGAAGCCTTTTTAATCTGACTGTGCATCTATGATTATTCTCTGATCATTAATGGAACACAAGTCACCACATAACCAAACTGCCAAACCTGTTCTGCAGACCAATGAAATCTTTAGTTCCCTTGCTTTTACACTCACAAATGCAGTGAGTATTATTGGAAACATATAAATGTCCTTTAAATTTGCAGCTAAATATTAGTTGTTTTTAAGGTGTATCTCTAAAGACGTCAAAATTTAAATTAGAAGTCTTGATTTCACAGATTAGAGAAATGATTAGAGATATTAGAGAATGAGAAAACGCATGTATTTGGAATATTAGAAACTACCATGTGCTCTGATGAAGGTGAATAGTGCAGTCAAGTCTGCATGCTGATTAAAAACTACCACAGTATTACATGAAAACACTCAAATTCAGAAACCCACATTTGTGCTTATTGCTGCTACATAAATAAAGTCAATCGAAGGCGAAGGTGGAAAAAGCCCAGCAGATCTCGGACAAACGTAGGCCTGCTGCCTTTTTAGCCTCCCTGGCAAACATTTGTTGTTACATAACCCAAACGCAGACAAACTTGTTAAAAACCAGCATAGACCGGCATCCTCATCTACGTGGTTGGGGCTGGTTTCACTGCAGCAGCGCTCTCTGATTATTTTGAGAGGGAGCGTTGCCTTTTTACGAGCTTGGGGTGGTTTTGTGGCTGCACGGCACGCACAGCAACACATTCCACTTGGCTGACATTCATGGAAACAGTTCATTATGTAAGTTTAGGTGTGTGCCTTGAAGAGATCTCCAGAAAATACAGTACATTAACAAAGCCAAGATGACAATCTTCTTCAATTACCAATGAACAATTCGACAGTGGAACATTTTAAAGGGCTGGGATGATACTCACTAAAAGGAGAGCTTGTGCTTTCTATTAAAACAAAGCAACTAAAAGGGTTTTCTAGAATAACATCTGTCTGGCTGTTTCAGAGAGTTGCTACTGCTGAAATCCTGTGAATAATTCTACACAAAACTCCACTGGGAAAAGACAGAGGGGGCTAAAAAAAAAAAAAACAACAACAGAGAAAGTCGAAAATGAAAAACACACATTAGGATTTTCCAGGATGAGACACAGACGTCATAAAAACATGCAGTTAGTATCTCCATGCCACTAAATGGAAGTAAGCCTGCCACAAATATGTTTTCATTTACTCAACTGTTTGGCCAATAAAGTGTCCAAAACGTCTGTTGTAGTTTCCCATAATGCTTACCGACCTCTTCAAATGTTTTGTATTGATTGTCTAACAGTGTGATATAAAGCAGAGAAAAGCAGTGAACCATTACTGTGGAGAAGTGTGAAGGTTTCAGGGTATTTGCTGATCAATCAATTGGTTAATTGATTAACTCAATCACTGATCATTATCAGATCAGACTGGACCCATCATTGTTTTTTTCCCCTATGTGCATCTCTCAGGTAAACCGGCCATCTTCAGGTTCTTTTCTTCAGTGGCTAATCTCTGCTTTCTGCAACAGATGCTGCCCACACGTCTTTTCATCTATTATTATTTGTCAAAACCATTCAGACAATACGAACTGTCGACACAGACAATCCACCAAGAGGCCAAGCTGTGACCACGCACGGCCTCTGTGATAGACGCCACCAGACTGTGAGGAGATTACCGCAGTGTTCAGAGCTTAGATCCCATTAGATCCAACACAGCCGCCATGAAAGGGCACAGCAGAGTGGAAAAAACCTGGAGCCGTGTTATTCCAGAGTTTTCTGAACAGTACAGGCTGCAGAAAGACACATAACAGTGTGTGGATCCTTATGAACAACTGACATAAGAAGAAAGACCTCTACTCTCCTAACAAAACCTTCATCAGAACCATTTGTGAAGGAACTTGTTTTTGCAGTTGTCGCTCTGAAGCCAGACGGCTCCGAGAAAATATTTACAAGCTCTTCAGCATCTGAATGCTCACTTTTACAACCGTGTTGCATAAGAATGACAATGTCCTCATCACACACACACACACCCCAGATCTCATAAAGGTAGTCGCCTCTGGCATTTCTCAGCCCTGCTGTTAATACCCCCCACTGCCTGAGCCAATACAGGACACAGTGTACTATTGAAACAACCTCATTTCCTTTAGAGGAGCAAGATCAGCATTCTCTCAGACCGTGCAGTCTCTGTTCAAAACATACACTGGAGATTTCTAATTAAATTGAAGACACATGCAAAGAGATAAATATAAAACCTGCATGAAGGGCTTTAACATATCTGATATGTGGAGGCATCTGTGTGCGCAATATGAGGACACACCCTGAAAAGTGCCTCAACTTGTGAAAAGCTTGTTCATGCTGTCAATAAAATCAAAAAGGATTGCCAACATGTACAAGACTGTACACATGGGGAGGGGTGGCGCGTGGTGCTGTGGCCTAGTTTTGACAGAGGCGGCACACAGCTGGCAGGCAACGACAGGACAAAATGTTCCCAAACCCAGGCCTCCATAGGCCAATAAGACCTGAACCAGGAGTCTCCATAAGCCCTGAACCAGGAGTCTCCATATGACCTGAACCAGGAGTTTCGATATGACCTGAACCAGGAGTCTCCATAAGACCTGAACCAGGAGTCTCCATAAGCCCTGAACCAGGAGTCTCCATAAGCCCTGAACCAGGAGTCTCCATAAGTCTCCATAAGCCCTGAACCAGGAGTCTCCTGAGACCTGAACCTGACCTGACCTGATCACTGACCAGAACATTCTGTACTTCACAGAAAAGAAAAAAAAAAAAAATCACATTCTTTGCCATAATCTTTTTAGATTAAATGATGAGTTACTTGGGAAAAAAAAAGTGGGTGTATTATCCAGATCCCACAGATTCCCAAAGAAACAGTATGAGCCCTGTGTATCAGAGCAGAGCTGCTTTCTGTTTTCCTGCATGTTTAAATCACATCAGTGACCTAAGAGTTGTCACAATGCTGACGTCAGCTCTCCCCCCAGTTAACCGGCTGCACACAGCATAAACAACCTCTCTGTTCAGCCACCGATCCCTCTCTCCAACAGATGACAGCTTCACCACTGAACTAGGGCAGGGCTGTGAACCTGTTGTGTAACATGACATCGCATCATCTGCGGCAGCAGCCTTACACCCAGTGGCCCCTTCAGAGTCCATCACCGGCCCCGTTGCCAGCTGGGAGCCTGGAGGTGTTACGTCACCGAGTCAGGCAGCCAGGGCTCTGAGATGGAGCTTAAAATAACAAGAGAATAAAGGGTCTAAGGATTGGAGAGATAATTATCAAACAATGGCAGGGATTAGTCCTGGTCAGTGGACGGTTCAGGTACAAACACAGAGACAGGTTTGGGTCAGCGAGTATCCTCTCAGCTGCTGACTGATGTGCTACGAGGAGTTTCTGCTCTAAACTACAAATTGAGACAATTAAAATCTTGGAGGGCCATTTTTCTAAGTGTCAACACTGCAGAGAAAATTGTTTCCTACTGAGCACACTGAGATTTCTTCTCCAAAACACAAGACATGTTCCCATAAAAGAATAGCCCAAAGCATTTCCAAATATTAAAATATGAAGTGTTAAAGTTAGGAGAGTACGTTCTTGTACAGGTACCTACCGGAGCCTGACCGATAAACCAAAAATAATATGAGCTATTCATAGAGCAGTGCAAAATGATCACAGCAGCAAGTTTTATCTTTGGTTATGATGATCTCAAGGTAAACGGTAAAAAATGCTACTCTTGTTATAAAGAATTCATCCAGGAACATACAGTCGCATGTACATGAGAGGCCAACACAGCGTCTTGGTGGAGGACATCACCTTCCAGACAAAGTTTAACCAGATCCAACTTTTTCTACATGACACCAAATGGATTCAGTGAAGCCTCAGTGTCAGTCATCGCGTCGTAACACACTTCCCCCATTCAGATGAATGAGAAGGCCTGTGTGAGTGCAGCCTGGGGATGAAGAGGCTTCATGTCGTACCCAAGACTCCACCAGTGATCGCAGACCAACACTGCTGTATGAGCAACAGCATGACTTTCGTGTCAGCTACAGTGCATTAATGCAACTAAAACCACAGTGTACATGTCCAACAGGGAAACATGCAAAGCAGTTACCAGTATACTCATTGAAGGGAAATAATAATGTGAGTGCACTTTGACTGACAGAGTCAAAAATATAAATGTCACAGGAGGAAGTGACTTGAGGAAACAGAAGTCAGTGTTTTCACACAAGATCAAGAATTCACTGGCAGGTGTGAATAGGAATCAAGCACATGTTAATGCAACTCCACTCTTACATAATGTCAAACACAAACCCTGACAGTGTGTATTTAACAAAGCCAGACTGTTTGCCCTCAGGCCCAGAGTGTACCAGTCTAAAAGTGGCCTCCCTCCTGCTCTCATAGCTGGGCTATTCCACCACCCTCTCCATGCCCTGGAGCCACAGACACACCTCCTGTTACCTTCAGCTTCACCTGCACTTTTGGTTTTGTTAATTGACTTTAAGCAGGATATGTCCTGCAGTGACTGACTGCAGATCAACCTGTGATCTCCACCAACAGTCATGTTTTTAACCGTATCAGCAGCTCAGATTTGTGCCTCAATGTCTGCACTGTGTAGGATATACTTTCACTCTTGTCAATCCTGTTTCCACGACACTGACGTGATAACCAAGAGTCACGCTTAGGAGCTATTTGGTGGCAAACATAATGCCTGACATTGTGGTTTCCATGGCCCATCACCAGATTTATTCATGAAGATGCAATTACTGAAATATTTTTCTTTAGGTTTGTACTTTTGCCTCCAATCTCTTCCATACTGTATAATAAAGAGACAGCTGGCTACGGCTTTAATTGTTGCCAATGAATATTCTATTGAATAACCATCAGATTGACTTGACTAATTGTTGAAGCTGTGGTTGGAACCTTCAGACCTACTGACTGCAGGTGTGCAGACAGTTTTCCTCTGCAGTGAGACTAAAATGTGACAATATTTTACCCAGTTTTGAACTAATGTCAGCCTGGCTATTGAAAGCAATAAAAATGGCTTCTCTTGTCATTGTAAAGTACAAGAAGTAAAAAGATATTTCTGAAAACACATACTACAAAGAAGTAAACCGCAACAACCGCTGACTTCACACCACCAGTAATTGTCAAATGAGCTCGTAACCAGGACAAGAAGTTAATGGTGTCAGATGAAAGGAGGATTACCTGCTTTCAACCCTGGGTTACCAGGGGCCAATGTGCCCTTTAGGCCAGTGACGTGTCACAGAGGAGGCTGCACATTCAAAAGTGGATAAATCATGAATAAAGGTGGCTGCATGGTATGTTGTTAGGTTCAGTTAAAAACCTGCAGGGTCCTTTGTTGCACACAGGTCACACAAGTTAACACTTCCAAAGGCAGGAGGAAAGTCACACTAATGAGTTGTCAGTAAAGGTGAGCTTACCTGGGAAGGAAGGAGGTCCCTTCTTTGACTAGTTAAGGTAAAAAGGGAGAGTTTTTGGAAGGGTTTGGATTGTCACGCTGCACACGTGACTTGGTCCATCCGAACTTCCAGCTGCAAGGCGTCAGGTCGGTCCTGAGGGTTGACTGCGAGCATGTCCTGGAGGAGATTTTTCACCCCCTCAGACATGGAGCTCCTGGCCCTCTGAGGGATGTGGAGAACCATCTTGGGGTTCTCCAGCAGAGCCTCGCCAACAGGTACAATCTCTGTGCCCTGTCGGATGTAGGTGCCCAGTAGTTCACGCTTGGACTCTGCGTCTATGAAGGTGATCCGCTCGATCATTGCCCAGATGATGATGCCCAGGGCGAATATATCAGCCTTGGCTGTGTAGTGGCCCTCCCACACCTCAGGCGCCATGTAGAAGTCTGAGCCACAAGCAGAGGACAACCAGAACTTGTTTATGTTGACGATGTTGTTCTGGTTGCCGCCAGTGTCACGGGCTCCTGCTGCAGGTTGTTCTTCACTGTTCTTGGAGTTCAGGCCTGCACAAACTTTACTGAGGCCAAAGTCAGCCACTTTGAGAACAGGTGAACCAGATTTCTGTGAGATGAGAATGTTGTCTGGCTTCAGGTCACGGTGAACAATGTTGTTCTTGTGCAGGAACGCTACCGCGCTCGTCAGCTGCCGCATAAAGCTCCTGTTGGTCTGGGGATCGGGCCGGCGGGATAAGATGTACTGGTTGAGGTCCCCTCCATCGCAAAACTCCATGACGAACCAGAGGTAGCACGGCTCCTCGGGGTAACCCAGGATGCGCTCCCCTGCAGCGTGCAGAGTGAGGAGGGACAGATACGACCTGATTAGTGGTGTGACAGCACCAAAACTGTGACATTTAGGTGTAAAAATATCCACAATGTCAAGTGCACCTAAATACCATGCTTCTGTCAGTACCAAGGCACCTGCTAATTATCCACTGGCTGAATAATGACATTCTGAGTCTAGTGACCTTAAACCTCTTTGTGTTAATGATTTCCAATTTAACCACAAAACAACACATCCACATGTGACAGGTACTTGGTATGTTGTTGTTGTTGTTGTTGTTGTTGTTGGCCTTGTATAAAGATGTCACAGGTTTCCCTCCAGAGGAAGCCACACCATTATCTGCAGTTTGTAATCGCGTGCTACAGACACTATAATCTGTTGGTACTTTCGGCTGCGTCACTGCAACTTCAAAGAGTCTCGTGTGAGGCTCCAAACCACAGCCCTCTGCAGACTTCTCTCTCAGAACATTTCCCAATCAGCAGACCAACAAAGTGCTGTGCTTTCTAAGACATGAACTGTGACAAAGAAAAGTAGTGACAGAGACACTTTAGAGTAAAAAATAAACTTGTGATGAACAATAGACTGTATATGTGTCTAGTGAGACACATATACACTGGTACCAACATACTGTGTCTGTAATGCGCCGATTCGGTTTTACAAGTCACCTAATGAAGTCCACCACCCGTTCAGATTCATCCTGTCTTTGACTGGAAATCATGGCACCTTCTAGTTTCTCCCTCTCTCTACGGACAGTCCCCAGCATCAGAAAGTAACTTTGAGCTAAAACTGGATTTTCAAATGTCCCAACAGCGCTGCTCCCCCACACTGACCTACCCTGCTCATCGCTGACTGTCCGGATTCACACTTTACAAAACTAGGTTAAGTGAACCATGAGAACATATGGATAAGAACAAGCCCTACACTTTACACACATTTTACTACCTGATATCAGCTCAAGATTAAGGTTTTCATTTCAAAAGCCTGAATGGTGGCGCTTACATAACAGCCAGGCTGTTAGAAGAAAAGAAGCATAGACTGATTCAGAAATAGCCCTGGATATATATATATATATATATATATATATTTAAACAAAACAGCTGAGCAGTTTCACTTTTCAACACTACATTTCTAGACATATTTAACATTTACTATTAACTTCTACCAGGCCCGCTGATCAGGAACAAATTAAGTGATATGTAGGTCAAAGCAGATCAATGACAACAGCACTAATAGAAGTCAATGAAAATGTAGCTGTCATGAGACAAAACTGCACTATCTCACTGAAACATCCCATAATCCCACTGTAACATTAATGTTTAGTGTATGTGACTTTCCTGTCAATGAGGCCGTGAGCTAACAGCAGTAGTACACTGTGTTCTCTTGTGAGCGGAGGGAAACACAGTGTACTCTCTGTGCGTCCTATAGGTGCCATACAGCAGCCTCAGGAACCAAGATTTAAAGTCTCAAAACTCTTAGAGTTATAGAAGTGAAGGAGTTTTTGATTGGCACATGTTTCCACAGGATTTATGGTAACTACATATACAGCCTGTCATCCAAACCATGTCATTAATGTGAGCAACTCCTACATCTATGACAGAAATGACTGATCATTCTTATTTTGAAAGTCATTTTAATTAGTAAGGAGGGTCCCTGGTTAAACCTCCTGTCATCAGCCTAGCACAGTCTGGATGAAAATAGATTCTGAATGTGATTTGTGTGTGGTTTTATTGAAACATGAGTCAGCTGAGCCTTTAAATCATGACTTAGTTTGGGGATTAAAGTGATCAAATCTAATTAAGACAAATTTCTACACATGCTGTTGAGTGCAGACTCTTCTCTAAAAGTTTTATTCCACTTTACACATGTTTTCTTTCAGTGTTGGTGTGGGAGCACCTATCCCTGCAGCTTGTGTACCTTTGAGTGAAGTCTCCACCAGGCGCAGGTACTGTCTGGACCTCTTGTTACCGTGGCTCATCTTCTGTGCCAGGCCGTTCCTCTGCAGGACGCACTCCTCCAGCTGCACCACATTCTGGTGTCGGTTCTCCATGCTCGTCAGGGCCCAGAACTCGGCCAAAGCTAGCTCCACATTTTCCGGAGCGTCGCACTGGAGCCTCTTCACTGCCACCCTGGCCCCCGTTTTCCGGGCTATAGCCTCGTACACCACTCCGTAGCTTCCCCGGCCGACCTCCCGCAGCAGGCTGTACCGGGGAGCCACAGCCGCGCCGGGCCCCAGCCGCTCACTGCGGAGGAAGCTGATGGTGAAGCAGTCCTCGTCCTCTTCCTCCTTCGTGAGCTTCTTGCGGTTGTTGTCCTGCACCATAAGGGAGCGGAGGACTTTGCACGCCTCCCGCTTCATCGTCCCGGTGCCAGCACGCCTGCAGCCCCGCACGCCGCCGCTTACCTTTCTGCGCTTCTTCCCGTCGCAAATATCCATAAGTCCTTGTTTGCTGGAAGTGGTGAAGGGAGGGCGTGTTGCTCTTTCATTACTTCACCTCGAAATAATAAAGCGCGACGTCCCTGCGTCTACCTGCCTGTCTTTAATGTTAATAATGTTAATGATGTTAAGGTTGTTAATGTTGTTGTTGTTGTTGCAGTGCCAGCCAGTCACTATAAAGTGCCACAGGAACTAATTCATAAACACGATGTTCCAGCTCCGCACAGAACAGGGGGCGGGGTCAGCGCGCTGATTGGCTGAGAGGCGAGCCAGCTCGCGGCGGAGGCGCGTGCACAGAACAAGTTTGTTTTGATTTTGAGATTTTGAGACGGGACCCTGGTTGTGACGGTCCGGTCCGGTTAGATCCGCTAAAAGGTCCGAAGACACTCTGTACACAGACCCGGTTACCGAGTCCACGCCGAACCGTGCCGTGACAGCATGGGCGAACACGAGAGAGGCGGGGGCACGTGTACAAATGCATGGACCACCCCCCACTCTACACACACACATACGCACACACACACACACACAGACGGCTTACTACGTGTCGTACGTGTTTACTACCGTCCCTTTTGTTTTTATTTAACATTTCAATATTTTTTCACTTCATTCTTTTTCAATATGTTTTATGTTATTAGGTTATTACCTTTTGTTATTATTTTGTTCTGTTTTTCTCCTTCATGATAAATATTTCTTAAAAATAAGACAGATGTGTTTTTTTATATATATATTTATGTTTTACACAGATCAGCTACAGGTTTGTGGTGGGGTCCAGTTATAAAAATGTGTGTAGTTCACTGTGACGTCTGAAGTCAAAGCAGAAACAAACATGTGCAGCTGAAAACTCTCCAGGTGTCAGTAAATGTGATGGAAATGTCTGACATCCTGTGGCTGAAGTCTAATATTGTTTGGACAGACATCACTGTCTGCACAAGTTCCCACTAATGTGTTGCACCTGTAGGTTTCTTTGCTTTCCCTCTTCACCTGGAGAGTCTGGGGACTGTGCTGCCGTTCCATCATTTGAAGCCGACCCTCTTGTTCTTTCCTTCCACGGCTTCGTTATCCTGACTCCCTTTGTTCACTGGCTTTTCCTCCCCATTGGAGCAGCCAAACCCAGTCCTGCTTCCTGCTGGGCTGCATGGATGGTCCAAATAATGGACCACAGTGTTTTCCAACACTGCCTTTATACACACACAGTTTGTTGGAAAGGCTCAACCAAAGTTGGGACACCTGGAGGAAAAGTACTGCAGTACAGTATCAGGGTGTGCTGATTCATGTGCTAATGAAATAAAACAGCTGGTTTTGCCTGAAGTGTAGATCTGCCATCAGAGTGATTTACCTTGGAGACCTTTGCTTTTGCTTGCAGGACTAAAATCCCAGCACTGTCAGATAAAACAAGCCCTGCTTTTGTAATAAACCAGCCCGTTGTGGCACTCATTGCCCTGCATACCAGGGTGGACGCACTTGGAGATCCAGCTGGCTATTGTCACAGCTCAGTGGCCAGTAAAGCGTTATTTGCAGCTCTAATCAAAAGGGGAATTTGCTGAGGCTTAGGCCGCAGCACTGGAATCAGCAGGAATCTAACTGAGGACGCAGCACCACAAACTCTCCACTTTACAGGGCACATTCAGTTTATTTCTGAAGTCTGAGGTCTCACATGTGGCCACTTCGGTCCTGTCTTTAACACACCAACACAACCTCTTCTTAGTTTCCAGGTTTAACCGGCAGTCTATCACTTTTACCTTTAAGGGTGTCAGAAAGAAAAAGAGCCTATCTTTATCGATTAGTGTGGAAGCAGAGAGGAAACAAGTGGAGTGAGAGGGATTTGACATGCAACAAAGATGTTAAGCTGAACAAGGGGCTTTGCTATTATATACGCCATACCATAAACCATTCAGCTGCACGGACCTCTGGGATAAGATGTTTTTTTTTAATCATGAGACTGGGTTTTTTTTTTTTTGGAAACTCACTCGAACCTGTGTGCAGTAAATATATAGAGTGCGTGTGCCTGTAGAATAATATGTTTAGCCTGTGAAAAACACACGATGAAATTTAAGACTGTCTTACATATTGGATGGGCTATTTAAGCACCAGATTAAATCAAATAATACTTTAATAACTTTAAAAATAATAACTTTAATAATAATTTAATAATTATGGCGGTAAATCAACTTAGTTTCCTGTCATTTCTGTTAATACTGTAGTTTAAAGTATCAGAGAACAGACAGAAGATAAGATAAGGTAAACTTTATTAATCCTTAAAGGGAAATTCAATATTTGCAATAAACCATGTTATCACAAATACCACATATATATTAGGCTGCTGTGGCACAATTTTGAATGAAATAAATTTCATTCAAAATTGTGCTTAAAAGTAAAAAAAAAAGTACACAAGTATTTTAAACAAAATGCATTTGAAGTATCAGAAGTAAAAGCACTCATAACTGGTATAACAGTGTCAGATTGTTAGTTTTGCTAGGCTAAACAAACCTGAGGCACAGGGTGATTGGTGCGAACAATAAAATTAAAACATAGCCTACTGTGTTCATTTAAAGAACCAGCAGAGATTTGCAGATGGAAAGCGTGTGCAAACAGGAAGCAGGTTGACAGGCAGGTCTGCCATCCAGTGGTTTTGTTTGGGTCGAGTAAAATGATTGGGTCTAATTTAATTATTGCCTTTGGGATAAAAAGAGATATGAGACAAAAAGGGAAAAGACTCACAAACTTCTCTGAGGATGTCAATATGCTTCACATAAAGTGTGTGTGGGATTGTTGAACAGCAGCATAATTTCACCTAATGGTGTGGAAGGAAAGTTTCCTGATCACTAAAATCTGATCTTTGTCTCCTTTACATTCATGACTCAAGCTGCTGTTATTTCAGAAAAGGGCTGACGTGAGCTGATAAAAACCTTGTGTTCTTCTAAACTCAGAGAAAATGAATCTAGGAAGGGTTACTACAGAGGTTTACAAAGAATTTCTAGTTTTTATTATACTCCTATTATCGTGGGTGGGTTTAGTGTGTTCTCTTTTGTATTACTGTTCTATTAATATTTTGTACCTCTCTCTTAAAGACAATCAAACAATCCCACATCATACAGGGACTGATCAGCTGTGCAGTGTAAAATAAGGCAGAATCTAAACCTTTTGAGATGCAGGAATCATCTTCTGAACCATTACACATAATATAATGCATTTTACTGTGATGAGCTTGGAGTAACAGCATCTGTGAGCCCTTGAACAGTATGCACTCCTGACCTCTTGTGGCCAAGTTGGAATAACATGGTGTAAAATGCAGATACATATCTAGATGTGTATAAATATATATCTCAATCAGCTTTATTGTTCACTTGTCGCAAGATGAAAGTATCAATAGAAGGATAATGATGCCCTTAAACCTCCCCCATACTTTGAAGCAAAGTCTGCTGTAACCTGCTGCTGATAAAGTTCTGGAAGATGCACTGCAATACTTTTCAGCATCTATATATAAAACATTATATTAAATTAGAAATTAAAAAAAAAAATCAAGGTAAAAATCTGATTGAAGTTGCTGCGAGAATTAAACTCGCTGTCATATTATACATGAAGAGGTATGTGTGTCAGGGAGACATCGTGATCAAGTGGAGGTGGATAATAATACTCCATTCACACTCACTGTGTGTGTTTTGTGTGTGTTTCTCTGTGATTGAATAGGCATATCTTAGTGACATGTTGTTCTCATGGGGTGGGTGGCTGCTGGAGGGTTCAGGTGAGGACCAGGTTTATGTTAGGGGTTTTAGGGTTGGGGTTACACATTTAGCTGTAATAGTTAAGAGGATGTACTGAGCCCTGAATACTGCAGAGAGACCAACCTGTTTATGTGTGTGTGGCTCTGACCTCGCCGTCCCTCTCCTCCTCTGTTCGCCTGCAGAGGTTTTTGTGTTGAAGCTCTGATATTTCGCCTGCTCAGCTCCCGGACAAATATCTTGCGCGTGTTTCAGGGACACTCACTTTAGCTTCTGACTCAAACACGCTCACGTCTCTATGCCCTGCGTTACCACGGCAACTTGAAGGCCGATACCACAGAGGTAGAGCTGCATGGATGGAGATATGGAGCTGCTTGTCCTGTCTTTTGTTTTGAGTTTCCTGCGGTGAATTCATTGCTTAAAAGTGAAACATGTCCGTAAATGCGGCACAGAAACCAAGCGTGGTCAGTCAGGGATTAGACACACCGGATGACAGAAACACACACACACACACACACACACACACACACACACACACACAAACGCTTGCTTATGGATGCTGGTGACGTGGTAGGCAAGATCTCAAACGCAGCCCCGAGGAGGAGGGTCAAGGCTGCGAAGCAAGAATGATCTGCTGGAGGCAAAAATATGCCACACCACAAATAATATACTATCCACTAAATATTGAAGCTACTGAATGTAGTTTTTCAGTGAACAATGCAACAAACGGTTTCAGAAATGATCACCTCTGGGTTTACGACCGACAGCTTAACTGTTTTCCAGTGAAAAACTTTCTACTTCCTGCCCAGCAGCAAACAGCAGACAGTCACAGTTAGAGAAGATGAGCTGGTGAACATGGTGGATTTAGCAGCTAAGAGAGCCAGAGATTTTTTATCTCAGGAGCTGACAAAGACACAAGCAGAGCTAAAAGGAGAGTGTGTATCAGACTTCACAGGAACGCCTGCAGCTGAATATAGTTGTGAAAATAGTGAAAAAAAAAAAAAAAGTTTTCACATTTTACAGACAGTTGTAAAATTACTAGAACAGACTTTACCTGTAGTTGTGTTTGTATTTACATTAAAAGCTTCATAACTGACTTCTCCCCCACTACACAGCAGAGCAACAAGCTGTAAACACAACAGTACAACACATTATCACCTTCATGTTGGCTGTTTAATGACCATCCTGCAGCCACAGAGAAACATTAGTGTGAACCTGGACACTTGGTGAACTGCAGCAGGTGGTTTCTCATTTTTAAAGAGCTCCCTGCTGCTGTTTTCAACAACAGCACTCCTATGATGAGAGAATAAGATAATAAGTCACGGTGACTACCCACAATGCAACACGAACACAAACAGTTCGGTTCGATGTCATGGCCTGTAATGGTAGTATCAGCTAATGGGTCTGGAGCCTTGCGTTGCAGCAGAGATGAGGACCAGGCTACAGATGTCAGTCCCTTCTTAGTTTTATACAAATTACATGTTGGTATGTGCTTCAACCTGAAAACTATGAGAACGGTTTTTAAGGTGTTCTAAATGAAAATAATCTGTGGACAACAGGAACAGCACCAGATTATTTTATTATTTCATTGTTCCTTTGTCTCTCACTCTATCTCTCCAGCCTCTATGTGACCTTACAGTTACACTACCCAGCTCTAAGGTAATGTCCATGTTGTGGGATCTTTCTTCTTTAGTTGTTTCTGTCAAATGAAGGTGATGTAACCCTCGGGTGCTGACAGTGGGTGGAGGCAATGAAGCGAGAGCTGGCTCCCACCTCCATGAAGTTATTCTCACGACTTATGCATATCACCTAATTTTTCCACAAGGAGAGCTTGAAAACACACACAATCTATGTCATATCAGCCACCTCTATTTCACTTCCATCTGGATCAGCACAGTCTCTGACTGGTCCACAACTGCTTCAGTTTTACCCTGTCCTATTGCCCAAGTCCCTCGAATGTCAACCCCTACGTCCTGCCTCATCAGTTTGATCCAGTGGGGTTGCTGTGCTTCCTCCTGGGGGATTGAGGACACATTAAATCATAGTTAAAGGAATAAATCACCTCTACACAGATGGTCATTTAGAACAACTCAGCCCTTTATGTGTCAAACAGTAAAAATGTCCTTAACGCCAGGTGACAGGGGAAAACAAGAAAAAAGAATGTCTTATTACCAAAAGCTGCCAAGGTGAAAAATCATACAACACCCAGAATGCATTGCACCCAGCGCATCCCAATGTCCCATCCATTGTAGTTTGGTTTAACGCCAACTTCTTTTTGACGAGAGATGAGCTGTAATGGCCAAGCACTGGATTTTCTGCTGATCACTGAGGAAGGTTTTGGGCATCATGGCGTCCAGGTTGGAGTTCCACTGGGATTTCTGCTTTTCTCTTCACAAAGGTAATACAGAGGAAAGTTTCACACCGTTCTGAAGGGAGCAGCACTATTCTCACAGTTATTGACGGATTCTCTGAATGTGCACATTTCATCCCACTTGACATGCGCCCCCTCTGCCAAAGAAGCTGCTCAGACAGTGTGAAGCCAAGTTTTTTGATTACTTTGGTTATGGGAATGTAGTTTCTGCCAAAGGGCCACAAGTCACCTCCAGATTCTGAAAGGAGTTCTTCTTGCTAGTCTGTCCTTCTGTCTCTCTCAGGATTACCTTCTCAGTCCAAATTCCAGACCAGACAGAACCTGCACATTCTGTTTTTGGATTCTCTCTCATCTCCATCTAGCTCTGGATTTCATCACCAACATCCTGCCTTTCCTATTTTAGGGCATACTCAGGGGGTGATTTAATAAGATGAAGTTTTCTTTTTATAACAAGGTATATTTGTCTTTGTTTTGTATAACACTTTTTTACACCATTTTTACAATGACAAAACAAAAGAGTATCTTGATAAGTCCTAAATGTGCTGCTGTTTAAACTTGTAGAAACTCTTCTCTTCCATGGCTGACACCAGGTACAGGAGCAAATCAGAGGTGTTGAATCCTGACACAGGACTTCACAGGTTTCACTCCAACCAAGCAAAAGAAACTGGTGAGAAACGAACACATCCTGACTCAGACAGGGCGCTGCTGTGCTGTTTGGTTTCCATAAGTGGCAAGAATGAGTTTCCTCAAAGAGCAGATAGCTAACAAGGCAACTTGTCAACAACCGCTGCCCCCTGCTGTTGGTGAGGAAGACCTCAAACACACCCAGCTGAGACCAGAAAACTCTTTAAAAACAACAGAGGAGCCAAAACAGGCTGTCACTTTCATCCAGTACAGCCCTCACCTGAAAAATAGGCACACAATACACAGGCTGTTTAGAATGAAAAGTATGTTAAAGACCTCATAGTACCATGTCATCCCAATAGAGCACTTCTCTTTCAGAATGCAGGTCTACTTGTGGTTCCCAGAGCCACCTCCACAGCACAGTAAAAACACACAAAAAAAAGTAGCCTCCAGCTGAAGTGGGTTCCTGCTGCTGAGGACTGGGAAGGGATTTCTAGGTGGTCTTGTTGGGACTGAGGCCAGGGACAGCTAGTCCATGTTGCAGCAGAGGAAAGGACATGGGTTTTCTTGGTGCCTGGCACGATGCCTGATAGACAAGCTGTGTCAGAGCTGCACAAAGGTAATGTGGGAAGTTGAGCAGGTGACTGTCTGACACATCATTATTAGTGAGTGTCACAACAACAGAAATCCCCCGTTATCTTCCTCAAACATCCAGCAGGACAAACAGGGATTTCCACCTCTGTGCTGGAGGGGAATTAGAAAGTGAGCTGTCTGAGTGGCATCAGCAGTGTATTTACCCTCTGAATGTTTGATTTATATACAGAAAGGTTTCTTTGCTCACATTATTAAGCTGCCATTATTTAGTGTTGCCCTTTCCCTCTGTCAAACAGGCTCAAGCTTGGATGTTAAACTGTCTCAGAAAGGTGAGTCATGCAGCACATGCTGCATAATGGTGACAGTGCAGTGGTTTAGGCGCTGCAGGTCACAGTTCCCTGTCAGGTCTGTGTCCAACCTGCAGACCACCTGACTCGCCACCTCCTGAGCTGCATTTAAGTCTCACCCAGTGCAAATTTATTTAACAGTCGTAAACTCAGCTAATCTACCTCACGAGGACTATGTGGGTGTGTTTTAATCAGATTCGACTGATTGGAGCACAGACCCAATGCAACATCACCTCCCACCCTCTTCAAAGTAGCAAGACATGCACAGCAAAAGTAACATCTGGGGTGTGAAATGACCAAAATCTGATTTTTTTTTAAAAAATTAAAATTAAAAATTTTTTTTTTTTTCCACATGGACTTCATCTGGAAGCACCATGAGGTTAATGTTTTTGTTATTCTCTGAAATTTCTCATCTGTTAATGTCTTTTTTTTTTTTTCAACATTTTGGTGCAGGCCCTCCGACTTTTCCTTGGCTCAGTGAAATGTCTTAAATGTTGATGGTAATGCTAAACATTTTGCGCTAATTAAAACTAAGATGGTAAAAGTGTATAAATATTACACCTTCATGTTAAAGTCACTGTAAACATGTTACTAACATGCCATATTCCAACACAGTGTTTAATTTATTCAATCATATTCCAAACATTCCCATGTCCCCTGAAACACACAACTACAATAACTAAATACACAAGTGTGTGGAATTAAATCAATTAACGCATTATTGATTCAGCTAAAGGTTATCAATCCATTTTACCACAGATAGGTAATCAATCACGCTGCATCATGTCTTTTACAAATAATATACATGCATGGTATGTGATTTATCATCAGCTCAGTCAAACTGCATTGAATCCCCGGCTGCTTATTTGTCACTGAATCATGTGTAATTTAATTTCAGAATCTGAAAATTGTCTAGAATAAGCACAGACACGCATACGTACGAGTTACCAAGAGACAATCTCACATCCTGTTCAGTTTCTTTGCAGCTCAAGGTCGTTTTGCAGCAAGGTGAGTTTTTCCTTGTGAATGTAAGCCTTCTGACTCACACAGCAAACACAGGGCGACAGGAGGAAACGCAGGAAAGAGAAATAAAGAATCTGACAAAGAATGGCACAATAATTCAGCTTCAGTGACTAAAACGAAATGTTGAAGTCACTCGATGGTTCCATGCAACACCTTCTCTACGCTAAACTAAATCCCTATTATGGTGCAGTAGTAACACAATAGCTGGAAGGATTATGTTTAGAGGCAATCTTTTTTTTTTTAGATTTAGTTATGTTTTTATGAATAAAAATTCCAGATTTATTAATATCAGCAGGTTGGTGGGTAAATAAAATTCTTCACAGAAAAAACAGCACCTGGTGTGGACTAAACTGTGGCTCATTCAGTCTCCACCTCTGGGCTTGTGACCATTTACACATTACACTCGAAATCTCCAGGTTAAACTGGAACACCAACACATTACTGAGTTAACTTTACCCTCTGGGTAGAAAACCAAAGCCAAGACCCGGTGTTAGAATTTTACACTGCTGCTGGGTTATTTAGAATTTAATTATTAATGAGTTCGGGCGGTGTGGTTATTTTAACACACGATCAAAGACAACAAGCTCAGGTTTTAACCTTAAAATGATTCCAAAGAGCAAAGATCCAGAAGCTATAAATAATTTGTTTTGTTTGACTGACGGTCCAGGTGTGAACACTTAGTTTCCTATAAAACAGACGAAGCAGAAACTCTCAAACTGTAGAAGCTCGAACCATCAAATCAAAACTAAAAACTGTTGTTGATTCATTTCTCATAAATCCATGAGTCATGGATCTCTCTAAACCACACCACTCTTCATAAAATAAAGATCATTAAAAAAAATAACACTACAAGGGTAAAATGTGGTTTTCTACATGAGAACTGGGTGATGTTAATACATTGCTCAGATATCTGGACTCTCCTGTAGATATTTACTTGACTAGATCAGACCAAGCAAAGCGTCTCTTGCAGATGTACCGAAGAGAGGAAATAAGGTGTGATGTCAGTGAGGGCTTGTGGCCAAATGCAGACGACAGATGTCTTCAGGTTTGGGATTGCTACACAAAGAATATATTACTGCTCTGTATCACTGGTGTTACTTTGGGTTCATTTTTATACTGTTGGAAATTAGATGATGCAGAAAGGATATTGAAATTTCAGCTGAAATATAATTCAGTATTTCTGGATCGTTTGGGTGAGATGCGCTGCAAGGTATGATAAACATAGAATCTAACTCTGAGACCTCCCAGCATGACATCAAAATGGAAGTTATACAACTAGACTGTTGTCTAATCTGCTTCTACACTGAGCACATCTGTTTTATCTGATGTTGTGACACTTGCAGGTAGATTTTATAAAGTAAATGCATCTACAGGCACATAAGAGGTGATTCCATCTGAGACAGGTAATACATGTAAATAAATAAATAATAATAATAATAATAAATGGAAACTAAGAAAAAAAGCTGTTTTAAGTCTAGTTGCTCATTAATTCTATGGTTTTTCTTCCAGCTAGGGCTTAAACATGAAACTTTATTCCCCTGCAATAAGACTCCAAGATGGAAAAATCATTAATCATATTGTTTATTTTGTGAAGTCTTTTGATATGTTGGAAATAGCATCACAAAAACATTTGGAAAGGTTTTTCTGATGCTATTATAGTACCTTTTATAATTCTCTGCTAGTTTCAGGGCAGGATGCCTTAAATACAGTGTGACTAAAGTGTTAGATTTCTGGTAGCAGCCCATTAGTAATATTGCACACAGTCTGTCACTGTCTACCACCACAAGCATCAGTCTAGTCAGTGTCAGGGCTGCCTGTTCACACACGTTTGTTTTGTTTGTAAGAGCATGTATCCATTCAGCTCCGAGCTGAGCTGGAAACCCAACCCCACTGAAGTCGCCTTTGATTCAAACACACGGGGGCCTGCGTACTTTTCCAGCCCTGCACTGCTTAGCTGAACTATTTCGCTTCATGGAACTTTGACAGCTCCAAAAACTCTGCTTTCATAACTTCTTTGGCCGTGTGCAAGGGAGAAAGTGACGTCAATGACAAAGTTCAAGCTCTTCTAAATGAAAACACTCAGATTTCCACCTGCTCACCAGCACCGCCTTTAAATTGAACATGCATAAAATGATCCCCCGCCCATCAAGACGGTTTATTTATGGTGGTGATGGCAGCGTTTCTTAACGGCTGCTATGGTTACCTTCACACCAGATACAGTGTAGAGCTCAGGTTGGCGGTGTTATTGTCGCGTTGTGCACTCACCTCACTTTTGTCTCATAACAGATATTCTCCATTGGTGGAGGTGTAAGGCGTCACCACAAAGTTGGTGTGTGGGGGGGAGAGCACAGAGGGGAGCTGTGTGTTTGAGATGATGATGATGAGGATGATGAGGAGGATGATGATGACGATGCATGGAAAAGCCTGAGGAGGTCCCATTTTACCTGTCAAACACTTCGTCATCCACTCAGTCAGAAGCAGTCACTGAATGGGAGCAAATAGCAAAACAATGATTATTAATTCACGGCCATTGAGCACAGGACAAACAATACAAGGTGACAATCTGTGTGAATGTGCTGTAAATCTATCACATAAGATAACACCAAGCTTTACAGTGTCTGTGTGTATGTGAGACCAGCAGCATGTGGGAGTAGTAAGCAGAGCTCAGTGTGAGATGCAGGTGTCTCCAGGTTACTGGGGAATGTAAATGCAAACAAGGCTGCTCAAACAGAGGAAGGGGGAGCGTTTATGAAACCCGGGGCTACACAGATCATTGAATACAGTGTGTCAGTGTGTGTAGAAGTGTGTGGGTGTGGGCTCGAACGATATCTCATTGGCCGATATGTGGCTGGTAAGTGTTTTTTCAAGAGCAATTTTGCTTCCTCGTGGCGTCACAAGGAGTCGATCAGTAACAATCATTTGATTTAATACCCAGTGATGCAATTGATTCATGTTAAGCCCTTCGGTTCTTCAGACTGGGCATCAAATATGATGGATTGGAGTGGTTAGGGACACCCTAGGGTGCTATTTAAAAAAAAAAAAAAAAACAAGCAGGATGAAAAGATCTAAGTTATTTATCTGTGCATCTGAGGATATAGTCTATATTTTTATTACTCTCATCGAATCTTATGTCTCACAGCACTACCTGCCTTCTCTGCTCTGTTGAAGGATCTTGACTGTTGTTTGGCTGGTTCGGGATCAGGACCAAGACTGAAAAGGTCTAAGCCGAACTTTTTATAGTTTGTTAAAGAAAAAGAAAATGTAATTTTAGCAGTTATTGGCCAGCTGTGAGGATGCAAAGGAGCTTTTGGTTTGAACTTATCTCTGCTTTTTTTTACCGTTTACAAAAATGCTTCATGTGCAACACTATGGATGTGACTTTTCCAGGTCAAACGACCAAGAATTGCTTAGTATTTTTACCTTTCATGACACTTCTAAACAATACTGCTGGTACTGGCTAAGATAGTCTGAGGGATCAGTACGTGCTCACGATTATTCTCAGACTAAAGAGGCTGCCTCTCAGGCTGAATGATCTCTGGTGTAAGTTTGGTTTCAGAAATTACAATGAAGTTAACAAAAAAGACCTGAAAATACTGTAAGCAGCCCTCTGTGGCCTTCCCTTCAGGATGAACACAGCCTCCCCCGGCAGGGTTAGAGCAGGCTGTATGCAGCCTGAGGTGCAACACCTGAGGCAAAAACTACTGCAAAAACTTTGTGCTGTTTCTTAAGCTTATTTCTCAGAGATCACAACAATAACTAATGATGACTCAGATAAAAATATAAACATTATCAAGTCCTCTCTGCTCTGATTGGGGGCTGAACAGTAAGGTGACAAAATTTTGAGATTTTAGTGAGAAAATCAATTTGATCTAAAACTATAAAAGTGATGGGGGAGAAATGACGTTGTTAAATGTTTTATATATACTGTATATATATATATATATATATATATATATATATATATATATGTATGTGTGTGTGTGTATGTATACACACATCAAAATGAATTTGCTCACCCGTATCTGTCTCATGATGCATTAAATGTGGCCTCTGCTATTACTCTGCCATTTTCTGTAGAACCGGTTATTTTAAATGACATGTTAAAGACGAGCTAGTAGGAGTAGTGCCAATAAAGAAATATCGGCAGACTATAATCAGTCAAATGTGTATGTGTGTGTGTGTGTGTGTGTGTGTGTGTGTGTGTGTGTGAAAAGCCTAAGGAGTGGATTAATCATTTATTGAAAAAAAACAGCAGAAACAAACACAACCTCGTCCTTCAGGAGGTGAGCAGAAACATCAGTGTCTTATTTGGTTTTCTGGACCGGAAGCTCAGAGACCCTCCTCTTCACCGTGTGTCATCTGACTGGGAGAAAGCAGAAGATGCAGCTGGGGATTTCACCTGTTTTTTGCTATTGAGCCCAAATCCCATCCAGAGACTCAGCGTAATGTGTGTGAATCCAGAATCTGGTTTAGCTTATTGGTCTGTGCCGCAGACCTCCAATGTTGTCCAAAAACTCTTAAAAACACAGCAGGGAGCCACACCGCTGGACTGGCTCACATGGTTCTTCCTCACCAACAATGGGAGGCCTGTCTTTTTCCAAAAAAACAGCTCTAGTGGCTGAGAACGGCCGTCACTTTTTACAGTCATTATGGCAGCTGCAGGAGGGTTCAAATCAAAACAACAGCGTGGTCTGATCTATCATCTGTGCTCATGGTAATGAAATACATGGTGATTCACTGATGGGTGCAACAGCCCTCTTCACTTCTTGTTTGGGATATAAGCTCATTTTTAGGAAGGAAGCAGCACGAACATCATGCTGCTGTGACACCTGATGAAACTGAAGGGAGTCCTGGTGTGATGGCATCATCAGCACAATGATCATCACCTGTGCAGCCTTCACCTCCATCACACTTCACTTCATTTTTAATTAAAACTTTCCTTTCCATTTATGCACTCAATACACAAGTGACATTAACAAAACATATTCATAGTCAGATTTTTGACTTCTGAAAGTTGCGTGTTAGAAATAAGTCTTCTGAATGTTATATGTTGTGTTTTGTTTGTGTAAATGTTTCAACCTAAACGACCATACAGGTCTAGTGTGCAAGGTGTGACGCCCCTCTGAGAAGGTCAAAATAACAGTTTGGAGCATATTCCCTGTGTTTTCAGTCACCAACTGCAAAATACACACAGGACGGCAGAGCACAGACTGACTTTACCTGCTCTCAGTAAAACCTGAGATATGATTCTCCAGGCTGTTTTCTATGCTGCATCAGCTGCTTTCATGTCTTACTTTGTGCACCTTTGTGTAGCTGATATTGTCTTTGGTGTTAGATCAACCTGAGTCTGCAGACGTGCAGGTCAGGTTTAGTGTACCCCATGTTAAGGAATCCCATTTAAAATGTTCAGACGGCTTATAGCACGCAGGACAAAGAACTGGAGTTAACAAAGGTTTGCATTTGTTCTGAATCCTTTTCACTTGTGAATCAAGGTTGGTCTCTTAGGACATGTAGAGACTAAAATTAGCATTGCCTTTAAAAAAGCTCTGGGGGCTGCACTCGTGTGGGCGTGTTGCTAATGGTACCAGTGAAGATGACATGACAGTGCATGAAGTCTAAAACCAAACATTTCATACTGGGTTACAACACAATGAAATACACCTGTAGAACTCACTTCCTCTCACCATGTGGGAAGGACAGTAAACGCCCCGGTTTAATCACTCAGCCCATCCTGCAGACCAAGCTGGGAATGAGTGAAAGAGTGTTTCCAAACACTAATTTTATAAAGTTTTTTTAGTGTTGAATCAAAAGCCTTAATACTGTAAAACATTTTATCTCTTTTTTCTCCCATTATTTGAACCAAACCTACTTTGCTTTGTTTTTCTAGTTTGATTTGTTGTGCCACCACAGCCCGGGTGGACTTTGGATGTGTAGCTGTAGCTCCGTTGCAGCCCCTGTTTGCAGGATGTTGTATTGCACTGATTCTTTCTTGTTTTGTGACTTTTTGCAGTCGTTTGAGAAATGTTAACATTTCCTATCACAGTTCTCAGGCCGAGGGCCCCCCCCGACCCCTTTGATTAACCAATGCACCGCCCCATTCTGCACGTCTCTGAATCATAATGAGAGCATCCTCTACTCTGTCTCATCCATCATGTTAAAGGTGATAGATACTGACTGGATCAATGGAGGATAAAAGATTGTGGTGTGTAAATTATCACAGTGTAAGCTGGGAGGGGCCAGTGAATCAATGCAGCAGCTACTGTCACACACAGCGTCTGAGCCAGTACGACACTGGGCTTCAGATCAAGACATAAACGAGAGGAAATAGGGAAACAGAGAAATCCACTCCAGGTTGCTTAGGAACCTCTGAGAAAAGTGACAGAGGCTCATTAAGAACAGAATAACGTGATGTGTGAAAACTTAACGATCACTGGGACATGGTGAGGTGAATAATTTTTAAAAAAAAGATGATTTGTGATAAATGTAAGACAGAACACATTCAGTCTGTCAGAAGCAATAAATCTTTTTTAATGAATCTTCATGTTAAAGTACAAGAATTTCAATACAACTGCAAGAATCAAATACAGTGGCATGAACGACATTCACGCTGCTGTTGAAAAAAGGATGTGACTAACTAGTCAAACCTCCGTCAGCGCTTCCTTCAGGTGTGGATCAGACCTCCACATCGTTCAGCTGGAAGTTTGGAGTGTTTCTCCTCACAAAGCTGCTTCAGCTCAGACATCTGTGTGAATACTCTGAGCTTAGTCCATAAAATCTCTGTTCAGATCTGGACTCAGACTGACTGAAAATATGGCTTTACTTTGTCTGAAATTATTCTCCAGTATGTTTCTGCTTTAATATTTATGGTTATTGTCCTGCAGCTGGTGGTGCTATACCCTGACATTATCCTGGGAGCTTCCTTGGTCAAACTATGCAATTCTTTTTCTCCTGACGATGGCAGCTGGGATCTGTTCCTGCTTTCAAACCATACATGGTGCTGCACATTTCATCAACCTGCAAAACATTCTCCCACGAGAGGGATGTTGGGGGTCATGTTGTTCTTTAGCACACTTCAGCCGTAAACTTTTCAGTCTGTGGTGTCCGGCTCTCAGCACTCCATGCAGCCATGATTTGCACAGTTCAGATCACCTGCATGAAGCTGCAGCTGGTCAGTCAGAGCAGTGTCCAGATCACTCCTTGTCATTATATCATGAGCTATCCATTTAAAATGACTCATCACCACCATGTTTATATTTAGATGTTCTGTTAAGATAATGTCTTTGTCCATTGATGTCAGTGTAGTTTGATTAGTTTGAACCAAGCCCCCCAGATATGCACTGATGATGATGATGATGATGATGATGAAGATGAAGATGGTGATGATGATGAGCGGGTGGGATGAACTGCGCCTCTCATCCTATACCTTTTCTGTGTGGGCGGGGAGGCGGTGGGATTATTTACGCAGTGTATTTCCCTCCCATTGGTCCGCGGACAGAAGCGGCTCTGATGCGCTGCGGTGACACACTCGAGTCTCCGGCGATAAAAAGAAAGCGACGCGCGCCGCAGAAGAAACACAAGAGTTGGAGGGAGGAACGCGAGTTTCAACTTGATGACAGATGCGCCTCTGCGAGTCTTAACGCGGCTGGAAACATCTGTCCAACTATTGAGGTACCGACTCTCCACCTTAAACTGCACCTTCACATTTCCCATTTCATGAGTCTGTGTTTAAAAGACAGTAACAATAACTTGGCACCAGCGCACCATCATGCACAAGTCAGTAAATCTGGTGTGTTGAAGAGTTGTTAGTAAACCTGAATAAATTGTTTTTTTTTATTGTATGAAGTTATTGTCATCAGTTCAGATGAAGTTGTTTCATTAATTTCTAGAGTCTGGGAATCTTCAAACCAAGCCGGTCTGACTGAGAACCCGTCTCATCCAGACTCAGCGGCACTGCCTGTGTTGTTTTTGTTTGTGTGCGTCAGGGATCTGGTGCAGAATGGAGTGGTATGTCCTGGTGCTGATGCTCAGCTTGCCGTCCTCCATCCACACAGACTGCTCTACACAGTGTCAGAAATGCGCACAGCAAATCCTCAGCCCCGACGCCGCCTTCAGCAGCCTGGTAAGACCACCTTAAAGACTGGACACAGAGATGGAGAGCTGCGTAACGGGGCTGGGCTTTCACTGCGTCTTAATGTTAGAATCAGGCAGTAGAAGCCAACTTTTCATAATAATAATAATGATAATAATATTATTATTATTATTATAGTTATTAATAATTATTATTATACCTTCCTGTCTACCAAAGAAAGATACCAATCATGCCAAGCTTAGTATGGAGTTAATGTGTTGCCTAAACGAGACAAACTCCAGATGACGGGTGCGTAAAAACATTATATCTTATGTTTCACTCATAGGTAAAATTATGGACAAGCAAAATGTCTCATGTTAGCAGTTTAAAGCTTAAAGTGGAAACGTGAGAAGCTCGAATTGGCTCAAACTGATGCCAGCACTGGGAATGAAATCAACAAATACACTTGTAGGATTCAGCTGATCTTGTGTGTGTGTGTGTGTGTGTGTGTGTGTCTTTGTCCTGCAGCCGTGCATAGCGGAGTGTGAGGGGCAGCTGCAGGGCTGCGTCCAGGCTCCGGGGCTGGCCGACTTCACCCAGGATGAGGCTGCGCAGGAGGAGGAGAGCCAGGAGGCAGACCTGGTCAAACGCTACGGCGGCTTCATCAAGAGGATCGACAAGAACAAGAACAAAGTCTCGACCTCTCCGTGGCGCGACAATTACATCCTGAAGGCCGCGGTGCTGCCCAAGAAATACGAGGACTTGTTGGAGAGACTGGAGGAGAGAGAAGTGGACACACCGGAGGACTCAGACGATGCGCTGGAGGATCAAATGCTCCATAGTTATGTTAAACGTTACGGCGGCTTTTTACGCAAATTCGGTCCCAAGTCAAAGAGGAGTAGTTCCGCGGAGCAGGAGAGCCAGACGGCCGAGGAGCTGCAGAAGCGCTACGGAGGCTTCATGCGGAGGATCCGACCAAAGTTGAACAACCTGAAGTGGGACAAGCGGTACGGAGGCTTTCTGCGCCGCCACTTCAAAATCTCTGTGCGCTCGTTGGCGGAGCCGTACTACTCCTACGATGACTTGAGCCTATAGGTGAACCCTGCTGACCGAGAAACACAAGAACTCGTGCAGGTTCTCTCCAAATGTCACAATATCATATGCCTGCCTAATCCTGTTTATTGCCTACCCAGCTGCCTTCTGTGTAACAATTCGCATCTCTGTTATTGAAATCATCGTCTGTCAATAAAGGAAGCTTGTTTAATAAAACCGCGTCCCCGTTTGTCCAACAAGTTAAAAAGAAAAGGTATTTTTGACTGACTTAAAAAATATATATATATATATTTTTTTAACCAAACTCCATTAGGATAATTTGACATTTTCTTACTAACCCACCAATTCTGCACACACCGATTGCCACTTTGAATTATTTCAACTTTGGTTCAGTTTAGGTTAAATATGGGCTTGACTGCGCAACGGGAAATTTTGGATTCTTTTTGTAGGCCTACTAAATTTATCCATCCATCCATCCATCCATCTTCTATACCCGCTTTTTCCTGGTTCAGGGTCACGGGGATCTGCTGGAGCCTATCCCAGCTCTCTCTCGGGTGGAAGGCAGGGGTACACCCTGGACAGGTCACCAGTCTGTCGCAGGGCCACATATAGACACACAAGGACAGACAACCTCACACACTCACACTCACTCCTACGGGCAATTTTAGAGTCACCAATCAACCTAACATGCATGTTTTTTGGACTGTGGGAGGAAACCGGAGTACCCGGAGTAAACCCACGCAAGCACAGGGAGAACATGCAAACTCCACACAGAAAGGCCGGGATGCGAACCCACGCCCTTCTTGCTGTGAGGCAACAGTGCTAACCACTCAGCCACCATGCTGCCCCACTAAATTTATCCCAATTTTACAAATCGCAACAAATATTTATCATATCTGAAGCTTAAAGTGTGATTTTAAACGGAACTCACTATATGTCACCTCCTACAGCCAATGTGAGTCCAAATATTGCATTAAACGAATATTGTTTTGGAAATTCCTCATTTCCCAGTTCTCAGTCCGAAGATCAGTAATAATAATATTAATAATAATAAAAATGGTGATTAATCTGGAGTGTGTGAAGCTGCAGGAGAAACTAGTGATGAAGCCTGAGTAGTGACTAAGTGATATTTTTGCGCCCTCTTGTGGGAAACGAGCACAAGTGTCAGCTTTGCTCCTGTTTGGTCCCTTCAATAAAAAGATGAATCGACTGTGTGGAAATTCACTTTCTACATACAAAATGTTGATCCCCACATGATGTTCATTCTGACTTAGGACATCTGCTTGGGTCTAAGTTCTTCTTCCACCACTGCTAATTAGTGCATGTATTTGGCACAACACTGGCGCTTTATTATCCTTTTATATATTTTAGTAAATTTTCAATGTTTTACCTCGGTTAGGATTTTCCTATGTATTCTTATAATCTTTTTTTTTTGTCCTTCGAACAACTGGTTTTATCCCTGTGCACACATCAGTCGTGTGTCATAATGCACATTGCTTTTAGAAAAGGAACATTTATTACCAAACTGAACAACGCTCCTTTCGCCAGCCTACACAGAGTAAACCCACAGAAACAGCCGTATCAAATATTTTAGCTATAAATTGATATTTACAGTGAAGTCACTACTGAAATACACAATCCTGACTCCAGGGGAGACTGTTATAGGAAATCTTACATCTACAGGGAAGGTTCCACTAGCAGACATACAGAGTCCATGAAGTGGCCCATTACGGGGCCAAACTTGGCCACGCTCTCAGGCCGCCACAGGAAACAATGGGAAAGAGGGCAGAGCAGCTATTCTCTGTCTCACTGCTGCTCATCTGGCTGCTCTGTGTCCTGCTCTTTAACCTGCTCCACATCATCACCATCAGCCAGGCCTTCCTCTTGAGACTCGTCTGGAGCGGTTGCCATGGCGTCTAGCACACTTATGCTGCCGGCCTGCTGCTGGATAGCCGTGCTCTGAGCGGTGGCCAGGCTCTGCAGCGTCACCAGCTGGAACTGCTGGAACTGAGAGCCGAGCTTAACGAAAGCCGTGGAGGCTGAGGAGCTGCCAGCACTGGCCGTGCCCTCCTGACCTGCCACCGTGGACAGCACGGTCAGGTTAGAGGCATCGGCCGCCAGCTCGGACCCTGAGAGAGAGGAGGCCAGGAGGGTGTACCCACTCAGGTTGGTGCTGCCAGGGGTTCCTGCCACCGTCAGTACCTTGCTCAGCGGCAGGCTCGTCAGCTGGTTGAGAGGCAGAGTGATCTGTGCAGGGGTGGCACTCACCGCGGCCGGGCCGGAGACGGCACGGGTCAGCCGAGGTCGCTTGGGCACGGGGGGAGCGGGAACCGGGGTGAGGGTCATCAGGACATTGTTGAGGTGCTGGGATTTGCTCTTCAGCTCCTTGGCTCGCTTCCTGTGCTCATCACACTGCTGCTCCAGAGCTGCAGAACCCACAGCATCATCAGTACGTGCAAACACACACCAACATTTATATTCACCCTGTCACACAGAAAGGCCACCAACAACTCCATTTTAAAGGAAGTGGCTAGTCATTTTTTATATTTCCAGAATGTTCGATACTCCCCACACAGACTCTAAACCAACAATGAACTGTCTATTTTCACAGTTAATGTCTGTCAGTCTCCAGCTTGGATCAGCTTGTTCATCTGTTTCATAGACCTCAGTCATCGTTCAGAACACTGGGAGCACTGGGGGCAAATTGGTCTCTATGCAAGAGAGAGCTGTGTGCAGCACGAGGAGCTAGACGACTTTAAACAGACAGAGCTCTGGTGCAGACTGACAGACATTAACTGTGAGCAGAGACAGTTCATTTCATTGTTGCTTCACTGTGTGTGGAAATACTGGTAAAGAAAATAACCAGCCTGATCCTTGAAGGCTCTGCTGAGGATTCTTGAACTGACCGGCGAGGCTGCGAGTGTACTGCTCTCGGTAACGATCCATCTGGCTCTTATGACTCGCCAGAACCTTCTTCACCAGGTCCAACATCCCAAAGTTCTGCACGATATTGTTGAGCAAAACAGCGTCTAACAAAACAAACACATCACGGTCAGTGTGACACAGTGGGGGGGGGGGGGGGGGGGCAGGTACTGTTCCTCATAATTTTAATGAGAACTGTTGGAATTCAAAGCTCTTCTGTCACCTGCAGATTTTTGTTTGTCATAGAATAAAACACAGAATCTGTTAAAAGAGCTGAATTCTTGTTTATTCTAAAAGGAGCTTTTGAAACAGCCTGAAATCTGTGAAAAAACTAAAAAGTTGGATGTTAGATTGTTTTTATCGATGGTACCTGATGAGTCTCTAGCTGTGTGTGTGATTCTAACCTTTGACCTGCAGTGGTGGGTGACACACTCTCTCCTGCAGCCCCTTCAGCACCTCCTGCAGCTCCGTCTGAAAGTCCTCCACCACCTCCTCCAGCAGGCCCGCCTCCTTCACCGCACGCCAGAACGTCACAGAGTCCTCTGAACAGACAGATGTGTCAGAAAGAGGACAAGACCCCACAGGACAGTGATAGCGTGCAGGGGCTGATTACCTCCGATGGCTGTGACCCACTCTGACGTTTCCTCTGTCACTTCAGGAAACGAGGCTCCTCCATTCACTACAAAACAGGAGCAGCGCTCACTAAAACCAGAGTCACACCAACGTGAGAATTTATCTGAAATGTTTCTGTACTTATCCCCAATTACAACATAGACTTTGATGTTGGTTCGCCATCATTTCCACCCTGACAACATTTTATTTCCTCATCACTCTCCCTTGGTAGCCCCTGATCTGACAATGGACAGAGCCTGTGTTGCCGCAGGTCTCAGGTCAAACTCAGCTACAAACATTGTGCTTTTATTACAACTATATAATGATGCAGCTGTTTATGTATTACACCCACAAATCAGCAAACACACCAGTACGATCCTAACTGAAGCACAGCAAAGTGATTCTTTGTGCACCAAGATCAGAGGGAGCCAGGAACTCACAGTCAGCTGATGAGGGGGTAGCAGGAACCAGGTCAGCAGGGTGGTCACTGCTGATAGACACTTTAGTTCCCACCACGTCTATCTTAGTGCTGCGGCAGGTGTTGGAGCAGACCTTTGTATGCTGGTAGAAGTCCAGTTCACCTGAGTCCATGATCTTTCTGTGGAATGAAACAGGATAAAAGGCTGACCCATAACATCAGGATACACTGTTCACCGACCATCATATCTGACAGAACAGCACCATCCTGAGGCCTATTTGTCAACTGCACATCTGCCACTTTTTTTTTTGATTTTTTTTTGCTTTGAACCCTTCAATTAAAAGACCTGAATTTTGCTGAAATTAAAGTATGGTGGTACTAGCAGTTTGGTTTGAGAAAAGGGAGCTTAGATTCTGTCATATAACAGTGACAAATAAGAATGATCCAAAAGTCCCCAGTAAACAGGGGCTAAACCTGATTTTCTCCAACATGATTGGCTTCCCTCGTGAGTAAAATAAACTCAGGTTTTAATTGAATAACTGGTGTATAGAAAGGGGACAGTGGTGCACCCAATAATATCAAGACAAGTAAAATTGCCACTTAGTGTATTTTATCAGCCCAGACCTGAGCATGGTGCCATTGAGGCGGATGGCTCTCTTCCAGTCCTTCAGAGTGGATTTCCCTGCTAAACACACAAACTCCTTTGGGCTGATGAGTTGCTCATTGAACTGAACAAAGAGGAAAGAAAAGCACCTGATGACCCACCTGAACCCTGAACTTTATCAAAATAACAGATCTCAGAAATGAGATTTCACAGACTGTGTTTTATCAAAATGTCAGTACACACCTGGACACATTTCACATTGATCCCAGGACAGACAAACTTCTTCCAGACCAGTGTGGCTTTGGCATCTCCACAGGTGATGGGGTAAAAGATATCAGCCTCCACATCCACCTCCTCAGTTAACTTCACTGCAGACACAGACCATCGAGTCCCTTCTTTCATCTCATCACACAAACTGAAGATTTATTTACATTATAAAGATTAGTATGTGATTGAGTCAGACAATGGAAGGACTCAGCTGGCTGAAACACACAGTTCCATCGTAAATGGCTGTCTTATAGCACTTTTATCCAAATGTGCTATATAATTTGCTTCACGCAAAGACACTGATGGCAAGAAGCGACAATTCAAAGTATCTCATTATCAGAGTTAATTATGGTGTTCAGTGCCCTGTACAAGGGCAGCAGGAGCTGGGGATCAAACCACCAACATGTGCCTCCTTGTCCACAGCTGCCTTTTGCTGATTTTTATTGTACTCTAAAATGATAAATTCAACACAACGTAGAGATTATGTATAATATTCTGCTAATCAGAGTTTTTTAAGTACATTGACACTAAAAAGTTGAGCATAATAGTTGATTCTTGACCATGGAAATCGTAATTTCACCAAAACAAAACTCTGCCATGTTTTAAACTGTAATAAAGTCCTGCAGGTCTGATTACCAATGACTGCCTCTTCTTTTGCAAGTGAATCTGATCTGCTGGCCTCAGCTTCCACTGGTGCTACTGTGAGGACATCCTCCCTGGAAACCCACATGAAAAACCATATTGGTTTGTGTTTAGCGTGTCTTTGGGAATGATCACTAAGCTGTGTAGCTGTGTAGTTTTTTTACCCCACCCTGGCTGAGGGGTCAGCTCCGTCACCAGCACTGCTTTATCCTGCTCCACCACAGACGGGAGGTCCTCACCCACACTGTCTGGAATGGTGACAATCACAACCTCACCCATTTCCTGCATGCTGACCTCTGAGGATGCCATGGAGGACAGACGGAGCTGCAGCATTACAGCAGAGAGAAAACACCAGAAATAATATTGGAGAGAAGAAAATAGTGTTGGATAACACGGTCAAATCAGAGGCCAATTCAAAACACAGTGACACAAGTGCAACGATCAATGATCACAGTCAACACAGACAATAACCGGGCAAAAAGGTTAAGACTATTATTCTGTATGAAATACATGTAGTCCGTAAGACTGCTTGAGGGTAGACCCTGCTTGCAACTAAGTTAAATCGTGGTAGCTGTAAATATTCTGGCTGTACATCAAGAGCCAGTAAAAACTGTGAGTATTCTGAACGCAGTCTGGTCTGCCCTCTTATTTAGATAAGGCAAAACAAGCACTTGATAAAGCTACTGTGTAGGTATAAGGCATTTCAGACACTGAATGAATCTTACCTTTACTTGTAATTTTCACGGCAATTGTTATCGAGACTAGTTTCGTCGTAAAAAGAGAAGATTATGTGAGTTTTGGCCCGACGGCACGTAAGCTAGCTTCTTTAATTTGGACCCAAACTGACTAAAGCGGGAGGTCAGCTGATAAACCCATTGAGCTGGCTGGTGTCTCTTTAATATTTCAAACACATTATTCTGTTATTTTCTTAAATAATATCCTGAAGACTCATGTGGATATATATTTCATTTCATCCTCTCAGGGCTAACTACAAGGATGCACTTTACGCTAACAGCAGCATCTTCTTCGCTGTCTATTTTTCTGAATCGTAAACAAACATTAAAGGTACATGTCGCCCCCTCCAGTGCAGGAAAGGTACAGTCACTGCATTTAGATGAATACACAGGGTGAACGACATCCATAACTATTTGTAACTTTAATGTTTATTCCTATCAAAGTTCAAAATTAGGGTGCTTGAGGTTTTTTTGGGGGGTCAACTGAGAACTGTATACACATAATTTTGTATTTTTTTATTATACAGTAAGTTTTTAAGAAACATCTATATTAGCATGATCAGTAATTTAAAAAGTTACTTTCAGCCCCCAAGAGTATTTTCACTGCTACATCTGAAGTTTCACCTTTAATGCTAATGTAATGTACAACTTGTCCCCTTCAGTATTCTTAAACATGGAAAACATGTTTTCTCCTTCATCCAAGAATAATAACTAGTTTACCAGAGTGAATGCTTCTTTACTAACTACATAATGGAAATATTTTGTAAAAATATTTACACTGAACAACACTTGTATATTACCTTATAAATCTTTAATCAAAAATAAGCTTTTGCAAGATGATGCCATAGTCATTGTCATGTTCATTTTTCAATAACTCAAACATCTCTTTAAAGATGTTCTACTGGTAATACATCTTTTTATTTTTTCTAAATATTATCCCACATGAATGTATCTCATATTATTGGATTCTAATTATTGATGCATTATTGTGTTCATCACTTTAATGTTGCAGCTGGTAAAGGTGGAGCTAATGTTAACTACCTTATATACTTCTAATTTGAAGTACTTTCCATACTGCTGGGTAGTTTCGACATTTCCCACCAGGGATCAATAAAGTTTGATGATTAGACTGTATTTTGTTTGATTCATCTGATTCTGAAAAGGAACTAAAGTTATCAGATAAATGTAGAGCAGGAAAAAGTAAAAGATTTGGTTCTAAGTCCAAGGATGAAGTAGTAGGCAGAAGAAGAAGAAGAGGAGCAGGAGGAGGAAGAGGAAGAGGAAGAGGAAGAAGAAGAAGAAGAAAAAAAAAGAGAAGGAAGAGGACATGCGCAGTAGAGTGGCAGGATAGCGTGTTGCTCAGTTGGTGCAAACGTAAATTCAACACGTTTTTCGGTAGAGCTGCTTAACAAACAGTGTGTTGATATACTTGAATTTCAGATGGCTGCCTCTGCCTGGTCGGAGAGAACACTCCACCTCCTCCGCCGAATGAATAACTTTTATTTGCCAGGTAGACAAGTTTTCCGAATCCCCGACAAAGAATAGTTGAAACCGTCTTTCTAAAAGACAGTTTAGAGAAACTAATGGTTACCGCTGTGAGGGGCCCCAGCTGGGGCCAATACAGGAGGCCTGTTGTTAAAACGACCACTGTTTCCCCGCAGGGTCGTGTCGTGCTACCTGCTTGAGGTTTGAGATAGACGGAGCTCAGGTGGGTTGGATTCCTCCCCCGGTGGCTTCACTGCTAACATCGTATCCAGAGGTGTTTGGTCCGCCGCACGGTGGAACAGTGTCCCTGTGTCCGAGCCTGAACTCGTATAGTCCGAGGTCCGAGGCCGTGCAAGCTGTCTTGCAGACCCTCAGACAGCAGGGCTCCTTCACCTGTCTGAAAGGATGGAGAGATGAGGTGAGGCGCACATGCTCTTGACGGGTCTGTTTGGGTCTAGACAGTCCTGATATAGTCCAGGAAAAATAATGTTTTGTTTCCACATCCAGGGGATCTAAACAGGCATTTCCACCTTCATTTCTTGGTACATTGGAACCAGAGGAAAACCTTTTTCAAGAACCCTTTGGGAAGTAAAGTCCCTCTTGTGCTTTCATGTTTCTATTTGCAGCAGATCTGAAGAACCAGGTCGATCATGGAAGTTAGACCCTTGAAGAATCAAAACTCAGCATTAACATGTGAGGAAACACAAACTAGTTGTCCTGTTTTTATGATTTCCTACTAATGACCCCTGTGTTTTATGAATGAAGCAGCTGTGGTGTCTGACTTTAACCAATCACTGATGAGCAGCTCTGCACTGGGAGTTTTTCCATCTCATACACTGGACCTAACATGACATGTTCTCAGCAGCACCAGATAAATCTCAAGCATGTGTGTCTTACAGAAGTACAGTGTGATGCCCAGGTTCTCTGACGCCCCTCTGATGTGGATGGAGAGAGCAGCTACAAGTAAGGTTCCCCCCCCCCCCCCCCTCCCTCCTCCCTCTAAAGGCTTCTCAGTATCTGTGATGTGTGAGCTGAGTGTGATGCTCCACTGCAGGTCTGTTTGGGGTGAAGCGGTATGGAGTCCACATCAACGGTTACACTGTCAGTGACGGTGGGGAGGTGAGAATGTGGCTGGCACGACGCTCCCCAACTAAGCAGACGTACCCCGGACTGCTGGACAATGTGGTGAGTACAAGATGTAAACAACGCCACCTGGAGATGCTGACATTAGCAGTTCAACAACTAAATCTTGTTGTATCTTTGCAGGCAGGAGGTGGTCTGGCTGCTGGCGATAGCATCAAACACACACTGGTCAAAGAATGTCAGGAAGAAGCGTGTATCCCAGCAGCCATTGCTGAAAAGGCTTATCCTGTAAGCACAGTAAGGTGAGCCTGACTCACTCATTTAGCAAATGTCTTATACATTTCCTTCCTCTGTGCCTCAGAGCTCCACCCAGAAACTCTTAAAACCCACCAGGTTCACTCTGCTGCACTGGTGACATGTTCCTCCATCAGCATGAACACACACACTGTAGTTCATTGAGAGTCAGTCCTGCGCACTAGTACTCACTGCAGACCAAATGTGAGTGGTGTTCTGTTCTACGGGGAGCATTCAGTATCAAGACTTGGATTCCATAACTAACTACTTGAATATATTTTCCAGCTACACATATGAGGATGAAGAGGGGGTGTATGCAGAGAGTCAGTTTGTCTTTGATTTGGAACTTCCTCTGGATTTCAAGCCCAGAATAGGTGATGGAGAGGTGCAAGATTTCTACCTCCTGCCCATAGATAGGGTCAGTATTTCGGGCCTGTTCTGAAGGGCTCTCCTGGGAAAGAACAGTAAATCTGAGGAGAAGCATTAAATGTAGTAATATTTAGATATAAAAATGTGATTTGTTCTGGTTTCAGGTGAAAGAACTTCTGGCTACTGAGGACTTCAAACCCAACTCTGCCATGGTGGTCCTGGACTTCCTCATTAGACACTCATTTATTGAGCCTGACACAGGTGTGTAGCCATCTGCATAACTTCAGTAATAAAAAACCTTGGTTGTCTTGTTGATTGTGTGCTTTTCATTTCAGAGCCGTACTATCAGGACTTCGTGACAGGACTACACCAGACGTTATAGAGTGAAAGTGTCCACATGCCGCCGTACATCGTTTATCCCAGAAAATCACTCTGCAGAAGCCAGCTCGAGTCTATGTGTATCTGCTTTTGAACGCCCAACAAGAACCGACTGATCCTGAGAGGTGGCCTGAGGACTTTGTTGGATCTGTTTTGGCATCAACTGTTCCCAACTTCTTCATCCATAAAATACCTTTGAGGGTGATTGTGCAAACATAGACCACAGCCCTCAAAATGTCCAGCTGCAGGAGCAAGGTTTCTGTTATAACACAGCAGTATAGAGCTGCTGTGTTATAAATCTTAATACCTCTTAATCATCAAAATTAACTTAGAAACACCTGTTCACTGTGCATTTCTAACTGTTTACCTTGTACTAATTACACAGTGATTTGAATGTAGGTCAGCAGACAGCAATGACAGCAGGATCGCTGAATGAAGTCCCAGTTTCAATTTGGTGAATTTGTAATTTGAAAGTTCAGTAAGTTTGAACGAAGTTTGGCCTCACAGCACAAATCTATACTGACTGATCCACCTCTGAATGGTAAATAAAATTACAGCTGTTAGGAAACAAAGCACGTGAGCACCGACACAGCATATGGCCATTGTCTGTTACAGTTTATTTCCTTTAGAATACATTAAAAAAGACAGCTGGAGAAATGTGAGGATACATTTATATAAAAAGAATATCCCTCTTACAAATCACCAATCTTTTAGAAGTTTGCATTTCATAATTTGACATATTTGTGTTTATACCACACTGACCATCTGTTTTAAATTGTGTGCAAATAATACAATGTAAGCCAGTAGAATATCACATAAAGTTAAACATACATATGACAGAAGCAGGAAAAAGGATAACTGAAGACGTCACGAGTAAACTGGCAGAGTGGAAACAAAGCACTTCCAATAACATCCTGGCAGTCAGGTACGACAACAATTTCCAAATAAAAGCTGGTGTTTCATAATGGGAGAGGATACGGAGACAGCCAATAACTGTGGACTTATATGAACTATAATGTTGCATGTTAAAATTCAGTATAATATTTATTTGCTGTTGAATTACCATTACTGAAAAGCCAACACTTCCTGTAAATATATCAAATTAAAAGCCCAATGGTAATGAGACGGCAAAGAAAAACAAATGTCACTGAAAGGAGTGACTGCAGAAATACACACTACAGTGAGTTATCGCTCCAACACGTAAACATGGAGGAAGTGGTGAGTTTCCATCAACAACTGATGAAAACACAAGACGCTTAATAAAATATGACATCTAATTATAAAATGGGGAAAAGAAATAAAAGCTTGTCTTTAATACAACACAGACTACAGCTGAAGCCTCTTTTCATTATTGAGCAGATTTTTTTCTTGATGAACTTGATAGCCCACAAAGTGTAAAAAAAAAAGACCCACACAATTTCCCAGAAGCAAATGTGACATCTTCAAAACGATTATCAAAATAATTGCCAATCAATTTTCTTTCCTTTGACTAAATTATTAATCAACTAATCGTTCCAGCTCCCTCGCACAACCCTGTTTTACATGCTCTATCCTCTCCGTAGTTGAGGTAACTACTATTTGAGAATTAACTGTCTGGAGGATAATAGTTTTGTTTAGCCTTTATACAGTGTGTCTGACAGTCCACATCACTAGTCGCATACAGTTTCCGAGTTCAGCTCAATCAAATTTGTTATTTTAAGTGTTGCATCCATTAAGACGCTCGTATGAAACAATCATTACCGTCACGTTTTGTTTTGCTTTTTTTGCTCGAATGCAAACAATTTTAGCTTTTTAAATGTGTCAAATACTACAGGTTCATACAAGAGGAAAGCAGGTCCACATAAAGTTGGCTAGGTCTAATGATTTTACAGGAAATAAAGGAAACATTTATAAAATGACAGGGCAAAACCGAAAAGCACAGTCACACTGCAAGCCAATCCAAGTCTTTAGGCGGTTATGTAGGCAGGCGTACGTGTGTGGGTGCACTAACGCCCCTGATCCGTTCTGCAGCTGTAGTTTGGGACAGCAGACACTATCACACTGCACTCACAGACACCCCACCGGCAGCACACACACCCACCCACCCTACCACACTGTGAGTGAAATGTCCCCATCTCTTCATGCGTTCTTAATTTCAGGTCTAATGAAGCCTAAACACAACATTACAGTATGTTTATTTCAAAGCTAAAAGCTATAACCTTGGACTTAAATGTTTATCCTCCCTTTTCCATTAGGTTTCACCTCCCTTTTTTTTTTTTTTTTTCCTTTGGCCTGGTTTGACTTTTCTCCCTCTTCCCAATAACAACACTGCATTCAGCTGTGCCCCCCTGGGTGAAAAAGCAGGCGTAGAGGAGCGATGTTTATCTTGGCCTAGTTTGTTTCCCCCTTCCCTCCCAATCCTGTGTGACCTGATGCTTTATAGCAGAAGGCAGCCGCCCTTCTTGCCTCGTTTCTTGGCCTGCAGCGCCGCCCTGGTGGCCATCTCAAACACCTCCCTCACACCATCCTTCGTCTTGGCCGAGCACTCCAGGTAGCCAAAGGCGTTGATCCGGTTCGCCATGTCCCTCGCCTCGTCCGATTTCACTGGTTCCTGTTGGATAAATCAAATCAGCTCGTCTCATAGGGAACAATGTGAGCTCACTGCGGTGCATGGATGGGCGTTTTAATCATTTTTTGAGGTTGAACAATTTAAGTCAATTATTTGTGACACCATGACCACCACAAATCCAGTCATTTTTTACTGTTGTTTTAAACATGGAAAGATCTAATGAGCCCTCGACCTCGTTGGCCATTCAGTAAAATAACACCATGCTTTCAGTTTGTTTAATCGCAGAAATCTGCTCTAATCTTCTGCCTGTTCTCCATGGAATTAAAAGCACAAGCATTAGTTCTGCATCTCCGCTACATAAAACTCTCCAATGAGCATATTCATTTTTTCCCCCACAGTGTTCAAGAAAACTGACATTTGGACTATCGATTACTCAAACATCTCTATTGCACTGTGGGACTTCTATACTTGTAACATGTTTGCTTGTACATTGATTAAATATTCTGCAGGCAGATGAACGAGATCCGTACACACTGACCTGTTTCATCTTCGCCAACTCTCGGCGTGTGTGCTCATCGTTTCTCAGGTCTTTCTTGTTTCCCACGAGAATAATGGGCACGTTGGGGCAGAAGTGCTTGACCTCAGGAGTCCACTTCTCTGGAATATTCTCTGCATCAGGCACAAGGTCAACACGATGAACATGATGAATATGATGAACATGGAACAGATGTAAACAGAGTGTCTGTCAAAAGCACCAAGGGACAAAGAGGAAGCCTCACCTAAACTGTCAGGGCTGTCAATGGAGAAACACATGAGGATGACATCTGTGTCTGGATAGGACAGAGGCCTCAGTCGGTCATAGTCCTCCTGACCTGCTGTGTCCCAGAGAGCCAGCTCAACCTGTAACGGGATGATATACATACATCAAAATGCCTAACAAGATAAAACATCAGAGGCATGTAGTAAGAGGCTGTACAGTTTCTGGATTATAAAGATAGTTTCAACTTTAGGTCACTACATTTCTGAGACATTTTGAGAATGAGCAAGTCACAACCCCCGATTTGCATTAAGAGGCACAGCTCTCTGATATTTGTTTATAAGTTTCTGTTTGTTGTGAGGTTTTTTGCATAAGATATTCATTTTTGGAACTGATTAGAAATGAACAATTGTAGAAAAGAAAACTGAGATTGTCTAAAATTCAAAGAACCTGCAAAGTTACACAAGGACAGAGGAGAAATAATAATTTGCATTGATCCCTTTAAAATGACACAGTGACGTATGAGAATGGAAATGTACTTATTCTCTAAGAGTGAGATCTTCAGATGGATATCAGTGTCACATGTGTCAGGGTGTCGTTGGCTTAGCTTGGACACCTGGATCGGCCCAAAGACACACCTACCAAGTATCACTCCGACAGTGAAATGTAAAACTGACCACTTGTCATTTGAGGGGACATTCTGGCAAACAACAGCTGAGGTCAGTGACTTCCTGAAATCTTGCCAGTGTCTGGCTGTCAATCAACCATAAAAAAACTGCACAGATGTGTACAGATGTGTTCAACAGATGTCTGAACTACTGTCCAACAAGAAGGAGTTCTATTAACTCTCCCTGAAACCACAAACTGTCAGTTTTACATTTTTCTTAAAACAAAATGAAAGATTAATTCCTTTAATATCGGGTTTAAATGTTGAGTTCTGTACTTGACTGCCACTATCCAGGTAATTTATGCAAATACAGACGTCTTCCATGTCTCAGTGACTGAGGCTACTGTGCTCCTGGGAACACTCAGACCTTTAGAACCGGTGTCAATCAGACACAGCAACATTTACACATGATATTTGGAAATGTAAGCAGATTTAGCCCTTTTGGGAAAAAGTTTTAGATTGTATAGGGAAATGGTGAGTTTGGTAATATCTATGTCACCAAGGTTAGGTTTATTAGGAGATCAGTCAGTTTTGCCCATTGCATCAAAATCTGATTTTGTGGTGATAAAAGCAGGGGTGATCACAGCTGCCAGAGTAATCCTTAGGGTATGGAAAGATATTTCCCACCCAAATTTAAAATTTGTATCATATGAAAAAATGTTGGCAAGAGTTGATGACAATGAAAATTTCAACTGTGAATATATTCAGCTTTAATTAGAAACAAAAATTAAGTTTTCAGAGCCTTACTCTCCACAATGTGACATTTGTCATTTTAAAAAACAGCTTACCTGTTTACCATCCACCTCAATATCTGCCACGTAGTTTTCAAACACAGTGGGCACGTAAACCTCAGGGAACTGATCCTTGCTGAACACTATGAGGAGACAGGTCTTTCCACAGGCGCCATCACCAACTATCACTAGTTTCTTTCTGATTGCAGCCATCTAAAAGACAGGTCACAGTAAAGATAGTTGAATGCAACAATTTTGTCATGAGAAGCACAAAACATTTGACACATGAAATCTGAAATAGCTCAACAGGAAGTACAGGTGTGAATATAGCGTGAAACGATTTCCTTATTGGAAATAAATGAGCTCTTAACATCCTAAGTACAGCAGCAATGATTAATCATAGTTTATTTTTTTACAAAAGTTCAGAAACAGTTCCAGGTAAACTACAAGATCCCAGCTCTGCTCTTTGGCAATGATGCTGCATCCTATCAGACCAGGTACTGCACTTCCCTGCATTCTGTTGGTGTCCACAGTTTAATTGGGCATTCGGACCACAACAGCCTAGGGTTAACACTACAGACAGGACTCTGCTGATGTGAGCGTTCTGCTAAAATGACCAGAGAGATGATGAAACAGGATCTGAATCCATGAATTTATTGATCTATCAATCAGAAGATTTTAACAGAATGAGGAAACATTTAAAAACTGTGGTTGTGGTAATTTTATGGTATGTAGTGGCACTTACAAGATACACCGTGGAATTACCTGTTCTCTACATAAAGGTAATTTATTCAGCACGTACATGTAAATGTACATGAATTAAAACTGCATTTATTTAGGTTGAACTACAGTATATTTTATCTTAACAACTATTAAAAACTGACTAATTTAGCTACATTAAAAATACGGGGCAGAAAAAATAAGCTCAAGGCTACACAAGTCACAATAACGTATTCACTGGGATGTATCTAATGCAGCATGGCTCCATATAGTGAGGGACTGAGTAGGAGAAGAGATGAAAATGGTACAGGAGCATCAGTAGGTCATTGAATATAAGTTGACACGAAGCAGTGGTTAGGAGGGAGAGGAAGAGCCACACCACCAATAACAGAAGGAGCGGCAGCCGCCCTCAAAAATGACACCACGCATAATTCTCTATTTACACAACCTAGAAAACAGACAGCAAGTATTTTTAATTAGGCACAAGGATTATCTGTGAAAACTGGTGTATCTGCGACTGATCAGACAGAGTGAAGGACACTGCATGAGGTTGACCACCTACATACGTGTCCAGTAAGTAAACCGTCACTCACAAAACTGCAGATCAAACTTTGCCAAAGTCTGATGAAATCAAAATACAACTCAAACTCTTCATCCTGGATGAAGTGGGATCCAATGTGTTGGGTTTGGCCAGGGCAGCCACTGTGACTGCTTCGTGTCAACTGAATGTAAAGTGTCATGGAGCTCAACAAGAACAACACACAATAACCCTGACTTGAATCGATTACCATCCTTTGCGCTGAGCATTTTAAAGCTGTACACAGAGCAACAAACTCCTTCCGGCAAGGAGGCGGTGAATGTACTCATAGATTTGTATAGAGATATTTGGATTTGGCAACAAATAATAGTATGAGATGATAATTACTAACAAACATGACCTAAACAAACGTGGACATCATGAAAATAACTTATACGGATAACACTGATTTCAACAAGGTCTAGCAATTAAATGGCCTAAAGAAATTAGGTCACTGGTGTCGTCACTTGTAAACCAGACCCGGTAAATATAATCTCAGATTACATTTAAAAGATTTCACAGTTTAATGAAGGGTCAAACCTGCACCTACATAAACTCTGATTAACCAAACTGACAGATTTCATAAGTTAACGTTACATCACAGTAAGCCTTTCTGTAACCATATGAAGTATCCAGGTGTTTATGAAGGCATTAGAGGATCAACTAGGTTAAAGTTAAACACTAACAGTTTTTGCGCAGGTTACAGGAACAGTGACTCTAATAATGTCATGTTAAGCTTCTGGGCGGATCGAGTGTTTTGCTCCAAGTTTTCGTTGCATTGTAACTTCACTTCCTCACTGCCTCTGCTCTACACGGCTGCTGTTTTACCTTCCAATTTCACTTCTGGTTGACTGACTCCCCTTACAAAAAACTAGCCATCACCACGTTACCTTATTTTTGACGAATATCAGCTTTCGGCCTATGTTTGTAACTGAACCAGAGGAGTCTTGGCTAACTTCTAGCTAGCGGCAAATTCTGCTCTATCTAAGGAGGCTAACTATTAGCTTGCTAACTTTGCTTAGTTTTTCAGGACAGCTGCCTTCTCGTATAGGTGGATATATAGAATTTAGAGGAATCAAACATTCGCTTGTTCATATTAGACATCCTGCCATACGACCAAATGACTAAGCAAAGACCGATTCTTTATAGTCACGTAAAAATTATTTTACCACTTAAATGGAGATACTCGCCTTTCTTTAGTTTTCCTGTCGGAACTAACAGTCCCGCCCCCGGCAGTGCCACGAAGATTGTGCCCACCCATTCAACTACTTTTCGCCAATAAGATACTGAGAAATTTTGAGTGAAGGATAACTTAACCAATCAAGATACGGGTATTTAAAAACACTGTTTTGCCCTATATTAAGACTTGCAGGCCTTCCAGTTAGGCTACAAAACCCTACATCTATCATTTAATTTCTTCATGGTGTTTGGAATTTAACATAGCAATGATCAATATCAATCTTCTGAAATGTCAATTATTAGTAGTGACCTCTGGTGAATTCCCTGCTACTTTTTATCCCACCAACTCACAAACACTAGACCTGACTAATGGTAAATGTATCAGAATATTTTCTTTACCATAATGCAGGGAAATCTTTATCATGACTTATTATGTGCAGGAGTGAATAATATGTTAACAATATGTTTTTTTTTATCACTGGTGTCTCTTAATCTCCAGTGTCTTAAAGTGTCTTTTCAGGTTTTTTTTTTTCTACAATTACAACCAACCAATTTGCTATCATTTGCTGAAGACATTCAACATGGCCAAAAATGACCAAATTGTTAATTAATGCTGCAATTTTCAAGTTCAATAAAACAAAAATTATCAACCAGATATATGTATTCTAAATTGACAGATGGTTTAGGTGCATGTACCAAAGACTGCACGGCCTAGGAGAAAGCTGCCTGGGAGATTTAATGCAGGGTAAAAAAATGTCATGATACTTAGGCGTAACTTGACTTCCCCTTTCTTATAGTCCATTTGCTCAATTTACTTCCCCTCAGTAAATAAAAGAGATTTTTAGCTCACTGTTTCAGCCACAGCATGGCTAAAGCAAGTTGTTCTGTCACATGCACAGTTCAGAATTTGATCCAGATTGCAATATTTTAATTAACAACTACTGGAAGCAGATAGACTGCCATGAAATTGTGTACAGACAATCAAGGGCCTCAGGATGAATCTTATCATATGACTGTTGTGTGAAGCATGTCAACATAGACTACTAGATGAACTGACTCAGTGTTTTATTAAATGATGCCAGTTAGCTTTTACATTTTTGCACGACAAAAGACTATATGGTTGAGAAACAAGACGTTACTTTTTCTTACGTAACATCTGGTTAATTGCTCCACATCTGTTAAAGAGTAGCACACACCTGCTCTGGGGCACTTTTTACTGGGAAGACAGGGTTTAGTCTCAGATATGAGCTAACAAAAGACTGGTCCATAGCTTATATGTTCCTTGCACCATATTATTCACTATTGTTTTTCACCATGTACTTACAACTGCTCTCCACAGTAAAGCCATGAATCGGTGTCCAAAACACAGTAAAACCACCATATGTTAAATGCTGTTATAAATGTGGTTTTCTTTCTGTTAAAATGCAGCAATTCTGTCAAAACGCATACATACTTGACTATATAAATAATGTAGCATGGGCATTAGCAATCAGTCCAGAATAGCAGGCTAACTTTAGATTTACAGATTGTCTATCTTAGAGTTTTAATGCATTTTTTAGTAGTCTTCAGTGCCTCCTTAGTAGTAAATAACACATTGACTTTTATATTATACTATTTAGAACTCCAAGTCCCTTTATTCTGAAAGTCAGAAGTCCATGTCAGCCGAATAGATTTTCTATTGTGTTGGGAAGGTCTAGTATGGGTTTTGGTGTTACAGGTTTAACAATCCTTGCAGACCGTATGTGTGTGTATTTGTGTATTTAGGGTTTTTGACTTTGTGTGACCAGGCCACAGGAAGTTGGTACGTCTGAGCCAATGAGCTTCGAGCAAACGAACGTGACGCTACTCATTGGCTGGTTTAAAAAGTCGACAGTTTAAATGCTAACGTCGCACTGCGCGCGTTGCATGTAGTTCCAGCTGTGTAGCTACGGGAGCAGACGGTATAGGTAAGCTTTTCGACAAGTTTTACTTATTTATCCTTAGTTTGACTTTAGATTAATGATTGTTTTTGTCTTCAAAGGTCGACTTATTAAACTATATAACAGTATAAAGACAGTAACAAGCAGGGGAACATTAGTAATCTAGATAATGATCGTGGCAAGTCTGTTATGTTTAACGTTCGCTAGTTAGCCCGTTGTTTTTTCCTTTTAGCAATCTTTTTCTACCTTAGGCGAAGAAAATACGACTCACAGACGCTGTTCACCAACTTTACCAAAGCTCTTTGAAATGTCTGTTTTCGGTGAAGCCCCCCCCCCACTTCTAATGTTAAATATGTAGCTAGTTAACGTTACAACCACCCAGCTAAGCTAGCAAACTCATCCGACTGGACTTAACGTTAACAGTAAACTAATGAAATAGGTTCTTTGGCGGCAGACTAAACCCTTAAACCGTAAAAGCTCCTTTTAATCTAAGAGTTGTGTCACTTTCTTGGTTCAGGAGATTTGTGTAGAAACACATTCAGGTTACCGTAATGGCCGGAGCAGACTCGGGTGATTCGTCTGAGCTCTACGAATTCGATGCCCCGTCCCACGTCGTCAATCTTCGAGAGCTGCAGAACGATGAGAGTGTCGACCATTGGTTTGGTAAGTATCCCTGAAGCGTTTTAACATGACTGATTTGAGTTGTTGGACTCTGAAGACTTAGTGTTACTTGTAGCTTCACGGGAACTTGACTTTTTATGTGATTCATTTCGCCTGTTATTTTATTATTAGCCTGACAGGAAATTGCTCTGGACAGAACATGGACTGCCCATCACTGCTATGCCTCTGTAGAAAACACGGTTCTTGTTTTTGCATGAGCGAAACATAGGCAATGAATGACCTGCAGGAGCTGCTGTAATACACAGCCTGGGGGCACTGTTAGTAAAAAGAATAATTTGAGCTGAATAATTTTGGACCAGCAAATCATTTGATGCACTCAATGTGGGATAAATCTGGGCACTTATCACTTGCAATTTATAGGCAAATTCGTCTAGGAAAATATTTGGATTGATTTAAAAATGTCTTCAGATTGCTTTTCTGTAGTCAGCTTCAAAACTTGACTCATTAAGTAATGACTGTAAAATTGACTTAATCTTTTGACTGTCTCCTTCATATAGAGCAACAGGCCAATGGAGCTCAACTTACACCTTCCAGGTCTGACTGGCCCTTTGCCAGGAGTGATATACCCAACCTGCCTAAAGCCATTGTGATCCCTCATGTCAAAGATGTGGATACTGGTTAGTTTTCTTTAGCTGTTGCTAACTAAGACCAAATATAATTATGTGAACATACTTGAAGAAAGCCCCCAAGCATGTCGATGTGATTTCTGAAGAGGTGTGAAATTGATTACAATAGGCATGTTTTTGCAAGTTACTGTTACTGGTTTGCATAAGTATTCAGGCTTCATGCTGTCTGAGAGTACTGTACTGAGCCACTCAAATATAAATTTTAAATCATGGCTCTGAAAAGTAGCTTGCTCCTGGTATTTTTCCCTCTAAATTAGTATTTTAATTTAGGAACTAATTCTGATGACTTAACATTGACTGATCAATGTTTCAGGTCCTAGTACATCCACGTCTCCACCTTCAAACATTGTCACATCCTGGGGAGCACAGACCGGTACCCAAACGAGGGTAGCTGCTAACAAACCCCCTGCCCAAGCAAGCAGGTACAGTCCTTATAATGGCTATGCTTAAACTGCAATGTATAAAAATGGGGCTTCACAATACACCAAACTGTGGCACTGAGAGCTGACTCTTTGTGGACTAGTCTGTGATTGCTTCACAATGATTTGTCAAATGAAGCATTTCCAGTCTGCATCAGATGTCATGATTGCATTACACCATGTGAGAGTGCACAAGCCAAGTCAATGTCATTCAGCTTTATAGCTAATATCTGGTTGTAAACTTTATGTATTCAGTGAACTGTACTTGAGATTAACCATAGCATCTCAATTTGTTTAATTCACTCTAAATATATTGTCTTTAAGGATTTTAAAACGCAAAGAGGGATCATCAGCTGCACCACCTTCAAAGAAACACAGAAAGTAAGTGCCATCAACTGTCCTTACATTTTTTTTTATAAAGGTTTTTCACCTTCACAGCAGTAAGTCTCTGAACTTTACAAAGATGCTGCATAGACTCTTAACACAGATTGTTGGGGGCTATGCAAAAAAAAAAAATCGCACTACTTTTCACTTTGAAGTTTTACCTGTAGCTATTTTGCTCTAGGAGTCCTGTTGTCAAACCAGCCAGGAAGTCCAGTGGTGTACTTCGAAGGAGTGTGCAACAGGCTTCCAGGGCCAGTCTCCGCAGGAATGGAGTAAATCCCAGACCTGCACCCAAGACCCCGGAAGCAGTTTCCACCACTACAAGCAGAGAGTGGGTCTGCCATAAGTGTTTCTTGGGCACAGCTGAAGTTAGAGTGACATTATAGGAACAAGTAGTGTTGCCTGCAGAATGTTGGTTCCATGTTGAAATTCTTCCCCTGATGGCTTCAGTACATTGTGCTGTATATAGGACTACAAAATCAACTTGGAATTTGGAACACTTATGAACTTTACATCCTGACCAGAATTGCAGTATGGAGGGGAAATTGGTGTTGAATATGAGGGTTTCCACTTTAAAGACAGAAAATTAAAGCTATTTTGTCATGTCCAAACAGGCTGACTAGCTCTGAACAGCAGGAGCTGGAGCGCATTCGTTACCTCCAGAAAGAAGTGGCTCTACAGCGCAAGAAGAACGAGGCCAGCTACAAAGCTGCTCTTGCTGGAAGTAAGTAGATGTTGCTGGCTTTATTTATTTTTGCCATCAGTCTTTTTTTGGGGGGGGGGGTGCAGGGCAGCGCAGCAGACGAACTGTTTACAACCTGAAAGTTGTGATTTTTGGTTCCTTTGCCTTCCTTAATGGATAATCACTGCTATTTCAGATCCACCACCAAAAAAGACAGTCCTCTCCACAACAGTGCCAAAGGAGTTCCACTTCAGCACAGACACTCGTGTGAAGGCAAGCACTTCATCCAGCACAGCTCATAAAGACATGGACTTTATCTCTCAGCTCCGCAAACCCTCCTCCCCTGTAAGTACTGATAACATCTTCGTTATACTGCAGCATGAGTGGACAAAACACTTGTGACCTGACTAATCAAATGTGGCTTTTTCCTTTTGTAGGCAAAGGCTATGAAAGGTGCTACAGTACCCAAGCCATTTAACCTTTCAGCAACCAACAAAAGGAAGAGGGATGAGCCAGAGGCCTACGTGCCCATGGCTCAGAGGATCGAGCAGTTCCAGAAACGAACCCCTGAACGCTACCATCTGCGCAGTCGCAAGTGTCAGGAGAGAGGTGAGCTCAGTTTCGTTTTTAGAGCAGTTCAGGTTTAAGTGAGGGTTTTGGTGTATACCTGAATCACTGGGTTTTAATCATGCCCACCAGGACCATCCCCTGTGAAGGTTGACCACCTTAAGCTCACCCAGCCTCATACCCCACACCTTATGACCCGCCAGAGAAATCGGCCACCCGCTGTGAAGAGCAGTGCTGACTTGGAGGCTGAAGAGGTGGACAAACTCAAGAAGTAAGGACCTTTATTTACCCTACATGTGTCATTGGGGTTAGAAACTGAGCAGAGCCAACTTTGACAATATGACTAGGTGGAAGTGGGCTATCAGGAAGAGTGGTTACTTTGGTGTGTTTTTTTTTTTTTTTTTTTTAAATTTCCAGGTGTCAGATTGTGAAATCTATAGTGACATTTAACAGGAATTCTGACTTTGCTTAGTGTTTCTTCTGTCAGGAATTTAACGACATGAATTTCCGGTGCTGATTAACTGTTTTTAATCTCAGGATTAAGTTCAAGGCCCTGGAGCTGAACAAGAAAATACTGGAGGGTGCAGAGGTGTTAAAAAAGCCAGCAGTGAAGGAACCCACCATGCCTGAAGGCTTTGAGCTTCAGATTGAGAAAAGGCTGCAGGAGAGAGGAGCTGCCAAGAAGCCTCAGGAGGATGATGAGGAGCAGCAGCCACACACCTTTAAATCTCAGCCTCTGCCCAAAAAGATTTTGGAAGGAGTTGTGGTGAGTTTAAATCCTGCCCCCAGCAGTGTCAAATACAAAACTTTATGCAGACAGGTTTTTGTAAAGCTCCAGGTGAGAATGCAGTAATGGGATTTTCCGTCTGTTAACAGGGAGTCCCAGAGAAGAAGATTCTGCATCCAACTGTTCCAGAGTCTCCAGCTTTTGCTCTCAAGAGGAGGATTCGTATGGACCGCAAGGTTGAGGAAGTAAGAATGTTTCTTTAATTCAGCCCCTGCTCTTTTCTCCTGCCTTCTAGTCACTTAATAGACATTAACAACCTCTCTACTGTGCCATACCCTTTCAGGTTAAAGAACCTGCAGTGATCAAGGCCCCTCCAGTGCCACACTTTGGCCTTCCCTTCAAGCCCCAGCTGCCGGAGAGCCACCATGTGGAAGTGTGTCCGTTCTCCTTTGAAGAGAGGGACCGTGAGAGGAGGGCATTGAAGGAGAAAAGACTGGAAGAGATGCAAAATGAAGAGGTTGTCATGCACTCTGAATCTGCATTCTCACACTAAGAACCATGTTTCTTCACTTTCTCATCATCTTTTGAAACTTTCCAGGTTCCACAGTTCAAGGCCCAGCCCCTGCCTGACTTTGACACTGTGGTTCTCCCTGAGAAGAAGAAGCTGCAGCCCACAAAGCCTGAGCCTTTCAAACTGCTTGTTGAGGAACGGGGAGCTGTGAAGAGCAGTCGCTGGGAACAGATGGTGTGACATGATCTGCTACTGTTTCCCAGCAGCTTTCATTCTCAAGCATACATTGACCTGTTTTCTATTGTAGGTGAAAGAAGAGCAGAAACAACTTGAGGAAGCTGCGACATTTAAAGCCAGGCCCAACACAGTCACCCATAAAGAGCCTTTCCAACCAAAAAAGGAGATCCACACTGCCGTTGGTAAGACCACTAACATGCAGAGCTGACACAAATTACTGACTGTGGCTTGCTGTGGCTTTGCTCAAGCCTTTGGCCTCCTCTGGAACAATGTTCAATTGAGTGACTGATGGCACCTAGTATCAGTTTGTCCCACAGAGCAGCTTGGGGCACTGCAGCTGGTTTTGGTGCAGCTAAATAATTCTGGTATTCCTTTAGTATCTTACTGAAACAGGTGACCTCTCTAGGCTTGGCATAACCTCATTATGTTCCAACATCTGCTTAAACAAAGACCAAACATAATGTTACTGAAGGTTGGATTTGAGACTGACTGCAGTACTCTTAGCTTTGTGGACCTCAAAGTGGCAGCAAGTGTCGGTATTTGTCAGAAGTTAACTGAAGTTTGTGTAGCCTGCCAGCTAAGCCTGTCAGACTGTAGGCCCACATTAACTGTTGGAAGTCTTTAAAGCTTCCTTTGAGAGAGAATATTTAAAGATGGTCACACAGTCAACCAAATTAAAGTAAACACTTCCATGTGTGTGATTTGTCCTGATGTAATGTGAAAGTGTGTAAACCATGAGGAATGCTTCAGTCTGTGCTGTGAGGCTGAAGCATTCTTCATCTTGTAACTGTCTTTCTGTTGCTTTTGCTAAAATCTGTCCTGGCATGCTTGAGAAGGCATTAATTCTTCTACAGTTGTGGAGGCCTTTGAGCTGTCAACGGAGCGACGGGCCCGTGAGCGGCAGGAGTATGAACGACAGGCCAGTGAGAGAGAGGCTCTCAGGGCACTTATGGAGGAGGAGCAGAGACAGGAGGAGGAGAAGAGGGAGAAGGAAGAGATCGCCAGGCTGCGGCAAGAGCAGGTCTCTGCAAAACACTCAATTTGGAAAAATGACAGAATTTCCAGTGATGTCAGCAGTATTGTGAAGGTCCACCTGGAAGGGTTGGTCTATCTACACACTGACCTTTTTCTCCCCCCCCCCCCCCCCCCCCCCCCCTTCGTCTGCAGGTTCACAAGGCACAACCCATCAGGCACTACAAAGCTGTTGCAGTGAAGAAGAGTGAGATTCCTCTCACAGTTCCTCAATCACCGAACTTCTCTGACCGCTTCCGTTTGTAAAGCCCTGTGCTTCACTCCATTCAGAAAGTTGTAAATAGTGTATTTTGACTTTTAAGGTTGTTTTTTTTTTTTTTTTTTTTTTTTTCCTCCATTTTTTTTTAAATAGTTTTTAACTTTGCTGTCTTAACTTCCAAATAAACATTTAAAATATGTCAAACATGGTTGTGTACCACCACATGTATTTGTTCTAATTCAATTTCATTAAATTCATTTATCTTTAATTGCTTCCTTTTTTGACTAGTTAAATCACAGCTCTGACACACTTCAGTTGAGTTTCCTGATTTATTAAAGTTGTTTAAAACAGCAAAGGTGGGCAGTTCAGGAAAAACTGATTTATAAAACCTCAAATTCTTTATTCCAAAATAAGGGTGTGTGATTTTTAAAAATAAAACATACAAAAAATAAATAAGAGGTTTAAGGTTTGTCAGCTGGAGAACAAACCAGAAAACTTTGGCTACAGAAAAAAGGCCTGTGTAACTTTCTTACTGAAGTACAAATGAACAATAAAAGGTTCTGACAGAATATCTAAGCTGAACTCTTGCAGATTTCCTGAGAAGTTCAGCTCAAGGCACAAGTGGATTTCTGATCCAGACCAGACAGAAGCCTCCAGGTTGATTCACAGCTGCAGCCAAGGGGCTCTGGATATAATTGATTATAACCCTATACAGTTTCCTATATGGAAGTACTGGAAAGTTGGCAGCAGTCATCTCCTCCACCCCTGTTGTCTAAAGAAAGTGTCAAGTCCCAACTTTCATGTAATTAACTGAAGAGGCTGTCAGTTTGTAAATTAAAACAAGGGTCTAATGAAAATGATCACTTCTAAATCAGAAATGATGGTGCAGCTGTGATGCTGCAGGATGAGGACCGTGTTTGGTTTGGAGTAGGTGTACAGCTGTGCCATTTTCAGGGATCCACGAAGGAAACTGCGATGTACCGGACGCCAGCAGTGGTTGGCAGGCCTTCGTGGTAGTGGGTGAGGCGACCGGGGTGCATGAGGGCCCAGCCTTTACGGGGAGCTTTGACGGAGCAGTTGTAGCGGAGGAATCTGCATCCTCCACCCTGGATCCACAACACAACACATGTTAATATCTGACACCGGAAGGTCCAGGTGGTTTCATTTCTTTTAAATAATCACCTGTCTTTAATGTATTTAGAATTTTATCTCACGGTTAGGGCAGTTACAGTCTGTTGCATTAGTGTAGGACTTTAATTTTAGCTGCAGTTTTTTTTTTTTTTTGAAATCTTTTTCTTCATGTACAATTAAATGTTTTGAGTCAGTTGGCAGGAAGTGGAGGCTTACAGAAAAAAAACATTTAAGGTCTCAATATTTCAACTTTTATTTTACTGCTAAGCTGCTGTCAATCAACTAAGGTTTCCACATTAAGAAATCTTCAAGTGGGCCAACAGGCATCATCACTCCCGTGCCTTTGTGGGCTTTTATTATAAAAAACCTGCATGAAAGCATTGCCTTTCATCAGCTGAAAGAAAATGTTTGTTCTCAGGTTTCATCAACCAACACTAAAGGAGTGGTTTGGCCCACTTCATTGAAGATGCAGAGAAAGACATTGGCTGTGACAATAAAAAAAAAAAAACAAAAAAAACACCTCCTGGCTTCAGCTTCATGTGTCATGCAAAGATGACAGACTCACAAACACAGAAATGACAAATGGCAAGTCTGAAAATTGAGGATGTGGATGAACAAGAGAGAATTATGATGGCATTCCATTTTCAAGAAACTGGATTCCAGCAACATGCATCATTTGTTAAACCTGTTCTGTTGGAATTCCTCCCTGTCTTTTTCCAAAAACCAGCTCCAGTGGCTGAGAACGGCCGTCACTTTTTACAGCCTCTGAAGGAAGAAAGAGTCCACTGGTCTCTGTTTCCACTGCTCCACCAGCTTTTCTCTGCTCACAGCAACGTCTAGAGCTGGTTTTTGGAAAAAGACGGGCCTCCCATTGTTGGTGAGGAGGAACCATGTGAGCCAGTGCAGCGGTGTGGCTCCCTGCTGTGTTTTTAATAGTTTTTGTACAACGATGGAGGTGTACGACACAGACCAATAAACTAAACCAGGTTCTGGATTCACACACATTACACTGAGTACACCACATTCATTGTTGCTCTTAGTCTCTGGATGGGATTTACTCAATATCCAGAAACAGAAAACTATCAGCTAATAAAAACCATTGCAAATAACTCACTGTCAAATAGAAACAGGTACTTGGGATTAATAACATCACATTCTTTTTGCAGGTAGTAACCATAATTGAGATTGAAATGTGAGATTTCTACCAACCTCTAAACACACTCACCTGGAAATCAACTCCCACGTGATTGAGTGCAATGTTTATAGTGAATGTGGAGGCATCATGGTGTGGCCTCAGAGAGGGCTGCTCGTCTGGCTTATATCTAACTACAAAGGCTAAGTCAAACTGAGCCTGCAAACACACAGACAGAAAGAAGTCATGCAAGCATTCCTGTAGAAATCGCTCAGACATGTATACAGCCACCTTCACAGCTGCTGCTCAACAAAGAAAAGCATTAGTTTGGTTCCTGGATCCAGCATTCATGTCCAGAGGTGGAGCAGAGAAGCAGAGAGAGAGAGAGAGAGCGAGGTACAGACCGCCTGCATCATCATGTCCTGTAGGGTCTATTACCTGCCTCTTCATTTACCTGGTAGTCAACGCCTTTGCTGTTCAGAGCTATGTTAATAGTGAATGTAGAGGCGTCGTGGTGAGGCACGAGCAGGGGCTGCTCGTCCGGTTTGTACCTCACTACAAAGTTCAAGGGAGTGGAGCACTGATGGGGAAAGACAGGTCAGTCAACAGAACACACACCGGATCAGCAGCTCCGACCCTGTCATTTTGACTTACACAGTCGACCTCGTGCAAGAACCGGACGTACGGAACAGATTCGTTCTCAAGTGGCTCATACAAAGAGAATTTGTGGCATCCACCGATTTTCTCTCAACTACTAACAACATTCACGAGACGTGAGGTTTTTCTCCAGAGGTGGAAACAAACTGGTGGGACTGGTTATAATGGCTCCACCTGAATGAACATATAACACCCTTAATGTCAAACAAATGATTCTGTTCAGCAGATCATCATCATGGCTGCCAGTTTACTGAGAGGTTTTTATTTGTCACCAGCCCTCTGTCCCGGTTCCTGCTCTGTTCTAAGTTCAAAACTGTTCTTGCAGGAGGTTCATTGTGTTTCATTATTCAGTCAGTCCATAAATTATGAAAGATGAAATATACACATACCCACATTAACAGCAGAGGGTTAAATACGTCTTTGTCAGCTAAGTGATTGATCAGTTATTAAAACAGCTAATGATCAATCACCTGATCATTAATAAGAATGAACAGGTTCTCATTTTTTCTGTTACAGTTGCTCTGTGCTGATAAGTTTAATGCCCCAAAATACACCTGACACAGTCTGTGCAGAAAACAGGTTAGTGTTAGATCCCAATGCTCCAGAGTAGATTCTGCTTCTCTGCTTAAATCTGAGTGTTACCTGCTTCTTCTTCTGATGTTTTTATTTATTTCTTGACTCATTTCTGAGGATATAATTGTTAGAGACATGGAGAGCTCAGATTTCCTTCCTAATTTCATCTCACGTGTGACATTGATGGTTTTGTTCAGACGTCTTACCGTTGTGTAGTAACCAGGAAACATTTTCTCCGTTATCGGTGCAATATACTCCAGTAAGAATTTTCGCCATTCCTTGTCATAGTTGACTTGGTTCATGTGGATATCAATGGTGGGCACGTTCTCATAGCCGCCTTGGATTCTCTTGTCCTGAGAAACAAGAAAATCACTCAGTACCCAGTGATTTATTCTCACAATCACAGCACGGATGCACAAGGAAAGAAAAAACAGCCGTACACTCTTCCTTATAACATACCATATTTCCTCCTCCTGACCACTTCCCATAGTTCTCCATTTCTTCAACAAGGTGGTTACAAGCGACTTCAGAGAAAACTGGGAACCAGTACACATCAGGACAAGGCTGTGGGACGGAAGAGCAGCACATTCAACAAAAACTGCACACACCGGCCGCAAAGTCTCACTTTTTAGTTATTGGTAATATAAACTTTAATGTGTGACTTTTTAACATCCAGTATTTCTGAGCAGCACAGGAGAAGCGTTCAGCTCATATAACTCTTGTAACTCACCGTTTCAATCAGCTTGTCTTTCATGATGTGAGTGTAGTTCTCGTGGATGTAGCGCTCCTCCCAGTCCTGAAGAAACACACAGCACACGGACCGTTCAGAGCACACACACAAACACACACACACACACACACACACACACAACATGTTCACACTCAATATCCTGCAGCTGACGAGGCCACGTTGCAGATTTGCATCATACATGCATCATGAAAAAATGAAATAAGTGCACAAACAGTGTGATTCCTTCTTACTTTCACCATGTGCTTCAATTATACTTAATTACTTCCACCATGTGCTTCAATTATACTTAATTACTTCCACCATGTGCTTCAATTATACTTAATTACTTCATTAGCTGACAAGTCAATGCAAGAATTTTTGTGAGTTTAAAAGACAAACGAAAAACACAGAAACATGTATGTGGTGAATATATAGACGTTATGGAGGATCCATCATCATCACAAAGCTGATAATGTTCAATAATAATGATGATGGTAATGTTGTTGCGGAACATTGGGATCAGACTAACTTTGTTTCATGCATGGCAGTGATGGGTGAATTATTTATAGAAGAATTAAACAGTGAGAAAAAGTCCTTCATTCAAAAACGTACATAAGTAAAAGCACAAAAACAAGTCATTATTTCTGTTTACCATGATGATTATACACCAGAATTATATTTTTGAATTACAATTAAAGCTGCAGCTGGTAAAGGTGGGACTCACTTTAATGACTTTTGATACTGCAGAAACCAAAAATTCTGAACTTAACCTGTATCAAAGTGTCAGAATTTATTTGTTGGTTATAAAATATTATATCTACCACAACAACCAGTAACATTAACAGGGCACTGCCGACACTAACCAGTGGGTTTTCGAAGATCTGCCACAGGTCATTATGAAGATGGTTGGTCTGATAGTTTTCAGTTGATAGGATGCGACCGAAACTGTGCATGTTGGTTACGTACATGAAGATTTCCTGAGAGGAAATTAAAAAAAAAAAAAAAGAAAGAAATCCTTTTAGATCAATTATAACTGAAACCAACCAAACTAACTAACTAACATTCCTCTTTTCTCTCACTGACCTTGCTGCGTATGTTGTGGCAGTAAGCCATATCAGGGTCTAGGATGTTTGAGTTAAACAGCTCGTACTCTGTGAGCTCTGACCGAAGCAGACTGGCCTTCACCAGGTACACATTGGACACGTATGGCACGTTCCACACTCCCCTAAAAAACAGCCCGGTGTTAGACACATAGCAGGATCAGGTGTTTTGTGGTTAAAACCCTCTAAAGTATTTAGGGAACGGGGTTTAAGCCACTTACTCTCGGTGTCCTTGAACTATGTCCACGTAGTCCTCAGACCGGGCGTAGTAACCGTCTGCACTGAGGGCTCCCCAGAAATTGCTCCACAGTCGACCAGGTCGAGTTATCATTGGTGCCACAACAGGACTAAGGAAGAGTTAAAGGAGTGTTATTATGCTCCTTCGTTAATACACCTCATGCAAATATATGTCAGTGTAGTAGAAATGAAAAGATTTACTCCATGTGGTTGTGACTACAAAAAGTCCAAAGTCATCAGCAGGCACAGGGTTATTAATAATCATTCACTACTCAGAAATATACTTGCAGGTTTTGTTCAACGAGAATTTTGAGCGTGTTCTCATTCTTTAAGACCACTTCAATGTCCACGCTGAAGAAATAGTCGCAGTCCTTGTCCTTCCGACACATATCGCTGCAAGGGCAGAAAGACACAGTAAGATCAGCATGTACGCATCCATACATCTATATCAATAGTGTACTTATATTATATATATTAAATAATAGTTTCCTGGTCACTCACAAGCCCAGGTTGCGGGAGGCAGGTCCATCCATTTCCTCTTCCGGTCCAATGAGCTTCACGTCCTGGTAAAGGCTCCCATGATCCTGCAGGAAAGCGCTGACCTGACGCTCGTGATGAACTTCCTGCAGGCAGATGAGAACGAACAGATGGGAAAAGCATCACAGAGCAGGAGACAAACAGAGCAGCGTTCACTACGGGGGCTTTACGATCACAGCATGTTTTTTTTTTTTCATGTTTGTGTATATTTGCTTTTCTATGACTGTTTGCTTTTCAAGGCTGAGATGGCAAATCAAAGTCTAAGTGGCATTATAAAACCAGCACTAACCCCATAAATTCCTTTATTCAGTCTCACTATTGACAGTTGCTACAAGTCATGGCTCTATGTGGTACATGCATAGTTTCATTGCTAGGCTACTCAGAAATGCATTCAGTGTGTGTATGAGTAGTGAGGGGACCTCCAAGGTTTGAGTGGGGGTCTATGTATGTTCACATTAAGTGAGTTATTTAAAGTTTTGAAAATCAGGCTAATTTCACTTTTCTTTCTGTTTTTTTCGTGTAGTGTATTTCCTTGTCCTGCTGATTCAGTTTTTTTTCACTAAGACGTCCCAAAATATGCTCCTGCATCGTAATTTGTTAAAATTTTGCCTTGAGTTCAAGTGAAATTATTTTCTCTCAACAGTACCAACAGAACCCTGGGTTCGACTGTTAGGACACAGTCATCCTGTTACCTGGTTGTAAATGAAGAGCTTGAGTCTGTTCTTGGGATACTGCAGCTTCAGCAGTCGCTCAAAAAACACCGTCACAAAGGGGGTGGGCTGCTGAATGAAGATGCCGATCACCACCAGTGGGTATTCACTCTCCTGTTGGACAAAAAAACAGGCATCATCTGAGTTCCAGGAGAAACGCCTCATCACTTCTCAGCTGCTGACATTTAAACACTGGACAAATAATAAAAAAATAAAAAAAACTGGAGCTCTGATCACAGACCTTAAGAGTTGTGAGTGGACGGAGATCCTCGTGACACACTGTGCATCCAGTCTCAAATGTCCACGTGTTGGGGATGTAGTTACCCAGGTAGTTCATCTGCAGCTGGAAGACAAACGTGTGTCCTTGTATGTTATTACATCTGAATCTAACAACCAGTCCTTAAAGAAGAGAATGACTGAACACTGACTAACTTTACAAGGCCACGGTGTGCAAGCATGTGATGTTTGATTGCTCCTTACCTTGGTTGGTCCATTCCCATGGACGATGACAGGCAGAGTATCGTACAGCACGTTTCTGGCTCGTACCCGACTATCCTCAAATTTCAGCACCACTTCGTCTGGAAACACACATCAAGTTCACCATTTACCGAGGAGTCCAGCTTCCTATACTTTCTACTGTTTGGAAGACAATTCACGCAACTGCACACACAAGTTTGGGCACCCCTTTTCGCTTAGTACTTTATTAGTAATCTGCCACCTGCTTTGCTTTGGGGTTTGTTTGGCAGGACACGCAGCACAGACAGAGGGAGCAATAGTTTCCACCAAATATCACCACATGTGAGAACTGATGATGAGAACTGATAAAACTGATAAAAAAGAACCGAGGTGCAAAATCTGATCATCGGTGACGTACAAGCAGTGGACGAGCGTGCGCTGCAGGATGCTGCAGAGTAAACTGGGTGAAGAAATTCACGGACTCACCGAGGGCTCCATGCAGGTTCTGGAACAATCTGCATTTACTGTCCAGTGTGATATTTATGGATTTCTGAAAAGTGAAAGTACACGTGAGTCACAAAGTCGAATGCAGGAGCACAGTTTGGGATAATAGAAACAAATTACATCCATTCTCATTCACTCATTCAAAAATAAATTAGGGTCACTCTTCAGTTTCTATTAGTGAAGCTTCCTGCAGATGTTTCAAATTAAAAGTCTACTAGGAACAGGAGGGATTATGCACATTTAGCTACTGGAAGGTTTTAATGTGAAACATCTGTGCAGAGTCTCCCTGGCAGCAAGTTAAAAGTACTCAAAAGTCTGAATAATCACAGTCTAGAAAATGAGTAAACATGGAGGAAAAGTTGGATTTAGAATCTAACTGATTTATAGCACGAAGCTGAAGGTTAACAAATCTTACTCTTTTCTCTGGATCAATGTAAATCTTGGTGAAGAACAGCTGGTCGCTGTCGCCGTCTTCTCCCGTCCACCCTGAAACCATCTCCCTGACTTTGGGGACGTAGCCGATGAAACCTGAGGACACAATATAGATGTGTTCATCTCTTTCATTTTCATATTTAGTTCAACAACAATGAAGTCCTGTGTTTGTGCTGCCAGGTGGGGCCCACCGCTGACTGTAGACCTGCTGGTTTCCCTCCTATAAAAAAAAAAAAAAAACACGGCCACACTGCTTCCTCTACACGTGGCAGGTAATTAAAACAAAACTGAGAGTCTACAGCCCGGTGAACATACGGATGTTAGGAGACCCGCTCGGCAGTATTACATGGTGAATTTGTGTGAAGAGAAGCAATTCTGACACTATCACTGTTTTCATCAGTGCAAGAAATTCCAGATATCCCAAACTTGGAGTTCCGCCTGGGAATCTGAAGTCCTCACAGCTGTGCGATGAAACCTGTGATATGAAGGTGACACAAGTTCGGAAACTGACTGCAGCTTTGCATGACGGGGCCTGTTTTCTTATAAACAAACTAAAGTTATGTTGATACTACATACATCAGTGTTACTCCACCAAACTCACTGTGTGTCTGCGTCTATAAAGCTGCTATAACTTCAAACATCTTAATAATGAAGCTACAACTTCCAACATTTGGGAATGTGCATGTTAACGTCAAGTTGCTGTTTCCTACCTGCAGGAGCCATTCTTACAAGCTTAGATCAAAACCGAAGCTCAGTATTACAGGAAAGGCTTCTATTGTGTATTCATGTGTCAGCAACGTGTCTAATGAGACACAACTTGCTCTTAACGACATGCATCAGTGCACATTTTGAGCCATTTCTAACCTAAAAGCTCATGTTTCCAACTCGATTCTGAGCGTTTTAGGAGCAAAAGAAGCAGGAATTTCCTGATAGCACTGTAAAAACATGGACCTACCCCCGGAGCCCAGAAACCTGTTGCCCTCCCTGACATGGGGGTGTTTGTCCTCCAGGTGTCTGTCGGGCCAGATCAGGGTCTCAGAGGAGAAGACCACCTTGTGTCTGGACTGCTGGAACTTCTTGAGCAGCTCTTTGGGACCCGAGGCGAAAACCACATCGTAGCTGATACAAACAGGAAGTGAAAATAGACAACATTTACAGCGTGTTATAGTTTAAAGCTCGTTTGGGACCAGGGACCGTAAAAGCCATTGAAAGGTTTATAAGAGTGCAGCATTCTTTATATGTGGTGTTTATAGGAATCAAACAAACTGTTGGAATGAACAAACATCACACTCGATTTACGTGTTGCATGTCTTTTTAATTATATACTTACTGTATATTTCATGGGTGCAATAATTAGAATTTTTTAGATCTAAAAATGTATGAATTCAATATATGTTCATTACTAGGCTGATATAGTTATAGCCAGTGTTGGTATGAGACTGCATTATATTCAGTTATGTCCTCCTCTTTTAGAAGTGGTCAGAATTTTAGGAACGCCTCTAAATATAATGAAGTAGGCTACAAACACCATATTTAACTATAATGACATAAAAAGGCGCAGGTGATAACATCACTTACTATTGTGGGCACTAAGGTACATTTAGAAAGTAATGTTTATGATTTAGTATTAAGTTAAAAACAAATTTTTTGAAGTGAACTATATCTGCCAGTAATTTCCACCTCGAATGAGAAGCTGGATCTCAGTTTCAGTGGATTTTTCACAAAACATTGAACTGTTCCTTTATGCAATAATTTAAATTTGCGTGTTAAAATTAGACTTTGGATTACGGACTAAACAACTGCACTTCTGACCTCTCTCTTCCCACTTTCCTTTCTTGCCGCTTATGCATGACTGACCAATCAGCTTCCAGAACTTTATTAGAACCTGCTAAGGCTCAGTTGAGAGATTACGAGTTCAGTATAGAGCAGTCTCTATCTTTGAGGATATATTTGAGAAATGTGCGTAATTCACAATGTAAGATGACAATCTAAATGAGGCCTTTTTGTGCCTATTTCTGAATAATTTGGCTACACAATTTTTACTTAGGCTTAAATGTAGTTTAGTTATATGTTCCCATTTATCACAGCCGTGGTAGCTGCGTAGATGTAGGCTACCACAAGTGCTGGGTGTTACTTTGGTGCAGACAGCCTGGCACCGGGAGTCTCCTGTGGCAAGGTATTGAAGGAACAGCCCAACATTTAGGTTTTGTGCTGTTAGTGGTCGTCTATCCGCATGTGAAGATGTTCATTCTCTTTATTCTACATTGTTTACTACAGGAAGAGTAATACTTAGCTAACGTTCCAGTGCATAAAAGAGAGTGATGTTTTTTCAGTCCAGTGTATATGAAATAAAGGAAAAAAATCAGCGTGTGATAAGGGAAACCATAAATCAAAACCCAACCAATCAGTTTTTTGCCTCCTCGGTGACAGACACTAAATATGGTTTTATAAATATTCTTTATATAAAGCTTATTGGTTGCTGTGTTGTGGTAATGAAGACTCAACCTGCATAGACAAACCAGCAAACAGTAAAAACTGCCAAGATCCTGCAAAATAACAGTGTGGAAGACAGGAACGCCAAAAATGTAAAAGCTCTCCTCTGTGATTTAGAAAGTGCTCAGCAAAAGCTCCTTTCAATACCAGGGTGTTGATGTGGCATCACATCTGGCAGGTGCAATAAAACCTGAAGCGCCACCTGCAGTGAAAACGGTACCTGTCAATAAAAAGGATGACTTCATCCTCATTCTTAATCTCCTCCAGAGCTGTCTTGAGGAGTCGCACTTTCTGTCCTCCTCCTGGAGCTGACATGTAGTTGCCTCCTCTCCATTTCTCACCACGACCAAGAACCTGAAAACGTGCACACATCCATTTACTGCAGCTTGAAAACAGGCACTTAAATCGATTTCCCCTCAGATGATCTTCTTTGCTGCCACCAAGATTAAAATGCATACATTATTTGCTACGTTCTACTTTATTTTTGGATTATTTCTGTGACTCAGATGTATGTGACATAAAAGTTGGATTTCATTAGAGCTAAAACTAAAACTGGCAAAACCAGGGATTTGTTTTCTTTAAGAATCGACAGAGAGGCTTTGATGGCTCAGCAGCAGGAAGGGAACTTTGACTGAGATCTTACCTTGACAGTATAGTTGAAGTGTTTAGCCGACCTCAAGAAACGCCTGAAGCCATCTGTCTCTTTGGTTGCGACTGTGACAACTACAAGATTCTCTAGAAGACACAACATTGTAGAGGAATTCAGAAAGATGATGATATAGATATCTTCGATTTGTTTTTGCAGACACTCCAGATCCTGTGATATACTGTGCATGAGAACACAGGAATGAGATCCGCCCCGGTCAAAAACCAGATTCTAAAACAGGGAAGCTGTGTAACACTGAACCATGGTTAAAAGTAATAATATACTGCAGTGCATGTACTGTAACAGGAACAGGTGTCTTAAGATGTTTACTGTTATTCACGTACCAAAAGGTTCTTTTGTCCCTGTGGTAAAATGATTTGTTGATGAAATCATCCATCCTGCGAACATTGCTGTCATCTCTTCAGTGTAAAATAGAATTATTTTATTCAACTACCATTATTACTGCTGACTCTGGTAATAACTGACATCTTATTAATGGGCTGCCATGCTACAGACTATTAACAGGGATAGATGATAATGTAAGAATGATTTCTATGAGTCCAAAAATAATTCTTTATTAATGTTTCATTTCTATGATTAACATACATGATCAGAGTTGGCTGAGTTATGAAAAACACAAATATAAGTGGGAGTTTTATTTATTAATGCATTAATGTAAAAAAGTGCAGTAAACTGAGACAAAAATATCAAATTTTTTCAGCCCTGAATTCTTATCTCTATTTCAGCGTTTTTTATTAAAAAATATCGTGTTTCAAGGTTTTCTCGTATAAAGTGTCATTTTCTTTCTTCTTGTCCTCTTTTCCTCTTTATTCCGTGTTTCAGCTACTTCATTCATTCATTTCTAGATAGGCCCCCGAGGGAGTTTAACAGGAAATGGTTAATTCACCTAATCTCTAAGTGACCTAATCTTAAGAAAAGGTAGCCTCTTATTTATTTTACAGTTGGTGAGACTGTGCTGTAGCCTGTTGTCTTCTTACAGCACTAACAGGAGATCTAAGTCATTATTTTAAATATGAATGTAATATTTCTGTACACAGACAGTAGTTCCTGATCCTTCTACCCCTACATTTACATCACTGAGACTAATCAACACTTTAACCCATTTCAACAGTAATCCAGTTTAACCTTATTCAACACAGTAATCCAGTTTAACCCATTTCAACAGTAATTTAGTTTAACCTAATTCAACAGTAATCCAGTTTAACCTAATTCAACAGTAATCCAGTTTAACCCATTTCAACAGTAATTTAGTTTAACCCAATTCAAAAGTAATCCAGTTTAACCCAATTCAACAGTAATCCAGTTTAACCCAATTCAACAGTAATCCAGTTTAACCTAATTCAACAGTAATCCAGTTTAACCCAATTCAACAGTAATCCAGTTTAACCCATTTCAACAGTAATTTAGTTTAACCCAATTCAACAGTAATCCAGTTTAACCCAATTCAACAGTAATCCAGTTTAACCTAATTCAACAGTAATCCAGTTTAACCCAATTCAACAGTAATTTAGTTTAACCCAATTCAACAGTAATCCAGTTTAACCTAATTCAACAGTAATCCAGTTTAACCCATTTCAACAGTAATTTAGTTTAACCCAATTCAACAGTAATTTAGTTGAACCCAATTCAACAGTAATCCAGAACGATCATCCAGTGAATCAGCAGCTGTATTATCCTGCATTATTGTTTACCCTGCTGTACTTAATAAACTAGTAACTGAGTTGAGGTTTAGGTGTCTGTATTAATAGCCGCGTAGAGAGCAGCCCGGTCCACGTCAGCGGCATGGAGGTCCTCAGCTCCTACGTGCAGTTTGTCTTTCACATGAAGAAGAAGTTTTAATGCAAACCCCATTCATTTTTATGAAATTAGTCTTTAAGATCGGAAGAATCAACACACAAAATGCAAAAAACGTGGCCAATAACTTTTGTGGAGGTTAAATTACTGTTGTGTTTTCTGACGGGGTGGTGCCATTCAAGAAATCACAGAACACACACTCCCTATTCCCTCTTTCCTACAGACTCTTCCCGAACCTTCTACCACAGTGTGTTAGTCTACTGCCAGACAGAACCAGGCCCAGCTGGAGTCCCCAGGTCTGCACAAACTCCAGGTCTTAGTGACCCAACTTGCGCACCTTTGCTCCAACAAATGCTTGTTGTGTTCGAGGTCGTGGGGTCTCCGGACTTACCTTCGGGGATCCGCTGCTCTTCGCAGCTTGTCAGACAGAAAAGTGCACAGACCAGAACCCCTGGGAACAGCAGCAAGGACGAAAGCCTCATATTTGCCCGGTTAAAGTTGAGATCCGTTCAGGAATCCAGTTGAAAACCGAGCTGCGGGCTTTATAGCGGATCCCACGAAGAAGAGGAACTTTACAGGATTGTGTTAACTCCGCAGCACCGCCTGCTCTCTCTCCCCCCTCCGTGCCTGTGTTTGTCTGTGTCTCTCCCCCCACACACACGGACAAACAACTGCAACTGCACTACAATAATAATAAAAGCGGTAAAAACACGAGTATTGGAGTACTAGTACTTTCTATGCACGGATATAGAGGGATTCTTTTTTTTCATTTGAATTTAATACAAATACAAAAGGCCCCTGTGTTATGTGCTTCTGCAACGCCCATTTCTTCCGAAATGGGGAAAAAAGCTGTTTGATCCAGCTGTTGTGCAGACATGAGCACTTGCACGTAGCGTGTAGTCCCAGAGAAGCCTCTATTCACTTTTATTAAGTCATTATAACACGGTGAACTGTAAAAACATCGCCTGCATTAACACTGGAGATATGAGGAGTAATACAAGAAAGAATAATTTACACAGGACAGGTATGATATGAAAAGACAGGCCTCATCCATAACAATGAGGGCAAATTAAATACGGGAAATACACTACAATGAAAAACGGTGCAATTTAATCCAAGGGAGAGGACGAGCAAAACCTGCAGCGTTCATATGGTCATCCAAATACTGTTTCATTGTTTGTCTTTTAAAATAATAATATTAATATAATTAACAGATTAATTTATAAATAATATTAACATTAATAATATTGTTAATAATAATAATAAGAATCACCTGATAATAATCATAATAATAATCATTATCGTCATCATTATCATCATCATCATCATCATTATCATCATCATCATCAACATCATCATCATCATCATGGAGATGAATGACCTGCTTTAGACTACGCTGCACTTCAGTGGTGTAAACTTTAACTTTGTACAGAAAGATGCAGTTAATCAAACAACCAGCTGACATGCAGTGACTTTTGGGACCCAAGGGAATCACGGGGCAGTTTCTGATTTTACCCACCGGGTAATCCAGCCTTGCGTTTCGCTGTTTAGCCCTAAACAAATAGTTTAGAGTTATTGCCAAGAGATTTACTAAGAAAGTGAAGAAAGTTGTATTCATCTTATTGCACTGTTTATATGAAATTATTTTTCATATGTCTATGGAATGTTACGATAAAAACCAGATTTGTTTAAAAGTGGTTAATAAGCTGCATTATGTTTGCCATAGTAATAATAATATGGTACATCATGCACTACATCACACTTATAACTTTAAGGATAGATTCCAGAGAATAAAGTTGTTTGTTTACATTCATGAATATTTGTTGGGGTTTTTTTTCAGTATAATATTTGTTTATTTGATACTAAACAGCTTTCCTATCTCTTGTTGATAAATGAGATGTCCGTTTAGTTTTTATTAATTATATTTTAAATGGCTAACCATAGTCGTAATTTTATTATTTAAACGAATTAACTTAGGTAATTTAGATGTATTTAAATCTAGTCTTTTTTTTCAGGACCTTTAATATTTCTGTTTTCTTGTTTTTCTGCAGCTTTGTTTGTGTTTTGCGACATTTCTGGTCACTTACAGTAGTGCCGTTTCGCTTTACGGCAGTTGTAACAAACCAGAAGTGTCTGCGGAGTTTGGACCGACGGGAGATCCTCCGTTAAACCGGAACAGCGCTGGAATGAGCTGAGATTCCGGACTCAGGTGGCCGGGGCACACACCTGGAGGAGGACTGGACATTAACTAACGATGCGACAAACCACAACAGCAGCTTCAGTTCGCGGCGCTAGACACGAAGCTAAGCTAAGTTAGCCTGGAGCTAGCGAAGCCAGTTTGTCAGCTTCACCCTGGGGAGCAAGTTCCGAGCGTGACACCTTGAGGTGACACCCTGAGGTTTCTCATGTTATGACCGTGACACCCTGAGGTTGACAACCTGAGGTCTCTCGTGTTCTGACCGTAACACCCTGAGGTTTCTCATGTTTTGACCGTGGCACCCTGAGGTGCTGACTCGTAGCGGGACTTGGATTGTTGAGACACACAATGTGGCTGCAGCAGAGGCTAAAGGGACTACCGGGGTTGTTATCAAGCAGTTGGGCAAGGAGACTCCTCATAGGACTGCTCCTCCTCCTCATTTTCTACTGGTACCTGGGAGCAGAGCACAGATGGAGGTTTTTCAGCAGCTCGGGCCTGCCTGGGGGGGCGGCTGGACACTGCCTGATGAATGAGATCCACAGGTGGAAGTCTCTTGTAGACAGAGGAGAGGGGATATACAGCACACCTCAGGAACAATTAGACACACCTTTTGTATCAGGTAACGGACATATTCTGATTGACATCGAGTCTAACAAACTGTGGGTAGCGTCGTCTTCACAGCCCAGCTCGGCTCCAGTCCACCAGACCGAGTACTCGCCGAGAGTCAGCATCCATCTGGAGGGGAAGCAGGCCGAGGCTCAGGCCAGCATGCTGTGGTTCCGGAAAGGAGCGGTGCTGTCAGTCCGTTGTGCCTCCCCAGCTGCTCTGCAGTCGGCCCGGGACTGTGTCACCATCCGAGAGGAGTTCATCGCGCACAGGAGCAGACCTAACGTCTATCTCCAGCGAGTCCACATCAACAACCTGTCTGACCGGTCTGCCACCTTGGACGTGTCCTCTAACAATCCCTCATTTGGCAGCAAGTTCTCCACCAGCGTGGAGAAACTGGAGGACAAAGAGATAATGCTTTCCTCTGGCAGGGTTCCTGTGGAGAATAGCCGGATGGTGCTGGTGGTTGTTGTTACCAAGAACATGAACAGCAGAATTCAGGTCCCTGCTAAGTCTGAATACACAGACAACATCCTGTCAGTGGTGTGGACCTCAGACCCCATTGATTCCTCTAAGCTGGACGAGACCTTCAGTACGCTCAGAGAAGGAGCCAAAAAGGAGCTGGGGGAGCTGCTGAGGGCCAGTGTGGATGAGCTGGTGGTAGATCACCAGCAAGCCTGGATGGACCTCTTCATTTCAGGTGAGCTGGGGAGGGGAGGGGAGGGGAGGGGAGAGGAGCCGAGCTCCAGCTGCAGCCACTGGCTGTGACAAAAACTGGGGCAGATATCACATTTTCAGGCAGAGTGACATAAGGTAAAAAAACATTCACACATCTAAAAATGTTTGTATTCTTTTGTCTTTTGAGCTTTTTCCCTACATTTTGAATCCATTATTTTCTCTTTCTTTCTCCTTTTCTCTTTATCTCATGTTCTCTTTCCTCATTCCTCCAACTCTCTCTGCCTCTTTCAGAAATTTGAAAGAAATAAGATGTTTTAGTTTTCAGAAAATTTGCAAAAAAAGAAAATGTTTTCACTTTGTCCATGTAGTTTGAGTGTAACAATATGTAAGAAGGTTTTTAGTCTCATTATGTTTTTTTTTTTAATTTTTGCAGGTGTTGAAATGAGGAAGATCACAGACTCCCACACACCCTCAAGTCGCACAGTGAACACCACCCTCTACTACATCCTCTCCTCCTCCATGGCTCCGCTGCTGGACCGAAGACTGAGTGGCGAGGAGCGCGCTCGTCTCGAATCCAGCCTCAACTACGCCGACCACTGCTTCAGCGGTCACGCCACCATGCACGCAGAGAACCTGTGGCCTGAGCGGGTGAGCAGCACTGCTCAGATCCTGCAGCTGGTCACGCTGTGGACTCTGACTCTGCAGAAGAGAGGCTGCAAGGTGCTGGTGGCAGCAGGAGCCCATGGAGTCATGCAGGGCATGGTGCTCAGTTTCGGCGGCCTTCAGTTCACGGAGAACCACCTTCAGTTCCAGGCTGATCCAGACGTGCTGCACAACAGCTACGCACTTAGAGGGATCCACTACAACCAGGACCTCATGAACCTGGCTGTGCTGCTGGATGTGGAGGGGAAGCCTTTTCTTCATGTGTCGGTGAAGCCGCAGGAGAAGCCAGTGAAGCTGTATGCCTGCGAGGCCGGCTGCCTCAATGAGCCTGTGGAGCTGACATCAGAGGTCAGAGGTCACACCTTCCCTGTGATGGTGACCCAGCCCATCACCCCACTGCTCTACATCTCTACAGACCTGCGCCACCTACAGGACCTCCGCCACACACTGCATCTTAAAGCCATCCTGGCCCACGAGGAGCACATGGCCAACAGATATCCAGGCCTGCCCTTCCTCTTCTGGTTCAGTGTGGCCTCGCTTATAACGCTCTTCCATCTTTTCCTCTTCAAGCTCATATACAACGAGTACTGTGGTCCCGGCGCTAAGCCCCTCTTCAGGAGCAAGGTATAAAATGTAGTAGCTGGAAACAGAAGCAAAAAAACTGCAAACTGATCCGCTCTGCTCGATTTTTTTTTTTTCTATTATTATTATTTTTTAACTTGTGTGTGTGTGTGTGGTGGCAAAGATTTCCTCTCTATCATTGCTCTCTTCTTTGTTTGGTTTCTCAGTTTTGACTTTCACCTTTTCACATCTTCCTTCCCATCTCACATGTTTGGAGACAGCCTTGCTCACCTGCCCTTCACCTCTCACAAAAGATTATTCTGTGTGTTTTTCTTCTGCGCTGGTGAAGCTTTTCACTGCAGCTGTTTCTGTGAGCAGTGAAAAATCCCACCTCATTCAGAATCACGAGTAGAACAGTAGCCCTCATTCAGGATCAGAGACGCTGAAGTTACAATTAACCGTTTGGTCTGCGGCGCCACCACCTGTTCGACTGCACTTCATGTCCGTTGTGGAATGTAAAGTGTTTCTTGATTACAATGGAAAATAACCAAGCACAGCAGTTACGGTTTTCATTCAGATGAGTAGGTTGTTTTACTATATCTCTCATTTGCTTTCCCTGAGCCTTACATTGTTGTTGTTTTTAAAGGACCATGCCTGTATTGTAAGGACCACGTAGCACATATACTTTTGGAGTACTTTCCACAATCTAGTATATTTATATTTACAAAAAAGCCATTAGATGTTATTCATTTAATGAATTTTGGATCCATGCTCACAATATTGCCCTGTGGACTTTTTGACTGCTAACTAATGTTTCATGTACACACAGTCTTAGACAAGGGTGATGCCAACAAATTGTTAATGCACCAACAAACACAGAAAAAAAAACCCTGCAAGCCAGTGTAAACAATGTAGATCATAAAATTTTTTTCAGCTTTGTAAATGTGTTGTAAGGGAGAACGTAGATCCGGTGTGTTTGTTTATAAGAAAACTCTCATAGGGTCCCTTTAACTTTGACCAAAAAAAAGAGCAGATCCTGGGAATGGTAGGTAAAACATATTAAATCTGAAATGCTGCAGGGTCTAGAAACACATTCTCACACATGAGCACAGTTTGTTCTGAGTAAGCCATAACATCGGTGTGGTCCTTTAAAATGATCCTTTACAACACTTTGGTCATCACAGCTATCACTTATGACAATATCATTCTCACAACTCCAACACAGCCTTCAGCTTAGTCAGTCCTACGTCCAGGAGAAGACAAAGGCGAATTGGTGCGATTATTAGCCTGTCTGTCTGTCTGGTGTAAGTGTGCACACATTTTCCTGTGCAGGTATCATATTTTTATTTTGATTTCCACTAAAGAGGTCTTCTCTTAATGTTCCTGTAAGTTTGATGATTGTCGTGGATCAGCCCAAAGCAAAATTATCCCACAAATGAAAATAAGTCTATATCAGAATTAAAGATAGTTTGGTGGTGCTAAAAGTTCATAATATCCATTGTCATGTAAAACACCTACTTGTTTACAGATGTCTTAATAAAAAGATGTTGACCTGCTGGATACTTAGAGAACGTTGTGTTCAAGGCTAAATGTGCGTCTCTGATCAGTGTGGACTGTGTGCTCACTTTGCCAGGAGTCTTTTTCTGCTTTTTCTTCCTGCCTTTTGGTGATTGTTTTTTGAATCACTCAATTAAATTAACAAGAAATCTGTGGTTTGGCTTTGGCTCTTCAGTGTTATCCTGAGCATGTCTGTATTTTCCTGGGAGGCCATGTGGATGGTTTGGGTCTGGTCTGGTTTCTGCCTCAACATGTTCTAATCCTCCCCTCTGACTTCACCACCAGGTCTCCAGCAAAAATGAAGATATCTGCTGCGACACCAGGATCCTTGCTTGAACACTTCAGTTTTATCTATGCCCAGGTTCAACATTTAGTAGTGGGTGTGCCTGAGCTTTGGCAGCATGAGAGATATTAATATGGGTGTGCTGGTGTTGAGTTTGACGTGAGCTAGTGCATTTTATTTCTTTTTTTCTTTTCTTTTCAAAGTGATACCACTTAGAGATCAGTGCGACGATATGCAGAGCTGGGGGTTAAAACTGGGCCTGTACATAATTTTCAAAGAGCAGGCCCAAACCCAAAGATATTCAGTTTGGATATTTTTGTTAATATTTCCGTGAGCATTTTTGCAGATTTATTAATTCATTTTAATTGAATCTGTCTAATGTGAAAGTGAGACATTTTTAAAAAGATGCTCCACTGATTTAGCATGCACTCCTCAAACCAACCAATCTTAATTTTTTCATAAAGCATATTTGGTACAGGGTCATGCAAGTGCTTTACAAATGACTGACAAGCCAATAATAAGACTAAAGGAATATTGAAACGATTTTAAATCAAATGTAAAATAACAATCAAAAGAGAGAAACAGAAATAGATTCCCACTTATTATAACAGCACTACCAATCAGATCTTCTGTTTTATCCTGTTTGAGGTGCAAAAACATCTGGTACACCTGGGAAAACACTTTGACACCTTACCCACAATACCTGAAATAGCCCAAATGAGTTGTAAACTAACCATTTTAGCCCAGCCCCCCAAAACTGAGCCAGAACCTTTGCTGACTGAGAGAAGTAGCATTCAGAGATATGACACTTTTCAGCTCTGTATCTGCATTTCATTATGATGACATTCGCCTAATAATTATGTGAACCTAGTGATGTTAAGTATGTAATGTTTAAAATGCTTATGATCTTAATTTAACATGTTAGCATGCTAACACTATAATTTGCGTTATTAGCATATGATGGGCACTGTGAGTGGTGGGGCTGTATCCAGCTCTTCTGGGAGATGTAACTTCATCCATCTTTGTTTACAGTCAAATGTCCATGCATGTCGATGATGTCACAGTGGCTGCTTGATAAACAGCCTATTAAAATATCTGCTGTTACATCATTGGCTGGGGAGGGGACAGGAGTGGGGACAGGTGTGTTAGGTTTGAAGGTTTAGGTGACCACATGCTTATTTCTGTATTTTCAGGAGTGTACCCAGTGTACTTTTAAAACACATCTGTGCTTTGTTAAACATATATATACATATACATGGTACACTGATCACTATGCCTACTGAAATTGAAGTCATCTAAATTTATAAGTAATTTTACTGACCATTATAAATGGCAGCCATCTATCCATGTTTGTACTAGCTGCTTCTCTTGGCGCTCAGTTAGAAAATACCTGTATTGTGAAAAATCAAATTATTTGAGTATGTAAAATAGTAGGGTACGATTGCCTTATTATATATTAATAATTTACAAACAGTGTTTGAAACTTTTCTTTTGTCAATTAAATCTCAGTAAATGATTTTCATGTTCCTGATTCAGCTGTTCTGAGGACTGTTCCGTTTTATTTCCATGCTGTTTGGTTTTATCCAGTCTTCATATTTAATGTGAACTACTGAGTGTGCCTTAATGAAGAAAGACATTAATTTATTGATCTCTTGGCTATAGCCATAATCAGAATGGATTGTACTTGAATGGTTTGGGATCATGTAGAATTAATGTTATGTTGGGGAGAATAAAGCGTCTTTTTATTGTGGGGAAAGTTATGAATTGTCTGTCAGTTTGTCCCATATATTTCCCATATGATCCTTGTTATTGTATATGAAAAGGCACCTGGCACATGTCAACTTTAGTTATTTATTTGTCCATTCATCAACGTGTATTTATTTATTTATGGAGAAGTATCATAGTAGCCCTGAGGTTACCAATTTCCGGATAATATCGACTACTTCCTGCTGAGGTCGCCAGTTCGCCATCTTGTCTGCAGACGGCTGTCTGTCGAGGGCTTTAATTGTGAAGGCGGTCAGCGGAAGTTCATCCCTAGTGTCGCTCACTGAGTAGCACTAACTGTTTTAGGTGTTAGTGTCTGCAGCTCGAAGAAGGAGAAAGCTGAAACGGCGACGATATGAATCGGTTTACTAACTTTGCATGTCCTCGTGTAACGGGGCGGCTCGTTTAGCTCGTGAAGGATTGCTGTTTCGGACCGTTTTGGCGGAGGGACCGTCCGTAAATGAACGCCTCGTTTGTAGCCGTCGGACAAAGAGCTTTTCTTCTCTCTACCATTGTTACCGAGCCGAGCGCCTGTTTTCTGACCGGTTCGGAGCTGGTTCGGACTGTAAAAGTAAGCGAACTACTTTTAAACAGGGAACAACTTGGGTTTTACTACTGTTTGATTCATTCACATATAACAATTATATCTGTGGAGGCTAATTTGATATAATAGCGTTAATAACGTTAAGCTAGCTCTAACTTGTTAAAAAAGTTAGCACTTCAACAGATTTATTATCAATATGATTTTACATTTAAATTCCACAATTCCACCTGAAACTAAGAAACTGGGAAAACCTTTATTTTCATGAGCGTGTTTGGATTTAATTGACTTCTTAACTCCTAATTAGTTAACACGTTTTTCAAAGGTGGCTATATAACGTTAACTCGGCAGTTATAAACGAACTTTGGTTGTAGTATTACCAGATAGCTAGTTACTTAGCTGTTTCTCTTTTTAAGACGATAGCCTAATATTAAACAGATGGGCTGAACACACGGGTCCATACACGAGACAAAAACACCGTGTAGCCATAATACGATGCTCGAGTGGAGAGACTCCTAAGCCAGACTGCATTCTGAAATCTGGCAATTCAAGGTTTTGTTCCTTATCGCAGCAAGACGATACGTAATAACACACGACTGAAGGCAGATTGTGATATAGTAGGAGTCACTTCTTAAAACGGCTCAAAGTATAAGTCCAAACCACTATGTGTACAACCAGTGACTGTAGAAGTCCTATACAGTACACCTATACACCATCAATGTGTACAACTAAGTGCAAGAAAATGCTAAATTAAACAATTAGAGAAATAGGAAAGCAAGTCTGCTTTAATGTGTTGTGTATAATTACTGACAATGGGCAACTGTGATGTTTCAATGATTTGAGCATGGTGTTCTTTGTGTATTTGAACAGCAGCTGTTGGGGGCCGGGGGCCAGGTTCCAGGTCCACGTGGCCCGTGCTTGTTGAGTATGCCATGCTGCTTGTGTTGACAGGTGAGGGGCGGCCTGTGCTCCAGTCATGACCTCTGGGAATGGGAACACTGACAGCAGCCAGCACAATGGAGATAGCAAACCAGCCCAAGCCCTAGTCAAGTCTCACATCCTCACACATCTGATAGAAGGCTTCGTTATCCAGGAGGGTGCTGAGCCTTTCCCCGTGAGTACTGAAGCTCAGCATCTGTCTGCAGTCCAGAAGGCCCTGGTAGAGAAGTTTAGGCATAATTTTGCCTTAATCTTCAGCTGAGCTTTGTGTAACTGGATCTGTGGCACTGCAATTATTTGAGAGAATGAGAGATGCAAGAGAGCAAAAAGTCCACTTAAGTAGGAGTGAAATATTAGAATCACATCACCACTACTGCTGTGTACAGTGAAATGATGTCCGCATACGTGTTATCTCCTATGGTGTGTTGATACAGTAGTTTGTTGTTCTTTTCTCTCTCCTCTATCCACTCACCCCATCTGGCCACCCCAACTGAGCCTGGTTCTGCTGGAGGTTTCTTCCATTAAAGGGAGTTTTCCCCCTCCACTGTCACCAAAATGAACTTGTTTCAAATGTGCAGCTTTCATATAGTTTGTCAAGCGCTATATGAAATAGAGGGCTGTATATCTCCACCATGGCAATGAGTCCCAGTCTGTGGAAGAACCAGGGCATGTTTGTATTTTGTGTTCCAATAGTGTTCTGTGATCATTTTGATAAGTTTTACAAGTTTATGTTTTCTGTCTGCAGGTTGAACGTCCGTCTTTCTCAATTGAAAGCCTACGGAGACACGCAGCAGAGTCAAAGATGGATGGCCTTTCAAAGGGTAACATTGTTTAGATTCAAATTATGGTGGAGCTGATCTTTCTTATGTTATATAAGTAAGATGCTAAATTAAAAACTTGTGTGGGACCACATACCCAAACACTGCATGTAGACCTGATTGACAGATACTTACAAATGTTACAGGCAGCCCCAACCTGCTGTTAGATAATTTGATAGGAGCTTAGCTAAGAGTTTCCTCTGTGTTTCTGAGCTTATGGAGGGGCACTGAGGACGCTGCTTTCAGGCTCAGCTCCCTCTTTACCATCACTGCGTCACAGTGCTGTAGGAGAACTGTGATAGGCTGACGGTGTGGATACTGTGTGCCCCACCCCTCACAGATGTGTTCACTGTGGTATCTGTATGTTCCCTCAGAGTTGAAGGCCCAGCAGGAGCCAATGCTGACCTGTGAGTTGTGTGGCAGAGTGGATTTCGCCTACATCTTTAAAAGGTCCAAGAGGTTCTGCTCTACAGTGTGTGCCAAACGGTAAGACAAGGCAGACTTTACTGTTTGGTCTCATGGTCTGATGGAAATGAGGGATTTTTGAACGTTTGAAGCTCTGTGTGTGCGTGTGTGCATGCGTCTACACAGTGAAACTGCTTTGGCTCTGATGGAGACCTGTACATAATTTACAAACAGAAAAAATAAAAAAATTACCCAGCTATGTTTCATTGTCAGACTGTGCTCTTTAAGATTGCATGTACTTTATTAACTTTCTTTGTAGCTACAATGTGGGATGTACGAAGAGAATGGGTCTCTTCCCAAACCGCAAAACCACCCTGGAGAACATGAAGAAACAGAAAGCACTGAATGGAAACCAGAAAAACTCGAATTTAGAGTCTAAAAAGAAGGTGAGACAGCAGTCAGCATTTTACTTTTGTTATGAAAGGATTTCTTACCTTGGTATGTGCAGGATAAATGACTTACAGTTGTCATGTCTGAGGCAGATATCACAAAGGTCAGATTTTTCTTCTTGGTCCAGTCGTTGTATTAAACCACCCTGGCTGTGTCAGACTGCGCCCTCTGTGCAGAAACCTGCTGCAGCTGCTCTATCCACTGGTCACTCGGTACACCCCGTGCAGGGAGAGTCCAGCCAATGTTCAGACCTGTCTGGCTACAAAAGACCTCTGTCGCCCTTGTCGCCGACCCAGCGGGTGCCTGCGGTGCGAGACTCCGAGCTGCCCCTGCTGCCCCACTGCTTCCCACCCAGTGACCCCAGCCAGTGGAACATACAGGACGTGTACGAGTTCATCTCCTCTTTGCCAGGTGGGTGCTGCCTCAGCTGTCACTGGGTTACAATCACCAATGAATATCTCAACTCAATTTGTAGATTCATGTTAAAAAGGCTGAGCTTTCCCAAAACAGAGGTACATTGTAATTTTAACCCAAATAGGGGAAACAGTGCATTGGTTAGGGACTATTTGTATTTGGAATAAAAATCATTAAATTAAAAGAATCTCAAAGAGGCGATGATGATGATGATGATTGCAGGGTGAATAGAATATATTCATTTGTTTAGTTTATAATTTGTATTTTTATTTTAGTTAAATTCAATATCACAAACTCATTCAGATTAAAACACATAGCTGGTGATTCTAGGTGTGTGTGTGTTACTGAGTCCAAATCCCATCCAGAGACCGACTGCAACAATGAATGTGGTGTACTCAGCGTAATGTGTGTGAATCCACAGCCTTGTTTAGCTTATTGGTCTGTGCCATTGACCCCCACTGTTGTCCAAAAACTATTAAACACAGCAAATATTTAAAAAATCATCGAATGCCACAACATGAGTCACTGGTTTGTTCCATTTTCACACAAATCTGTTCATATCAGTCTGTTTCTTGCATGAGGCTGCTTTGGCTCTTTTCCACTGCATGGTACCAGCTTCACTAGTCTTGGTCCTACTCAACTCTTTCTGGGTTTTCCATCAAGCACAACTTGTGGATGTTACTGGTACCTGGAGCTTAGTGAACTGAGGTGATACCAAAAGGTAATGTGACACCTCTGCAGGCTCATGGTTTGTCAGCGTAACTGTGTCATCACTAAGTGACACAGGACATATTGAATAAACCTTTTCTTGTGCAGATACAATCGACTCATCGTCTGAACTCTGGGGTGTCATATCCCAAACTCTACTGTTTTCTTCAGCAGCCTTTTGCTCTGCTGCCGTCAGCCTCCTTCGGCTCCTCGCAGTGACAAACAGCCACACAGAGGATCAAAAGCAGCATCACTTCGTTGTACTAATGTGTTCAGGATAATGCTGTGGCAGTTTCACCTGGTGTTGCTATGAAATCTACTACACTGACAGGATACTGATCTGTAGTACTTGGTACCAGAACCGAGTAGAGTCTGAAGTCGAGCTGAACTGGGACCATGCAGTGGGAAGAGACACACTGGTGTCCTGATGCCTCTCCCAGCCCAGTTCTAGTCCTGTGGTTCTTCAAATATTTTTTTTCTTCAGTTCTTTCAGTGGTAAGGAATATTTTTGTTTAAAACAAAGAAAGAAGGAATGCTGTCAGAACTTTTTCCCTGGAAAAGTGATCCATGCTGGGATTATACTACCCTATGCATTATTATAATTCCAAACATGTAAAGAACATTTTGGGACAAGTGGGTGGAGTTAGTCATGTTGGTTACTGTCATGAGGCGTCATGAGCTGTGGTGTAAGCTCAATGTTGCTGGTTTGTGGCTGCAGGGTGTCTGGAGATTGCTGAGGAGTTTCGTTCTCAGGAGATCGACGGACAGGCCCTGCTGCTGCTGAAAGAGGATCACCTCATGGGAACCATGAATATCAAACTTGGCCCTGCGCTTAAGATCTTTGCCCAGATTAACATGCTCAAAGACTCGTAGCCCAGCCCTCACAACACACACACTGCTCCGAAAGGTAGCTCCGGACAAACAGGATGTGTTCTAGATCACATCCAGATGGACCGACGGTGAGTTGAGTTCAGGTATGGGGCCAGGACAGTTTGTTGTGCCTGCTGAACACCAGGACATCAGCTGAGACTGTTCCGTTTTTACATCACTGCTTCAGGAATACGTCGCCCCATACTTTGCCGATAACGGTGTATTAGGTAGACTGTAAGAACAGTGTTTCACTGAGAGCCTATTTTTGTGTTATAATAATGTGTCATTGTACCATTGGTTATTGCAAAAAAGGTTTACTGTTAGTATTTGATTTATTCTGGTGTGTTTTTTTTAAAGACCGTTACTGTGAAGTTTTCAGATCTGTTGTTGTTTCAGTCCAACATTTCAGAAAAAATATGGGGCTCTGTGCATCCTAGAGCTTCACTTAGTCCTGATTCAGGGCCTCATGCTGTGCATCAAAGTCCATCACTTTGTCTCCTTTAACTTTGGACATTTCAGTCACTGAGCAGCCCTCAAACACCATTACAAGTCAGCACAGATACTAAAGAAAAGAGAAGGAAAGCAGCATTTTGCTTTGAGAAATGTGTTCAATCAGCCGTTTGATCAGTCTGGAAGCTGAAGTTTGTCACATCTCATAGTACAAGAGCACAAACTGAAGCCTCCACGACGATCAACCAGCTGAGTGAACAGCTCTGAAACAGTATTTATGAGGAGCTCTGTGACTGAACTGTCACAGCAGATGGCGACACAGGACCATGATGAGCAGTCCCAGATCAGGGCTGAGATTCATTGAATCTACAATGTGTTTGTCACAAAACTGGAAGCAGAGAGAAGCTCTTAGACAAACTCCATCTGCAACAAGAACATCGTGTGCTCTGTGTAAACAAAACTATTTTGAAGGAAGGAAGGAAGACTAACTTGATGAAATAAGTCTACTGAGCACAGAGATGGAGGAAGATGGTAACAAAACTCAGGCTTAATTCCACAAACACCACAAATGATGAGAAAACATCTTAAACTGGTCTAGACTGGTCTTATCCTTTGACTGACCAGTTGACCTGCAGACACTTATTATTTGAACTGGGTTTTTGACGTATTGAGTACAAACACTGTATCAGCATAGCTGTTTTCTGCTGAATCTCTGTCACAGTGCTTTTGAAACAGGTCTGGATAATCACCATGTAGACATATAAAATGTAATGTGCTCTACTGTAACTGCTAATTCAACTTTTCATTCATATCTGAACTATTTGTGGGGATGTTTTCTGCACAGTATTTGCTTAGGCAACTTGTATTTTCTCCTACACATTTCTGGCAAATTGATACTGGATTTATTGTCTTTTTTTTTCATGTAACAAAGCCATTTAAATGCACACTGTATTGGAAAAAGTGGCTGAGAATTAATACAGACATGAGTTTTCTTATGTTCCGCAGTGGTCAGTGTGTGCACAAAGGAAATGACTGTTGTGTCTCTGCTTACACACATGCAAAAGTATAATTCAGGCTTGACGAATTGTAAAGTGAGAATACTGTGGGTAGTATGTTTTTGTCGTTTGTTTTACCAAAGTAGAGTGAATGTCACAACTGTCACTAGAAGTTTGATAGAGCTGACGTTCCCTCCTGTGAGAACTACAGATGCCACAAAATATCTAAAAAAAACAAAAGTGTTTTCCAGAGTATAATTATATTTTTGAAGAAAAAAAAAAAAAGAAATCTGAAGGTTGATTCATTCAGGTCATAAAAACGGAGCCACCCGTTCACTATAGATATTGTCATACAACTGAGTTGTTCTGTTCCAAAATGTCAAACATCTGTTTGTTGGCTCTTATTTTGGAATAAAAGCGATTTCCTTCAGGTGAAAAGCATCTGTGTCATGGGAGTGACAGCTGGTTATTGTGGTTAGTGATAGACACTGTTTTTGTTACTGACCTCCAAGTTATTGAACTTTTTTTTTTTTTTTTTGGTTGAAAACCACATTTTCACCTCAAAAATAAAACCATTAGATAAATAAATGATTCCCTGTTGTCACTTTGAGACTGTTTAGTTGGAATAGTTCATCAGACCCTGTTGCAGGTGGACACGTGAAACTTTACACATTGAAGTTCTGTTTGGTAAAACATCTGTGACAAAAGAATCTTAATGCAAAAACCAATCTATTGGTTCTGAATGAAAAGAGAACAACTGGTTTTTACATCATTACATCGGGTCACTCACTGTTTAAACTGTTTATTACAATGATTTCATTTGTGTATGACTATTCACAGTGACTTGTCTGAACTTTTGTGGTTAGCACAGATATTTTGTGTTGCATATGTTCATATCTTATTTCCTGATAGTTATACGCAATCATTATAATTAGGATCCTGTGATTGACGTTAAAAGACAAAATAAAAGCAGGCGTTTAGCAACACGTTCACTTCCTGTCTAGCAAGTAAACCTTCAAAATAAAGCAGATTTTGCAAGCTTCACTATGATTATGCGGTTGATTTCCCTAACCCATAAAACTATGGGGATCCATGTGTTCAGAGATTAATCAAGGTCAGTGCTGTTTTATTTATTTGACATAGCAAATATGAATAAGATAGTCAGTTTAGAGAAGCATGTTTTCAGGCGTTATTTTCAAAACCTAAATAAACATTTGTTTAAATTTTGTGCACAACCTTAAAAATATGTCCTCAAATTAAAATCGGCTCCAGTTCTTCTGGTTCCTCTCATATCCCTGGTGTCTGCTGAAAGGTGACTACATTTTACAGCCAAAAAAGTCCAAATGAGCAGCAGAGAAACTGAACCGAGGTCACAGAGACACAAACCTGGTCCAGATGGAAGTTTAGTTGTTTTTGTTAAAATACAGAGAAACGTTTTCACACGTCTTCTGAAAAGCTTTCCCATTAACTCAAACTTTTATTTTGAAGTGTGCGAGCAGACGTTGGGGAGACGCTGCTGTGGACTTTGCTGACCCCCTGAGGTCCAGACACGGGGCGTCTCTGCAGTCCAGTCCCGCCCGTGCGACGCGTGTGTCCAGTGCGGCCACCGCAGCGAACTGACCGCAGCTCGGGTCTCATGTCATCGCTGGACTTGATGAAAAAAGAGTGTTTCGCATCTGGGACCTTGTCCTCGGCTTCTCTCAAAAGAAGGTTCATCAAGAAGAGGAGGGTCGCTCCGTGGCCGCAGCAGGATGCGGACAGCGACTGTCAGCTGTGCAGGTGAGCAAACTCCCTGAATTATTATTTAATTCTGTTTGTTGAGTCCAGATCTTCACACCAGTCATTAAAAACACAATACATACCCAAGGACAACAGCACCTGGACACTCTGATCCTTTACTGTTACTGCAGTAAATGATCAGAGTACTTCTTCCAGGAGTCTTTTCTACCTCTTTTTATTTATTTGTGTCTCTTTGCAGTTTTTCTGCATGTATTTTTCTTGTTTTGTGGCTTTTTGCAAGTTAACAGTTCTCTGGTCTCGGGGGGGGGGGGGGGGGCCCCTGACTCTTTGGGCCCCCTCAGTAGGCCCTTCTTCCTCCTTTAGTCACTGACCAGCTGTTTTCCTGTGTTGCAGGTGTTCCATATTTTCTCTCTCTGGCAGTAATCGCACTGTTCGTCGGATTCTGACAGCCTGCCTCCTCTCTTTACTGGCCCTGCTTGGCTCTGTATCAGTCGACCTCAGCTCCAACTTCGAGCTGCTGCACGCCACAGAGGCCGTCTACGATGAGCTGACCTCATGCAGAGCGACGGCCATCCAGCAGCTCGTCACCAGGCTTCAGAAGATGAGACGGGAGACATCTGCCAGAGTGACGCACAACCAGACGTTGGAGACAGGTTTTTCAGATGCTGTACTTCCTGCGTTCACTCGTCTCTGTGGGGAAGCGACGGCTCGGAGTCGCAGCCACGGGCTCCCATGTCATGCTGAGCTTGCTGGATTTTGCCAAGAGATGATGAGGAGCATTCAAAGATTCCTAAATTCTTCCCTGGATGTAAATGACACAAATGAAAACGTTACTTCTGTTTTTTCCTTAGTCATTGGAAGACTTCTTGACAGCTGGGGCACAGTGGAAGACATGGTAGTCAAAGTCAAAGAGAATTTGAACTGGAGTGTCGTGCTGTCTGCAAGGCTTCTGATTACATTCATTGAGCTCAACCACCAGCTGCTGGACATCCCCCACGTGGCTGCTCGCTCCGTCTTCCAGTACAGGTGGACGTATGTAGCAAATTACCTGGGCTTTGCCAGGGTCATGACGGAACAGCTGAATGACTGCTGGCTGGAGAACATAGACCTCAAGTTAAACATGAGTCTGCATGTGACAGACACCAGCCTGTGGCAGATCTCTGGGGCAGACACAGTCTCTCTCTCTGGGTCTCACAGTGGGATTCAAGCTCTGACAAACACTCAGCGCTGCTTGATGGATCGAGCTGTGCCGGCCCTCAGGCTGGCAACTCGATCTGTGTCTTCAGGCCTCAGTATGAGGATCTGCCTGCTGGCCATGGCCTGCCTCATCTACCCTGTGGTGATGGTCTCATTCAAGCAGATGACAGAGTGGATACAGAACTATGCCCAGAGCCTGAAGGAGAAGACCGAGGACCTGAAGCATCAGAGGCAGCTGGCTGAGGATCTGCTGCACCAGATGCTGCCCAAGTCGGTCGCCAAGCAGCTCCGCCAGAACAAACACGTGGAGGCTGAGAGCTACGAGAAGGTCAGTCCACACAATCTAATAGACATCAACCATTTACAAAAACCTGTTTTCAAATACATTTTAGAAGAAAAATCAATTATGGAGTTTAAGAATCTTTCATGGTGCATCTTTATTTTCTAGTTTTGATTAGTCCACATCCTTGTGCCAGGCTCCCTCACATCTGCTGGTGAGGGAGATCTGCCACAGGACAGGCTGGTTTGCAGCTCGTGAGGTGAAAAGTTCTATATCTATATATACAGCAGCTTGGAAATTTAAGACTTTAACACTTCAGGCAACAGAACTCTTTTAGGTTAATGACGTATCAGCCAAAATAATAGTGAAAGAGGGAAATCCTCTGGACTTGAGAAGCAGATGTTGAATCTCTGGATTCTCTCTGAGCAGGGTCAGGTAGGCGGGTAGGAGGTCACTGTTGTTTGGATTGAAGGTGGAACACCAGTTTTCTGCTGCTCATTTGGATATTTTGCTTTAGAGAAAATTTAGAGAAAACCTTCATTTTGAGTTCTCACAAACCCTAAAGGAGGGAGCCAACACCGTCAAAGATTAATGAGACGAGAAAGTTTCCCTCCACGCTCCTCCTCATTCACTTTTACTGTTTAACCAAACAAATTCACAGCTTCTGATATTGGCAGGTTGGTGGGGTGCTGCTGCGAGGGGCTTACCTCTGCAAGATCTGCAAACACACTGAATGAATGTGTGTGTTTGCTGCCTTTGTTGCTATTGTTGATATAATTACCTATAATTGCCCTGCTCCATATTCATCAGGAGATAAAACAAGTTATGGAGGTGAAAATTGCGTCTGGCTTATTGAAGAGGGTTGAAGCAGCTGTACCAAAAGCACTCTGCACAGAGGGGGGGGGGGGCTCTTACTGAATAGAACTAGGAGCTCATTTTTAAACTGATTCGGTGCTCTGCAGAATTCTGCAAAGAGCATTTAAGACCTTCTTTTTGTTCCAAAATAGCCTTAACTAAAAGATGACTTACAGAGCCCAGAATGAGGCTGTTTGGAAAACCAGCACCTCTTACTGGCTGACGGCAGGAAACCAGAGGTGCTGATAGACTTGACTAAACTGTCACATAGCTCTCATTCACTAAAGTAACACCAGTCAGATGGTAAAGAAAGGGAGACGGCTGGGACTGTATGTGGTGAGAAATAATACGTTTAAGATACATGTATTGGTACATCCTTAATTTTTAAACATTAAATCATATCCTCACTGTCTCTGGGTCAGATTGAACAGTTTTATGCCCAACTGACTGACTGACATTGTTTTGGGTGACTTGTTATAATTATTTAATTATTATTAAAATATATTTCAGTCTTTTCCACCTATGAACAAAGAGGCTTTTCCCAAAGAAGGGCCCCTAAGGGACTGTTAATGTCTGTTAATGTGCACGTTCACCCAGTGTTGTCCAGTAAACAATTATTTTCCCACACTGACTTCACCGAGTCGCTTCTCCGCCTTTTATCATAGGTGACCATTTTTTTCTCCGACATCGTGGGCTTCACCTCCATCTCTGCGTCCTGCGCTCCTCTCCAAGTGGTGGAGATGCTCAACAACCTCTACATGTGTTTTGACACACGCATCGACTCCTATGACGTCTACAAGGTAACGATGAAAATGTTCACACCTGCCACAGTGCAGGTCCAAACACTCATCTTTTCTTTAACATTTTGAAAATTACAGAATTAATAAAGTTTTTTTTTTGCGATAACCTCACTGTGATGACTGCAATGAGGTCCCAAACTGAGATGTATAAAACACTAAAAATGCCACCGGAGACTGAATGCGATCAAACATTCAACCCAGGTGGAGACGATTGGGGATGCATACATGGTGGTGAGTGGTCTGCCTGAGAGGAACGGGGACCGACATGCCGATGAGATCGCCAAGATGGCGCTGGACCTGGTCGCAGCCGTCAGACAGGTCTCCATCCCTCACATGCCCAACCACAGGCTGCAGCTCCGAGCCGGCATCCACACAGGTGAGAGCTCACTGTGACATGCAGCAGGTCAGGTGTGGTGGTTAATAACAAAAACTGCATCAATCGCAGTGATAAGTAATGACAACAGCTCAGCAGATGAAGAACGGGCCTCTCTAGCAAATCATTTTGTTGGTCTCAGCACATCATCTTCACTACCCCTACTCGTGGACACTGTTACAGCTAACAATACATACACATTACACACATTACACATGGGCCTCTTGATTTCCAATCAGTCCCATTTCAAAGAACTTTGCTGAATACCTGCAACAATAAAGACATTCCCATCAGTCCTGGCTTTTCTTTCATTGATTCACTGCTAATAAATGTTAGCATGCTAACTTGCTAAAGTGTGATCACAGTGATAAATATTACTAAACTTGGTCACTGTGGCATTCATTTGAATATCTTTGACTGGTAAGGCTTCAAAAATAACACATTTGTCAGTATGTTGCATTTCCTGCAGCCCTGTTGCATTGTGGGATATGGGCTTCAGTGGTTGCAGTGTCTTGCGGCAGCACAGCTCTTTGTCTCGGTGCTCTGTAGGTCCATGTGTGGCGGGAATAGTGGGGTACAAGATGCCAAGATACTGCCTGTTTGGAGATACTGTCAACACGGCGTCGAGGATGGAGTCCACCAGCCTGCGTATGCACACACACACACACACACACACACACACACACACAATAAAAACAAACACCCACACACACAATGAACACACACATCTCTGCAGGTGGAAGATTATTAAATACATTTACTCAAGTACTATACTTAGATTTTGAGGTAATTGTACTTGAGTGTTTTCATTTGTATGCTACTTTTTTCCTACTTCATGACATTGCAGTGGAAAATATGCTTTTCCTGCACTATATTTATCTCACACCTATAATTACTTTTCCAAGTAAGCCGCTACATAAAATGGCCTGTAACTACTTGGGATCTCTTATGTTTCCAACACCTCAGAGTTGTCAGCAGCTTCACTAAAGAGACAAAACGTAAGAGTTTATTCAGCCTTAATGCTCTCACACTGCCTCACATTTGACTAAGCTGTAAGTGAAGTAGCACAAACCAGCTGTATCTGGATCAGCCACAAAACTGATGCTGATAACTTTTCATATTGTAAAAGTCACAGAGAGACCCTGTAGTTTTGCTTTTTTATTCTACTTGAGTTGAAAACAGTGACAGTGCTATGATCCATACTCATGCTCACTTATTCCTGTTGTGTATCAGCTCAGAGAATCCACACCAGTTCAGAGACCTACCTGGCTCTGATCAAAGACAACGCCTATGAGCTGCAGCTCCGTGGAGAGATCGAAGTTAAGGTAAAAGATCCCGGCCGGGCTGAGAACATAATTTTTTCTCATTGTGATATTAAGGAAACAAATTTATTTTTTTGATTTAAAAGTTACTGTGAATTTAAAATCATATTCAGTCATATTTTTAATTTCATATCCAAGATCTTTATTAAAGGGTCAGTTTGCCAAGTTTTAAGATAAGGTAAGGTAAGTTAAAGTGAGTTAAAATCAAATAAGGAAAGGTAAGGTACGTTAAAATAAGATAGATCAAGGTAAGTAAAGCAAAATGCGATAAAGTCCTCCCTCGTGTCTTACCTGACAGGGTAAAGGCAGAATGAACACATACTGGCTGATTGGCCATAAGAACTACAGTGTGCAAAATGACAGTCTGGTTTGCCACTGGAATCCCAACATGGCCAGAAAGAAGAAGACAGTGGCAGGCAGTGAGGTCTCTGTGGGCACTGTGAGTTGAACCGGTTCAGTTCATCATTAAGAAGACACGTTTGTCCCTGTCTTGCAGCTGTTACCCTCCATATTTTAAAATTCTCATTTAAATTTTCATATATTTTTGGTTGTTTGCTTGTACAAAGTGCTTTTTTTTTTTTTTTTTCCAGTCAGTTTGCTGCATGCACCTGTGTGTGTGTTGCATTATGGACACATCCTCTGAATATGGGTCATGTTTTATTTTAGATATTAATGTAATTATGTTCATTTACATGTCCATGTATTTCTGTACATTCTTTTTCAAATTTATGTATGAATGTCTTGTGTTCTACACACTACACTGTTACAGTTATTATGCTGTGTTTATGTCATGTGTTGCTGTAATTTAGTATGTGAAGTGTATTTGATTGTTTAAAGACATATTTTGTTTTATTTATATATTAAAACTGTGTTATTTCATTTCAGGGAATCACTGTGCAGTTAGGCCACTTGTATGTATTGTATGTTAGGGCAATAATACTAACTACATTTATGAAATAGTAAGAAATGTAATTTACTTTTTTACCTCATGTTTGTACCTCTGTGCCAGTCATCAGTGACAGTGCAGAGCCTCAGTGACAACGCCACCACCCCAGTATCACTTCCCACCTCAGCGCTGAACCACACATCACCGCGGCCTCAGACAGATGCTCCTGGCCTGAGCGTGGCGGCTCAGCTGGAGCCGTACGGCGGCAGCTACGGCACCCTGGGCTCCATGATTGGGGGGCTGCAGGGGGGAGATGAGAGCCCTCTGCCCAGCCAGCGGAGGAGCAGCAGAGGGCACAAACCTGAGCTGCTGCCTGGCTCCAACCACCACATTTAACCATCTCCACACTTCAGTTACTCTCAGTAAAACTACAGCGGGAGAAAGACAGAAATTAGCTTTTAGCAAATAGTGCATTCATGTAATTGTACTGGATAATGTAAGTTGTTGTCTCATCTCACTGTGAAGTGTTAGAGGTGTTTGGAATGTGAAACATTTGCTTTTGGAAATCCTTAATAAAATAGTTTGTTTTCAAAATGAACGAGTCACCTGATGTTAAAATTAATCTTAGAGTTTTCATTTTTGTGGTAATAGTGTTTTTGCTCAGTGTATATTGTGTCTGTCTGTGTTCTGTTTTCATTGTGTCACACCTGAAGGACTATGCCTGAAATGTGAAGTATAAATAAAGTTTACTTCCTTCCTTGTGTTACTGATTTTTTTAAAACTGTGACTTCTGATGCATGTTAAGCAGCTGTAGTTATTTGTGAAAACGCTGTGGTGGAGCGAAGGGGTTTTCTGGTGACCCTAAATCTGAAGCTCCATTCAGCTTTATGACTTTCAGAGCTGCAGTTACCAAAAAGCTCCTGCTGCTAAATGAATTCTACATACTGATGTGAAATGTGCTATTCTCTACACATAAATAGAGGTTGTTGAGCAGAGGACTGCAGGATGCAGAGACAGAAGAGAAGCCCACGATGTCTGAGCAAGAGATGGTCACCTACAATAAATAGAAGTGAAAAAATATTGGTTGTATTAGACAAACATGCACCCAGCTGAAAGTTTAATTAGCTAAAACTACATTTAATACAACAGGCATGTTTGTCTGCTTAGGGACTGCAGCTGTAAACTAGCTCTGCTGCTTCATTCTTGGACTTCACTACACATCAGAGCCAAACCTTGTGCTCTGATGATTCCTTTTCAGAATCAGATGAATCAAACAAAATACAGTCAAACTTTCCAGTCAAACGTTATTGATCCCTGGTGGAAAATTCCCAAACTACCCAGCAGTATGGAAAGTATAGTTAGAAGTATATAAGGTAGTTAACATTAGCTCCACCTTTACCAGCTGCAACATTAAAGTGATGAACACAATAATTGCATCACTAATTAGAATCCAATAATATCAGATACATTCATGTGAGATGGGCCATTCTGCACAATGACTACTTTTACTTTGGATACTTCAAGTACATTTGGAATGTCGACTTTTATTTAGAGGAGGGTAGTTTTACACAGGTTTTTTTTGCAGGTACTGTAGTAAAGGGTCAGAGTACTGCCCCCCCTCAGACTCCACCCCCACCCCCGGGTGCCGGTGGGTGCTTGTTTCCCGTATGAGCAGTAAATTTAGACCACGTGGTGTGGACGCAGCTTCTTTTGTTCAAATCAATCAAACCGGAGACGGACAGGGATCTGCCGAGTCAGGAAATCACCGGTACATGATTTATTTTTACCTTTATGAAATTACATTTTTTAATTCGAAGACACGACGGCTGTCCGTGCGTGAAACTGAACGCTCTCAGGAATAGACAGAGAAAGTTTCTGTTGTGGCTTCGTTTTATTACCGGTTAGTGTCCGTGTCTTTATTTAGAGTTGCTGTTAGCTAACGGCATCGAGGTAACGTTAGCTTAATGAGCCTTATCGCTCTGGGGTTTGGAGCATTTTTGACCTTATTCTTGTTCTAAAGGAGGAAGTTGGTGTTTCTGTACAGCAAACAAACTTTATCCGGCTCATTTGTTAGGCGACTGTCTGGGAAAGTACACATGTTTTGCGTTAGCCTGTTAGCTAGCCTGCTACATAACGTGAACAAAGAGTTAGCTCGTTAGCCTAATGAGGCTAGCTGCCTTAGCGGCTGCTTTTTGTTTTTCGTTGTTTTCCATCAGTTATCGATTAACCAAACTTTGTAGAAGGAATTTTAACCACCGCACTTATTTTTATATTTTATTGACTCATATTTGATAATGGGTTTAACAGGCGCTTTGTGTAGTAAACTTACTTTTTAAAGACACTACTCAGTTTAAGCGTGTGTGTTTATAACTGAGATAATGGGATTAAAACAGGAAATTAGAGCAGAAATACGACAATTTATCCACAAGCTGCTTATGAATGATAATGGATGGTGTCTGTTGTTTTATTACTGTTACTGTTAACATGGACCTTCTTCACTTACGCTTGTTTTGTCTGTATTTTCTGTGTTTTTGTTTTTAACATTACGGTTTCACACACTGTAGGCATTTACTTCTGCTTAAAGTCATCTGTGAGCTCATCTTGAATTAATGTTATATATTTATATTTTCCTCTGCTGTAGATCAGTGATTGTATTGATCCTTTGAGGATTTAAGGTTAAATACACTTATAGATTTGAGGTTAAATGCACTTATAGATTTAAAATTAAACTCAGATTTAAGGTTAAATGCACTTAATGTGTTTGAGGATAAATGCACATATAGATTTAAATCTAAATGCGCATATACATTCGAGACTAAATGCACTCCATAGTCACATTATATCGTCACCCTCTGTGTAAACTAATTACTTCCTCTTTGTGCCAAAAACAGATTGTGATTAGAAAAAAATGCCACGTAGGAAGGTGACGGACATCTCAGGGAATGGTGGGGTGAAAAAGAAGAGGGTCAGCGGCAAAAGGAAAGAGAGGGACTTCAGCAGCGATGATGAGTTCGACTTCGAGCAAGAAAACAACAAGAATCCTGGCAAGCCTGCTGCTAAGTCGGGCCTCCAGCCTGTCACTGTGGCAGACGACGTCAAAGAGAAAATTGTAGGTTTGATGCACTGATGCTGTCACGGTTGTGTGTTTGTCATTTAAAATAGCTGTTTATTCTGTCATTGTTTGTTAATGCCAAACAGTGATTTTAAGTATTTCAACATTCTGACATATGAAGTCAGAATGAATTTCTCCCTCCAGCCACACATTTACTTGGTTTTTATCTGCAGATGTTTTCTTTTCCCCACAGTGTAGGACCGTCTGACAGATGTTTTTATGTTATCTCTCCAGAAACTTGAATGCCCAAAAGTGAAAGGTCAGCTGCTCATTTTTGGAGCCACCAACTGGGATTTGATTGGAAGAAAGGAGGTGCCCAAACAACAAGGCAAGTTATCTTTATTTCTGTAAAAGCTAGGTCAGGTCTTGGGTAATGATAACTGGTAACTTCCCCTTTCTCTCTGCTGGTTTATCTCAATTTTTGATTTCCTTACTTTGTTACAGTGTGACTTTTCAGAATAACAGTGATTCATATCTGTCATATAAAATCAAGTGGAGTTACTCCCAGTATTATTTTCTACATGCGGCAGCCATTGACGTGGTGAAGCCTGTTCAGTGAGAAACCCAAGGTGATTTTTCTCATTAAAATAGTGAAAGGTGGTTAAAGTGAATGTGGCTGCTTTCACAGTTGGTGCAGTGCCTGTGTGCAGCTTTCTGGAGTCTTGGTGTCACAGTGGGGTATTCAGGTTTGTCCCTGTACAGAAACCAAAACATTAACCTGTGCTCACTGACCGTGTCTGACACCCTGCGCTGCAGCTGTACACGCTGGCTCAGTGTTTCCTTTGTGAAGAAAACATTCTGCTGTTTTTTTTTTTTTTTTTTCATTTTTATATTTTCATTTGTGGATGGTTCAAATGAATAGGATTTCAGTTTAAATTGAGGTGTTGATATTTTTTGGCTAAATTCCCCCTCTTCCATCCATATTGAATGCCAAGGTATGTCTTGAGTCCAGCTCTGCGTTTATCACACGAACAAGAGACTGATGTGGATCTCTTGTTATAAGACTAAAACTGAATGAGAATGATTAACACTGAGCATCTTATTCATTGCAGCTGCCCAGTCACCTTAGAATCCTCACTCTGTCCTGAAAATGAGCCTTGACATGGGTTTACTAGTGTGTAGACAGAATTAGTCAAGCACAAATATGATGCAGCTAACAGCTCCCACCCACATGTATTATCTCACACTTGAAGGAGGAAGCCTGTAATTTTGTGTGTGTGTTATTTAGCAACAATGAATGTCATGTACTCAACAGCAATAGAGGTCTACAGCACAGACCAATAAGCTAAACCAGGTTCTGAATTCACACACATTGCTCTTGAGTACACCACATTCATTGGTGCTGTCAGTCTCTGGATGGGATTTGTAATAAATAGCACAAACATATAAACCACATTATCCTTTAATATTGCCCCCTACAGTGTGATTCAGTGTAGTAAATATTGACCTACTGATACTTTTGGTAGGTTGATCCTGAGTTAGAGGATACTGTGTGAGGGTCATGTTCTGATGGATGGATAGTGTGTCTACTTGTCTGCTCCCTCACGGTGGTGCACATGTGACATGCAGGAGATGGTGCAGGCAGACAGAATCAATACACGATTGATTATGGTTCCCCAGCTTGTCTGCAGTAGAGAGGAAATTGACTGAGAATGACCATGTTAGGTAAACACGTCTTTGTTTGCAATGCACAGACCACATGTGTATGTTAAAGCCAGAGAGAGATCCTGATAACCGATTGTGACGGTAATGTCTATTCATATGTATGCATGTTCTACGCTGCAGCAGACCCGCTGATGCCTGGGGCAGGCTCCGCATCGTCTTCTTCCATCTTTGCCTCACTTCTCTGCTACACGCTGATAAATCAGCTTTGTTGAGACTAGATGGGGGGTTGGGGGTGTCGGCAGGAGCAGCTGCATAGACAAAGACCATCTCTGGATGCTGTGCCTGCCAGAGCACCAAACGCACAGTTAAATAATTCTTTTGTTGAGCATATAAGCTTCACTTAGGGATTTTTTTTTTTTAGCATTTCTAGTGGAGGTGTAACAGCAGTTTGTCTCCAGTGTAAGTGAATGCAAACGTAATTACAGATTGACCTCGTCAGCATGCTGATTACCTTTTAATACATTTTAGAAATACACATACATACGCGCGCGCACACACACACACACACACACACACACACATATATATATATATATATATATTTCTAAAATGCCCATTTTAAAGGATATTGCATCTGATAGTGGTTCTCATGCAAGAACATATTATATATATATATATTGTAGTTGTTTTGTCTTTTTTTTTTTTTTTTTTTTTGCTGCTTTGTTTGTTTCTAGGAGTGTTTGATCAGATTCACAAAACTCTTTTAGCTCCACAAGCATACCTAAAATCTCTGGTTTCTGAGAAATTAACATCAGTCAGTGCATCTTTTTAAGAGGAGGCGTACCCCTAAAATCCCCACATAAAGCTGTCTGCTCTGCTTTGTTTGTAGGAAAGTTTCATTCACAAAAATAAAAAAGCAGAATCTGGCAGTTCAGAGCTTCAAGTTTATGTCAGAAAGCAGTCAATTAACCTGTACCAAACAGAGCAGAATCTGGTCGTATTAGAAAAATGTTAACATGTCAGAGATGTGTCCTCAGAGCAGCTGCACTGTGACAGAAAAACAGAGCGAACAATTCAGGGTATATGAAGTTAGGGGTTAAAAATGAAACCTTCCAGCTGCAGCAGCTGTTACATCATCAAATGTTAAAACAGAGGAGGAAGCTTGACAGAGAGCTGCACCCTTAACCCTCAGGCAGGCACACTGGTTTTCTACTTAATGAAACCAGATGTGCTTCTTGTTATGCCACTGTGCTTAGAAACAGCTGTAGTCATTTTTCACAATACAACCTTTACTGAACAAAATATCAACAATCAAAGCATCAATAGCTCCTGCACTCTGACTGATCGTGGTTTCATTTCACCCATGTAACTGTAGTATCAAGGACTTGGCCAGCAGATGTCGCCATTTTATCTGAACTTTTTTACACTTTGCTTCATATTGCTTTAGTGATGCAGAAATCCTAGTTTTATTCATCACTACTGACAGCAAGTGTAACATTGCTGCAGGCTGATTGTGCACAAGCTACATGAAGAACTAACACAGACTAAAGACATCAGTATCACTATTGTGTCTATAAAGATGAAAAACATGAGTCGAAGATGACAGTAAAAGTGCAGATTTAGCAGCAGCCCGTGAAGAAAGTAGTATGAGTGGTGTGTGTACATTTGTACGTATGAAACCATCACATTTGACGTGTGTGTTTCCAGCTGCTTTCCGTAACTTGGGCCAGAATCTGTGGGGTCCTCACCGCTACGGCTGTCTGAATGACGTCCAGGTCAGCTGTGTGGTGTCTGGTCCTTGTGCTGCACACAGTCTCCTCATGACCACAGAGGGCAAGCTATGGAGTTGGGGTAAGTGACGCTGCGTTCAGGAACAGTAAAAAGAGCTGATTACCCAGGACGTATATGTGAGTTGGTGTTTGAGTCCAGGAGTCACCACCACTGAGGTTGTACTTTCTGGTCTCTTCAGGTCGTAATGACAAAGGTCAGCTGGGTCACGGCGACACCAAACGCCTGGAGGCTCCCAAGTTGATCGAGGCCTTGGGAGATCATGTGATTGTTGCTGCAGCCTGTGGACGCAATCACACACTGGCACTCACAGGTAGACTGAGCCAGGATGTGGACTTATCATGGGTCCAGATAATTCAACACAAAATTAGTGTGTTTCTGTTGGCCATGACCTGGAGTCTAGCAGAATGCACTTTTATTGGCCTCTGTTCTAAAATGTAAGTGGTGGACAGAACATGAGAGACAGACATGAAGGGTGCTCTGTTTGCTGACTATGGTTTCTCCACAGAGGATGGCACTGCGTACTCTTTTGGTGAGAACAAACTGGGTCAGCTCGGCCAAGGCAACCAGACTGATGCGGTCCTCAGTCCAGCGCCGGTAAGCCATCACTTAACCCTTTAACAGACAGCCATGTTACAGTTAATAGCAGTAGCAGCCAGTTCACTCACTCGCCTGCACTGGTTGTCTCAACAACAACCAGCTGCTGTTGCCCATCTCTGCCAATATGGATCAGAGGAAATGCAGTGTTGAGTCATGTAAAGTTACTCTACTGAACCTCTTTTCAGCATTGGAGGGTCTAGACTCCTAATTTCCACCAGAAGCCCCTCCCATCCTGTTCCTGAAGTTACAACGTGAACTACAGATATCTGGTGTGGACAAACTGTATCAAGCACATCCTCTAGTCCAAAGCCAGCATGAACTGACTAACAAGTCCCGGCTTTGTGGCATCAATACATTGACAAAATGCCAAGTGACAAGGTCAACAGCTTAGCGGTTTCTGATCCATAGTTTCTGCGTGTGGCTATCATTAGTGTTGGACGATTGATTTACTGAGTCATGATTGGATGAAAAGACAGAAGCTAATTCAGCTTCTAGGTGGCCTCATGATGGTGATGGGGCATCAAACTGCACCTAACACCTGAAACAGAAGTGAACTGATGAAATGTTCTGTAACTTAGTGCACAGATCAGGATGGTTTTAGCTGCAGATAGCTCCTCCATGGCTGGATTTTGGAAATGAATACAGGCCGTTCCTTCTAACCTTGGCTAGGTGGCAGGCGGGGCTCATTTATGGAGTGGACTTTGACAACACAGGGTAAAGAAGCTGGAATAACAACAGGAGGACTGTAGGTAGCAGAATCATGGAGGAAGGTAGTATAGCTGAGAGACACCACATCCATGTCACTCTGTGGACAGAATTTTTATTAAAGGAATAATTCACTGCTCCACAGATGATCATTAATATAACTTGGTGTTAAATGAGGTCCTAGAGAAAAACATGTTTTTAATGCCCTGTGACTGGAGAAAACAGTGAAAAAGGAAGTTTTATTCCCAAATGCTCCCAAGATGAAAAATACCCAGGAAGCATTGCATGTTAGATACAACTTCTGCTTGATGAGAGCCGAGCTGTAATGGACGAGCATTGGAAGAGTTTCCAAAAAGCTCTTTGCACATAGGTATAAAGAGGAAAGGTGCCTGTTATTCACACACCACACAGCTGACACACAGGTGTCTGGCTGGAGAGCGGTGATGTCTCCCTTCACTGCACCTTCAGAAATATTTCACAGAGGCTTCACAGTAATAATGTCACTGTACTTTGTAGATTTCCTACAACGGCCAGCCCCTGGTCAAAGTGGCCTGCGGTGCAGAGTTCAGCATGGTGGTGGACTGCAAAGGAAACCTGTACTCCTTTGGCTGCCCGGAGTACGGACAGCTGGGTATGCTCAAAACCTGCAAACACGTCTGTTGTTTTTCACGTGTCCCCTAAAAGGCTATGACTCCCAGTGTGTTTTGATATAATCATATTCATTTAATGGATTATTTAAAATGATACATTAAAACCAACACTGACACTAGAGCCTCAGAAATACAGTACTGGCTGGAATATTGACTCATCGTCTGTGTTGTTGCAGGTCACAACAGTGATGGGAGGTTCATAGCTCGCGCCCAGCGCATTGAGTTCGACTGTGAGCTCATTCCTCGCCGTGTCGCCATCTTCATCGAGAAGTCTAAGGATGGGCAGATCATGCCTGTGCCAAACGTGGTGGTCCGAGATGTGGCCTGTGGGGCAAACCACACGGTGAGGAGACAGGCTCATTGGGCATTAGAACTTAATCTGATACTATTATTCTTTACACCAATGATTTAAAATATGGTGTCGTGTATGGCAGCTGGTGCTGGACTCTCAGAAGCGCGTCTTCAGCTGGGGGTTCGGTGGTTACGGACGCCTGGGTCACACAGAGCAGAAGGACGAGATGGTTCCCCGCCTGGTCAAGCTGTTTGACTTTCCTGGACGTGGTGCTAGTCAGATCTATACGGGCTACCAGTGCTCCTTCGCTGTCAGTGAGATGGGTGAGGAGAGAGCACATCATGGACACAGTCTCACACTGATGGCAGGTCATATTTACAGATTCTTGAAAGGTCCCCTCCAATCCAACATGTTTCTTTTTATCTTTACACCCCTTAAATATCTGACTGGTGTATGTGCTCAGTTTATCACTAACAAACACATTCACATTCCTCTGCAGCAGGGGAGAGAGTTAACTTACTATTTAACATTTGTTTGTATGAGATGTTACTACCATGAGAGTATTACCTTTAGCTCCCTGGTTTTAGCCTAGCTGAGTGCTAATGGTTAGCCTTCCACTAATTCTCATTGACACACAGACTTCAAGCTGTTTTCTGGAATGTTTTTGGAAAAACAAAATGTTAATTAGAATATTTTGTGTCTTTGAAATGTCTCTGGAGTGGATCTTTAAAAGTGAATTCCAGGTGTGAAGTCAGTGTAATGTAATAAATGAAGCTTGTCGTGTGATGCTGTAGATATCTGATCGGTGTTGTATTCACAGGGGGGCTGTTTTTCTGGGGTGCGACAAACACCTCCAGAGAATCGACCATGTACCCGAAAACGGTGCAGGATCTGTGTGGATGGAAGATCCGCAGTCTGGCGTGTGGGTGAGTGCTGTTAAAGACAGAGGACACTTTATGTTCTTACCCTAAAAAGAGATTTTACCAAAGATCAAATTCAATTTTTGCACATTTGTTATGTCATGATAATGACATGTGAAACGGAGCCTGGTTAATGTTTTGAAGTCTCTACATTAATGTGCAGTGGCTGTTTTCTCTGTGTGGAGTCTTAACTGTGTGTGTTTAACAGGAAGAGCAGCATCATTATTGCTGCGGATGAGAGTACAATCAGCTGGGGGCCCTCACCCACATTTGGGGAGCTGGTAAGGCCTGAGGCCTCATTACATGCGACACAGTCCGACACTGACACACTCCAGTCCACACCCACACTGTGAAGATCGTCCTGTGTTACAGTGATCCCTCTGACCATATTGAATATTGATAAGCAGTACTGTCTGATGCAACAGGAGCTCAGCACTGATGTATCTTGTCATATGCTCTTCAGGGATATGGAGACAACAAACCTAAATCCTCCACCACCGCCCAGGAGGTCAAGACTTTGGATGGCATCTACATTGAGCAGGTAAATGGCCACAGATTAAATGTTCTGATATCCTGATAATACAGCTCACATAGGGCCTGTATTGTTTCCTTTACCAGTGAGAGTGAAATACAGTCCAGCAAGTCCAGTTGGACAAACACATGTATGTTTAAAGCTTATTAGGTGCCAGAACACAGCACAGTTGTGATCTTTGGTCATGATGATCTCGAGTTAAATGAGCAGGGCTGTGAGCTAAACATTAACAACAAAGCACAGCTGAGGCTGGTGAGAACAGGCATATACAGCATTCTCCAGTGGACATCTGTCTGAGGGAAGCAGATTTACTCTGGTTGCATGAATCAGCTGACCAGAGTAATAAAGTGTCATGTTGTTGTCCTTGCAGGTGGTGATGGGATACTCTCACTCTCTGGTTATCGCCAGACAGGACGCTCAGCAGGAGCAGGAGAAACTGAAAAAGCTGCCTGAGTACAACCCCCGAACAATCTAACCAAGTCTGCAGCAGCAACACCTCAACCTTTTTCACTGGAGCAGAGACCAGCGATGCTCAGCTGAACACCGAGCCTTTTCACTCACTACTGGTCGTGATGGCATGCTAGTGGGATGGTTGAGTCCAGGGGGGGAGGCGCTCACAACTCCGAAAGATATCCACACATCTCAACTACCAGCAAACTGGCTCGACACCAATTTGGACACTGAAATCAGAGAAAATGGGACTGGAGACGGACAGCTCGTCTGGATGGTCCAGCTCTCACACAGAATGGTCACGATTCTTCACTTCTCACCTCGAGTGAACCTGCAACAGTTTGCTCCAAGCACTTCTCACGGAGCAGAGCCGTGCTTCCCAAAACCCTAGTCCATTTTGTTATACAGCCAAACGTTTGTGTCTTCATGTCTGTTGTTTTATTTGTTGCAGTATTTGAAACAATAGTTGTCGTTACATTCTACGGGTGCTACAGCAGGACCCTCGGTCTTTTCCTACCGAGGGCTTTTCAAAGACCAACACTCCATTCCTGTGCCTTTTTCTTGGTGTACGTTCAGGATATGGAAGTCTTATGTGTTCAGAGGATCAGCTGATCAGTCTGAGTTCCTGTGAGCAGCAGGTATGTGCAGCTGCCACAGATTTACAATCAGGATTTGGAACATGATGTTCTGAGTTAGTGCACTCCACTTGATGTTACATTCCTTTTGTTGTCTTCTTCAGTGTTTGCATCCAGGATGCACACCTCAATCCTTCCAAGACCTCAGTGTCTACAAGCTCTTTGCTATTAACTATTCCAACGCTTAAAGCGGTTTCTCAAGCAGGTCAGAACCAGGAGATGGTTCAATATATCAAGGTGTGCTAGAAAAACAAGCATGTCCTTGTTTAAAAACAGCAGAGGTCTTTTCCTCCTTTCTGTATTATGTTCTTTTTTATGGTGAAAATTCTCTGGGTCCCATTGTTTTTTTCATTAAAATGGATAAATAAAGGTTCATGGAAATTGATTTTTTTCTTATCTAGTTGTGTGTTTATGGTAGTCAGTATTAAAATGCCTTTTTTTACCTGTACACTATTGTGTCACCCTGAATACACAGTGCAGGAACTACTAATTGAGCTCTGAAATTTGGGTGTTAATGATGGAAAAACCATCAGATGGCAGTGATCAGCTGCAGACATGCTCCCTGTGAGCTTTGAACCCTGGGTCTTCTGTCTTCAAGTCACATAGAGAATCCATTCAGCCACATTAGATGTTTCTTTAAAAACAATGAATACCCTGAGCCATGATTAATCCCCAAAAACAGTGAAGCTAAAGATTTACACTTCATTCCAGTGAAGGTGACACTACTGCAAACATGAATTTTGCAGTGCATAAAAATACTATAGACTCTTCTACATGTTCAGTGCATCAATGCTGCAGTTTTACTTAAAAAACTTGCATAAAAGTTCTGTTCACTGTAGAGATGTGATATGTGCATCCTGTCTTCGACACAAAAATCCTAACCTCGCTGTAAAGTCTGGGTCCATGTCAGTGACAGAAAACACCTGCGACAGGCTTCTCTATTGTAAACAACTTTTTATTTAAATGTACAAAATCAAATGAGTTGTCAATTTAATCTTCATCCTCTTCCTCCTCTTCATCCTGGTTGATCTGGAAGTAGCGCAGCTCGTAGCTCTCCTTGGTGTTGGCCACGACACGCAGCCAGTCACGAAGATTGTTCTTCTTCAGGTACTTCTTGGTCAGATACTTCAGGTATCTGCAAAACAGGAGCCGCACACCGCGTCACAATCAAGACCAGGAATCACAAGTTAAAACATCAATCCAGAGCCTGAAGTTTGTTCTGATATTTCACATCATTTCAACCACACTGGGGGCACAGTTTACACCCACAACAAAACGAAACCACAACTACAACGAAATCCTGGCAAACACTGGATTTTCAAAGGTTATAGTTTTGTTTTTGCTTTCACCTGCAACTCAGTGGATGGAAAAAAAATTGTTAATCATTTAATTTACAGAGTTGCCTAAAATGATGAGAAATGGCCATCACACATTTGCAGAATCCAATGAGACAATGTGTGTCTTATGTCTAAACAACAGAGTAAAAATCAGACTCAGTTTACTATGACAAAGCAGAAAACCTGAGACTCTGGCAGCAAACACTCATCCATTACTTTTCTGTTAACTGACTACTTAGATATCTGTTTTATCACTTTTACAGAATCTGAACCAACTGAACAATCCTATAACTGCATATATATCACACAGTTCCAGGTCATAGACAAAGCAGATTCATTCATCCTACAGCAGAGAGTGTGGCCCCCACCGAGCCCTGACCTCAGCATCATGAAGTCATCATGGCAAACCCTGGTCCTCAGGGGCCACTGTCCTGTTTGTTTTCCAACCATCCCTGCCCTACCCACTGCCACCAATTCACCTTGTCTTCCCTAACCTTCCACCGTGATGATACCACCCGCTTCTGATTGGCTGAACACACCTGGTCCAGGTAATCAACGGGGCGCGCGGGGGGGTCAGAGCATGGGACAGTTGGAAAATCAGATTTTGCTCATTTACATTTTTTCTACTTAATTGTAATACTGATCTATAGTGTGCACTGTAAGGCTGTGCAGTGTCCAATGTCACATCTGTTTACAAATATGAAATATTTTATTATATTATGTAAAAATAACACCATGAAATGATTCAGAGTAGAACCAACACAGAAACACTGCCAGATGCACTAATATAAGTTACTGATTAGAAAACCAGTAAGCCGCAATAAATTTAAAGACATCACTTATATTTATTGTCTACCTAACCCAATCTAAACCTCATTCTAACCCTAAAACCAAGTCTTAACTCTCAAATAATCAGTTTTGAGGACCAGACAAAATGTCCTCACAGATTGTCTACACAACCACAGAAACATGTACGTACATGTACATACACACACTTCCTATGAACATGTCATCCAAACCAAATTTCAACCAGCAGGCCAACAAACTACATTGTTGTTTAGAGGGCTAATGTGTTTACAAGTACCAACATTTGTTTGTCACTTGCTTGTCAGGTGACACGTCAACTGTGATTTTATCTGGGCTTTGGATTTTCAGCAGGAACACACCATCCTCACCAACCTCAAGGGTGCATTCAAAACCCTGGGACTTCAGAGCATTTCAACCCTGTCAACAAACTCATCTTGTCCCTGCATGTACAGCAACACATCTGACTGTTCCTCTCGGTAACGGGAGAATACAAGATTGTCAAAATTATTTTCCAGGACTGGAGACATGGAAGTAGCCATGCTGTGCACTAGATGACAGGTTAAAAGCAAGAATCTCAGCAGCTGAGCTCTGGACTCCTGAAGGAAACAGGTCTCAGAGCTTTGTGAGTTTCAAATCGCAAGTACCCCTTAGTCCACAGAGCAGGGCACCTTACACACAGCACACATAAAGACACTGCTTCTTACCTTTTGGAGAAGGGCACCTCAGAGGACACTGTGATCTTGCTCTTGCTCCTCTCGATGGAGACCACACCACCACCCAGGTTTCCGGCTTTCCCGTTCACCTTGATTCTCTCCTGGAGAAACTGCTCCTGGAAACAACACGCACACACACACATCCAGCTGACAGCCATGTGTACACTGTTCTCAAAACTCAGGCTGAAAATGCGCAGTTTGTGGCACTGAAACACAGTGACGTGTGTCACTTGGTTGGACTTACAAAGTTGGCAGCGTCCATGATGCCATCTTCCACAGGGTGGGTGCAGTCCAGTGTAAATTTCAGGACCTGCTTCTTCTTCTTACCGCCTTTACCGGGGTTCTGCTTCTTCTGCTGACAAAACACAGAACTAGGTTTATAAGTGGACAGAAGCTGAAACACCAGAACCGTGAGCTTTGTACAGTTGGTCTCTCTCTCTCTCTCTCTTTCACTCTCACTCTCACACACACACACACACACACAGGTTGAACACAGCAGCCGTATCTAACTTCGTATTCATTAAATGCCCAGTAACGCCAGTAAACCCCGACCGCTGCAGCGACGCTGCGTTGTTTACATTATAACAACGACTACGTGATCCGTGCGAGCTGTGAACCCGCTGTCAGGCACCTGATCGCGGGCTAACAACGTGGTGTTCGCACCGACGCTTTTTAGCTAGCGTTAACATTAGCCTTAGCATTAGCTTTAGCTCAGGGGTAGCCACAGGCCACAGGAAAAAACTCGGCTCCCGCTGTAACACAGGTAAAAACACTTCGAAGCTGAACCCAACCTCTACATTCTCACCACAACTGTCAGAACATAAATGTCACTTCACCCCGCCCGTTATTTCTGATTTTCACGCGAGAAAATTCTTTATTTTGGTGCCTTTATTAGCACGCGATTTACTTACAATAGGCGCCATGGCGGAGAAGCTAGCAGAAAGAAAGAGTAGGTCGTGCGCATGCGCCTTGTGCTAATCAAACGGCGAATTATCGATAGAGTCGGTACATCTGAGATCGATTAAGTCGATGTAACAATCAGAATTTCCACAGCTCCTGCATGTATTCATAATACTATGTGCTCCTGAATTCATGACTGTCACATCTCAAATAACACACAACAGCGTTAAACTTTATTATTGATATTTTAATGTTTGAGGAATGTCAGTCAGTGCATTGTTTGACAGACACCCATAAAATCTACCAAAACAAAACAAACCTGCCTTAAATCCAGGTGTGGATAAAAATGACTTTGGGTTTAGCCGTTTTCCTGGTGAACACCGTTGGGGTTGTCGGTTTCCTCTGCTGGAGAGAGAGAGAAAAGGGACGACATGCAGCTGGAACCACAGCTGGAACAAACAGCAAGATGCTTAAATAAAATCTCAATCATTCTCTAATATTTTATTCCATTACTATGTGCAAACAGGTGATTTTTTTTTTTTTTTGCTTTTCTCCATAACACCTGCTTAGTTCTGCTACATTCACAGCAAATCATCTCTTTAAATACAAAGTTCTATTGCAACTAGGGAAATAATTATTTTTAAGGTGATGTTTGTGATTTGTTTGGAAATGAGCCAAACCAGTAGGACAACACATGGTGTATTCTTAAAACATTCAGATAAACAAAACAAAGATTCATTTTCATACATGTACAAATGTTCACACACACAACCACGAGGCCGAGCTGAGGGTTTGAGGAGCAGCCGACAGCACTTTGAGCCCAACGTCGTCTCCGAGATCCACCTCCGTCATTATTCTGGCTTCTAACACAGAGAGCCAGCAGAAACGTGGGGGGGGTCAACGTAAATCGGGCTTTTTATTCAGTCGCCTGGAACTGACAGAGCTTCCTCACCCATAACAAACCTACACTTTCTTCACACATTTCATTCACTCAAAGTTCATTTAGTATCTGGAGGATAAATGTAATACTACTCTCTTATATTATATGCAGTGGGTGTTTTCACCTTGAAAACATATGGAATTGCCATCTTGCTGAATATTTTGGACTTTGAGTGTTGAGCTGTACATTCGGGAGTTGTGGCAGAGAGCGGCAAGGACAGAAGAGCTGAGCTGGAGAAGCAGCAGTAGAGTTTTCTGCAGTAGTGAAAACTTTCATGCGTCCGACTAAAACTATAGACTCAATAAAGCAGTGGTGGAAAGTAACTCAGTACATGTGAGGTACTTGTGTTGTACTTGAGTATTTCCTCTTTTGATTTCTACTGTAGATTTCACAAAGACATTAACAGTTATCACCGTTGTTCAACTCTTTCCTGCCCAGTGAGTTTGAAGTGTTTCAATAAACTGACTGTTCCTTTAACACTGAAGAAATTCTCCCATTTCTTAAGTTAAAGATTTAAAAAAAAAACTCCATCACATACACATGATGATCTTAGAGAAGAGGATGCTCTTAGCACAATTTTAATTTTAAGACGCACAAACAGAGTATTTAACAGTAAAAACACTGACAATGAGTTAAAGGAATATTTATGCTGATTACACCTTTGTGGAGTATTCTCACAGTGTGGTAGTGCTACTGTTACTTAAGTGAAAAGATCTGAGTACTTCTTCCACCACTGCACAAAGAACATTATTACTCTGAACATCAGTGACAGTGTTTACATGTACTGCAGTAACTGTCAGCCTGTTCTCCACTCAGGTGATTCTGAACCATCATGTAAACAAGGAACCTGATTTCTGAAATCGGGGCAGAGGCTCAGAGAAACCCGATTCCTCTGCCAGGGGAAAATGAAAACCATGTTTCTAACCAGCAGACGTCAGGCAATTGAAAGTACTGGAGTGGCTGGATGAGAGGAGAGAAACATTTAGCTGGAACTAACAAAGCAGCACTTTTGTAGAATAGTGAATATGTGATTTCCACAGCTGCTCAGATGTCAGACTGACACATATTAGCTGAGTCAGCAACACACTGAGGGTGGAGCGTAACTGACTGTTGATTTCCAGATCTTTCATATTGCAGCTTTAAAATCTGAAGTACCAGAATAAGTTGAGAGAAGAAACTGATCTGCTGCAGCGCATGTCAACACACCCATTCTGACCCAGCGAGCCTCAGGACCAGGGATAACATCTGAAGAGTTCCATTACGAGGGGGGGGGGGGGGGGGGTCCTTAAAGCATTTATTCAGTTAAGGAAGGACAAAATTTAGGAATAGTGAATTTTGACTAATTTCAGGACAGTAGTAGAAAGTTGTTAAATACTAATAAAATACTGAACCTGGTGAAATTTCTACCAAACATCTGTCATTCCAGCAGCAGAGAATGGCCTTGACTCTCCTGATATTAGGACCCACAGGGCCCAGTGTGTGCACACACACCATTCTTCAACATTACAGTTCATCAGTGAAAACACTCAGCATGGTACCCGCAAACAGAAACTGAACTGAAACAGATGGACTGGCTGTTATTGGAATATATGTGGTATAGCAGAGGTTGTCTGGTCTTTAACAGGGTTTTGGAGGTTGGTAGAAAAACAGCAGCCCAGCTGCCTGTGGCTGTCCCAGCTGCCAGTGTGTCTCTGTCTGGGAGCTACAGGGTTCTCCTCCGGAGGGCAGCCACCATAGCAGCTGCCACACCCCCAACAGCTCTGACCTGCTCTAGAGAGTGAAGTCTTTCATGTTCAGCATCTGGCACCTGGGACTAGTTGACACGAATGCCAGAGATGAAGGGTAGCCCGGTGGGAACCTTCTTCTTGTACTCCACATAGTCCTCGGCAAAGAAATGGATGAGAGACAGCTCCTCCTCCTCAATCCGCTCCCGGAAGAACCGCCAGCTGGCTATCGTGTATCCCAGAATACACACCGGGTTACACAACATGACCTGCAACAGTCAGCAGTGTTAGTCAGCATGTCTGACAGAAACAACAGAAAGCTATAAAACTGGATTCACAGAAATAATCTCAACAGACACCTGTGTTCCTATGCTCCAGTAGAACCAGCCCACGTAGGATGGGTGTCTGAAGTAGGAGTAGACCCCGCTGGTGACCAGCACGTGGCTATGGGCCTTCTCATTCTGGACGATGTGGTTGAAGTTGGAGCCGGCAGTCAACATGGCCGCCTTGCGCAGGCCCTCACCACACAGCACCATGAACAGACCCACGAAGCTTAACCAGTTCAGGTGCTTAAGCTCTGACAGAGAGGGCAGGTTGATAAAACAGCATGAGATATGTGATGATCAAACTATATTCACTCTGAAGAAGTAACTGACCCACAAACAGGGAAGCATCTAAATAAGTCAAGAAGAATGAGGCTGAACATTTTCTTTTCTACTTCTCAGGCTGCTTTTTCTGAACTCTCACTAAATTTCCCTCAGTGTGAATCATAATTGGCATCAAATAAATTTTTTCCCCCCACAACAATATTCAAAAACTCTTAAAAGGAGACTCCAAATACTGCATAGACACTTCTCTTACTGTGTGCGTCTGCATTTTAGGGTAAACGCATTGAGGAGTTCCATTATTGGGTGTAATCCTGAATTCATATCTGATTATATATTTAAGCCCAAACTTTTCTTACTCTCAACATAAGCAAACAGTCACACCGACATCATCGGACTGAACAGTAACAGGAAAACCCGTATTGTACTATCAACAAAATGCACAACAGGCCTGAGTGGAGGAACATCAGATCAACCTGGAATTGTGAGCTTCTCCACAGTGAACTCCAGCCATGAGGAGACAGCTGCCAGCGTGTACTCCACGCTGTGGTTGAGCAGGAATGAGTCCAGCGACAGGCTGCGAGGGTTGATGATGGCTGTCACCAGGTACTCCGAGTAATGGAAGAACGACAGCGAGCACAAGTACCTGCACAGAGACACAATTACTACATAATCAACTACAAAAACACACAGCGTGCTGTCAAAATACAGACCGCCTCCTGGTTGAATGTGTGACTCTGCAGAATACAAACTCACATGGGCATATTATGCTGTGGGTATTACTTATAAAGCCATGGTAGGAAGGCTAAACACAGTGGTGTGGTGTTATTTAAAATTATTAAACTGATCCTGCTCAGATCTACATACCAGCCGAAATGTGTCCAAGTGGTGTCAGAGAAGCTTATGATCAAACCACAGCCAAAGGTAACTCCCAGGAAGCAGGCTCTCACCGCAACCTGGAACAAGGTAGAAAGCTCAGGTAAACAACAGCTGTTACCAACACAAACCCAGCTAGCTGCAGAGCTACATCAGATCAGCAGCAAGTTTCAGTGCACCAGCCTTTACAATCAGGTGTTTAACATATGTAATATCTGCTGATGAAATACACAGCTATTATATGTCAGTAGAATAACGTCACATTCTTAAACTCAGTTGCTCTTTCCCATCATCATCATCGTCATCATCATCATCATAACCATCAAGAAAAAACAGCTTAGCTTGATTATAGCCATTGTACTAATGATTATTTCATTTGGTGAAATACGCCGAATTATTAGCAGGAGCCGATTTACTCGTGACAAACCTTAAATCATGTCATAGAAGCAAACCTGACTGGACGTTACACAATACAACACAAAATGACAACATTTCTGGATGAGGTTTTGTGTCAGCGCCCTTCCTGCTTCTTCATAAGTATTCATAAAATAAAAACAGTCGTACCAAATGGTGGATAAGCTACTGCAGCTTTACCTGGCTCAGGTGATTCATCAGAGTACATGATGTCTATCCTCCTTAGCTAATCAGATTAACCAAACCGGCAGCCAGTGTTAGCTAGCTGGGAGGTTAACTTGCCAACATTAAAGTTTACATGGCAGAGTAAGTTCAGCATTAGCATTTGGCGGAAGAAACACTGTGGGACCGGCTGAAACAAAGGTTTCATTCACTTAAAACGACAGAAAAATGAATTAAGTCTGGCTCCTGATGGCAGGGCTTACCTTGTATAGAGGTCCTCTGTAGACGATTAGCACGAGGCCGTTAATCACTGCAACGTGGATACAAATCGCTATTTTACCGGGCGTTTCCGTCAGATAGTCAAAGACCCAGTCAAGATGTCCACACCAGGTTCTGATCAACGGAATTACAACCACGCTGAGCCCCAAAATAAAGCCTTTTATACTTACTCTTCCTTCTAACACCAACTTACTGCCTGCCATGTTGGAAGTACTGCGCTCAAGAAACTCTCGCGATATCTGGATGACAACTGCAGGAAGTCAATTAGTAATATAATATTTTAATTTACTCCATTTAACTCGTTACATGTTACTGCTCATAGTAAATTTTTACAAAAAGAAAGACACTGATAAACTTACAGAACAAATACAACAAGGTTGTAGGTTTTTAGCTGTTCCAAGAGTCAATTCTCATTAGATGATTTAAAAAAAACAACATATTTTCACAAACCCTGTGAACTAAACGTCCTTACTGCCCCATGAAGAGGCTGCTCTAATGAGCAGGCGAGAAGAGAGTTAGAAGAAACCTGAGGCATTTACAATTTCATTCATTTAATGAGCTAAAACTGTACATAGAAAAATATTTTATTTCTTTATAGTACATTTTCACATTTCACAACACTAGATTTAAGACACAGCAGGCTGAGAGCTTTATTAAAAAAAACAAAAAAAAAAACTAAATTAATCTTAAATTACTCTTAAATGAGCATCACTCACATGGTTGGTCCTGATACAAACTGACTCTTGGATGTTGTCGGGGATTACAGAGGTCACTTTAACTGGCTTTACCCAGCACTGAGTCTGGTTTATAATACTATATAATATAATCCATCCATCCATCCATCTTCTATACCCGCTTTTCCTGGCTCAGGGTCACGGGGCTATATAATATAATATATAGTATAATTCTAATATATTATACTGTACTCTATTCTAATATATAATATAGTATAATACTACTGAGTCCTGTATCTCAGGCTCTACTTTCTTTGGCTGTTTGAGAAAAAACTGGAAATCTTGCTTTGTGTTCTGAGAGGAGATGATGACGAAGCTGGAAAAGACGTGCAAAAGAAGCTGTAAGGTCTCAGGAAGTTCTATTATATTTAAAACACTTGTTTCTGTGTGGTAATTTAAAATGTAAGCAATATAACTGCACAAGATTAGAAATTAGTACTCACACCCAGAAGCTGACCTGTGTCTATTCGATTCTAATAGAGGGTTTCCTCACCTGGTCCTCGCAGGTCTTCACTCACAGCAGGACCATCAGCAGCAGATACTGACTGACCTATCAGGGCATCCAACATCTCTTTGTACTGCTTCTTATGGTGAGGCCGAATAAACATGCCAAATGCTGAAAGAAATAGGACAGAGTGAACAGTGGGAATCTGTGGCAAAAAGACAAATGAACAGATGTGTAGTCATGTGAAAGAACTTACTGACTAGAAGGCTGAAGTCCTCATCTCTCTCTGTGAACAAGCTCACCACTGTGGTCACCAGGTTCTCATAGTTGTCTGTCTTCTTGTAGCTGTGAATGGCCTGAAACAGCTGAGTGGACTTCTCTGCCCCCAGAGCTTTTTTCACATCAGCCAGAAAGGTGGAGTGGACCTCCTTCTTTGGAGCTGAAACTGAGAACATGACAGTTTAATTCCTACTTTACGACGACTATGCGCTCTACAACTGGCCAAACTGATAGATGATGAAGAGTTGGTGCAAACTGTGCAGCACTTCGGGACTGAGTATCCAACACAAAGTGTTAAAAGTGACGTCGGAGCACTAATTGTGGCCATGTTGAGAAAAGCATCAGCGGTGAAAGGCTGTGCTGTCCTACCAGGCTGAGGCTGAGTTAATCCGTGCTGGCTGAGGTGGTGTCCTCCTCTGTTGAGCTGCTGTGTATTCAGCTGACTGGAGGACGACATCCCACTGGAGGAGGCGAGACCCACGACAGGCTGATCGTCTGCACCTTTAAGACAACGGAACGGGTCCACAATCGGTCCTTTACTGCAAAGATGAACCTTTTCGCATGTTCATTTCAAAATCAATACAAAAACACACAGATGTTAATGATGAACAACAGCTCACAAACAAAAAGCAGAAAGAAAGGACCAGTCTCTGAATTCTGAACAAGTCAGACACGTTTCCAAACATGAAAAGAAGTGTCAGCGCAGTGTTTTATACCGCTCTGCAGCATCAGCGCTTTCTTCTCGTCTTTGGACAGTGAGTGATCAGGTTTGTATCCGCAGCCCTGCCCGGTCAGCTCCTGGCATTTCTCATCAAACGCCTTTTTGTGATGTGGCCGGACAAACTGGTAGAAGCCTGTGACACAGTGGCTGCATTAGGCTCCACACGGTGGCTGGATGCTCAGGGAAAACATACACACACTACATGTTTGTGGCAGTGCTTCTAAATGTGCAGGCTGAAGAAGACGTACCGCGCAGCAGACCGTGAGTGTTGGCGTCCTCAGTTAGGAGCGCTGTCTCCGTCAGCAGGACGTCCAGGTCGTCAGTCTTCTTGTATCTCTGCAGAGCCTGCACCATGCAGTCAAAGTTGACCTGGCTCAGTGATTTCTTCATTTCTGCCAGAAACTTCTTAGCTCTATTGGCTTTACCTTCCTCAGACACGTCCTCCGACACACTCATTTTCTGCAACAATGGAGAAAACACACAATAAAAACATTTTTGGAAAAGTGAGTTCAAGTGAAGTGATGCATTAAAGGAGTATTTCACAGATTATTATAATCATCCCTGCCTCCACAGCTGCAGTTTGTAGCACAAGCTTTCTGCTATTATATGACATCAGCTTATTGTATCAGCGTGGCACAGTGAGGTGGCGGCCAGCACTGTCGCCTCACTGCCATATCATATCTAGGTTTGGGTCTTTCTGTGTGGAGTTTGCATGTTCTCATGTCTGCGTGGGTTTTCTCGGGGTACTCCAGCTTCCTCCCACAAAGTAGCAGCAGGAGCTATGATCACCCTGGTCCATAGCTCCTGGTGTTATTACGTTAATTCTGTTTGGTGAGTCCAGAATTATTTTGATAATGTGGTGAGAACTGATAATTGAGCAAAGCTCTTTGGATGTCAACATCTTTAGACTCTTGTCTACAAAAGAAGGGAATTCAGCTGCAATTTGTCATAAAATCTTCAGATTTTATTCAGTATACATGGTTGTGTTTTGGTCTTGGGGCTCAAAGTGCACAGTAGCACAGATCCAATGGACAATAACTGCAAGAAGCTCTGCTCTTAATGAGGTAAATATTGTAACATGTACCTTTTCTTGGACCAGTTTGATTTTACGCTTTCCTCCTCGCAATTCATCATCCATCCTCTTGTCATTTTGCAGAGACCGTGTGGACAGATGGTGAGCCTGACAACAACAGAAGTTAATCGTCGTCGTCATTATACACTAAAAATGGGCTCTCTTTTTGACATGCAGGACAGATGTCTGAGAAAACACACTACCTGCTCCTCTCCCACTAAACCATCAGCATCCTCACGATGGTCACCTCGCTCCAGAGCGTCCAGCAGGTTGACTGGTCTCCTCTGACTCTCCGGCACCTCATACTCATACTCCACACAGATTTTAGCCATTCCATTGGCTGCTGAGTGTTCATCTGTTCACAAACACCACCCAGCAGGTAAAAAGCTGAAACTCTGTGACTCCTCTGTGAAATAATCCATGACTTAACAAGAACCCCCCCCCCCTTCTGATTCATACTCACTGAGCCGCCTCCTCTTCAGGCTGGGAAGGTGGGCGTCCAGCACCTTGGCCTTCTGGGTGTGGAAACGTGGGGAAGAAGAGCAGAAAGTGGAGCCAGAAGATTGAAAGTCAGGCCCACTGCTCTCTGCTGCAGCCTTCTTCTCTAGCATGGGCCTCTGGGAAATTCAGGCACAACCACAGTCAACCTGACAAATCAATTCACAGAGTGCAAGACCTAAACTGCAGAAATCTAAAAGGGTAAACAAAGGATCACACCACTCTCCCTCAGATGATCAGGTTAAAAACATTTACATCAACAAAGTCACAGTTCACTGGTGTCTCACCACACCAACACAATCTGTTTCTTACAGTCTGAAGTAATGAAGTCAGGAGTCATAGCATTTTTGTGCAGTGCATATGTGTTAGAACGTACTATTTTCTGCGCAACCCTGAAGAACTGAGAAACGTCACGGACCACGTTCCCGAAGCCGTCATACAGACGTACACAAGGCCGAACCCACGATGGAAGCTGAGCCCGGGCATCAGAGTTTTTAAACCTGTGGGGAAAGGTCACACGTTATAAAGCATTTTGTGTCTATGATCTTCACTTTATAAAACAGATATTTCTCACTGCAGTGCCCCTTTAACAGTGGTTTTCTGAAGTTTGTAAAATGTCATTACAGCTAGACGTTGCACTCATTTTTCTGATACACTGTTCTACAAAGCCCAATGACAAAGTGCAACATAAACATTACTCTTCTCCAAGGGAAAAAACCTCATCCACCTATACTCACAGTCTCTGGTCATTTTTTTCTGAGACACAAAAAATATCTCAATAAAAGACCAGGAACTACTGAATATTCAGCAATTGTGCTAAATGATTAAAACTATAAAAATAGATCTGTTTCTGTCTCAGATCTGCTTGTGTGAATGTGATGTGTGTCAATAAGTAACAGTATGACGTGTTACTGATGACTGACAGATCTGTGTCTGACCTCTGATCACACAGGAAGATGGCTCCGTAATCGTCCTTGTGGCGGATGACTCTGCCGATGGCCTGGTTCACAGCTCTGAAAGCCTGCTGTTTGTACCACTCCTGCCCAGACAGGTACTGTCCACACAACACGAAGACAGAGATGACAACAACCATAAAACAACAACGTCGAGCCTTCTCAGTAAAACTCACCTTTAACCCAGGAGCTTTCTTCCGGCTCATCTCGTCCAAGAACTGCATTTTCAGGATGACCCGGGGGTCCATCTTTGGAGGGAAGGGCAGACCGGTGATGATGACGCCCCGACCAAAGGTGTCTGCAAAATCCAGACCTTCACTGGCCTAACATAAGAGGACATATTAAAACATATCACAGAGAAAAACACAAACATCCAAAGACTGGATACAACAACCAACCAGCCTGCTTTACTCTGGCCTTTCTGCCAGCTCTGATGTTATTTCACACCATTTTTTAGTTCTCATTAATAGTGTCTCCTCTGGATACAACAATCAAAGACATAGAGTACACTTTACGGCAATACGTTCTAGTTATGTGAACTACTTCGACTGAGCATCTTGGACCTGTCAAAGTAAAACTGTGTATTTTTAAACATTCTAGGATTCCAGACAGACAGTGTCCTCACCTTCCCTCGACACACAGCAAAGAAGCTCCCCCCTTTAGATGCTGGATCATTGACTTTGTTGTAATATCCATCAATAACCTAAAAACAGAAAGAATAGAAACAAGATTACCATGACTGTTGCTATTAATGTTCACTCTGACGAGTACTTTAGGAGAATTGCCTAAAGGGAAGTTTCACAGCGAGACAGATTTTTAAAACCAGATGTACAGACGTGTGTGTCCTACTTGTTATTTCAAAATCATGGGGGGGAGGAATATCTGAGAATATCTGGTTTGGTCTGTTCACACTGTGGGAACATCAGGATGGAAAACAGCAGCTGGGATATGGGAACATTCTTCTTCTTTTTTTTTTTTTTTTTTTATCCTTTTCTTACATGGCTGTGAATGAGTGATGTCATTACTCACCTCAGTAAACGTACCCTTTCCTTTAGGTTCAACAAACATGGGCTTTATGTTCTCAATGCGATCAGCGTGTCCGTTAGCCTGGTGACAGAACACACAAACCGCAACTCTAGGAATGAAGAACTTCCAAAATAAATGAGCCTGCAAAAACACAACATAATATTATAACGCTGAGTTTCTACTCACTCTCCAGTACTCGAGGGTTTTCTCCATTAGAGGGAAGGAGGGGAAAAACACTAAGAGACCGTGAGGAACCACTCGGGTCAGGTTGGCTGGGGAGAAAATCATTTGTCACAATTGCAACACAAGTAATGCAGCAACTAATGAGCCTCCTCTTCATATAGGACAGTCTGAGGTGAAATGAAATTCTGATGTTTTTTTTATTCATCGAGAACTCGGTTGACTGCTCTCTTAAAAAGTTAATCACATAGAAGGGCTTAAAATCTGTGTGTTTCCCTCCATCTCCTCATCTCTGTGCTCTTTCATCCAGGTCCTGTGGCTGTAAAGTCAAAGATTATTTATTTATCTATCTCCAAACAGAGGCTGGGCTTGGGTCAGTTAGAAACATTTCTGTACAGTGCACAAACTATTTGCTCTTACCTACAGTGTTGCCTAAAGACGCCATGTTTGCAGGAACAAACCTAAAGGAAAGATTGAAACTTTCATTGGCATCATCTCAACAAGTCTCAGTCTGAAGCTAAACCACCTGCAGAGCTATTTTAACAATAAGCTCCGAAGGTGGAGTCACACCAGGCAGCTGTGTCGGACGTAACACAGGAGACTGACTTTAGAAAGACCAGCTGGACACGTCACACCAGAGGACAGGTCGCAGAAGATTACCTCTGTCCAATAAATGAGCCAGTTTTGAGTCATGTGACCTCTTGTATTTAGGTGGACAAATCAACACAAAAACAAAAGGATGGGTCAAACCTGTGTGTGTGGGAGCCTGTGTCTAGAAGAACATACGAACCTTCTGTCAAACGCCGAACTCAGCTGCTGTCCGTCTGGGCCTCGCGCGATGACGCTAACAAAGATCTGGTCACGCTCAATCACATGTTTGTTCTCCAGACGCACCGGGAACTCTCTGCAATGACAGCAAGGATAAAGACTCACCTGCTGTTTGAATGAAGACTGGGACTTGACTAATACAGAATTTGAATGTTCTGGAGAACTGATGATGAGTCTGATGATGAGCTTGGTTGCTTTGCCTTTGCAGTCGCAGTGGGACAAAGAAGGAGCAAAAACCAGGGTTAACATGGTTTTGGCTTTTTCACATGGAGTGTGGTCAAAGCAGCCAAAGGACTCATTGGATTCACATGTGGCCTTCTTCCTTCTGGATGTGTTAGCATCTAAACCTAACCTGGTGGTTTTGGTAGCATTAGCCACCTAGCATGGTCATGACTGGACCTTTGGACTGAATGAAACGCAAAGAGCGGGAAGGAGGGGCTTATGGTGGGAGTTAGTTTGGGTCATTAGACCCTCTAGAGGCTGAAGAGACAAGAGGCAGAGCAGCTTTAATGAAGAAATATACTTGTGTAACTTACATCCGCAGCTCAGAGGTGAACGAGGACAGGGGAGAGAGGGTACCACTGGTCAGAATGATGCAGCGAACACCTTGATTCACCAGGTCTTGCATGCTGAAGCCAGGAGAGAAGCACCAGTAACTCAGAATGTTTCCTACAAGGTGCAAAGAAACACACAGTGCCCTTTACCTTTAACACATCTACTCAGAACAGGCAGGTCCACCTGTGTCAAAATAAAGAGCTGTGTATTAAAAAAAGGTTTATCTTATCCTAACTGCTGTACATCCTTACCTTGTTTCTTAGACGAAGATGAAGCCCACACATCAGTGCTTTGTTTTTTCTTGTAAGAGCTGGTGTCTTTATGGATATGAACCTGAGTGAGAGGTATGAAAGGCTGACGTCTTTATATACATAACTAACATTCACTTCCACGTGGCTTTTAATAAACTTGTACCTTAAAATGGGCTGTGTTGGCCTCCATCTGCTGCGCTCTGTCCTTTTCTAATGGTTCACCACAGAACACCAACTACAGGGCATGAAAGATAAGGAGGCACGAATACTGTAAACTGAAAACCTGGGGTGTCCAACTCCAGTCCTCCGGGGCCACTGTCCTGCTTGTTTTCCATTTATCCCTGCCCTGCTCACTGCTGATTACTTGGATTAGTGTCTTCAGCCAATAAGGGTGAAGACAAAGTGAATTAGTATCTTCCAGTTTCTGATCGCTTGAACACGGAGGACAGTGGTCCCAGAGGAACATGGTTTGGGCTGAAAACTACTCACTGTGAATGCAAAGGACCGACCACATATTCTACCATTAAGTGTTAGAAAAATGTACAACTACCCCTTTAACTCCACTGTGTAGAATACCTGTATGATCTCAGCCAGCTTCTGCAGCCCACTTGTGTTCAGGAATATTCCCGACTCTGATGACAAACAGGTCAAACAACCCACTTTTTAATTATATAAAATTATTCATGTGATTTTAAATTGTAACACCGTGAGAGCGGACAGTGAGTGAGAAAGAGCCACCACCAAAACATCATGCAGGAAAAATGTAGGCACAGTATGAAACTAGAAATGAGACTCACTAAGTGGAGAAAAGAAAACCTGACAAATCAACTGAAAAACACCAAGCCACACTGACGTCCTGCTATGTATCCGCTGATCTGCTCCAGAGCTTCGTAGATGTTTGTCTTGGTGTCGTAGGTCAGGTGGGCTCTCTCTAACAGCTCGTAGATGAAGCTGAGACAGGAGGAGACGGAAGAGATGGACAGAAGACACTTCATTTCAAAATCCACGTTCAACCCCCTCTCCAGGTCAAAAGTCTTTTTCAGGGCCATCATCTGTTTTCAACTGTGAAACCTTAAAAGGCATTTTGTTACTCTCTCTGCAGCCTCCTCGCTATAGAAGGCTAATGAACGTCACACCTGAGAAGTGGAGTCAAACTTTAAAGAAAAGGTGTTTGTGAAAATCTACATTAAATGTTACGGCAATCTGAGCAGCAGCTGAAGACATTTGTTTTTCACATCCATCTGGTAACAAGACGGAGAGGATATGAAGAAAAGTCTGACACCTGCAGAACACTGGTTTTGGAACAGGTGTTAGGAAGGAGAACAGGAAGGACTGACCCACTGACAGACATTACTGTGCTTTACATTGTCACACTTTTAACGTACATCCCAGGTTTCGTGATGCCTCTGTCACCTGGAACATCATAGGAATCGATGGCAGCTTCCAGATCCAGCAAAATCTCTGTCAAAGAAAGGAAAAAAAAAAAAAAAAAGCAGCTCATGAGATAAACACAGTGAGCACTCAAATATCTTATTTATACCTTCAAAAGTACTCACGTTTGATTTTAGCAGTCGTGGCTATATCTATTTTTAAACCTGAAACAACAAAAAATACCAGCTGAAATTTGATAGCATGTATTTTATAGACAGATGTGTTTATAACATTGATATACAGCATATTTTTAAGTTTTCTGACCAGAGTTGAGGGATTCGACGTTGAAGTCTTCAGAGACAGACTCTCCATGGCTGGCTGCTTTAGCCTGCTCCACCAGCAGCCGGTCCACAGAAGTAATGGCTGAGGCTACATCATACGGAGTCAGGTCGAAGGATGTCGACTCTTCACACGTCTTCTCCTGCACACCACACAAACATCATCTGCTGGGATGTTCCCTGTTCCACCCTCTGTGAGAACCACATCATGTCTTCATGGTCCTGAATCTCTAGTCCAGTACACGTTTTTAAGTTTCCTGCTGCTGAACTTTAATATTCTTGAAAACATATTTGTGAACTGCATCATGTTGTCTTTGAGGCACAAAAACAAAGTAAATATCCGCCTTTGTCATCTGAATCTCCTCTTCCAATGTTGGAAGTATCAGACACATTCAAACTATCTTCCCCTTATTCTATCTCAGTCTTACAACACTCTAGGGTGCATCAGCGCAGAGTCTCACCACATTATGAGCTTCATCAAAGATAACCACAGCTCCGTTCAGCTCGATATTGTGCGCCCTGCGGCTCTGTGGAACGAAGGGAAATAACAGGAAACCAGCATTTATTTGGATGAGCAATGAGAGTCTAAGTTAAGTACAAATCATTCTTGAGCAAATCTTTCTGTACTGGCTCTTTTCTTCAGCACAGAGATGGTACTAGAAAATTGGTGACAAACCACAGGTATAAACACACAGATGCATCATCCAGCTTGTGTGATGTATCTCTGTCATATTGTATATTTGTTCTTATTACCGGAACTGGACAGAAAAACAGACAATCTGTGTCTTTCCTTTGGCTGAAGATGTCACCTGAATCTTTGGGTGTAATCACAACCTGTGGACGCAGGAATGCTGCTCACCTTTGGATCCAGCAGGTAGTTGTACGGCATAAAAATGATGTCGGCTTGTTGTTTGAGGGAACGTGAGAGGTAGTAAGGACAAACCCTGGGCAAAAACACTAGTGTGTGTTAGTTTGAAATGTAAGTACAGCATGAAAGAAACACACTTATCATAATAGTCCAGAAAGGAAACGTGTCTAACAACAAAGTTGCAGCACAAAGGACAAAATAACAGTGTTGTTTCTGGAACTGCAACATCAGAGAAATCACAGAACAACACACGAATCTTTTATTTCCAGATAAAAATATGTCCAGCTCCTACTTCTCATTTGTGAACGTTTCCTTCTTTTCCTTATCAAATGTGATGGTAAACTGAGTATCTGTGGGTTCTGTGGCCTTGTTGGACAAAACAAGGGATTTAATGATGTCACGATGGGCTTCAGGAACCGTGATCATCAAAAACTGAGGTTTGACAGTCAAACAACTTCATCAGATTAATCAACAGCTGCAGCACCAGCGGTTTCTCTGGATAGAGCGAACCTGAATAAATCTCACCTCTGTTTGCTGCCGAATTTGACCAAATCTTCCACATCAAGGATTGAGTTAACCAAGTCTCTGTCAGTGCTCTTCTCTAAACAAGAAAAGATAAAAACAGACATCTCTATAAACACACAGTAAACACTTTAACTCCATCAACGCAGGAAAACGTAACATCAGAAAGACTCGACTAATCTCTGCTAACACAGTGATGATCTCAGCCACTGGTGCTGGTTTTTAGGAAAAAACGGGCCCCCCATTGTTGATGAAGAAGACCCATGTGAGCCAGTCCAGCGGTGTGGCTCACTGCTGTGTTTTTAATAGTTTTTGGACAACAATGGAGAACTTGGTCTACGACACAAACCAATAAGCTAAACCAGGTTCGGGATTCACACACATTATGCTGAATTCAGTTTCAAATTCAGTTTTTACCTTCAACATTGTTGTAGTAGACACATGACCTTGTGGAAACTTTTCCTCTGCACATATGGACCTGAAAAACAGCAGATTCTATTCAACTCCAGGACCAGAACCACAGCTTCCTATAGAGCAGCAGCAACATGAAGTGGATCAGTGCATCCCTCAAAACTCAGTTACTCAGCAGTTACTGGTGAAGATACTTCCTCCTGATGTTGTCAAAGAACTCAGCTGCGCCGCCAGTTATTCTCCCAGCACAGACATTGTGTTGCTGGACGATTTGGATCATCAGGACAACTTCTCTTATTGTACGAACAAACCTCTGCTGCAGTTTGTTTACCTTGATGTGGTTGCTCTCCTGACGCATCACTTCCTGGTTGATACACAGCTGCTCTCTCGATCCCAGCACACACACCTTTGGTCTGAACAGGCAGAAAGCAGAGTGATGCTGACATAAAGGTTTACCAGAAATGATACTCAGCTCAGATTGTACATCAGAGAGAAACAAGCACTGAGAAAGGTGCCTGGGTATTTAGCTGTGTCAGAGCCCCACAGGCCCTGCACTGACTCCATCATCTGGGCCAAACGACCTTGTGAACTCTCTTCGAGGTTATCTGCTTTATCTAAGACTGAGCATGTCTTGGCTCATCATTTCATTTGCTGCTATTCTAACATCTTGTACTGTTGAGAAGTAACATTGTTTACCTGTAGGACGTGTTCTTTAACTCATTAATAACTTGTGCGAGCTGAGAGTGTGTCCTGGACGCGTAAATGATCTTGGGAATATCTGTGTAGTAGGCTGGCAGACAACAACAACAACAACAACAACACATCATCATGTTTAAACCTTCAAAGGCTGTTATGTTGCTGCAGTATTAGCACAGATTAGTATAGAACAAAGAGCCACTGAAACACTTATATGACGATATGATGTGAACGCACTCGGTTTGTCACCATCTGTAGCGGTCGTGCCCCAGGATGACAGGGGTGTGTTTGGAAACATCTCCTTCCCGCCCAGCCTCTCTGCTATCTTGCGGGCAGAGATGGTGTCCTTGAAGTGGTCCCTCCAGGCCAAGGTGGCACACAGCAGGCACAGGGTTTTACCAGTTCCTGTGGGACTCTCCAGGACCCCATTCACCTTCTGCAGCAAACAGGCAGGGCCATTATGGTGGTAAACATGGTTTCACAACTGTCCCACAGAGAAATGGGACAAAACTAAGGGTACTGTGCAATTCTCAGATATTAATACTTTGAGTATTTCCATGTAGTGCTGCTTCATCCTTGGACTTCACTATATGTCAGACGCAAACTTTGTACTTTTTCCTGCTCTACATTTATCTGATAACTTCAGTCCCTTTTCACAATCAGATTAATCAAAGTACTTCAAGTACATTTGGATACTTCAGTACGTTTACTGCAGTAACGTTAAAGGATCTCAGTATTTCTTCCACTGCTGTCAGCCTCTTGTGCAGTAACGTTAACATTAAAAGTAACGTTACTTACCTTCTGAAGACACTCGATCACTTTGCTCATGTAGTCTTTCTGACAGTCATATGGAGGAAAAGGAAAATCCACCGTGACTCCGCTCAGACTCAGTGAAGGCATCGCGTGTGCGCTAGCTTAGCGTTAATGTTAGCTAACTTACGTTACGTTATGCGGTTCACTGTTAAACATGTGTCAACGCAGCGAAAGTTAACAGTTTTTAGTGACTGTTCTAATCAGGCTCGATAACAGGTACTGCCGTCAGACCAGTAAACTCATACCTGCATAACACCTGGATACATCCGTGTTTGGCGCCAGCTTTCCGCTTTCAGTCCACTGCGCATGCCCCGTGTGCAACGTAGGACTGCTGCGTTCAAGTGCACACAGAATAATCGGAGGTACGGAAACAAATAAAAGAAAAACATAAAATGACTTTAAAAAGCATCCAGAGCATTTCACTGCACTTTGTACTTTGTCGTGTTAAACGGGACAAATGGGCAGTTTTGCCCATAGTAATGTTTTTCTACAAATGTTTGCAAATTTCTAAAAACCTTCTGAACTCTTTCACTGTGGTGCATTCAGGACCAGTGTCTGACTGTCCCTGAGGGGCTCAGACAAAGTCCAGGCTGAAACGTCAGAGGACATCTGAGGAGAGACTGAAGATGGATACAATACTTTCATCTAAGCTGTTAGTCAGAGGATCTGCAGGAAGAACAGGACTAACTGCACAAATCCAGCTGTACAGATGAATCCAGAAATCAACAAAGTGTGCAGTAGTTGAAAGGGTCTGAAGAAACTATAGACACTTGTGTATATGGTCCACAGATTTGTCATTTGTACATTTTTGCTTTTAGACTCATGTAGTCACTTATAAAGTAATATTGCAGCAGGAAAACTACAGTAACAGTGTTAATAATGTGCCATTGTAATAATTACAGGGGTTGCTAGTGATTAATAATAATAATTTATTGCTTAATTAATGCATTATGCTTCAGAGAACTGTTTTCAAAATATATTCCTGTTCAACTTGACCGTGTTAAAATGAAGACAAAACAGCTGAATGGTAGTTTTTTGTAAGGCTGAGTATCAAACATCGATTCTTTCCTGGTGCTGACACAATGTGTGTGAGCACAGGAAACAATCAAACAGAAAATCGGGCATTAAAATGGTCCAAAAAAAAGGGTCACTGCAGATTTACTTTATAATCTGGAGAGTCAGGAACATTTCAAGAAGCCACTGTCCACACATAATATTTACACAATTCAACAGGTACACTGTTTATTCTATCAGAAGCAAATACAATAATCCTGAACTACAGTAAGTGAACGCCGGACATCCTACTCCTCTTGAGCAGTGGGCAAAATGATTTTGCTCGGGTCGTAGTAGTTTTCCTCTATGACAGGCAGGCCCTCCTTCTCTCTCTGCAGGATCAGATGCTCCGCCTCACGTCTGGCCCACTGACGCATCCTGGAAAAAGCACACACACATTACTTTCTATAAGTTTAAATATTCATAAATAATAAGCAACAATCAGGGAAAACAAAACATGTTCAGTTCTGTTTAAGGAGCCAAGTGTTGAATGAGGGCCTGTCAAGTTGCCTGGGTTTAAAAATTCTTTAACTGAAACTTAAACAAACTGAACAGCTAAAGTGATTCAACTGAAAATAAATATGTTTAGTTTTCTTTAAGCCACTTTACAGATGGGTTGATTTAACTTGGTCATTCTGAAGGTTGTAGTTGCTGCTGTTGAACTGAATTCCATGTTTCTAAGATTTTTTTCTATTCCCAATAAAACCCAAACATGATACAGTCTGGCACATGGTTCATGTTTTTTCTTTATTTTGGTTGAGCAAAGATGGACCAGTCTGATTTTGCAGTTTGTGCAGATGTCAGGAATTAAATGTGAAATATATCATAAAGGACAGGACAAGACTATTATTCTGCGCTTGAACAGGAAACCACAGATCAGCAAAAATTTCACTGAAATCATGAATACATGTCTTGACCACTATCATCTCATATCTGACTGCAAAAATCAGAAACTGAAGAACTGAGGACTCACCCATGGTCTGGTAAATAGTGGATAAATGTTCCTCCGATAACAAGAGCCACTGAAATACCAAAGAAGAAGCCCACCCTCATGTTCCACTCATCCACCACAGGATCATCTTTGGAGAAGCCATGGTAATCTGGATTCTGCCAAAGCGCAAAGAAAACAATAATACACAAGAGACATCAGCCACAGTACAAACTGACCTGATCAGCAGCAGTTTTATTAACAGGGATCAAATGCAAATGCAGCAATGACAAATACAATGTCACAGAGAGCAAAACTAATAATTCCATCCAAGCAAAAACATGTAGATGCCTGAACAGACATTTCAGTGCAGTTCTGAGCTCTGTGAATTAAATGTTGCAGATATTCTACCAGAAATATCAGACACTGTCTGCTTGGGCACAGCCTCAGGACCATGGGTGGCAGAAACTGAACACACTGGTCAGAAAGATTGGCTCTGTTGCACAAACCATTCAACATCATGGAGACCAGATGGCTTGCCGTACAACAAGCTACTGGTCAAACAGCAGAGAGACTTCTTCAGCTCCACTGTGACAAAGACCACAGAGAGTCTGTCCTGCAACCTGCCACAACCCTGCAGACCATACAGTTCACCTGTAGTCAGGTGGAACTCCTCCTCTGACAACACATCTCTATTTTTTTTTTATTTCCATGGATGCAGCTTAATGTGCAGTTTCTTTACATTGTGTATTTATAACTTATAGACTTATAACAGTATATTTAGCTACACTGTGGCATTTCTACTTATACTGGCTACAATAATGGATTCGAGTATTTTAAATCTCAGTTTAGCAGGTGCCAGTCAGGAGCCTGTCTAGTATATTTACATTTAGATATTAATATTTATATTTCTAATTCTATTCCCGTATTTCTCTTTCTATTTAAATATATATTTGTATTTCCAATTAATATATATTTATTACTGTATTAGTGTGTAGCTTTAGCTAGCTGGTTAGCCTACAGTGCTAACTGCGGCTGTTTTCAGTAAATGATGAATACATATTAGACCTAGACTTTCCCCTACAGAACCAAGTTACTGATTGTGGGTTCGCGCAGATAAGCGGTACCGAACCTCAGGCAGACACTCACCTTGACATACGGGCTGACCTCACCGTGTCCAGCCTGCTCCGCCGCGGGGTGCAGCTCCGTCACTGCGGTCGAACCTGCGGCACCGCTCGGTTTTGACTGGGAGACGAACCGAGCCGGAGGTTTACTGAGTAACCGGGGCAAAGCTGTCCCAAACCGTGACAGTCGGGTCAACATGTCGACTGTTTGTGAAGACTCTTGACCCGGGAACGGAAACAAAACGGTTCTGCCACTCTTCTTCGTAATTTATTAGAGGTTGTAAGATGCATTACCGCCACCACCAGGTGATCAGCAGAAATGCACGCTGAATATAACGAAATATATTTACTCAAGTGCTGTACTTAAGTACAACTCTGAGGTATTTGTACTTTACCTGAATATTTGCATGTTGTGCTACTTCATTAACATTAGCTCCACCTTTACCAGCTGCAACATTAAAGCGATGAACACAATAATGCATCAATAATTAGAATCCAATAATATCAGATACATTCATGTGAAATGGGCCATTCTGCACAATGACTACTTTTACTTTGGATACTTCAAGTACATTTGGATGTTGGTACTTTTACTGCAGTAACATTTGGAATACAGGACTTGGAAAAGAGTGCTTTTACACTGTGGTATTTCTACTGTTACTGCAGTAAAGGATCTGAGGACCACTTCCACTACTCACAAACACTAACACAAATAATCAGCAGTGGTGGAAAGTAGCTTAAGCACATTTACTTAAGTACTGCACGCAAGAGATAGTTGTACATTACTTGAGTATTTCCATTTTCTGATACTAGATTTTAGAGGCACCAGCATCTCACTCACCAAAAACTATATACGTTTATGCTCCATGAAAAAAACAAACAAATACGTCAAATTATTTATAGTATTTTCCAAAAAAACTCAACACTTCTTCCACCAGATGCATTGAATATTATTTATTTGTGTCTGATACACAATCAGTAACACTGTTGTGTTGCATGATTAAAAAGTTTAACTTTGTGCACATATAATTTAATGAGATAAACAAAACATTTTTGTTTTACAAATGCTGATAGTCCAGCTAGTCCAGTCACTTCAGTTCTTTTTAAATAGGGAGATACAAAAGGAGGTAAAACCAAGAGTCAGTAATAACCACAATAATAACAAGGGTCTTTCTAAACACAAGAATTAGTGTAGTTTCTGCAGATGTACTCCTACAGAGGGATTTCCCTTTTACAAGCGGCACGTTCCTGCATTACAGACTTTAGAGAATACATAATTTAGGCCACTGAAACCCAAGAATAAAGTATTAAAGGTAAACAAGGCTGAGACTTTTTAAAAAATGACAGTTTCATTTAAAGAAATACGCTCCTTGACTTTGGTCTGCGTCCATATAATCCCCAGATTTCCTCATACTCCTCAACAGTGTCAAGCTCCGGGAGAAAATCTAAGGATTCGGGCCAAGAAAACAAAATCAGAAGGTGGACCAACAGATTTCTCTGACTGATTTAAAGGCATCTCTGCTCTGCTAAAGTCATGGACAGCTCTTCACCTATACTAATTTCATCCATTAAATTCCAACCAGATAAAATCTACATTACATCCAACTTAGCTCCTTTTACGTCTGCTCTATTTGGAATAAAATGGCCTCAAAGATACTTCTGAGGTGATGAGACATTACAGACATTTTCAAGTAGGGAAGCCCAATCCTGCCAAGTGAAAAAGTAGAAATCACAAGAACCAAAATACTTACTGTAGGTCCAAAACCTATACTTCTAGGTCATAATCTCAATTTAGTGCCACGATCTTAACATATTGTAATTTCAGACCAGATAGCATTTCTTACATTTAGAGCTCAGCTCTATTTTTTTATAAATAAATGTAAAAATGAACAGATTTTTTCCGTTTTCCTTGCAGAATCAGGCTTGAGAAAGGCAATAAGACAAAAAGGCTAATGTAGAAATACATAGGCTTGCTGGGATTTGAATTTTGATACTGTATGTCTTAAATGGTTAAAAATGGCATTTCCTCAGCAGACACCACTGTAATAGAGAACAATCTGATAAAAATCCCCATCCAGAGCACATTAAATATCTAATATCCCTCAGGTGTAAAACTGGCCTTTTGATCAGCCTGGATGATGACAAGAGCGTAGACAGAAAATGAAAATCAAGGCAATTCATTAAATCATCGAGGCACTTTTCTGCCATAAAGAACACAGGCTGATATTTTTGTCACTGGCCACATCGGGTTCCATCACATCAGATCCATGTAACATCCATCTGACTAGAGAATCAACTGTAAACACAGTTATTACTTCGTCTCAACCTTTAGGAACACACAAAGAAAATATGCAGATGATCACATGTGACATTCGTTCATTACATGAGTCTCATTTCAACAAATATTTTCATGGTTTCTTTGAAATCATAATACAATAACTCAAAGACACAAGAATCTTTGGGAAGCAGCAAAAAACCAAAGTGCTAAGAGAAACATGTTTGAAAAATAATAAACAAAGCTTAGATGATCTACAGTACTTCAGTGTATGAATCCAGCACATACAGTTCAAAAACAGAACTAGTACAATGCAGAGCAATAGCAAACTGCTCTCTGCAGCACGGCACCCACTCGTCTCCATAATGAGAAGGAGCTCCACAGCTGTGTGTCCTGTGTTAAACCACAGAGGCTGTTTCAGCTCAGTCACGTTCCCAGATGTAAAAACAATCCAAAATACACAGTGGGACTGCCTGATGTCAAACCCTTTAAACCTGCCACTGACACAGAGCCACGTATATTAACCTGGTTGTCTCTCCGAACTGTAACCGGTGGTCATTTTGCTTTGCTGAAAACAGGAAAAGCCGAAACACATCCCTCAAAGCAACAAGGCAGCAAAAGCTTTAAAAAAAAAAAAAAAAGACATTGATGAGTGTTGGCTCCTCTGCTGCATCAAACAAACCAGGACATGAATCTGTCATTGTGGAATATTTGAGCCACTGCAGCACCTGAGTCGTCGACTATGCAAAAACATCCAGATGCAACAGCACTTTAAAAGATTAGAATAAAACTGAACAGAAAACTCTTTACACATTTTATCTCAAATTTGTAAAATTTAGTTTGTTAGTTTTTTGTTTGGAGTAAACTAGTTGAGGAAACTCTGCTGTTCTTATTCCTACTGGTCTGTGCACAAACACTGCTCATTTTCACCAAAACCAACTGTATAAAAACGTTTCTGTTCCTTAACTGCACTTTTTTCTCTGTTCATGAAGTTCATTTTTCACAAGTCAAATCTTGTTTACAGCGGTGCATAAAATTCACTGTGTTGTGTAGATGTTTGGTTGGATTTTTCACCTTGTGTATGCTCATTGTTGATTTGCCATTTAAGGGTAATGGTGCAGGAGCTCAGGAAGGTTGGGTAAGCGCACTGCATGTGCTGGCTTAGTCCGGTTCGTGTCATCAGAACAATTTCAATAACATCAGAATCTGTGTTTTTCCCTTTTTTTTTTTTTGAAGTAACATAACTTGAGTGCTTTAGTTAAGACATTTTTGGGTCTATCTGGATATAACATGAGCTTGTAAACAAAGTTAACAATGAGGGTAACACAGGCTAAATGCACCAGCTGCCTAAATTCAGACATGCAAACTGTCAGAAACAGGGTTTACCATGTCAGCACCCTTAGAGGACATTATGTGAAATTTAGCTCCTTTGAACTGGAAAGGCTGTTGAACAAATAAAACAGTACAGTGACATCAGACATAAGGAATATACGTATTCAAGCACAGAATGAGAAGATTACTGCCAGTCTGATTCAATGTGGGACGCTGGCTGAAAAACCATCTCCACCTCCAGGTAGCAAACAGTTGTCTGAGGAGTTCACTGAGGATCAGGGGTCAGTCAGGAAGGGGGTGAAAGGGGAACTTGAGCTGTCGGGGAGGGAATGGTGGTCGCGAGGTTATAGGTTGAGTTCGGAGATGAAGACTGCGGCGACGCTAAAGGGCTGTAAATGGGCCGGGCAGAGATGGTAGGAGAAGGGGAGTGTTGAGCAGCGGTGGCTGTTGTCGGGGAGTCCGAGCTAACCTCATCCCCTTCTTCTGAGTCCCACACTTCGCTCTGCAAGTAGTCTGCAAATAAAGTTTTAGCTCGCTGGAGCACCCTGCTCAGGTTGTGGCGTCGCACAAGGCGATCAAAGTGCATGGCCAGCTCGTTGTAATCCAAGCTGTTCTTGATGATGTGGTCTCGATGCTCCAGCAGGATGGACAGGCACAGGAACAGCATGAAGGGATTGCCTTTGCCGAACTCCTGAGGAGGCGGCAAGGAGCACGGTTTAATGCTGGTGGTCTCAGCTTTTGAAGAACTGGGCGTATTAGTCGTGGTGCTGGGGGATTTGTGGCCTGGTGAAGGTAGGCTGTTGGAGGACGCCCTGCTGCCAGACACTGAAGAGCCTCTCCCAAACGATAAAATAGGAGAAGAAAGCAGGGAGCGATTCTGACTGTGGGATGGGGATGGGGAAGCGATGCAGGTTTTTACTGTGGGGGTTGTGGGCGAGCTGATCTCTGTACAGCTGAGCACTTGAGCAGAGGACGCCAATACTTTTCGGACAGTTCTCGGTAAGGCCTCTCTTCCGCTGGCGGCAGAGGGGGAAGTGGAGTCTGGAGATGCACCCGGCCAACTGGAAGGTGACGGGGATGAGATTGGAGAGAAACCATTGTCACAGTTTTTTATGAGAGGTGTTCTCTCCCCTGGGTCCTCCTCACTGTCCACCGTGGATTGGCGCCGTGTGACGTTGAGCACTGTCTCAGAAGCCACCAAACTCTGTGGCTGCTCAGTATCCCCCATATGAAAACTGTCTTCATTTCGGGCAGTGTAATACTTAAACTCCCCAAAACTAGTTTGCCTCTCAAAAAGAGGACCTCGTAAATCTGCCTTTTCCATGCTCACTCGATGAATATCACCATTAGTGGCCTCGCTTCCCTTTCCAGCGCTGACATTTTGCCAGTTGTCGTTTTCTTCTACAACAGCATTCCTGCACACATCTGGTTCTTCTCTTGAAGGCCTCAGCATATGTCGCCTACGCTGCTTCTCTTTCTGTTCATTATCATCTTTAAGGCAATTCTCCACTGTCATGTCCTTGTCAACGTGGGTCACCGTTTCATCAGTCTCCAGTGGTGGCCCCAGAAGCTCCACTTCGGTCTCAGGAGGATCCGGGGGCAGGGAGCTCCAAGTGACCTCCAGCATCCTCAAAGCGTCATCAAAGGCAAACTCTCGCTTGAGCTCCAGCAGCAGCCAGCGGTAACAGAAGAAGAGATCGTCAGCTCCTCGGGACACCAGGTAGGAGTAGAACTCAGGATCCGAGTACTGGAGAAGCAGCTTTAGATGCTGGAACTTAATAGACATGAGCTGCCCATCCTGCCGAAAGTTCCCCTCCAAACGTTTCATAATGCCACAAAAGCAAATAAAGGCATGTGCCTCATTGTCCATTACTGCAAGAATAGGAGAGGCGATGTCACTCATGCCTTGACAATATGATATCTGTAAAACAAAACACCCACACAATGTGAAAAGGTATACAGTTGCACTGCAAAAAACAAAAACCTTCTTGAAAGTATGGATGCTTTTATGAAAGTGCTCACACATTACGCTGACTACACCGCATTCATTGGTGCTGTCAGTCTGTGGATGGGATTTGGGCTCAAGAACAACCACCTACACAAAATCACAGGCCTGGTCCTTTAATGCAGTGGTTGTCAAAGTCAGACACTCTCAGGTAAAACTGAGAACAACACCACCCACCTGACCCCATCCCTAACACAGGCACAAGTCAACAGGAACATGTCTACAAACCTGTGGATGTGTGATGGCGAATGTGGTGAGCAGGTCTGTGAGTGCGGTCAAATGTGGACTGTCTTCGGAGCCTGCGTAGTACGGATGAGCTCGGTCCGTCCTCAGCACATCTTTGAGAACATTTCCACGGATGAACTCGAGGTCCTCGTGACCGACCCGGGTCGTCCACTCTCTCTTCAGCTGGTCATACTCCCGAGTCTTCCTCTTCATGTAGTCCATTCTCTCCTGTCCGCTCAGCCCATCGGGGTAGACGTTCAGCAGGTACCTCCAGACAACCTAACACAACATCAGACATAAAGAAGTAAAAACTTAATTCATTAACAACCATTTTAAAACACTGATCATATGACATAATGTATGAACACATGACTTTTCATTTCATATAAGTTTTAATCTTAATGAGTTATTTTTGGAGGAACTTTTTGAGAAAAAAAAAAAACAAAGAAAATGTATTCATCAATGATCTGACATCATTACACTATATCTCCACACAAGTTCCTTAAAGAGAAAGCCTGGAGTTTAAAATTAAAATTAAAAAGCAGACACCTTGCGCAGTGAAGGCTCCACACCACCATGATAAATCCGCAGTCTGAGCTCCTCTGGTCGCGTCAACTGGCCCTGTCCATTCAGGTAACTGTGAAACTCTGCGTCGCTGAGAGGAGGCTTGAAAGGCTTGATCTCCTCCCCGTACGACCAGCTGAAGGCTTGCTGGACCTTGGACAGAGTCCGACCCACCTGAACACAAGTGAAACCAGGACATGAGGAAAGCCTGATTCACACAGGGCAGGAGGCGAAAGACATGAGGACGGGTAAAGAAGAAAGAACCTGAGACAGCAGAGACTGGGTGAAAGGAAGAGCTGCAGAGGCCAGAGACCGAGTCCGCTCTGCTAAAAGCTGCTCAGAACCAATCACATCTTTAGGGCTGATGATGTCCCAGTCCTCCATAACAGGACCTGCAGATAAAACAGTAAAACAGTAGTAGACTTCCAAATCTACTTTTATTTTGTACTCCCTACTTAATAAATCATTTTTTTAATCAGTCTTCGGTTGCCCAGATAAAAACTGTTATTTTCACATAGGAGGATCAGTAACAGGTCCTTTCCTAATGCACGTCACATCAAAGGGTGGTCCAGTCTTCCGTTTTCACATTCCTTTATTCCTGTAAAACACTAGTACATTTATCGTACTTCCTCCCTGCTCTTCTTGATGTACCGTTTTACATTTGGAAAACAGAAACCATTAATAATTAAATACTACAACATGTCCCAAACCCATTTCTGTCTGTGTTTTAACCATAGTCGCCTACAACATTTCACACTAATCTCTGTTTCTTCACACTGACAAAATTTGACATTTTAAATGTGAGTTTCTGTTGGTTACTTTAGGGTCATGCTGGTGTGCTTACTGTCTTCTGAAGGTTTTATGTCCATCTTGAGTTGCAGATGAGGTTTGGCTGCACTGACAAATGCCACATCCAAGTCCCAGTCAGACAGCAGGGAGAGATACATTTCAGCATCGCTCCGATCTCTGGACAGGTAACTGATCCCAAAATTCCGCTTCCTGCTTTGAAAGACCAACAAAAAAGAAAATGCTGACACACGTGTTGTGACTAGGATGAACTCGGATCGCCATTGTTTAGCGTCATTGCTCTCACCCGTTCAAATCGAACGCTCTGATGAGAATGTGTTGCAGGACCTCCAGTGATGTTATCTGAGGATCAACAGCGAAGGAGCGAAACTCCACAGGAAGCACCCCATCACATTTCTGAAAAGCATTACATCATCACTGACGAATCCATGGAAAATATGAACAGAGTGAAAACAAATCTCAATAACACTTCAAATGTGAATTTCTCCATTGTGGGACAAATAAAGGTTAAGCTCATGTTATTTTATTATGAACAGTAGGACATAGTAAATATGCTGCTGTTTTTAATCTACTTCTTCGGTGGTTGTCGTACAGGATTGGATTACCACACCGTTTTGCAGGGTAGACATTGAGCACACAGACTCACATAGAGAGCAAATTTGTAAATATAACAAAAAGTTCACAGAAATGTTCTTTCAAGTTTCATTACTGTCACATTGTGCACTGCATTATGGGACGGCAGACTCTTAGATCATTAGGAAGCAGCCTGCTGGTAGAATGCACAGCCAGGTGAACACACGGTGAAGCTACTTTTAGCTGCTCACAGATCGAAGCAGTTTCCTGATGACCTTCAGTCAGTCCCAGAACTGAAAGCTCTGCTGTGCTTTTCTGCCTTTGTTGCATTTAAGGCAACAGTGAATTACTGCAGTATAGCAGTATTTCTTCATTTACCCTTTTATTTTTTTTAATTTTCATATTATATATTTGATCTCATTTAAAGCATTTATACTTGATTATATTTTAACTTAATTTCAGCCTGTTATTTATTGCTTATCGTCTTGAACGTTAATACTATTTTGCCTGTTTAAATGTGCTACCAATATAAAGATGCCAGGTTCTGAATTTCTTATAGCAAACCCTCCGAACAATAACAAGCTTAGTGTTATTGATCAGACCACCTCTACCCCAGGTAACAACAGACGTCACGACGTGCTGTCGCGTTCACGCATGCACGCATGGACGCACGCACGCGTCTGCTGAGCAGGTGACGTCAACTCAAGTCTGTGAGGTTTACTAAAGCTTTAGACTGGAGCCTGGATATTTTCATGTTTTTATTTGACTGGGAAATTGCCAAAGTGTCTGTCAGAATAACGGGGCAGAAAGAAGTGACTGCTATAAACAGCATTCAGCCAAGCAAACGATTCTGACGATAAACAAAACGGATAAATAAGCGGGCAGCTCTCATTAAACACCCTTCACTACACGGGTGTTTATTCATATTTATGTTTATATTGACGCGTAGCGCTAAAACGTGAATTTGACACCAAAATAACAAATATCACACACACAGTTCAACAAACTGGATAACGGGATTGCTAGCTAGCTGGTCAAGTAGCTGACGTTGGCGGACAATTAGCTGCCCAAAGCTCGATATACCCACCTTGACTTTGACACGAACCACCGCCCTCTCCTCCTCGCCTGCCATTTTAAAGACTCCGGGTCAGAAAAGGATGGTTGTTCGGGGTTTTGTTTTCTTCCTACGCCGACATGGTGATCAATATTAACGGATCCATAGCACTAATGGCAAACACTGGCCGAGTTCTTCTAGTTCGTGACTTCTTCTGCTGAGGTTTTACAGGCGGTTCACAGCGGCATTAGCGACACCTACTGGACAAACAGGAGCCCTGCCTTACTTCAATATAGAAATACCATAGTGTAAAATACTCGTTACAAAAAGTATTATCAGAAAATTAGTTACAAAACGTATTATCAGGAAATATACTTGACGTATAAGTGAACCATCCCAGACAAGCCAGAGTTGATACAGCGGAGATTTTTCTGTGAAAATCCCAGTCACGTCCTATACATGATTCTTATTTCTACACAGAAAAGGCAAAACGAACATGGACATAAAAATCCCAAAATGTAACTGTACTCATTGAACATTTGTATTCTAATTTAAAATAACAAATAGAAAAAGCACAGGACTATTTTGTAAGTAAGTATATGGGTAAATAAAAGCAAAAAATGCGTTTTTCTCATTCGTTCATTGTACTATAAATAAAAATAAAAACTGAAAGCGTTTTTCGTCATAATTTGAAGTAATTTGCATACTGCTTTGTAACTAACGTGAGTTTTCCAACGGGATCAGTAAAGTTTTCATTATGCTGTATCCTGTTTTATTCATTTGAACCTGAAAAGAAAAGTAAGCCTGTAAACTGCACAAAAGGGATCCATTTAGATTACATTACATTAATTTAGATTACTTTAGAAAACAAGATCAACTGGTGCAAAGAATTTAACAGCTTCCCAAGCAAATCCATCCAACTGTCCAGCACCTTTCCGGTCATAAGACGGTTTCTAGTCGTGCATGCTGGGTAAAGTAGTTTTATGGTTGGGAAATTCCAGTTTGTTCTCGACTATGGTAAATCCGGAAGAAACCTCATCTCCCAGAAACCCCGCTGCCATATTCCGATGTTAGTTCTTTTCCACACAAATGTCAGAATCGGTGCGTTTGTAGCAGAAAACCGCGATCAGGTTAAGTTTTCATCAGCGAACAGACTCTTCCGGTACATTAAAAGCAGATTTATAGTCAGAAGCGTCTTGTGCATCGGAGAAAAGCAGCTGGCTTGGACATGGAGGAGAGGATTGGCTTTGCTAATTAACTCGTAGCTAACGTTAGTTCGTAGCTAACAGAAGATGGAAGCTAACTGCAGCTGATTTTAGCTGTTGATTAAAAAAAAACCCCCGTCTGTTAGCTCGTTTATCTCCAGAGACTCTTCAGCGATGGAGGAAGTTGACAAAATTTTGATTCACGCCCTCAAACAAGTGGGCACGTAAGTACCAGCAGCATTTGGTTGTTCAGTTTGCAGGTGTGCACCACGCCGAGGTACCTGTGCGTTACTCAGGTGAGCTGTCAGCTGGTCAGGGTGGGAGTCGGTGCTGTCAGTCACGAGCCCTGCGTGTGATCAACAGCAGCTCGGCCCATCACATGATCAGCGCCCTTCACTTATTGCAGTTTGCATGTTATTTACTCCACGGGGATAAACTGAAATGTGAATGTTTCTAAATGACTGCAAATGTATCACAACCCCCCCCCCCCCCCAAAAAAAATCATGCAAAGTGAAGTGTCTCATTGTGACCCACAGTGAGGTGAGTGAGGAGGTCGACAGTGTCAAACAGTTCAGCAGTGAGCTGATAGTGGAGGCTGTGGTCAGATGTATCCGGGTGATCGATCCAGGCCTGGGCGGAGCTCTGCCCATCTCCCTTCCTCCAGGCATGTCTGCCCGTTTCAGAGTGGGCATGAGCCTGGCACAAGCCTGTCAGGTAACACTCCTCTGAGTTAGGACCCAATCTTTGCAATCACAACCAAGTGAAGACCTAAGTACAGTTTATGACCCTTTGTGTCCTGAATCCATTCATTTTTGTGTATGATACTTAGAACTACTGACATTAAAGGGTAAATGTAGACGTGGGCTCAGCTGGAACACTACCTGCAGTTCCTCGGTTCTGTTCCTCACATGTCGTGTTGGTTTGCAGGACCTCGGTTACAAAGGAGAGATCGGCTACCAGACTTTTCTGTACAGCAACGAGCCGGAGATCCGCTCCCTCCTCATGTTCCTGGTGGAGAAGCTGCCCAGAGAGAGCGCTGAGGCCTCAGACCAGCCCACAGGTACGGACCCCCTCACTCGCTGTGTCATCCACACAGTTTGTGTCATCTCACTCCAGAGAGACAGAAGCACACAGTCTACCTACATCATTAAATTATGACATGTATTGTCTCACTTGTCTTATTTGTGCAATGACACAAGCTACTCTTATCCTGGTTTTGTAGATGTCATGTAAAATCTTTGCACTGATGATGAGACTTGACTCCGAAGAACCTGGCACTGTTTTGTCAAAAATAACTAAAACAAAGCTTGTTTTAACAAGTTGACGTAGCTCTGTGTCAGAACTACGAAGTAAAATTTGATTTCAGCAGCGAGGTGTTTAAAAGAAGACACCGCACCGTGACAGGAACAGATTTAGAAACACTTCTTCTCGTCACCCAGGTAAATCTGTGGTCCTGCAGAGAGCCATTGCTGCTGCCATCAGAGCCCAGCTGGCTGTGCCCTGGCTGCCTGCAAACTGCAGACTGCCGCTGCATGAAGAAACTCAAGTAAACACTTTAAAGATGCATCTTAGTGTCCGAAAAAGGCTTTTTTTTAAACATGGTTGTACATGGGATGTTGGCATGGTTGGTGTAAAAGGCAAACCAGGTGTATTTAGATGAACCAAACTAGCCACAGAAATACACATCTATCTCTAAACTTTACTTATACCTCAAATTCTTTGAGGGAAATAATTTGCTATTGATTTGTATAAAAGTCTAATTCTGACAGGTGGATTCTGTGAATTCTAGTTTTAAATTGTCATTTTTATGTTTTAAATGTATAACTTTTATACTTTTACCTAATTAATATAATTAATGGTAGATTATTAGTTTTAACAGGGTATTTTTATGCTGTAGTATTGCTATGTTTATTTTAATAAAGCATCTCAGTACCACCTTCATCACTGTTTGCAGCTATATGGGACACATATGCAACTTTTGTTTACCAATGAGACCTGTGTAGAGTGACTGCCTGGATTCTGACCCGCAACATTTTCTTCCTGTTTAGGGTCCAGAAACGTTGCACAGTTTCCACGTTCAGCCGCTCAGTTTGCCATACTGCACTAAAGCTGCAGGACAGAAGCAGCGGAAAGGTGGGTCACGTGCACCGTGTTCATATTGCATAAGTTTCCTGTTTCGCCACAGTCCATCAGTGGCTTATTGTCATTGTTAGAATTTCAAAATTTGCAGTAACCTTCCTAAGAATGAAAATGTTTTTTTTTTCTTCATGATTGCCAGGGATGCAGTCAAGTCAGATTTTGTTTACGTAGCTAAGTTGCATGTGTGTGTGTGTTTTTGCGTGCGTTGTGGTTTCAGAGGTGATGGACTATTGGCGAGACATTCTTCCTCCTGTGACTGCTCAGGCTTCCCATCATGCCTCTGTGATGGCATCCCTGATGGAGCAGCACACTGCCGAGCTGAGTGCAGCTCAGGAGTGGGACACTGAGTGGAACAATCAGGGCCTCCTGTCTCGCCTCACTCCACAGGCAAATCACCAACACTCACATTTACGTTTCAGACGTAGACCTGTCCCCTCAGGATACGAAGGGACAGTTCAGATTTTTCCTTTCCATTTGTTACCATGTTTATATAAAAATGACTATGCAGTGGAATAAAGGATGTAATTTCTCCCTGTAGATATATAACTGCCATGTTAAATAAGTTTGTCTGTCTGTGAACAGGAATACCGCTCCAGGAAACTGACCCGGCTGCGGAAACGCATTGAGGAGCAGCTGCGTTCTGCTGCACTACCTCATCCTGAAAGTTCCTTTGGTGGTCCCCGCTCCACCTCCGACCTGGGGGAGCTGCTGCAGACCTTCAGAGGCTCTGCTCCTCCTGAACAGATCCTGTCCAAGGGCACCCACTTCACCCACACTCAAAAGTTCACCTTCACTCCGGTGAGGACTCCACCAGCAAAACGCAAAGTTACAGCATGGTTTAAAATGTCTCTGCTGTCATTAACCCTCTAACTGCTGTATGTGTATGTGTGTGTGTGTATGTGTGTATGTATGTCCAGGATTCGGCAGCAGTAACCAGCTCCATCCCCACTGGGCGACAGTCGGATGCTGATATCCAGCTCCGTCATCAGGAGGAACTGGCTTCCCTGCAGCAGCAGTTCCAGCAGCTGTGCAGTGACGTCGACCAGCTGACAGCAGACATGAAGCACATGAGTGTGACTAATACACAGGTAGAACACACACACCTTTGGTAAACCTGATGGGCAAATATATATTTGGGGAGGGCGGGGGGGGGTTGCTCTCTCAGCTGTGTCTTTGATTAGTTGATTGGGTCGCTCACCGCCCTGCTGATTGTTTATTACTTTTCCTGCATTTACCACTTTAGGTAAATCATATAGTCTGACCTGAAGAGTGGCTATGGCTGGAAAACACTGTGATTCATAGCTTTTTGGTGCAGTTTTGATTTGCTTACTTTCTCACTGGGAGGATCTCCCTACAAGTCACCAGATGATTTGGATTGAGACCACCTGTTTTTGAGGTCTTGCTGTGATTGTTTTGGTTCACACCTGGGTGTGATTACTGTATTTACACCAGATGAAACAGCACCAGGAGGGAAAGCAAACTGAACCTCCTTTATAACGGTTGTGTCATGTTTGGTGTAGGTGCTGGATGAGTTGAAGCAGAGAGTGCTGGGAAACTCTGAAAAGGAAGAGAGGAAGCAGGTGAAGAACAAAACGATTGACCTGTTGCCAGACGCGGACAACAACCTACTGAAGCTTCAGGTAAGAGGACTGATGGCTGCTCTGTGGGCACATCTACACACTCAGGACAGCACTCTGATTTAATGAAAACCCATGTGTTCCTTCATCCAGGCTCTGGTGGAGGCCAGCGCTAATCGGGTGGTGAACCTGGCCTCTCAGTGGGAGAAACACCGCGCTCCACTCATTGACGAGCACCGCAGGCTCAAAGAAATCTGCAGCAACCAGGATGTAAGCAGCAATGCACAGACTCTCTAACGGGGCATCAAACCTTACACTTGAATTTAAATTCCCTTTGCTTGTCTCCTTTTTCTTCAGTTGGAGTCGTCCAGAAAGCTGTCTGAAATCAAGTCTCTGCATGAAAAAATCCGTGTGTCTACAGAGGAGGCCAAGAAGAAGGAGGAAATGTACAAACAGCTGGTAAAAAAATAAATAAAATTGAAGTTACAGCTGGTTTGAATTCGAACACTCTACTTATACTGATCTTTATTAAATGAAATGTCATGTAAGGTTTGAAATTCTTTGGCAGCCTGATTTGCAGCTAACTTGTACGCACAACCTTTGGTGTGCCTTTGGCACTTTGCTGAATGTGCTAAATGTGTCTTTGTCTTTTTGTATTTTGCCTGATCCAACGTAGGTCACAGAGTTAGAGAATCTCTCTCAGGACGTGTCTCGCTCGGCGTACACGCAGCGGATTTTAGAGATCGTCAGCAACATCAAGAAACAGAAGGAGGAAATAACAAAAGTAAGGCTAAAAGCAAATCACAGGAAGGTGGATTTCAGTGCAGCCAATGAGAAATCCTCCTCAGAGCGGTGTCACGGCCCAGGGAGCTTTTTGAAAGGAAGTCAGTTCATTTCAGTGACGTTACTGCTGTAAAACTCCTCATCAACACTGTGCTGACTTTCCCTGGCAGATTTTATCAGACACCAAGGAGCTGCAGAAGGAGATCAACAACCTGACTGGAAAACTGGACAGGACCTTCGCTGTGACTGATGAGCTCATCTTTAAGGTAGCAGACGTTTTATTTCTTTTCGTTTATTCCTTTCAAATGGAAAGTGGACAGTTACACAGAACTAAACACAACAGCACATCGCAAATAGATGGCTGTCAAGAACACATGAAATAGAACAACAGCTGATCCAGCACAGGGCAGTGGTGTGATACAGTCTGCTGCACAGGACAAATGATGATCTGTTGCTGAGGAACCAACACTAATCCAGAGCAGCTGAGTCCACAGTTATGTCTTCAGCTGCTCACGCTACGTAAACATGTCCATCAAAATAACAGAACCAGGATAACATGACCTCTGCTGAAACACCTACTTAACAACCTGAAGTTCTGTTTACTACACAATACATCCAAAACAGGAACAGGCTGCAGTATTTTCCAGAACCAGCACAGGGACTCTATAATCCTGTGATTCCTGAAATGGTTGTTTTCAGTACACAGTTTGTGTTTTTGGACTCTTGTTGTATGGAATAATTCTTTTTTGTTGTGATTAGGACGCCAAAAAAGATGAATCCGTCCGAAAATCCTACAAGTACCTGGCTGCCCTGCATGAAGTACGTCATCATGTTTTTATTAGATTTCATCCTACCTGGCATCGTTATCCAAGAACATGTTGCATGTTATTTTCCCATCTTCCTTTTTTTCCTTAGAACTGCAATCAGTTGATCCAAACCATTGAGGACACCGGGACAATTTTACGAGAGATCCGAGATCTAGAGGAGCAGGTGGGATATTTTTCTAACTTAGCGTTAGCATTAGCACCAAGCATTAGGAAACTTAAATAGATCACATCAGTGGAAGATGTGTAAAAATCCTGTTTATAATTATTGATGCATTATTGTGTTCATCACTTTTAAAATTGCAGCTGGTAAAGGTGGAGCTAATGTTATCAGGTAGATATAGTGCAGGAAAAAGTACAAGGTTTGGTTCTGACGTGTAGTGAGGTCCAAGGATGAAGTAGCACAACATGGAAATAAGTAAAGTACAAATACCTCAGAACTGTTTTTCAGTACAGTAACTTAACTAAATGTACTGAATTACTTCCTCCCATTAGACACACAAAAAAAAATAAATCCTGGCATTGTGGCAGTAGGAGGAGGTTGCATTGGTTAATTTGCAGCAGCTTGTGCAGAGATATAGTCATTTTAACACATTGTCCCTGGTGTCTTAAATTACCCACAGATCGAGACAGAGAATGGGAATAAAACTGTGGCTAACCTGGAGAGGATTCTGGACGACTACAAGGCCATTCGACAGGAGAACTCCGCGCTTGCTGCCAAAGTCCGGGAGGGTTGAAGGGAACCGTGGTTTGCTCTGCTGTGCCTGCTGGGGCTGAAGCTGCTGCACAGATGGAAACAGCGCTGCAGGCTTCAAACTGAAGAGCCTGCTGTTCACTAACACCGCCCTCTGTTGCCAAAACCAGGCTGATTTTTGTACCACTTTAATGCACAGAGTGTTTGCATGGAGAGGACAGGTGTCGGTTTGTGATTTCTGTGGCTGGACACTGGTGCGATCAGTGGACAGCGGAGGGAGCTGTCAGACCTCTTCTTTTCAAACCCGGAGTCCTTCATTTTGCTGTACGAAACGTTTTGATAAGAAATCTTGATTAAAAATCAAATCTTTGACTTGGAATTTTTAATACAGGAAGTATTCCACCGTTTTCTGACATTAGCAGGTCCTTGTCGTCATGACTATATTTGAGCTGAATATGCTGAGTGAATGGCATTTGAATGTAGTCCATTTAAGTTGTCCAGCCCCATCAGCAAAGTATTGTTGTCAATAAGGCACCAGCTTAGATAAAGGTGCCTTACAAACCTGAAGATCAGCTGTAACTGAATGTGCTTAAAAATCAGTCTCTTACAAATAAAACAGACAAGTTAGATTTTTTTTTTTTTTTTAGTTTTTTTTTTATTTTTGTTAAACAATATCACATATGCGCTCCAGAATAAATTCACAAATGTTTTAATAAAGCTTACGTGGTTCACAGTTGAATTAAATATGATGTTGGACTTTGGCTGAAAGAAGAATTCCCCCCCCCCCAGTTTGCCAAATGCTGCTGTGCAGAATTACATGACACAGTTCATCAAATTAAGTGAATTATCTGAATGCATTTGTTTGCTTTGCTCATTCCTTATGGCTCTGTGAGCACAAATAAATGGACTTTAGTGTTAAATACCATGACGGGATCTATTTTTGAATAGCATTGTTATCAAGCATCCCCAGTAGCACCAAATAAATGTTCTCCATTAAACAGCTGTTTTTGCCCAATTTGCTTTTGTCATTGCAGTTACTGTACACCACATTGAGCACATTGAGGTGCAACATGTTCCTCAGCTCTTCATGCAGAATAGAACAAACACCACCTGTGATGGATCCTGGTGGTGTCTATCAACCAGGCTGGGGACCAAACTGGGCTCCTTTCACACTGGAGTAGTCCCACTGCAGCCCCGAGCCCTCAGCAGCAGGTTGAATCCAGGGGACGCAGCAGTGTGTGTGTGTGTGTGTGTGGGCGGGGGTGGGAGGGTGCACTTTAATGGCCACCAAGACTTCGGTTTTCTCCGCTTATCCAGTCGAGCACAATGAATGTCAGGCTCATGGTCATGAATATGAAGCCCAGTGCTGCGAAACATGCGGCCTGCAAACACACAGACAGTGCTGAAGCTCTAGACCCGTTGTGCTTCTGGCTGCTCTGTGTGCTTTGACTGACTCTTAAGTCACATGTGAACCTACCTGGATCTTTGGTCTGGAGCTCATGGGCTCCTGGTCGGAGGGGATGATGCGGATGTAGAACAGTCCAGGAAGGATGAAGATCAGACTGGGAGCAGTGGTAGCACCTGGACACATTGAGAAGGCACAATCAGTCATTTCACTTATGTTTGCTGCAAACCTAAAAACCAGGAACCTGGGGTACTCTGTGGACTGATTAGAGGAGGTCTGGGAGAGGAGGATGCCATCAGAGCCAATAATCTACATCATTGCTCCAAGCAAATAATTCAGACAATCCAAATAACTACAGATTGATTCACTTCATTCTACCCTTCACCCATAACTTCAGGCGTCTGTCACTTTAATGTCATTGTCGTTTCTTTCCCACTATTGTCTGTACGTACTTTTGCACACTAATCACATAAACACACTTCATATATTCACCATATATTCATAATAATGTATATTGAGATTCACTAGAGGTAATTATAGACCTGAACCTTCTTACAAACATCTAATAACTAATACCCCACCGCTAATGCCAAAGATGTCTCTGATGTTGGGAACGAGGATGACCAGCAGGTTGACAGCAAACAGCAGAGTCACGGCGATGGTGATGTGACGGAGCCAGTGGAAGGGTTTTCCTGGAAACAGCAGCTGCTGGAGGGCTCGACGGATCTGACAGGAACACAGAGGAAAGGGCAAGTCAGCGCCTCAAACCAACACTACAATACAGAAGAGCAGTGTCAGGAATCCCTGCAGAGCAGCAGAAATATTTTATATCGTTTGTGCACATTTATCATTTTATCAGCAATAAGACCGATCTTATCTGAAATGCCTAGCCCTGCTACACACAGTGGAACTAATCTGATATGATCCAAATCCCGCCCAATATTTTTATTTATTTATCTATATTGTATACAATGTGCTTCCACATAAATTCACCAAATGGACATGGAATTGATTAGTTAACTTCATTGCATGCATGTTTCAAATTAAAAGCCTTCCAATAGTTTAATGGGCATACTTCTTTGCTTTTCCTCTTTTAAGTCTTTTAATGTGAAACATCTGATGCAATTAGAGCTGTGGGGATTTGCATAAAGTTGTGTTTCTGATGTTATGGTCTGTGTTGCCCATCTATTTATCTTAGGTATTGGTTTTATTTTATTCCATTTAAAGAGGCCTGCCCACTTCAGTTCTTTCTTACATTTAGCATTTACGTCAATGTCAGAGAGTATTTGTTTAGGGATCACATGTGTCCTCACAGGAAACAGGACCACAGGTACGGTCAGAGTGACGGCGACCAGCACGGCGAGCCGGACACACAGGATGAGGGTGTCCAACGGGTCCACCATGCTGTAGGTGTGGAGGAGCTCTGCTTCAGTGTTCTCTGCACACACACAGACACAGAACGCGTCACTTCTCACTGTCATTAAACCGACTTATGTTCTGCATCTGACTTACAGAGATGCTGCTCTCACCGTAGAAGGTCAGATAGCCAAATGTGGCGGTGAAGAAGTACATGATGAACATGCCCAGGACTGAGACATTGCCAATGCTCTGCATTCTTCTCTTTGTTGGGCTTTAGGGGAACAAGATGGCAGCAGTTTTAATAATATGACACAGGTCATCTGCTGTAGTTTATTTTCAGCAGAGGTCATTTTTAATAAAGCTCCTCCCCAAAGGTGAAACTAACATTAAGCAGTTACACATTAGCAGCTCTGGCCCTGAGAACAGGTTATGTCTGTAATTAAAATCAGAACCTGTCTTCCCTATTTTGAGAAAGTTGCCTCTCCGGATGGTTAAAAATGTATTATAGTGTTAATGTGCTTCTGCTCTTTGACTTTGTGTGTGGATGTGTTTTCATGCAGGCGTGTTGCACCGTATGTAAGTATTCAGTCATTTATTCATCTTACTTGCTCAGTTCAGTGTAGATGGGAAGCACCTCAGGGTGACAAACAAAAGCAAACGCCAGGATGGGGATGGTATACGCCGTCTGCAAATCCGGCAACAGGAATTTCACATGAACTCGAGTGTAACATCAAACACCCACCCAAATGATTCCCGACCATACACACGTTCACATCTTATCATGAATGAAAACGTTCACTTGCAAATGGTATTTCTTGTGTGTGCTCGAAAGTCAGGGAGCTCCTCTCTGACCTCTTGGTTGACGGTGAAATATTTGGTGGTGCAGGCTTCGTCTGGGACAACTGTATCCACAGAGTGGTTGCCAAACGTGTCCAGAGGGCACGTGATGTTGAACCTCTTGTAGATGACCTGAAATGACAGAGCGAGTGAGAGCAGAGGTAACAAGAACACGCATGCTGTACCTTGTAGTGCTTGCTGTGTGATTACTCATTTCCCTAACAACAAATCATTTCTGCAGCACCAGCTGTGGGGTGACAGTGGCTATAAAGACCCCACTCAGACTTACCGCAGACAGGAAGAAGACCATGCAGGAGAGAGAGAATCCACTGGTGTAACCCAGGTACCCTGCAGAACATGAGAACACATCCGTCACACATACATAAGAGTCAAAACTACATGTGTCTCCTAGCTACTGCAGTGTTAATGTGCAGAAACAGACTTCATCCAAGTGCAGTTTCAGTTTCCTTCAGCTTCTTTGAATAATTTAGGAGAGTTTGGACGACTGTAGCAAATTCAGTGTAGACCATGCAGTAAGGAGCTTGAGTTCTTTCTAAAGATTTGAAGTGACTAATGTCCTGGTTGTGTGGATGATCTGTGGAAGATCTGGGTTTGGATGAAGCTGAGCGGATGTGACGTACCCAGGTGTTTCATCAGGGCCAGAGGGAGGATGATGCACACGCTGACGATGATGATGAGGTAGTTCCCATTCATGAACCAGTCGCTGGATGCAGAACACAATGCATCACATGTACACACTTTTAAATTTATTTCTGGGAAAGTTGTCAAATGTGGACTTGATATATTTGCACACACAAGATTAAACAATCCTTCCTCATACACTGTCAACAAAAGTAAACAGGTTACTGTATCATGGTGGAAAAAATTTGTTTCTCTTCAGATCAGTTCTCCACTGATGTTGTGGTTTGTTTGTTTCAGATTCTGACATCCTGACATTTTGTTTTTCATATTCCACCTTGGATTTATCCTTGTAATGGATACACACATGAGGTTTCCTATGTTGTGTTGATTTCCCAGTTGTTGGTGGTACTCACTCAGAGCTGGATGTCTGGCCAAGAAAGGTCTGGATGACCAGCGGTAACTCATATTTCACTATGAACAGGTAGCTGGACATGGCTGCAGAGGACGAAAACATATACACGATGTTCAGACTTGGTTCTTGTGTGCAAATGATTCATCATCTCCTTCACCTTCTCCTACTCACATCACATGCACATTTCAAATTCCTCGCCTGTTCGACACTGTCTTACCTCCGATGTTATGTAACGTGATGATGACAGCTGCTAAAATCTTCCCTGGATGGCCAAAAGCTCTGAGGCCCAGCTGCTCGTAGGCTCGAATCCCTGATGAGACCAGTGATAAAGGACCATGGACCATCACAAACGTTCAGACGATCAATAAACTGAATTAGCTTCATATACCCACGACTTACCCACGACTCCAGCACTGCGGAGCAGCAGATGGATGGAGTAACAGGACAGACAGGCAATACAAGTCAATAGGATTCTGTAAAACACAACAAGTGATGATTACTTCTATTGTGCAGTCAGCTGTATTAATGATTAAATAATCCGTTGTTTCTTCATGGGCGCCAACACAAAAGAGGTTGTAGACCCTTGTTGGATCCTGATAACCTGATGTCTATATTAGAGACAATATTGTTAATATACAGTGGAGGGGTGAAGGCACTAATACTTTCTTTTAATGTTCCATTAGACTGGATGTTTTTAAATAATTTAGTATAATATAATATTATATATTTGATTTTATCTGCATTTTTTCAGTATCACTATTATAAGTGATTCCTGTTGACTGAATAAATGGTTTATTCTATTTTAAACAAATATAGAGCACTCATAGCTGCATCCACATCATAGTTGATGTTTTCCCTCCACTGACCCAGACCTGATGTTCCCACAGTGTGAACGGACCAAACCAGATGTTCTCAGATCAGATCTGGGCCACTTGCATATGTGGTCCTAGATCTGATTCCTATCCGATGTGTGAGTGTGTGAGCGCTGTCAGAACGGTCAGATCAGAATCCATGTGGTTGTTTTAACGTCTCCCTGCTCTGCACATATCGCCTGTCGTCATCATTCATTCTGCGGGGGGACAGTGGAGAGATCAGGACACTTCACATTTGTTGGATATTTATGGAGAAGCTTCTGATCTGATGGAGCCAAAATGACCATCACACAAATTACATTGTTCTGTCCCATTTCAGTTCGCTGCCATCCACACTCTCTGATTTCACGTTGTTCTCAACTGTCCAACTGTCGGCTGACCACCAGACGCCCTCAGACTTTCCCTCCTTTTTACAGCCACCTGATCATCCCACCAAGTCACACACCTGTTCCCAGTTTCTCCAGTTATCCAGCCAGTTCCACACCCTGCTTGTTTCTCCTGCTCACATTTCTGTGGTTCATGCTGCAGACTCTGGTTTTTGCTTACTTGTGTACCTAGGCCCCGGGCTCTCTACACACCAAGGTATGTGATATGTTGCACAAGTAGCTGTTTGCACTAAAGGCAGCTTTGCAACACTGACATAGTCTATTTTTGTACGTGCTCTTATTGGGTCAGTATTACTACAGGTGTGACAGCAGGTATACTATTTAGAAATAGACCGGAGAGAAGAATGCTATGAAACACTAATTTATAAAGAGAAACAAGGAACTCTGTGCCGTCACAAACAGAAATGAAATGCAGCCTGAGACCAATTGCTTTGCCAGGTGTCTCTAATTTTCTGAAGATAAATGTCACAACTTGTGCTGTGGACGTTGCTTATCTCTGCTGTCCAGCTGTAGCTGTGAGCGCAGCACATTGTGGACGGTTTGAAAAAACAACAGGGATTAAAATGGACACATCACACACATGTTAGGCTGTGATATGTGTCATGTGTCAGGTTTTGGCTGCTGCTGTTTAATGTTGACCCTGTTAACTCCTGTGCCTGTTCGCCTTCATTCTGTGAACCAACGAAGCACTGAAAATCTCTGTGTCAGGATGAAGTTCAGTTGTAGTGTTTATACCAAACTGTGTGTATTTCTGATGCTCACAGGAAGAGGACGATGCCTGTGTTGGACATGGCGTACGACAGACCCAGAATGCCGCTCCCCATGATGGCGTTGCTCAGGTTGAAGACCGACATCCCAAAGGAGGTTTTACCCTCAAACTGTAAGACACGAGACTGAGGTATTAACTAACAATGATTTGACAATGCAATGCCAGAAGCAATGCCTCTCACCTCCCCTTACAAACACATCTTCTATAGTTTGAAGGCCAAGGTTGAAACATGGCTGCCTAGATTTTTCATTTTATTGTATTTTATTCTTTAAAAAAAGTGTGTGGTGGCCTAAAGGTTAAAATGCTGCATATTGTTCTCCATCTTTATCTTTCTTCTACTGTCATCTCTACTTTTCATTTTCAAAACACACTAAACAACAGCAAAAACCCTAACTGGGATTTACTTTGACCTAAACTGTAGCTTGTGATATATCCCTCCGTTATCGAGATGATGTCCTTATTGAGAATATAATAATGAAGAGATTGACTTTCACAATTAAGTCAAGAAGAATTAGAAGTTCAGGTCCAGTGTTTCCCTGTTTTTGATCCACTGTCCCTGCTTTATTTTCATCCAGTCCTTTAGGATGTGGCGATAAATTGCAAATCTCAGGAGCCAAAGCCCATTGATGTGAGTTATAGCCAGGGCGAGACAGAACAGACGGTGCAGCAACAGACTCGTTCATACTCACGTCTGTGAACTGAGGTCTCTTCGATCCATCGCTCTTGTGCGGCAGGAACTTTTCTTCCTCTGGTGCGACTCTGCAGCATCCATCACAAATACAAGCAGAAACTCTGAAACTGTTCCAGCTTTAAAGGATGAACATAATTTAGTGTAACCTCAGAGTGAGCCGGACACACAGAGGAAACCTACCCTTCCTCCCCGGGCATAGCAACATGGTGGTGACCGTTCGATAACTTCTGCAGTTCCATTTTTATGAAGGGCTCAGGCTGAGTTATTTCTTCTTCAGGAGGTTTTCAAACGAATCAAAAGGTGTCAGAAGGTGGAATCTGAAAGAAACGATTGAGGCAGAGTGTGAAAGTGTTTGGGGTCAGTCTGTCCTCTGTCGTCCCGTTGGATATTCAATGTTTTGACAGTTGAGCTTTTGGATAAATTAACAGCTTCACCCAAGGGTGTAAAGCTGATCTGTGAACAGGCAGAGACAGCGAGCAGCTAAGTAAAGGGAGCTGGTATTGTGATATATTTCCCTAACCCAGGAGCTTCAAGGCACACATTCAAAAGCAGAACCCTGCAGGTTTTTCCTGTTGCTTCTGCTTCATTAAAAATATGCAATGACAGAAAATCAGGCAAAGAGAGAGAAATTACATAATCAGAGTATGTCATCAGTATCGAAGTACATGTCCGAGCCCAGTGAGCCAAACACACACCCCCCTATGCATGTCTGCGTCTGGTCTGAATGTGCCGAACCCCCAGCACGGATCCTGGGCGTTCCCCTTAGGACAAACAGACAGTCTAATGTTTGGACTGTGCAAACAAAGCCAGCAGTTTTAAAGCAGCTCAAAATAAAACAACAAACAAACAAGCAAAGCAACTTCCTCAGAATCATAAGACAAGGAGCAGCTGAAACATGGTGAATCCAAACTCCCAGAATTATTTGAACTTGATCCGACTATATTAAGAAAGCCTAAAAAAGCTGTGCATTAATTATGGTCATAATCTCACACAAAGAAGCCTTCTTTGTGATGACGACATTCAGTTTTTCTTAGAGAATAAACCCTAAATTATTTTTCATGCTGTACTCATCATCCTGTAGACTTTTGTTTTGATATATCTTCTTCCCTTAATGGATTAGGATGATTTTTTTTTTTTTTTTTTTTTTTTTTTTTTGGGTGTTTAAAGCAACTTTTAAACCTGGAAGAAGAAGAATTTCCCACGTTTGTGTAAAAACAGCCTTTCTGCTCAAACTGAGAATGTGTGTGTCTGCTTGGATATAAAAGTTCAGTTCATTTGAGTCCTGTGACCGTGACAGGCAACAGCATGAGATCTGTTTGATAAATGTGCCCACTGACTGTAATACTGTAATAGCAGCCGCTGTGCTAAGAAAAGGAGCACTAGCTAACCGTAGCCTCTGTCTGTCACATGGAGCTGCAGGTGACATTTGCATCAGAGCAAAGAGGAAAGATCCAGGATCAACACTGGATATGGAAGAGGTTTGTCCCTCTGCAGAGGAAGCAAACTATGGAGGCCCTGAAGGGTCATGATGGGAAATTCTTTTGCATTCCCTTTGCACTCATAGAGGAAGGCTGAGGTACGGATAATGATACGGTATAAACTCTGCAGCGGTTATGGGTTCGCCTGGAGCTGCACAGCAACAAATCTGGGTCTTTGCAGCTAGAGAGAGTTACAGTAAGTTAACCTCATCCTGCTGCTGCTGAAGCTGATGCTGACGTTGACAGTAGCTGGGACTGGGTGCTTTGGTTGTTATGCTTGTGGCTGTGACACATTAGTTCACGATGGGGAAACTCTAACTAACTGGAGGCCACAGGCCAGGAGGAGCATCTGCAGTTGTGCTCACAGATGTTTTCTGTTGGAGTTCAGCCTTTTGAAAGGAACAGTGATGAGCAAGTGCATCGTGTCTCCTTTCTGTTGTATCTGCATAGGACCATAGCCATTTCTCTTAGGCAAAATATTGTGTGGAAAGTTAAAATGTAAAGGAATCCCCAGCACATGAACTCAGGTATTCACAGCAAGATATTTAGATTTGACAAATAGTGACATTAACTGGTAAACAGCAGGGCTGCAGAAACACACACGGATGAGAGTCTAGCTGTTTAGCTACAACACAGTTGACTCATAAAACACTTCCTGACTCCATGTGACCCTGAATGGGACAAAGAGGCGTAGAAGATGGACAGATGGGACACAATAAGTAAATTTTACCAGGCAGACATATTATTCTGTTCAACGAACGAGCAGCTGAATAGACTGTGTGCTGGTCTTTGCTAAAAATGTAATGCATTACAATCACATTTTGTTCTGGCACATCACACAACATTTCCCCAGAGTCTGTGAAAAGCAGTGTCGCTGGACAGATACCAGGCTGGAGAGGAGCCAGCTCTGCTGCACTTGTAGATATCAGAGGTGACAGTGATAACAGCTGAGAATGACCTCGCTCAAACAGAACCGGGCTGATTCCCCAGACTTTGACATTTGTAGAGTAGTCACCACACTCAGTGTATTTGTAAATACTCGCCCCATGTAGAGGGTCGCGTTTTCGTGGCCCCCTGCTTTTTACTGCCACCGCTAAATACGTTTATGTCCCCCAGAGAGCAGACAGGCATTTGAATTAGAGGTAAACGCATTTATTTTGGTGCTGTCATGAAGATCGGGTGTTGTCTCAACCTTTAGTGTTTACACTGGAAACTAGTTCACTGAGATCAGTGTGTTCGAATGCACCACCTCCCACTAAAACTGGAGGGTCTTACTCTGAAGGTAAAGACGATGCATGTTTGCAGTGTCTATAAAAGTCAAACGCTTTCCTGTGGTCTGTGGCTGGCCTGACGCTCTCTGACTTATTGTGACTCAGGTGCACCCACCCACCCCGTGCACCAATCACGCTCAAGAGATTCTTGCCAAAGACATGTTTCCACGTGTACACAGAAAAGCTTTATTTATGACGTACTCCTCTTTAGTTAGAGGACTAGTTCAACACTTAGTGGGTTAGTGAGATGTCCAGATGAATGTCATATTTGAGTCTGTGTGTTAAATACATATCTGGAGTCAGGGTGTAGTTAGCCTAGCTTAGCATAAAGACTGGAAATAGAGGGAAAGAGTTAGCCTGGCTCTGCTATTGCTATTGGTTTAATATATGGTTTAATATATGTTCTGCTCAATCTTACAAAAATGCATCGAACATGTTTTTTTTAAACGATATATAATAATTTATTTGTTATATAAAACAATTTATTGCTCAGGTAAAGTCAAAATGACAGATTTAGTATCTAGTAGAAGTATAAAGTACAAGAAAATACAAATAAAGTACAAAATACATGGATCTTGAACTTGTCCCGAAGTACAATATTTGAGTAACTGTAGGTATTTTTGCTCACTGGGTTTCTCCTTGTGCTTCCGGTCTAAGTGAAAGTAAACCACACCCTGACTCCCAAACTTTCTCTTTAAGGAAAAATTTCTGCAGATTTGATAAATTGTTCCACATTTGTGAAGGTCACATTTGGAAGACAAAGCCTTTTTTTTTTAATATATATCATCCAGAGTTTTAAAACATTATTTTGATCCCACGGAGAGAAAATATCAGTGTTTCATGAGTTTTACAGCAGAAAAAACAAACACAACTGCCTGAGGCAGTACAATAGATACAGTCTGCCATACAGTGAGGTGAGGGGGAGCATATACAGTACAATGTGTTCCTGAATGAGGCCCTACCCTATTTCCTCACATGCATTGTCTAGATTGAGATCTTACATAAATACCTTCACCTTTTTCCTGTGTTTTAGTCTTTTGTTAAATGTGCAGTGTCTGTCTGAGACCTGTGGAATGACAAACCTCAGCTGATGCTCAACTTTATGCCAGCACCTGCAAAACTTTGCGTTGTTGTTATTGTGGGATTTTTCCTCAGCTATAGTTTTTATACATTTTTATATCCCTGAATTCACTTTAATGTAGAGATGGATTTATTGTTATTATTACAATGCAGACTTGTACTATTGTGCATTACTCATATTAACCTACTTATTTACAAAGTTCCAGTCAATTTTAGGTTTTTTTTTTTATTTTTTTTTAGATTATTTTATTCTGTTTATTTACATTTTTCTGGAGCCTACTTAGGTTTTGGTTGTAATTTTGACATTAAGTGTGGAAAACCTATGTTCCTGCATGCCTTTTTGTTTGTGTGAAGTGGCTGCTGCAACAACACAGATCTCCTCTGGAGATTAAAAAGTTATTTATAGGTTTATCTAAAATGTGTAAAATGTGGTGAAGGTAAAATACCAGGAGTAGAAACAACAGGGGAATCAGCTCAGCCTGGCTCTGTCCAAAATTCCAAAACACACCAACCAACAAGCTCAGTAGGAAAATAAAAAACAGAGAGTAAAAAAAGCTGTACACTACACACCAACACAGCTGCACAATCTATATCCTCCAACCGTCCAATGAGTGTTATGAACCTCTGAGAATCGAAGGCTATGAGAGCTGGCTGGTGCCTGTAACAAAGCTCTGCTCTGCTCCCATGGTCCTTCACTCTCACTGAGCAGATCTCCTCACTAACACGTGGCAGCACAGTCGCTCCAGCTCAGCCAGAGGAATGCAGAAACTTACCCGCAGAAACAAGTCGCAGGAAAGTCCCTGAAGCAGAGTGGGGAAGCCTGCGTGGTGAAGTCCGTGGAAGAGAGTAACAGATTAGGCAGGGAGGGTCCTGACACTGGCCTTGGTTGTGGAGAAGCAGTGTCTCAGGGAGAAGCTGCATAGGGGAGCAGTGCTGGGAGCCGACAGTGAGGAGGGAGGGGTGCTGAAATGACGGTTTCAAGTTTCTTCTGATGTCACATGTGCAGGCACTCCTCTTCCTTTGCAAAAAACACAAGAAAACTGTGACTGTCTCTCCGGGCTCTGCTGATGGATTGCTGTAGGGGGGGGGCGTTTACTGGCCTGCTCATACACTGGGCCTATTGCCTTGTTTCCATGTTGCAGCTCTCTTCCCAATCCCTCTCCACTGCAGCAGTGGAAATATGGTGAGGTAGTCCGGACATGGTTGCACAAGAGACTGTCTGCATTCGAAACAAACTGGAAAAAGCTTTACTATGTTAGATCAATGTGGAAACCTTCCAGAAAAAGGTAAATGAATAAGCCAGGGTGCCCCAGAAATGACCGTGGTAACCTGAGTCCTGAAGCCAAACGGAGCTCAGATGGTCCAGGATACATACATTCCCACGGTTATTTTGGTGCATTGTTTCCACACAGGACCAGTTTCAGTCGAGTGTGTGTGTGTGTGTGTGTGCGTGTGTGTGAGGGTGTGTGTGCGTGTGTGTGTGTGCGTGTGTGGACATTTGACATTTGGCTGCTCTAACAATGTTCCTTAAGCTATTAAGCCTTCACTGCATGATTTATAGTGTAAAAAACACTTTGGATTTTCCACATGTAAAAACAGAGTTGCACTTTTTAAGTGAATAGGAGAGTTATTAGAGTAACTGTACATGAAGCAAGTTTACAGATGCAGAAATTCAAAGGTACTCATATTCCAATAAAACAGCTAGTGCAGGACTTTAAAGGAGTGCTCATCTATATATCTGAGCTGAGCAGCTGATAGTTAAATATAAATAATCTGTGGGACACATGAACGTCTTGTTTTTCCAGCAGCTGTAGCCTCTGGACAAGGATAAAACCTGATGGTTGTGTTTTCACTAAAAGTAATATATGAAAGATTTTTAAAGAAGACAGTCTTTGTGAGAACAGAGATAAATGTGATAAACCTGACATGTGATAAATCCTTAACATGAAGCCTCCAAACACAAAGATTTCAGATAAAGGGGTGTGCCAATCTGTAACAGACATCTGTGATGGATGCACTTGTGTAATCTCTGTTTTAGCTCGTCCAGGCAGTCTCCTCGCTCCTCCGAGCACAAAATAAGAGCTCTGGGACAAAACGACTTCTGTGCCAACCAAGGAGCAATAAAATAAGGGAATTGGGATTCACCCATGTTCTTGTTTGTAATACAAGTGGCATCACTATGATGTTCATATTACAAACTGGCACTAGTGGTGTTTGTACGCTAGTAAACTGTTCTTCCTTGTAGCTAATGCTATAGGCATATGCTATAAACTGAACAATGTAAGATGGACTGTAGTATTATTCTAATACAGTGCTGATCGTGGTAGTATTACTGATATCTACAGACTGAAAGTAGATTGAAGGCAGATTTTGACTTGTTGCAACTGTGCGTAGCTGTTAATGTTCAAACACAGTGAAGGGGTTTATGGGTAAGCGTAGGTCATTGATGGTTGCAGATGGCAGAATGTGCACACCTCCTTCATTCTGCCTGCTGATTGGTTGATCTGACTTCCTGTTGGGAGGTGGGTGGGAGGAGGTGAGCTGATAATGAGACCGAAGTAAAAAAAAAGAATAAAATACTTTCTTTTTTGTTTTTGTAAAATGCCTTGAGATGATGGTATTGTGATTTAGTGCTATACAAATAAAACTGAGTTGCATTGAATTAAATTGAATTTAAATATCAATATAATAAACTATTGAATAGTCAGAATAATTAGAGAATAAATTTTAGGTTTTAAATTTATTTAAATCAATAACTGTCTGATACTCAGAAATATTATTCCAATGGCTCAAGACATAAAAAATGTAAATATTATCCTTCTGCTTTTCACTTTGCCTTTCTGAGCAACCAGTTGGACCACTTGAGCATAACCAGTCTACATTTGTTCATTTGTTTGATTTTCCCCTCAGCTCCCTTGTATACAACTGATGATGAGTTTTACATTTATAAAGACCACTGTGAGGAAAAAAATCTCTGGGCTTGTGTAGGTTGTGTTGAGAAGTGACCACAGGTTGAGCATGTTGACATCAATGAGTCTCCACAGACTCTGAGTTCACGTATAAATAGCAACCGTTTCAGAGGATTAGAGGGACTCACACACACACGCACACACACGCACACACACACACACACACATACACACAAACATTTAACAGTTTGTATAGTGGTGTTGGACTGGATCAGGGGCTCTGGTCACACCTGTATGTAAATATAACACTGGAGTGAATAAATGATACCAAAATGTGAAATAATTCTGATGTGTATGTGGCAACTGGTATTTCACAGTAAAAAACAAAACAATACAGTTGTACTTTTTCCTTTTCTACATTTATCTGATAACTTTAGTTCCTTTTCAGAATCAGATGAATCAAACAAAATACAGTCTAATCATCAAACTTTATTGATCCCTGGTGGGAAATTCCCAAACTACCCAGCAGTATGGAAAGTACTTCAAATTAGAAGTATATAAGGTAGTTAACATTAGCTCCACCTTTACCAGCTGCAACATTAACACTACTTTTACTTTGGATACTTCAAGTACATTTGGATGTTGGTGCTTTTGGACTTTTAACCACATAACCACACACAGAGAAAACATGAGTTCAGGTATTATCCAAGTTTAGGACCACAGGTTGATTTTTGGGATATTATACAGCTGACAAGTACTGTCATTGTCATTAGGGGTCCAGCAGTGCATTTTTGCCAGGGACCTTCTAATAGGTTAATCCAGATTGGATTAGAAACTACTGCTCATGTTGGATGTTGGTACCTGTCTAAACAGGACCCACATCAATGTACAGCAGTATAATGTTGACACACATGCGCTCCCAAACCTTGTCTACTAGTCTACAGTATAATCCTTTAAATATTGTTTTAATACTGACGCCTTGTATGTTAATCTGTCAATGTGTTACCGCTTTGATAAAGCATGTTTTTCTCTTCGTCCCAGCCAATCAGTGCAGTGATTCTCCGACTCCGGCACGGCAGCCCATTAAGATCCACTTAGTGCCGACGTCATTAAGCTGCTTAACGCAGCAGATGAATGGAGGGAGAAACTGAGAAAGAATTGTTTACACTGATGTTGGACTGCAGACAGGATCATGATGACATGTCTCTGTAGAAAGTAGACTACTGACCTGATTACTATCCACCATAAGATTTTCTCACAGTCAGGAGGTGAGCTCTGGAATTTCTGAGTGATCCAAGCAGCCGGCATGGAGTGCATCGGCCAGGTAACTGCTGTGATCAGCACACCACCATAGTGTCAAAGCGTGTAAAGAGTCTGCTCACAATGGTGCAATTCCTGTTTCTCGTGTTTTGCAGTAATAGCAGCATTTTTGTTTTTCTATTGTTCTGAGGACACACATTCATCTTAAACCTCATGACTAGACTCTAATTAAAGTTACTGTAGCATGTTTCTACAGGACATACTGTAGTAAAGTAAAATATCTTGTTCAAAGAGAAGATTTTTTTAATCATAATCTTTAACTGAGTCTGTTGTGACAACAGGTGACACCCCAGCTGATGTTGGCCGTGGGCACAGCTGTGATTGGCTCTCTGCAGTTTGGCTACAACACAGGCGTCATCAATGCACCTCAAAATGTGAGTATTTTCTACTGTGAGAGTGAGTGAGAAAGGAGGCAAAAAAGGATGGATATACCTTTTTTTTAAAAAAATATGTGAGAATGATGACTGGAGTGGAGAGGGACAGCTACATGGTAAAATGTTCACTCAGGATGCTGGAAGAAATAACTGTCCAGGGAGCACAAATGAAAAAGCAACTCTTTAATTAGCTAATATTTTACACCTTTGACACTAATGTGCACTGTTTCTGCTAAATGAACTCATAAAAATCAAGGCAATAATAAATAATGGTTAAAACTGCTTTCCATGAAAAAAAGCCACATACATTATGTGACTGCATTATCATCTTATTTCTATGATAGAGACTTGGTACTGTTTTGTTGGTCTTGACATTCCCATTCCATTTCAAATATTTAGAAGAAATCATTAAATTTAAACAAATTATATTTTATGTCTTTAAAATAGCAAACATTGTCTTTCACCGAATTATGTGTGATTGATGATTAGAGTGTATTCATTACAATCTTATTTATTAAGACGCTACAGTGATTCTTTATATGCGGAGTATGACGTGTGTATCCTGATATGTGATTGGTCCAGTTTCTAAGATGCCGCCCACTCTGCTCCCTGGCTGCATTCTGATTGGTCAGGAACCCAGTCCCGCACTAAAACAAGCCAATTTTACTGCTACCTGTTAAACAGTGCATATACATCCATGGTAAGCACAGCAGTGACTGTGTGTGAGCCGATCCCTCTGTAACAAATCCACAGCTGGGTTATAACATCTGTAAATAAAAATGCAGGAAGGTGTTGCAGCTCGTATGTTGCCTGAGAGGAGAAATCCTGCAGATGAAAACAGACTGTATTAGTTTTGTACATTACACTCACAGAATACATTTCAATAATAATGGCATACTTTAATCACAATGGATGTATTACTCATTATTATAAAGGCAACAGAAAAATATTCCACCTTAAGAGGAGAGGCTTTGCTTAAGGCTACAGCGAGGCAATGTATGTCACCAGTTTGAGTCCAGCCAGGGACTTTGCATGTTCACCTGAGCCTGTGGGCTGTGTTTGAAGGTGGTCTGACAGAAATCTGAATTGACGGGAAGCAGGTTAATGAGATAATGTAGCAGTTTGTTGAAGGCATTAAGGATTAAGGAGCTCAAGCTTATCAGGAAAGTTAAAGATGGTGTACTTGCAGGTGCACTACTGCCTAAGCTCTTTTGAAACCTTTACTTTATTATTGCAATAATATGTGGGGAGATGAAGAATACAACATACCCTGCACCTATGCTTGAAAATTGGATTGTATCTATTCTGCTGAAGTGCACGTGTATTGTTGTTAGGGTTACTGTCAGTCTGGAATCAGTCTACCATGCACATAGATTTATTCAAACTGTCTGTGAAGTTTTGTCTATCTTCTTGCACACTGAGCCTGTTTTTGTGTGTTTTAGATCATTGAGAGCTTCTACAATGAGACGTGGAGCGGCAGGTTTTCAGAGCCCATCTCTAAGACCACCTTAACAGCTCTGTGGTCGCTCTCTGTGGCCATCTTCTCCGTGGGGGGGATGTTCGGCTCCTTCTCTGTCGGCATCTTCGCCAACCACTTCGGCAGGTACAGCTCACCCTATGACCAACGTTGTTCCTTAAAAAAATAACCACACACACACAAAGCATGACTGAATGCTGTGCTTACCCCTCGAAGGAGGAACTCCATGCTCATGGCCAATGTGCTCGCCTTTATTGCTGCCGGGTTTATGGGTTCCTCCAAGCTGGCTGCTTCCTTTGAGATGCTCATCATCGGGCGTTTCATCGTGGGTCTCCACTCTGGCCTCTCCACCGGCTTTGTGCCCATGTACGTGGAGGAAATCTCCCCCACATCTCTGCGTGGAGCTTTAGGGACTCTCCATCAGCTTGGAGTGGTGGTCGGCATCCTCATGGCACAGGTGAGGAGCAGACAAACCAGCACTTATACCCACTCAGTTTTTTGACTTAGGGGGGTGGAAGAGCTTTATTTTTGACTTTACAACAATGTTGCTGGTTTGTTTCTGACTTGTAACTAATATAATGCTCTGGTACTGTCAAGTGTCGTGTGCAGCCTGTGTAAGCAGCGTGCTGTGTGTGTTGTGTAGGTCTTTGGGATTGATTTCATCATGGGGAATGACTCGCTGTGGCCCCTCCTGTTGGGTTTCCCTCTGCTGCCAGCAGTGCTGCAGTGTGCCCTGCTGCCCCTCTGCCCCGAGAGCCCCCGATACCTCCTCATCAACTGCAACGAGGAGAGCAAAGCCCGCAGCAGTGAGACACTCACACAGAATACACTGTTTTAACAATATGACTCAAAGGTCAGCATTGGTGTAACAGTGGCTGTCAGGAAGGTACACTGAAAAAACATCATGTCCATATCAATAACAGCTTCACAACTGAAAGCAAAATGAAGAAGCCTGGACTCTGTGGAGAAAACATCTGGGAGAAACCTCCTTGTCTCCATCTTCAGGCCAGATGCAGTACTATCTATTTTAGGCATTTGATAGCTTTGCATGGTGACCATCTCACACGACAGATACAACCAGGTTCCACACACCTGCTATTTGGAGAAGCTTTATTATTATTATCCCTGACCAGGCTGACGCAGATGTAACTTCTGTGTTCCAGTCTTGATGAAGCTGCGGGGCACGGACGAGGTGAGCGAGGACATGCAGGAGATGAAGGAGGAGAGCCAGCAGATGATGAGGGAGAAGAAGGTGACCATCCCCGAATTGTTCCGCTCCCCAATCTATCGTCAGCCCATCATGGTTGCCATCATGCTGCAGCTCTCACAGCAGCTGTCTGGAATCAACGCTGTAAGTCAGAGGTCCAGGGGAACCATGGTGTCCCTGATGAGAGTCGATCTGATGACTGCATACAATCATATTCTTCTGGTTCTTATGGCATATGTTTCTTCTTTTAGCACAGTGCTAAGGCTTCACTTCCATCTTTTCTGCAGCAGTAGAAGGAAATGAAGCTTTGGAAATGGATGCAAACAGTTCCTCCAGGTGTCCCAACTTCGGTTGAGGTCCTCCAACAAACTGTGTGTGTATAAAGGCAGTGTTGGAAAAGACTGTGGTCCATTATTTGGACCCTCCAGCCCAGCAGGAAGCAGGAATGCGCATCTCCCTTTGAATTAGCATGTAGTTGTCATTTGCAGGGTGTCTGGTCTCAGAGCTCCTCTCTCAGTGTCTGAGAACCACTGCTCAGCTGGAGAGCAAGGACACATCTGGGCTGCTGTGTTTGCCCAGAACCTGCAGCTCATACTGCGGTCAGCAGATCAAGTCATACACTCAAAACGCAAACTGCAGAAGATGTAAAGGAGCTGTTCTGTGTGTTATTTCATCCTCAGGTGTTTTACTACTCGACTGGGATCTTTGAGCGGGCGGGTGTGTCCCAGCCAGTCTATGCCACCATTGGTGCAGGCGTAGTCAACACTATCTTCACTGTGGTGTCTGTAAGTGACAGAATGTGTACCTCCGGGACGGTGGTGCCATTTACCTTTGCTTAGTAACACCCTGTGTGTCCCCGCAGCTCTTTGTGGTGGAGCATGTGGGCAGGAGGCCTCTTCACCTCATCGGTTTGATGGGGATGGCGGTGTCAGCCGTGTTCCTGACTGCTGCCATGGCCCTGCTGGTACGTTTCCTCACGTCATCACCTTTACCTCATCCACTAGACTTTTCTAAATAAGGCCACTGAGCTTTTGTGCTGTGCCGTGTTCCTCAGGACCAGCTCGGGTGGATGTGCTACGTCAGCATGGTTGCCGTCTTCTGCTTTGTAGCGTTTTTTGAAATCGGCCCCGGCCCCATCCCCTGGTTCATTGTGTCAGAGCTCTTCAGCCAGGGGCCCCGGCCTGCTGCTGTTGCAGTCGCTGGTTTCTCCAACTGGTCTGCCAACTTTTTAGTGGGGATGGGCTTCCAGTATGTGGAGGTAAGACAGTTAATGCTTAAAATGATGCTGCCACATATTATAGTTTATCTTCAGACCAGAAATACCATGAAGCAGTGGTGACCAAATAAATAGTGCAGATTTGAAGTACTTGTACTTTATACGAGTATTTCTATTTTATGCAACTTGACTACTTTACTACATTTCAGGAGGAAATACTGTGTTTTTTTATTGCATTATTATCTACCACCTATGATCCAATATCTACTCACTACAATCATCATCTAAGTATTTAACTCCAAATGTGATGATTTTTTTCTATTTGCATTTTTCTGATAAACAACAACTTATTTATTATCAGCCACAGGTTTCTACAGAATCTTTTACTTTTATTTTTTTAAGTACATTTTACTGACGTAGGATTTGAATGCAGGACTTCCACCTGGAGCATTTTCAGTGTGGTACTGCTACTGTTACTGAAGTAAAGGATCTGCGTACTTCTTCTACAACCGTGTCCTGCAGTTAAAGAAGTTCTGTTTGCTTGATTGCAGCAACTCTGCGGCCCTTACGTCTTCATCATCTTCACTGTCCTGCTGCTCGGCTTCTTCGTCTTCACCTACTTCACGGTGCCGGAGACCAAGGGCCGCACCTTTGATGAGATTGCAGCTGGCTTCCGGCAGTCGGCTGGTCATGGTCCTGACAAGTACTCGGCCCCCGAAGAGTTTAACTCGCTCAGGGGGGACGACCCGGACCTTTAAAAGCTGCAGTACATGGACACACTCGCCCGCAGAACAGTTTGCAAATATCCCATAAAGTGATGTTAGTGTCAGGGTCAGTTAGTGTTGACACAGACGGCAGGAGGATTTTTGATGCAACCTGGGCCTGTGACCCACAGATAAACTGTCAGGACACAATGAAGACTGAACTTTTTCTAGAAGTCTACAAAAAGTGAAATTGTTTTCACATAAACAAAATCAATTCAATATTTTGTGAGGAAATGCTTAGAAGGAAAAGTTAATTAATATTAGTAGTTTGTGTATTTAAAATCTTATTTCATGATGTTATTCTCATCACTGTAATAGTCAGTTTATTTCTTTGAGCTATTTTTCACGATTCAGCAAAATGTGTAACAATTATTTAAAGAAAACGATATAAAGTTTATGACATATATGATATAGATCTTAAAGGTTTTACAGATTAGTCTTAAGATCAACATTTTTCTAGAAACTTTATTCTAATAAAATTGGGACTTCTCCTCCAAAATACTTTCTTTCTTTAGCTGGTCCTGTTCTCTCAGAATGGGAGACATTCCACACTTCAATATTTCACTTTAATTGGAGACACATTAAAACAACTAACACTCTCTGTTCCCATTTTAATTCCAAGGCTCATACATGCATTCCATGTGAAGATAACACACAGTAATATTTTCAGTATTGTTGTACTTGACACATAAAACTCACCTTCCTGAGGAGTGTACTTTCCTGTGCAGTGGCAGCCGCAGACAGCAGAGGGAGCTCAAAGTCCAGTGAACAACAATATCTAATGTAAAGCACGTGAGTGTGCATGTGTCTCATCCTTTAAAAGCCACCATGGGACGTTGTGTCCCTGGCAGCTCTGCTTCATGTGTGTTTCAACCTGGCTCCTGATTCTGGTTCTCCTTCTAACCAGTGCACAAAAGCTCAGTGTTAGTGCCATCATGAACAATTCTGACCCAGAACTGGTTCAGACTCCAAAGTGTTTTCCAGACCACAGCTTCTACTACGGGCCTGATTTTCTCTGTATTCTGACAACTAAACTTTCATCTGGACCATGTTTGTGTCTCTGAGTTCAGTTTCTCTGCTGCTAATTTGGACTTTTTGGTTGTAAAAAGTAGAGTCAGGTTTCAGCAGAGGGTGATGAGAGGGACCAGAAGAACAGGACCAGTTTATGATTTTATTATTTATTATACCATTATTATTATTTTGGAGACATTATTTTGGAGCTGGTGCATAAAAACAGGAGTTGTGTGGTCAGGGGTTAAACTAAAGTGCATGCATGCAGTGAGTCTATACTGCTGATGAAGGAATATTGGAAAGAACAAGAACAAAATCTTTTATTTTCCATAGATTAAAAAAGCAACTGCCACACGGTCCATGTAGGAACCTGCTCCAGTTCACTGTGACACAGAAGAAAGTTTCCTGAAATCTGAACCCAAAACAAAGACCTGACCTCAGCTGAACTGTTTGTCTACAGATATGTGAAACTCTAAAGGTATTTAAAGATTAACCAGTCAAACCTTCTTATTCTGCATTTCCACTGGTTTTAAGCATCAAGGCGTCGAAGGTTGGGAGAAAAAACAGAGAGTTGAAAAATGCTCATTTAAGGGAAATGGTGAGTTCAGCCTGAGCAGGTTGAAACAGTTAATTTAATGTTTAGCTAAATAAAGTTGTGTTGAATTAAATAAAGACCCATGTATGTTAATGGTTACAGATGTGTGCCCAGGACCACAGCTGGAGGAGAGAGCCCAGCAGGAGCCACAGCGGAGCAGCAACACGGTAAAACAGCTTCTTTTTATGTCTCTGTTTGGACATTTCTAAATCTAATCATCAAACTTTATTGATCCCTGGTGGGAAATTCCCAAACTACCCAGCAGTATGGAAAGTACTTCAAATTAGAAGTATATAAGGTAGTTAACATTAGCTCCACCTTTACCAGCTGCAACATTAAAGTGATGAACACAATAATGCATCAATAATTAGAATCCAATAATATCAGATACATTCATGTGAAATGGGCCATTCTGCACAATGACTACTTTTACTTTGGATACTTCAGGTACATTGGGATGATGATACTTTTGGGCTTTTACTGCAGTAACATTTGGAATGCAGGACTTTCTACTGTTACTGCAGTAACGGATCTGAGTACTTGTTCACCACTGTTACCCTACATTCATATACATGAATTTATCCATCCATCTCTCCATTACCTATACCCACTTATTTCTACTTAGGGTCACGGGGATCTGTTGGAGACTCTACATGAATTTATTTAAAATGTAAAACTAAAAAATATTACTTACAGAATCTGTGGGTATAGCCAGAAGTATAGTGTGTCAGTGAAAATCTGCTGTACACGTGACACTGAGTTGCGTGTAGTCGACGTGTTGTAACCTGACACACCGTTACTCCAGCTGGATGAACTGGATGACCTGCAGAGTGGATTACATAATACTGACTGCAGGGGGTTACACCAGAAAAAGTTTTAAAACACAATAAAACTAAGAAGAACAACAGTAAAAACTAGTTTTACCTGATACTGTGTGAGACTGTTGTACCTTGTGGTTAATGGATGATGAATATGTCTCAGAGAGGGAAGAGCAGCAGCTGTGTGCTGCAGAGAGGGAGCAGCTGTGTGGTGGTGTGATTTACACACTTCTCTTGGAAAGGCTGAATCTGTGTCAGAGGTCACAGCTGAGCCCGGACTTCAACGAGGCTTCAGTCTGTACGCTCCTTTTCAGTCGACCTGCACCGATGAACTCTCACCAGGTGCAAGGCCAAAACACACTCAGTGGTGCCATTTACACCCCCGCCCCCCCAGGAAACACCATAATGGTTTAGGACATTTTAGATTCTTTTCAGTAGATGGCCTAAAAATAAAAAGATGGTGTTAGGGTACAGGTAAAAGCCGTGGCAGTTTCTGTGTGTAAAGTTAACAACTGGCCCAGCATGTCTTCTCTGCATGTCAGTGATTATTTTGATCTTTGTTCGGTGACTGTTGTGATGTTGTGCGCAGGTTGCTGTGCCCTGCTGTCCATCTGACACAGGTGATTGACTGACCAACAGCCTCAGGTCGAGGTAAGAATGGCAGTGTTGGGGGGGTGTGTCATGCTTCTCTGTGGGGTGACCATTTGTATGTTCACGTGCTGACTGTTTGAGTTACGCCCCAACGTGGCATGTGGCAGCTGCGGTGTCATGCACCGTCCTGTGGCCTGGCCTTTGTACTGTGGTTACATCGTGGTGCTGCTTTGCATTCAGTGCATCATAAAGTCACTGTATGTGTTGCTGCAGTACGTTGAAGGCTCCAGGAGATAGTGTGGCTGTTTATGGTAGAATAAGAGTTTCTGTCACACCGTCAACATGAGGTTAAAAAGGTTTTTTTACTCACACACAACATCTCACATCACTATCTAGGCTTTCACCCGTGATAGTACACATTATTAAAAATCTAATTCAAATATACAGTTTGAATTATTTTATCTTAAGAAAATAAAGCACCTCCTGAAAAACAGTAAAACTCATATTGGTTTATATGTGGCATGGTTACAGTCAATTTGCATTTCCCAAAATTTCACTCAAATATTAAAAACATTTCTAAAAAAGTCTTTAAAAATAGTGTAAAGTTCGTTTCGTACTCTAACTGTATTTAGTCTAAATAGCAGCGTTTAGAGGCAATGCACCATCCCATAGTGTTGTTAACTGTCCCTAAAAAAAAAAAAAAAAGAAGTTTGACATGATTTTATTCAGACTGTTATATCCCTGAGCGGCTCTGTAGGAGCATCGAGCAGCTCAAACATATCATCAATGACTTGCCACAGGCAGCTCTGCAGGGGAAAGTCATTGTCCACCAGATTGACCAGGAAGTAGTTGTCGTGAATATACTTGATGATCATGCGTGAGGGAGACTCGTCTTCGTAGAGTTTGGCCCACTGTTCGATCCACAGGGCAAAGGCCTCGTCCTGGGTGGGAGGGAAGATGGGGAGAGAGCTGTAAAACCTGCGGCTGTGCTGCTGAGAAGATTGTTCTGTTTGGTTTTTATTCATCAATCACATCAATCCCTTGTCCCATTATTTCTCAGTGTTCCAGTTCTGATTGATTTCTTTCTGTCTTATCAGTGTGACCCTGACAGATAAACATATTCTTGAGCCATAAAGTTACTTTTATGAGTAACAATGACTAAGGTAACAGTCCTGGGTTCCAGCACATTGACTTACCTTCCAATACATAAAGCTGACGGGGTCCACTACAGTAGGCTGAACAATCTCTCTGCCAGGGAAGATCCCCCAGGTCACAGCGTTGGGCTGCAGGTCAGGGGCGTTGGTCAGGTTACGGCCCTGCACACACATCATCTATTAATAATGTACACTCACACACAAACACACGATAGGAGCTTAGTGTTCAAACTTACGTGCACGTTAACAATGTGGTAGTTGACACGGGGCTCATACTTCTTCAGTACTTTGAGGAGAGCGTTCACATTTTCACTGGAGGTGAAGAACTCCAGATAAGCCTGTCAGATTTAAGGCAACACACATCAACACATGGGGCAGAAGCACCACCTGTCCACAAACACAAAACAAGTCCAGAAGTCTTCGCACCTTCTGAAAGACGTAGCCCCCTGCAGGTCCCCAGCCTACGATAGGGTCTGCGGAGGGTTTTCCGTTAATGTTGGGCTGGGAGTTGATGGTGAGGACTCCTCGTCTGTTCACCTTCTCCAGCTCGTCCTTCAGCAGGTTGGTCTCTGGAGCCAGAGGATCGTCGTTCCAAGGCAGACACATCACCTAGAAAAATTTAAAAACACCTCAGTCTGACAGCAGCATATATTGTCTTCTATACAGTGACGGTTAATGCTACACAACTATCAGACAATTGTCGGTTTTCACATGACTTAGTTGCTGAGAGTGAAGATATTAATCCTCTACTGTCATTGCCTAAACTGCCCACGGTGATAAAAACCACATTACTCTATTAAAAAGGTCAAATAAACTTAAAACTGTTACAACATTAAAATCAAACACACTCCCAACAACCCAACAGATATTTAAAGAGCCTGCATCCACAACAAACACATCCCCCAGCTACACCATTATTGATTTAACATGGGAACTGCTGAGGGAAAGAAACAATCCTTCATTGTAGTGTTGTCCTAGCTCTGACAGGTCTCTGTCTCCTCCCTGAGGTCAGAGGCTCAAGCACACAACGAGCAGAAGGTGAAGGATCCCTAATCATGTCTTGCCTGGAGAAGCACTGAAACATTAGATGTTATTAACAGTGTAGTCGGAGCTCCTATGGAAGGTCTTCTTTTTCAAGGCTGCTGTCAAGGCTTCTGGGCCACCGCCGCTGTTTTGGGTTACACCCAGGGGTTTACTCTGCTTTCCTCTCTTCTATACTAAATTCACCACTGTTTGAGATGGGACCAAGTGTTATGGTATCATCTGCATACAGAAGTAGAGTGACATGATGGCGATCACGTGTGAAGTGTCTCTAAAGCAGAGGGTTGGACACAGAGTCCTGAAGGCTGAGAGATAAAGTGGCCTGCATCCATTTACAAAATGGGACACTAAGTCCTACACATTCCTGATAAGTTTATTTGGTCAGATTGGATTAAAAGCAGAACTATAATCAATAAAAAGCCTCTGCTAACCCATCAGTACTCTTTCAGCCAGCCTGTCTGGTGGTGCTGCTTTGTCTGTTCAAAACATTGTTGACCTAGTATATACCTAGGATCTGTGGGTCTTAATCTTTAACAGTCTTTACTCTCTGTCCTTCACACTGTTTTCTCCAGTCAGCTGGCTATGAGCTGCCTCACATCACACTTGGATTAGTCTCATAAACCAAAAGTTCAGGGTATGAAAAGTCTTTTAGTCACATCAGCTCCAGACTCACTTTAAACCATGGACACAGGAGAACAACACACACACACACACACACTAACGGCTTTAGCTGGTCAACATTATCAGAATTCGCTCTTCCAGCGTTTCTACCTTGTGTCCGTTGCGGTTCGGTTGGCCTGTGATGTAACAGGTGAACACTTCGTAGACGCTGTCTTCGTTCATCAGCTCCTTCCCCCACATCTGCAGCAGCGCATCTTTGGATGACTTACTCTTCAAGTAGAACAGGTAATAGTCATTTAGCTCGCCAAAGGCTGGTGATGAGGAGTTTCCCCTGAACAACAGATGCAGATGCTGACTTAACACTTTTTAATTAAGAGAGCAATTGATATTGAAGTTTCATCATGTAAAATCTGCGAGCTCAGGTGTAATAGAGCCTACCATCTGCCGTTGGGGAACTCATCCCAGTCCTGGGTCCTGTAGATGTAGCTCTTGGGCCTGGATGCCCAGAAAATGGGTCGAACATCTTCCACCTTCCGTTTGGGATGAGCACTGATGGCCCAGGGAAGAGGTCGCCTGGTGGTGGTGGTATATTTTCAAACAACAGCTTAACAACAGGGGCCTCACAAATCCTGAATACCTTACTAATCACACCCTGAGCTGGTGCATGCCTGTGCAGGAAAAACCGATCACAATACATAATCTCATTGCACTTGATCATCACTGAGATCTTACATACAAACATGTGCAGCATCATCTTCGTGGTTACAGAAGTTATTTCTTTCCTAAAACCCCACAACTGCTTCCTCCTCCTTATGACTGACCTGGGGTCTTCTTTCCACAGGCCCAGCTGTCGGAGCACCTCGATGGTGGCGACCTCTCGGTTCAGTGTGTAGAAGTGAAGACCTGGTACTTTGCCACTGTCCAGCAGAACACGGCAAATCTCTACCGCCTGGTGGATGCCATAGTTGCGGATAGCAGCATCATTGTCTTTGATGGGCTCAATGACTTTGGTGATCTCCTCTGGGACCTCCAGCTTCGACAGCTTGACAAGTTGACGTAGGGACTGGTAACCCTAGAGGGGAACAGGTACAGCTCTTTATTTGGTAATAGATACTGACAACAATTCCATTGATGGTGCACATACACACAATGGCTACACTCCATCTTCAACCTGTGGAGCCCTGGAGTGCACAGAAGCTTTTCCCACAACTTTGTAGTGAGCTCCAGAAGGTCAGTCCTGGTTTTTCAGGTAAAGACTTCAGGTGCACACAGGGAACTGTACACGGTCTCTGGTTACCCATATTTCATAGTTTGCTGTTCCTGTTAATTATCAGGAAGCAAGTACACCAAACCTGATATATTTAAGATAAGCTAATATTGAACTATATATAGAGCTAGAGTATCAGTTGAACAGATTTATCAGCAGGCTGGATCAATTGCTAGAATGTCCAATAAAAAGTAGAGAGGATAAACAGGATAAATAAAAGTCCTACAGCAGTGGCAAAATGAGCTCTGTGAAAAGAAGAAACATCATCTTCATCTGTTTTTACCCTATTAATATGGAGTGTATTAGCTAACGTGCAGTCTTCTATATTTAGTGGATCGATGTTCTCTGTATTCCACTTTATTTTATGGAGTAAAAAAACAACAAGATCCCGCAGTACCCCGTAACAACAACCGACCAATGACCTCTGTCTCATCCCATGAGCAGTGGGTTACCTGAATTGGAAAGATTCCTGGTAGGATGGGACATGTGATGCCGTTTGCTCTGCAGTCATCCAAAAACTTGAGGAAAGTGTCCGCCCTGAAAAAGAGCTGGGTGATGATAAAGTCTGCTCCAGCGTCAACCTTCTCCTTCAGGTGTCTGAGATCCTGCTCATAGCTCTGGGCCTCAGGGTGGCCCGTGGGGTAGCCTGGACACATCAGTGGATTCAAATCACTATACAATAATTCACCTGGAGTTCCAGTTAAACAAACCGTTGACAGATGTGAAGGCTGAAGACATACCAGCAACACAGATGTCAAAGTAGTCATCAAACTCTGATCGGATGTGTTTAACAAGGTCGACGGCGTAGTTGAAGCCTCCTTCCTCTTCCTCCCAGTCTGTGCCCATTGGGTCTGTGGAGATACCAAAGCATCACACCTCAGCTGGGAGCCATATTTTCTGAGTGTTCCTAAGATTAGAGTTTAATAATAGCGTTGCTCTGATCTGAAATCATTCTTTTCAAGATGTCAGAAATGCAAACACAGCAGCCAAAAAATTACACCCGTGAAATTGTCGACTGTTTCAGCATGTGATACAAGCAGTGAGACCGGTGCTAAAGTCACTGTAAGAGAAAATACTTATAAAAACACTCATACTATGAATTAAAAAATTATAACTTTATCCTCATGAAATTAGAATTTTATCTCACAATATTAAACACGTCTTTTTTTTTTTTACAACATAATTTTGAAGGTTTGTAATTTTAAAAGTAGGTTCCTGTTCCACACACTGTTACTACCATCTTTATAAAGAATTGCTGACAGGAGCCAGTTTAGTATTTTATTACGACAGGCAATTGGAAACAGGCAATTGGAAACACCTTTACAGTTTCCTAGCCACTCTGAATGGAAACAAATGTCACCTCCTCTAAGTGCCATGATGTTCTTGAGGCCCAGGTGCTTGGCTTTGGCCAGGTGGCCAGTGATCTTCTCTTTGGTTTGGTTGCAGCAGGTCAGGTGGAGGATGCTCTCCAGGCCGCAGTAGTTGACCGCTGTGCTGGCGATCATCATGGAGGAGGTTTCCTTGTCTGAGCCAGGGTCGCCTGATGGGTGCCAGGTAATGTCGATAAACAGGGGACCTCCAGAGCCCATACGGTCAAATCTGAAGAACAGTGCCATTTTCAGTTATATGCACATATTTGTATTATCCAAGTATGTTGTGGGTAATTGTATGACTACTTAGATGTCACAGAAGCAGCACCTCAGTGGCTTTTTAAACAGAGCAAATGGTCACTAAAAATTACTATAATAATATAAGCAATTATTGACAGGCTAGTGATAATGCTAAGTTGATAAACTGGTAATCTTGATGCTGATCTTTGTATTTTCAGTCACCCTGTTTTATGGCACTTCAGGAAAATCAAGAGGGGTCACTGTAACACAAACAGCTCTGTTGTGTATTACTAAAAGCATTTTTGACTGGGCTGCCAGCAGACATGCAGTCTGTGCTAAGAATAACTCTAAACTGACCATGTCATTAACCAGGACTGGTTATGAAGAAGATCAGGTTTAGATTTAGGTAAGGAGGAACACATCTATATAAAACAGACTTCTCTACCAAATCTCCTCCCAATCATTGGGATCTAAAAAATAAAGTCAATAAAGTACTCCTATTTGGTTTCACCTACCTCGAGATGAGGTTGACAGCTCCACTGGCCGTACGTGGAGGGAAGAACTCCAGCGAGAACCAGCGGTCTCCGGAGTCCATCCTCCTCCGCATCTTATCCCGCAACCTGTCCGCCCGATCCGCGTCGAGCACCGGAGTAGAGCACCGGGAGCTCTCCTTGGAGCTCTCCCCGCCGCTGTTGCTGGCTCCGCTGGAGTCGCTTTTGCATGACTGCCAACTGCCACCGTCTCGTTGAACCTGGTTCACCATGATGGCAAATTACTCTGAGAAGAAAAGAAGACACACATTGATCTGTCTGCTTACTTAAAAACCTGAGGCGAGGGACCATATGTTGACTGCAAGGGAACAAGCCCCAAACCGAAACTTAAAATTTCGCCCCACTTTTCTGACCACCCAAAATGTTGACAAAGTGTAAATACAGAATCCTAAAACTTCCGGTTAAAATACACGGAATTCTTAAAATCCGGTTTGGTTTATGCATCTAATCCCTCATCCATCCCAGACCACATACCGACCTCCCCGGTCCCTGGCCCCCGATCCTCCGTCCCTTTTCCAGCAGAGATGAAATAAAACACGGCAGATTTATAACTGAGTTCTGCGAGCTCCATAAAACATCACCACAGGAGAAGAAAACGTTGTATTCAGGTGCTAAAGTGACATGAGCTGCTCCCTTTATACCAGGTACTGGTCCTGCGTGAACACACGCACGGGACACGCACGGCAGCAGATAGCTATATAAAGCCAGAGGTGCTAAGTGCTGCACGCGCTATGCTAGCCCATTAAAATAACTACAGGTTAGCGTTAGCCATGTTGATGCTAAACTGCTTTGTTTACGCTGCAAGCCCAAAACAAACGTGCCACACCTGTTCCAGCGGGTTTCCTCCTGTCACCGGTGTTCTGCCCGTCTTCCATAGAGGACTGAAGCGCTGCAGCAACGTGTGAAATGTGACCGGAGCGACGGCCCCCTGGTATCCGGTGAAGCAGTGCGGCAGGGTCACCGTGCACGGCGCTGCATTCACGTCCTGTGGGAAAACCCGTGGTTCATCCAGAGAAGCGGGTGGTTCTGTCCGTTTAAGGACGATTTTTAAAATTAATATATGGACTCGATCCTTAAAATTCTATTACACCAATCACATTATTATTAAACATACTCTTATTTGAGTTAATCTACGAGATCATTATTGTTCAGTTTTAACCATCAACATCTGAGCTCGTTAATTTTGTAAAATTTCAAATGAATAAACATTCCTGTCGGTCCAAGAGATCAAATGATGATCAGAGAGAAAGACTCAGATTACTTAGGTTAAGTAAGAGTAGCAGTATAACGGTGAAAATACTCTGCTTCAAGTAAAATTCCTGCATTCCAAATGTTACTGCAGTAAAAGTCCAAAAGTATCACCATCCAAATGTACTTGAAAAAACCAAAGTAAAAATAGCCCATTTCACATGATATCTGATATTATTGGATTCTAATTATTGATGCATTATTGTGTTCATCACTTTAATGTTGCAGCTGGTAAAGGTGGAGCTAATGTTAACTACCTTATATACTTCTAATTTGAAGTACTTTCCATACTGCTGGGTAGTTTGGGAATTTCCCACCAGGGATCAATAAAGTTTGATGATTAGACTGGATTTTGTTTGATTCATCTGATTCTGAAACAGGAACTAAAGTTATCAGATAAATGTAGAGCAGGAAAAAGTACAGGATTTGACTCTGACATGTAGTGAAGTCCAAGGATGAAGTAGTACAACATGGAAGTACTCAAGTAAAATACTAATACCACAGAATATACTTATACTTACCTTCTACCAGCAACAACAACAACAACGTTATGTGGATGCGTTTTCATTGTGCAGTTTGCATTGTTTGGAAACAATCTCTGGCCTTTCCTGTCACATGACACTGTAGGATTTACATGCCATAGGAAATTTGAAAACTTTCACGTTGCGTTACTGTTATGATCGCATTTCTTAAATAGAATTCAGGACAGTGATTCATTGTGCACCTTTTATTTACTGTAAACCAGAGTATTCAACCCTTTTCACCCCCCCCTCAGTGATTTAGATTTTTCAAAATCTTTGTGATTTTGCCACAGGTCCTGAACGCAGCATGACACACCAACGAAGATGGCGTGTTGTGGAAACTGTTTTTGTTTCCAGTGTTGCTGCAGAGAAGGAGAAACACGGACACCAGAAGAACTGGTAAGGAGGGAGAAATGCTTTTGCAGAGCAGGGATCTCTGTTTTAAAATCAGATTTGTTCTGCTGATTCTTTCCTGAGTTCTCCTCAGTGCCGTTATGTTCTGCTTTAGTTGCTCCACCCTGCTGCTCATTGACTTCTGTTGTATTATAGATTTTGCAAGCAAGGTGAAGTGACCTGAGATCCATTCATAACATAAACCAACAACTGGCTGAACAGACAAAATTATCTTTACTGTCCAGCCTCGCCTCAGGAGGCGTCTTGCTTGCTATTTTCCCTGATGTTCATTGGGAGAAAGCTCTAAGATCAAATTCCATTTACAAATCTAACAATTTAAGGACTTTCAGCTTAATAGGACCTACTAAACGTTACCCTCCTTAAAATAATTTTAACTTTTATTTCTGATCTGAATGCTCGTTTTAGTCCGTCATGCAGTTAACACACAAATTTATATTTTGCTCTGTACACTAACAGCTTCTGTTAGGGATATGTTAGGGATATAACTTTAAATTTACAGAAATCTGAACGGAGTCTGGTGTTGTTTTCTAACCATGCCAGAATGTAGATACACGTCATAAATAGTTATTATGCTGTATTTAGGGTACTCCTCTTTCTCCCCAGACAATCCTTGGGGAAATCCGAGATGAAGAAGATGAGATTCTACCAAGGAAAGACTATGAGGTGAAATATTAGCAGCCAGTGATGAAGGAGATAATGAGAGTCAATGGATGACTGAGCCTGGTAATACTTACACTGGATTTGTTTTGGCTTTCACAGAGCTTGGATTATGACCGCTGCATCAATGAGCCCTATGTGGAGGTTTTGGAAGGGATGGACAACAAGGTAAGATGAGTTCAAAGTGTCTGTTGTGGAGTCATTGCTGATGTGGATGAGTATGCAGATGGGGTTTGATTTTTTTTTTTTGTGCCTTCTCTTTAACTTCAGGTCTGTGTTGTCTTAGAAGCAGCTTGGCGTCCTCTGCAACATGCACAGATGTATTTCTCACTATTTTGTCACCTAATAAAGAATTAACTCCTGTCAGTAATTCATTTGGTGTCCACAAGGCTCAGTTCCGGTGCTCCTTTTGTGTTTTGTTTATATTATTTAATTCATCTAATGTTAGTAAATTGGCTTCTAATACTTTGTTTCACAGACAACACTATTTTTTTTTAGAAATTATACTGGTATTCTGGGATGCTTAAGTATGTTTTAGACAGAATTTGAGTGTTGTGCTGATTTAAGTGTTTCTCAGGTAGTTTAATTGGTTTTGTGACAAACACATTTCTGAGTCAAACTTTATCATTCGAGGAAGAAAGACTCATAGATTTAAATCTGTGTTAGTTTTAATCCTCAATTTAAAATATTGTGCATGAAATGTTTTTATAACCATGTTTTCATTCACCAATAGAAAGCCAGAAGGTATGAAGCAGTACGGTGGATGATGGTGTTTGCTATCGGGGTCACAGTGGGTCTGGTATGTGGATTTGGGATATAGATATATGATTTTTTTCTAGATTGTAGCGTGTTGCTGTTGACCATCAAATGCTGCCTTTCTCTTTCAGGTGGGCCTGTTTGTGGATTTCTTTGTACACCTCTTCACCAAAATCAAATTTTCTGTGGTTGGCGATTGTATCCTAGAACATGCTTGAATCCACATCATTAGTTTTCAGTGAGGTGTCACGAAAACGCATCTTCAACACACACATACCACACTCAGTGGCCACAGTATATAATATCTAAAACATAATAATGTTCAGAACTCTCAGAAAGTTTGAACAAACCGAAGATGATCGTCTGTGGCTGATATGTTGTATTCCACTGCAACAGACATGAAGTGTCAGTCAGTTTACAGTATAATTCTTACCTTGGTTTGTGGTTTGGATTCACTCAGTACATTCACAGGATGTGTATAATATGCAAAATGTCCCTCCCCTGGATTATGCTCAGTGTTGTTGTGCCTTAGCTGAACGCCTCCAGCTGTAGAGAAGTGCAGTGACAAAGGCTGTCTCCCTCTGTCTCTGCTGGAGCTCCTGGCATTCAACATGACCTTCGTCTTCATCGCCAGCATGCTTGTCCTCATTGAGGTGAGGCTGATCAGATACAGGAGGTTTTTACCAGAGATGCAGTGTTTGCGATACCACAGAAAACACTGACATGAAAAGTGCTAACATGCCGTGTTTTGGCGTCTTGTTATCCAGCCAGTAGCGGCAGGTTCGGGGATCCCGGAGATTAAAAGTTACCTGAATGGAGTGAAGATTCCTGGAATCGTGCGGCTGCGAACGTTTCTTTGCAAGGCTGCTGGAGTCCTGTTCAGTGTTGCTGGAGGTAAAGTGGTGCTTTGGTAAACATTTGTGAGCTTCTTCCATCGCTGCACAAACGTTAAGTCAAATTGGTGAATGTGCAAAAGAGATTTGTAGCTATAAAAAGAATTGACCCAAATGTCTGTGCACAAATTAAGTCAACGATGAAGTTCTACACACTATGAGAAAGCGGGCAGGCTGACAGTGCTTCTGACTCTGTCTGTGTCCATCAGGTCTGTTTGTGGGGAAAGAAGGTCCGATGATACACAGTGGAGCCATCGTGGGAGCTGGTCTTCCTCAGGTACGCCACCATACAACCTGAACACAACCCGGGTTGAGTACAGCTGAGGATGCTGCTCGACTTACTCTCATCCTCTCAGGGGCATGTCTTTCTTATTTGCCTTTCTGTAAAATCTTGACTTGCTGAAACAATTTCAGTTTACTGGGCTCAGACTGAGCTGGACTCGGGATTGTTTGGTTTGACCTGACAGACTTTTATAGCATTTTACTGGATGTAGTTTAATGTCTGATGCATTTGACTCATATTATTGCTGAAATTTTCTAATCTGATGTTTTCTCCCTGCATCAGTTCCAGAGCATCACATTCAAGAGGATCAATTTTGATTTTCCCTATTTCCGCAGTGACAGGTATGTATGTGGTGCACGCATCCGAAACGAAACCCAGCGCACGGTTCACTGCTTCCTTACAGGACTAAATATGACCAGTGTTGTGTTTACTGTTGCTCAGGGACAAGCGAGACTTTGTGTCAGCGGGCGCAGCTGCAGGAGTCGCCGCCGCCTTTGGTGCTCCCATAGGTGGCACCCTGTTCAGTCTGGAGGAGGGCTCCTCTTTTTGGAACCAAGCTCTCACTTGGAAAGTGGTACGTCACCTGACGCGGTGATCATGGAGGGTCGAGACATTTCTGTCTGTTCGTTGAATCCGCATTGAGTCAGGTCCAGTCCAGTTCTATTGACCAGTCCTCCGCTTCGTCCAGACTGAAACATCTTAGCAACATTTGGATGGATGTTCGCATTTCTCAAACTTTACTCGTGTTGCCCAGGACTGCAGTGAACCTCAGCTCATTATTTTGTGGATGTTTCTAAAGTGTATACAGGCTAAATAATGTAGAGATTAGTGAAACACACAGTTTTTTTCAATAGTGATGTTAAAGCTAGTCTCCATCATTTGTATTTGTATAACCACTGACGATGAGAAACCATTTCTCTTTCTCAGCTCTTCTGCTCCATGTCGGCCACTTTCACCCTCAACTTCTTCCGCTCAGGGATCAACTTCAACAAGTGGGGCTCCTTCCAGCTACCTGGTCTGCTCAACTTTGGAGAGTTCAAGGTAAAGAACCTGTTTAATCATGTGGAGCAAAATGTATGTTGAGATGTATGTTGTTGTTTTATTGATACAGAAAAAAACTGGTTGACTTGGCTTAACAAGAAGTTCATTATTATGGTGGAGGTTAATGATTGATAGAATTTCTATATTAAGTGATTTGTCGGTGTAACCCAACTGTTGAACTCATCAGTGTGCTGATGGAGATAAGAACTGCCACCTGTGGACAGCAGTGGACCTGGCTTTCTTTGTCCTGATGGGGGTGGTGGGTGGCCTGCTGGGTGCGCTCTTCAACTGCATGAACAAGAGCCTGGCAAAGTATCGATTCAGACACATCCACCCCAAGGCCAAGTTCATCAGGTGACTGCTTCACCACCAGTTGACACGGGGAACATCCAGAACACACAGCTTTGGGAAGCAGATCTTTTAAAATGTGATTCAAGTGTGCGGCTGATCTGATCTCTGCACTTCTACAGAGTCCTGGAGAGTCTGCTGGTTGCCATGGTGACAACAGTGGTCATATTTGCAGCTTCCATGCTGTTGGGCGAATGTCGTGAACTGTCCTCCCCCACAACCCAAAATACCACGGTGACTGCCAGCTCCTTCCATGTGACAGGATTTACATGCTGCACGGTCCTCATCTCCAGGCCCTACATTCATCGCCGTGTGTGTTGTTTTTCAGGTGACCGGCAGTGAGGATATCAACTCAACTGTCCGCCAGTTCTTTTGCACCAACAAGAGCTACAACGACATGGCCACGTTGTTCTTCAACCCCCAGGAGGCTGCCATTCACCAGCTCTTCCACCAGGACGGTGAGCTGAGCACACACACTCAGACAGGCCGACAGGTCCAGGGCCAGCCCCAGTCCTCACCTGAGACCAGAGGGTTCATGCATTCAGAGTTTTTGAAGGGGCATGGTTTTATAATTCATAAAAAGTTTAAATTGTCTGAAATAGCATTAAATATTAACAAAATGAATTGGATATTTATATATATTTATATTTGAAGAATTACATTTTGGATATATAAACTTAAAATTATGACTTACAAGATTTCGAATGTAGATACCTGAAAATGAGAATTGCAAAATATCCACGAACTTGAACAGAGAGAGGTGTCAGAGGTGTCTGGGTCAGAAACATCCAGAGACAAACCTTTGGCTTCTAAATGTTATTAGTAAAGCAATTTCAAACGGTTACTGCAGAGTGAAGCTTCAGCTGCTTCGTGTTGAAACAAGAGGCCATCTGAGGTGATTCAGGTGCCTGATCAGGTTCCTTCCTGGGCACATTCCACTAGAGGTCTTCATGCACATCCAGCTCATAGGAGCCCTTGGGATTGACCCAGAACAAGCTGCAGAGGTTGTATGTCTCATCTGGTGTGGGAATATCTTGGGTTTTAGAAAACGGTGCTGGGAGAGGGATACCTGGATTGTTGGTTAGCCTGCTGGCACTGTGATCCAGCCCTGGAAAAGTCTCAGACAATGGAATCATCTGGTTTTTAGCCCAAACCTTTCTCAGTGGATTGTAAAAGTAAATTTTTTGAAATTGCAAATTGGATCTGTTGTCTGCTGACTCCCTCTCCTTCTCCTCAGGTACCTTCAGCCCGGTGACCCTGTCCATCTTCTTCGTACTGTACTTCCTGTTGGCTTGTTGGACGTACGGTGTGTCCGTACCCAGCGGGCTCTTTGTCCCGTCGTTGCTCTGTGGAGCAGCATTTGGACGTCTGGTTGCCAACATCCTCAAAGTGTAAGAGCAGTTTTCTCTTAATGTTCTAAAGACCAACGTCTATGAAATATCACAGATATCAAATTGAATTGTATTCATATGATCTCACACATCATCTGTGTCAGTGAGTAAATGTTGCCGAATTTAAAACGGTAGAATGCATTTTAGCCAGACCCAGTCCTGCTTCCTGCTGGGCTGGATGGTCCAAATAATGGACCACAGTCTTTTCCAACACACACAGTTTGTTGGAAAGGCTCGACCAAAGTTGGGACACCTGGAGAAACTGTTTGCATCCATTTCCAAAGCTTCATTTCCTTCTACTGCTGCAGAAAACATCTCTGACATTTCCATTCACTTTCTGCTTTTCCCTCTGACACTTCACCACTTTGCTTTGGACCATTTCATCTTCAGCTCTGGACCTGAGCTGGTCAAATATCAGTCACAGCTGGAGGTGACCACAAAGTTTTGGCCAGAAGTGTGTGTGCACTATAATATTGTGAGCAGTCAGCCAGATGTTTCCAGCTCTGCACACTGTTCACGCCCTGTGCAAGTGACACACAGTCTTTATGCTGTGCTAGGAGAACCACAACCCAGACTCCTGCTCTGTTCTGAACACAGGGACAGGAGAAATGGAGGCTTTAAAGTTATAGGGGACATAGTGAAAATTTAGAGAAACAGTGCTGACTGTGCAGGTCCTACCCCCCTCACACACACGCACACACACACACACATACACAGTGGAATCTGCTGACTGGGTCAATGTTTCTTTTCCTTTCTCTCAGTTTCACTTCCTCTGGTGTTACATCCAGGCTTCCCCTCAGTTCACCCCCCCACCCCACCTGCGTGTGACCTCACTCCTATCTCTGACTCCTCACTGAACACAGTAATATTTCTGTCCTCTGTTAGGAAACTGGGAATGCACATCTACTCAGGCACCTTTGCGCTCATTGGAGCCGCCGCCTTCCTCGGAGGCGTGGTCAGAATGACCATCAGTCTGACTGTCATCCTCATCGAATCCACCAATGAAATCACGTACGGGCTGCCCATCATGATCACTCTAATGGTAACATTGTATTATATGTTGCTGGATTTTGTCCTATTCATCACTGTGCTGTTTTTTATGTGAATGGGATTTCAGTTCCTGCTGTATGTGAAATGATTTGTCTTGAGACAAATGAGTAGATGGGAAGTTCAGTATGATTTTGCTGATCAGTGGTTCCTGCTCATTACCAGGTTGCCAAGTGGACTGGAGATTTCTTCAACAAGGGCATCTATGACATCCACATCCAGCTGAGAGGAGTGCCGCTACTGGAGTGGGAGACCGAGGTCGAGATGGACAAGTAAGATCTGACGTTTGACAAACCGCTTTTCTGTGTCGGCTTTGTTCTTCTCAGTAGAAAGCTGCTCAGAGCAGGGCAACGGTGCAGCACACACAGCAAACCAACACAAATTCATGTTTTGTTACTCTGTTTTATTCTTCAACCAGCTGATCAAAGAGGCAAAAAGTTTTAATGTCATGAGACCCGAGCACTTTTAATTTCTCCTGGCTGTCTGGGGTCCGCAGCACCTGATGAGTATAAAAGCTAAGCGTTGTCTTTGAAAAAATGATGTCCTCATACATGACATGGTGATGGTTTTAGTGTTTTGTAACTGTCCAAACTCAGAATTTTCCAGAGTTAGACTTGGCAGAGTGATGACTGGTGATTGTGTTCTATATTTACTCTTTTGTCAATCATCAACAGAGATAAAACATGGTTGTAAGATTGTGCATCACCCTGTGTGTTTGTGTTTTCTGTGTGTATCTGTCCCAGGCTGACAGCCAGTGACATCATGGAGACCAACTTGACCTACGTGTACCCCCACACCCGAGTGCAGTCTCTGGTCAGCATCCTGCGCACCACCGTCTACCACGCCTTCCCTGTGGTCACTGAAAACCGGCAGAATGAGCGGGACTTCATGAAGGGCAACATCCTGGTCAGCAACAACATACGCTTCAAGGTGAGTCCTGGAGTTTTTCACATTTTTAGCTGCTAAAGTTCAGCCTCAGATCCACAGGGAGTCAGAGAAAGTCAGGAGAGATCGAGCATCATGCCCGAGGATACTTCAGTGCACAGGAATGACCTTGTAGGTCTGAAATATCTGCCACCCTAACAACAATGTTCCCCACACTGCTAAAGCATAAAAATACAGATTCAGCCACTATCGCATGTTTTGTCTAGTATTGTTGTAATCTAATCTTGGCTTCTAATTGCTTCTTTTCTCTTGGCAGCGCTGCGTTTAATAAGTAGAGGTGTAGTCAGTGGTGTGTCCAGCCAGTAGATGGAGGCAGAGGTCTGTGTGGTGATCAGCAGTAGTCTGAATTCCCCAGTTTACTCTTTCACAGAGACATTAACCTGCCTGAACAGCTGATCCACTAATCATTCGTAGAAATGTGTCAGGTCTCATAGATTTTGATATTTTTTTCTCATATTTTGGTATTTAGTAATTCCTGCAGCAAAAACAATTTATCTGTGCCCTTTTCTGCCACATGTAGAAATCCAGCGTCGTGTCCCGTGCAGGGGAGCAGCGCCGGCGCTGCCAGTCCATGAAGTCGTATCCGTCCAGCGAGCTGAGGAATGTTTGCGACGAGCAGAACGCCGTGGCGGAGCCTGCAGAGGAGGGCGAGGACCTGCTGCAGCAGATGTTAGAGAGGAGGTAGGCCCAATCCACACACACACACACCAGTGTACAGCACCACACACAGGGAACATCTGTGTCCGAAGAAAAACCTACACAGGTACAAAAAAAGTAAACAGCTCAGCAACATCAGTGAACACATGAAATGCAACACAGCCCTTTAATTTCTGAGCTGTGCCTTGTTCGAATGCTGCACAGAGGAAAACAGGTAGTTCAGTTAGTCAAGACAAACGAAACAGATTGTTGGTCTGTGTTGGCTTCCACATGCAGGCATGCTCCGTACCCCAACCTGTACCCAGATCAGTCTCCCAGTGAGGAGTGGACCATGGAGGAGCGATTCAGACCGCTCACCTTCCACGGCCTCATCCTGCGCTCCCAGCTGGTCAACCTGCTAATCAGAGGGGTGTGCTACGCCGAGAACCAGTCGGTCAGTCTCACACAAACACAAACGCAGTGTTCAGGAGAGACATTCCATAACCCCAACCTCAATGAGTTAGGTTACAAGAATTTTCTTTTCATCCCCAAATGGATGTTAAATCCCACAGTGAAGATGGAGAAATAAAAACTAAGGTGGCTTTATGACTCTGGATGTCTGGGCTCAGTGTCAGGCTTCGATCAGATGCCTCCCTGATGCTTTTGCATAAGAATATTGCAGAGTACATCCATCTAAATGTCTCTTTATGTCCTCCACCACAGAGTGCGACTCAGCCTCGGTTGTCCTATGCAGAGATGACTGAAGATTACCCACGTTTCCCTGACATCCATGACTTGGACCTCACCCTGCTCAACCCCCGCATGATAGTGGTATGACTGATTTAAACACTGCGATCGAGGAATTAAACATTTTAGGTATTAAAAGAAAATTCTGAGTTGATAAAAGCTGTAAAAGGTGTCCCCTATGTTTGCAGGATGTCACCCCCTACATGAACCCATGTCCCTACACGGTGTCACCCAACACCCGCATCTCCCAGGTGTTCAACCTGTTCAGGACCATGGGCCTGCGACACCTACCCGTGGTCAACGCTGCTGGAGAAGTAAGTCATGGCTTAAACGTGGTTTAAGACAAACCTCCAAGTAAAACGCGTCGTGTCTGACCACTCTCCTGTTTCTTATCTGCCGTGTTTTTCAGATTGTTGGAATAATCACAAGACATAATTTAACCCATGAGTTCCTTATGGCCAAACTGCGACAGCACTACATCACAGTTTGACCCGTCCTCCCCGCCCCGTCCGTGCAGCGTGGTCCTGAGCTTCTGCCTCTGTGCGTTCCTAATAGTGTGTAGGCATTTCCAGACAAATACAGGACACTCATGCACACATTCTGCAGCTCCCGGTGGGGGGTGGGGGGGACACATTTCTCCAGTGTGTGAAACCGTTCAGGTGGTTTTCCACTCACGTGGTACATTTTCAGTGTTGAGGAAGGTGCCAGCTTTCCTCCGGCCAAGCCTCAGCAGTGGGACGGGACACACGCTGCAGGTGTAATTCTACATTATTTGACATCCTCATATTGATCTGTGTACAAAAGGTTTAAAAACTGACAAACACCCCTCAAATTAATCCAAATTATGGCCAATTGGTCTCTGAAAGCATTAGGTTTAGAGCATTACAAATGTCAGCAGTTGTTTTGGTGACTACAGTGCCGTCTTCTCATTTACTTACTTAGTTTTTAATCAGTCATTAGAATAACTGGGAAACTATAGAATAAAATCTGGTTCTGTTTTTTGAAATCAGGAAAGCGAGCTGGCCTTGCTCGCAGCAGCACACACACATTTGTTGACTGTCCCGACGTGAATCAGATTCATTCACTCGTTTTACGCTTTATCACCATTGTTGTCACTGTAGAACTTATTTTGACTGATTGTATATTTTAATTTACTGTGTAACTGGAATATATGCACTAAAAGCAGGCAGACGCCCCTCACAGCCTGCAGCCACACTGGACTGTTTGGGCTGGCAGGAACATTTCTAACCACTTCAGCAGTCTGGAAATACCTTCTGATTGTTTGCACATATGATCTTTCATAACATTTTGACTGTTGTTCAGTCTGGTCAGTGTTGGGAGGTGCCAGGGGCTCAGGGGGGACTGTGGTGTTGAGCAGCCCTCGGAGCACGTCGGGCAGGTTTAGTGATGTAAATGGTGTAAATCCTATTTTAGTAAAACTAATATGTGAAACAGTTTTTAATTTAGTTTTATCAACATTATATTAATTTTGTGTTTAATTGTCTTAATATTTCACTCACCCTTCATTCCTAAAAGGGTCTGAAAATGTGACTCAGAGTAAAGGATGTGGATTTTTACGTTTATCTATGGACGGTACTCGCAGGTTTGATGGAGTTGATGGAGTATTAGTAACCACCAGGGCACATATATGCACATTAAACATTCCTGATTTGGTTCTTATCTCTGCTTTATGTTTTATTTAAGAGATTATTTTTTTATATGGGTTTTATTTTTATGATTTGCTGCCTGTGCTGTGAGTGATAAGTTTCATTCCAAACTGGACCAAGGCTGCCCCGGATAATGTTATCATCTCCAGCCCTAAGCATGACTCACTTGTTATTTTAGAATGATTATTTATATATTATCCATTTTAAATTCTGCATACGGCTCAGCAGGTGCGGAACAGGGAGACAAAGTGAAACACATGGATTTATGGGACTGTTTGTCAAATACACAGAGATTTCAACAACACACTTTTGCTTTTGTAGTTTCCAACAAGGGCAAAAACAGCTGCAGCCGTGGAACAGAAAGCTGAGACCTCTGTCTCGTGCCTTTGTTACTGTTCAAATAAAGATCCTTCTGTTGTCGGTCATTAAAAGTGTGTCTGCATGTTTTGCTCATTCTGCACAGGATTTTATTATGCAGTTACTTCAAAGGATTAGCTGATGAACTGAGGGGTGGATTGACTAGAATGATCTATTTCAAAGGAGAAAATCATCAGATTGAAGGCGACAATAGTTAATTACAGCAGTGTCAACAGTGACAAATGAAATCGATATATTAAATCAATTTTGATTTAACATCTGAAATGGGAAATAAGCTGTAAAAAAAAAAAAAAAAGGTAAGAAAAATCTTGTTCACCTGTGTCGGACCCAGTCAGTTTATTAGGAGCCACTGTCAGACCCAGCCAGTTTAGGAACCACTGTGTCAGACCCAGTCAGTCTAATCCAGTAGTCCTGCACTAAATCCTCCTTCATGAAGGTGGTAATGTTCAGTTTCTCCAAGTCATTTATGTCAGTGAAGCTAAATAACAGAAACACCTGTCAGTGTAACAGAGTCCAGTCCGACAGCAGCACAAACTGCAGCCTCTAAAATGATCAACAGCTGTGAAACAGTCTGTAAACAAACTGAACCTTCATGGAGGGAGATTCACTGCAGGACTTCTGGATTAGGCTGAAACCTCCACAGGCAGATGTTTGACGGAGCCACATCTGGAGGAGGAAGAGGGAGGAGTCGATATGAATTCCACAGCGCAGGAGACGGTTTTGTGGACATCGGGACTGGACTGTGGCAGATCCTGAGTTGCACATTGACTGGATCAGACTGAAACCATGATGAGGCCCGAGCTGCTGCGGAAAACTGGCTGCGCCTGCGCACAGAGCCTCAGGTGAGAGGAGCTGACTTTGATATTCTAAGTAAATTTTCCTGATAATACTTAGACACTTTCACTTCAATGAGATTTGAATGCAGGGCTTCTACTTGTAGTAGAGTATTTTTACAATGTGGTACTGCTAAATTTACTAAAGTACAGAACCTGAGTACTTCTTTTTCTGCTGCTGCATGTACACTGGTGTTTACCTGTAAGTGGCCTCTGACAGAGCTGGGAGCAACAGGTGCAGTTCAGCATTAACTGGTTCTGACACAGAAAAAGTAGAGAGCTGGCGGATCACAGGCTGCAGTGGGTGCCAGCGTCAGTTTGTTGGATTTGGATGATTCCAGACCTGCTGATCAGTGACAAAAAAGAGGAAAACATGGCTCCTATTATGTGGTTTGATAAAATACTGTGGAGGAAGTGATGGGAGTTTTTAGAGAGCATGTTAACCTGGTTCAGATATACATCAGTGAGGATGCCATCAGTCACAAAGCCTCTGTTTTTTTTTATCTGTCCCCACTTTTTTCTCCAGTGGACTCTTTCTTTCTTCAGACACTGTAAAAAGTGATGGCAGTTCTCAGCCACTGGAGCTGGTTTTTGGAAAAAGAAGGGCCTCCCATTGTTAGTGAGGAAGAACCATGTGAGCCAGTGCAGCGGTGTGGCTCCCTGCTGTGTTTTTGGTTTGTGGTGGAGGTCTACGACACAGACCAATAAGCTAAACCAGGTTCTGGATTCATCACATTCATTGGTGCTGTCAGTCTCCAAATGGGATTTGGACTCAGTAACACACATACTGAAAATCACAGGACTTTAAAGATGAACCGGCAGCACGTTAACTTCACCCAGAACTAATTTCCTTTTTCCTCCACGGGTCTGTCCACAGTCTGCACTGTTCCTCGATCAGGAAGGCAGGTCAGTGTCACTGCATCTATGCCCCTTTCTATTCCATCTGCAGTAAGTGACCCTGAGTAATGATTTATGAGAGGCCTGGGCTGATTGAATGCCACACTGTCTTTTTACCTCCGTTTAATCCAGGCGGCAGCACAGTGTCGCCTTTAGCCTGGGAGTAATTGCTGCAGGAGTTACGACGGGTCACCAGCCTCTCAGACAGAGTAGATGTGCGTCGAGGGGAGAAGCAGGTGCCTCTCAGTCGGCTGGATCAGTGCTAGTGTGCTGTGTGTAACTGTAGGTACTTTGCTGTTAGTGAACAAATAAGTGCAAGCAGTAAATCTGGTGCCAGGACTGCAGCGTCGGTTTACTCCCCTGTGATAGTCCGATCGTTTGCACGTGTCATAATTACACAGAGAGGTGACCTAATGGGTCGTGATTAATGAGGCAGGTCTAATGGGAGGAGCTCACCAGCGTCCCACCTGCAGCCACCCACAACTCTCTCACAGTATCTCACCAATTTGCATCATTGTCTCATCTCTGGTTTGAATTCACAGCCATTCCAGCCATTTGAGAAAATGACTGGTGGGTTAAAATCACTGTTCCTTTTGAGATGGACTTTGTAACTTCATAGCATCAGTATCTGCAGACCACAGACTGAAACATACGGAATGATTGTTGTCTCCAGCTTTTTTTTTTTTTTTTTTTACTAAAGAACAAAAAAACAACTCAAAACATTATTATGAAATCCTGGCTCTAAAAGTGATTCATTACACCTGGGAACCACATTAACTTAACATTAAAGCTTTTTTAACTGGGAGGGTGCTCAGAATTAGCGCAAGATCAGAGAGGGGGCTCTCTGTTTTCATTGTTCAGTTTGCAATCTAATATAAATATAAGCATATAAGCAAACTATTGGAGATTCATCAGGAACAACGGGAGGAGGAGGAGGAGGAGGAGGAGGCTCGGTATAAATAGCCTAAATAAAATGTAATTCCTTCCCACAAACACTAAATTGATGTTTGTTTGTTTGATGCTAGATTCGTGTTTGTTGCAAAAGTAATGTTGAGTTTGCTTTATAATCAGCTGTTTTTTCTGCATTAAACCAGATCAGCAGATATCCCTTCAGGTGCTGCGAGCACTTAAACAGAACCATAGAAAATGTATGAGTGCTGTGATCGCTACAAGCAAATACTGTTCTGTAAAATCAGACATTTTCACCACTAAATGGCTCTGCTGAGCCTGTCCAACCCCTGATTTAAAGGTCCAAATAGACCTGCAAAGCCAATGAAAGATGATAATCATCATGTGCATACATCTGGCAAACATCTGGCATACATGTTTAATCATGACAAATAGATGCAGGCAGTAAAGAGACATTACAAAACTGCAACTGTATATTACCTTTAGTGTCTCTAGAGGGAGCTGTGTGAAGTTTGATAAATGATGTGACTTGATTCAGTGTTTGCAGAAGACGATCAGTCTGAAAAGTTAAATCTGGTGTGTGACTAGAGTTTAGCAGGCGTCTGCAGCTGTTCCGCATCTCTGCTGCAGGCTACGTTAGCTAGTCGAGTTGCATTGTGGGTAATGAAGGTGCCATGTTCTGACAAGCGAGAAGAACCAAAAAAAAAAAAAAAAGTCTCGGGTTCATTGATTTTCATTCTTTAAAAAACGAAACTGTCCATTGTAGGTTTCTATTCTAAATCAGCTCTGAACTCCTTTAACCTGGTTAGTACCAGTCGTCAGATGAATAGTTGTTCATGAAAACATCTTGCACCAGCTGGTGTATTGAATTTGTCATCATCTCATTAGTTTTGATCTTTGGAGCCTGATTAGCACGATCACTTTCAGTTCGCTCTGACACAGCACTCTTCCTTTCTCCTTTTGTTCTCTCCTTCCTGTATTTATTATCTATCTCCTCTGCTCCCCCCACCCCCCCTCTCCGCTCATGTCAGCCACACTCACTTGTCCTGAGGTGTGGAAGGCAGCTGAGATCATTAGGGGAAATGACTGCTGTGTTGCATACCAGCTCTGATAATAAAACTGTCACAAGGGGGAGGGGGGTGGTGGGGTGGTGATGGTGGTGGTGATGGGGCAGCGTGATGGGTGCAGCGCTGCAGCGATTAGGGAGGACAGCTCCACTGCTCCACCTTCTCCACCTTCTCCTCGTTCCATTTGTTTTTCTCTTCATTCGCTCTGTACCAGGATCTTGTAATGAGAGATGCCATTGGACTGTATTACAGCAGCTGTGACTTGGTTAATTTGTCAAAATGTGAGGCACAAAGGCAGACACCTTCAAGGAACAGGTCAATCAATCATTTGAGTTGTTCCAGGAATATGTGCAGCACTCTGTTGCAGCCATTGAACCTGTTTATGTTGATTTGAATAGAGCAGCCATCAGTTTGCAGGTGTTCCTGACTGGCTGCTGGACACACTGTGGAACTGGACGTGGTGCATGCAAACCTTTTGGCCCCTGCAGGACAAATTCCACATTGTTGTTGAGTTTGTTGACAACCTCTGCAGACATGCATGTAAAAAGAGACTTTGTTCAAGTATTAGTGTAAAGATTACACAGTATTTGAAGCATATGTCAAAGTTTGGACCCCCTACGCAGTCAGTACCCAGTTGCCTGGTGTTGAAGTAGTACACAGTATTCTGCATCATTCTTGTGTTTACTACTGTGAATTCAAGCAATATTTCCCCAGGTCCTGGTCTTTCCATTTTAAGAGTAATAAACATGAAGATAGAAAATAAAAATATTGTATATATGGGATGTATTTTTTGGGATCATTCTCACACAGAGACAGATATTTACCATTAGCTCGAAAATTGTGTTGAATATTTCCTGAGTTTATTGTTTGACTACGACCTAAATAAATCAGGCATTTCTAAATTCAGAGGGTGTTCTGAGTTGATGAGGAGCACCTGAATGCACCATTAGCGCGGGGCTGTGATGCCTGGGGGCAGGAGCGCTGTAGACATGTCACTCTGGGTGGGAGGAGGTGCAGATCTTTGTAGGAGGGGTCACCCCACACTGTCAATGTGCAGAGTGGCTAGTTTTCCTCTGCTATAAGAGGCTCCTACCTGGTCCCAGGTTTGCAATGTGGAAATTTTGGTTAAACATTTAAGAAAGTACATGATACAATCTGGAACACACCGGGGGAAAAGGAGGCAGCATTACACTGATATGACATGGCAGAATGAAACCTTTATTATTTAGATGATGACATGGCAGCTGGGGATATTGAAGTGAGCAAAAACTGGAGGATTCCAGACGGAGCATCCTAACAGATCATCATTTTAGCAGCAGTTAAAATAGAACCTATAATAAAACAAATAATCTATCCATTATAATCTATTTATCCAATAATCCATTATACAGGCGTAACCACACTTTGACCAGTCAGAAAGCTAACAATGAGCACAGACAAGGGTTCTCCTGGTGACCTGTCCAGAGTGTACCCCTGCCTTTCACCCAAAGAGAGTTGGGATAGGCTCCAGCAGATCCTTGTGACCCTGGTTAGGAGTAAGCGGGTATAGATAATGGATGGATGGATGGATGGATGGACAGTGATTCTCAGGTGGTTTGTTGGAGTGTTGTTGCAGCTTCCTGTGGAACTTTCCTTCCTGGTGTCAGTTTGCCGTTCCACCTTTCCAAACACAGGCTGTCTGTGAGTGTGACACTGGGTTTCTGTCGGGTTCTTTGTGTGTTGATGCCAGTGCATTAGTGATGGTGGGAGTCCCTGGAGCCCGAGGTGATGCCATCAATATCTATCAGAGCACAGTGGGAGGTCAGCGGCAGGGGGAGGGTGGCACTAAAGAGGTTTTAATGACATTGTAAGCAGATCTTTGCATGTGTGTGTGAAGCATGGCTCAGAGGCATCTGCAGACTTACACACTGGAACGTGTTTGGAGATTCTGGAAAAACTGCTCTTGAACGGAAAACATTTGCTGCCTGCGTCGGTCTCTGCTGTGTATATATGTTAATTCTAAATGGAAAGTTGTCCTTTTTCACCTTAAGTAGCTTCCATGTTGTTATATAATTGTATTTGATGTTATTAATTAGCTCTATTTCATTCACACTTCATTCAAGTATTCATTCAAATATTCAATTCTAAATATTTTTTTATTTCTTGTGTCTAAGATTCATTTAAGCCTCATCCATCTAAAAGTCACTACTACAAGCCGGATCCTCTCTTTTTACACTCATTCTGACTTTTTGTTGTAATATCTAATGACTTCAAATGGAACCATGATCAAGAGTGGAATCGAAAGGGCTGGTGAACAGAAACCCTTTTATTTTATTTTGGCTGCTTTATTGTCAGGTTTGTATACGTAAATGTGATTGGGTGGTGACCTTTAAGATGATGTGATCACGTTGGTGTGAGTGCTACGTGTGATATGTGCAGGTTATATCTAAAGTATTTAAAACAGCCAAATTAGCCCAAGAGTCCCAAGGGTTAATAGGTTTTTGTGTGTTAACAGAGAGTTCTGCTGGCTGAGCCCAGCTCACACATGTAACACAGATGAAACTAATGAAGTGTCACAGAGGAAAGTGTGATCGAATGTCAGTGTCTTATTCCCAGTGCATTGGAGTAAAGGCACAGATAATGAGATTTCAGGCCGGTGACACACCAATCAAACCCTTCACTCAGAGACCCAGAGTTAATTAGAGGCCATAATACAATTCTAATTGACAGTGCCACAGTCTGTGACTCATTTTAATAACTTATAAGGTGGATAACACTAATATACTAAGTGTGACCCAGTGAAATGGAGGCTGTTATGATGAAATGTGTACAGGTTATTAGAATGAAAAAGAAATCCAACAGCAGATCCGTTGATGAGCAACGAAGACCGGCAGTAGCTGGAAAAAGTACTTTAAAAAAGTACTTTACCATGAACTAATGTAAAATATATGCAGCCCCTCTGTGTTGTGTAAATATAGCCTTATCTGTGTAAAGGTGGAAGTAGAGCGGTCACATTTACAACATGTGTATGTGGGTCTTTCCGCAGCCGGCGGGAAGGGGAGGCATGATGTAATGGCGTGGGAGTCAGGGATCAGGCGAGGACAGGAATAGACAGACAGACAGCCATGAAGGGTAAAATAAAGTGATCTGCTGCAACTTCCGCCATGAGCAAGGTGGACGGCAGTGACACTGAAGTAACATCCGCGAAGCACCGCCAACTGTAATTCTCTGCCAACTGGAAGTGCATAATAAGTAATATGCCGAGACCACTGGGCGCTTATTCTTCTGCAGAGTGAGGACATAAACAACAATGACCCTGCAATATGCTGGTTTCTTTACATTTTACGAGTTGAGTTCGTAAATTTGAGTTTAAACTCAAATGTTAAAAAGTTCTAAAAAACTAAACAATTATAATTCATTTAAAAAGAAAACCTCCATATTTACAGCAAATAAATGAATCTAATCAGCTCCAGTGCACTGGCTGTCTACACTCTGCATCTCACCCGCAGAGTGTGGATTTGAATCAGTGCATTTACTTTTACCCAGCATGCATTGTTTGAAAACCTCTACACAGACTAGTTTGTGTAGGATGAAGAACTTTTGTTGTAAAATGCTGTTTAGCAGCACTTCAGTCTGTCCAACCTCTGTCTGTGGACATGTTGCTCTGGTGCCTGTTTGTGGGAAAATACCACATGGTGTGTGGTTATAAACTGGAATTGACAACAGTGGCTAACCTGTTGGTTTTCTGATAGCTCTTGGTTTTCTGACTTGGTTATTGGAACACTATTAACTCAGGTGTGACTTCGTTCCCAGCTCTGACTTCTGAGAGTCCTAAGTCTTTCTTTTCCTTAGAATGAAAACCTTGGTTATTATGTGGTTGTGTTTTGTGTGCAGAAGTAAGATATATATATATATATTTAATCATCATTGAAATGCATTTCACTAAAACACTTAATATGTGGCCCAACAGAAGAACCTGACCAAGTCCTCTGAGGGATTCTGTTTTTTGAGTCTCCTCCACCTGAGTCATTTGGAAAGTCTAAATTGCATCTAAGTGTAAAGCTGTTTAGCTGAATGCAGCATCAGTGGGACACATGGACGTTAAACACAGTAGGAAATACTGAATATGGAAAGCGGAAGCCACGGTGCGCTGGGGCCATAAGTCTCGTCATTTCTGCCCTAAGCCTTAAAATGTCACTTCAGAATGAACTCCGTACAAGCCTCACTGACTCCACACCTTCCTCTGACCCCCCCCATTCTACAACTAATAAATGGTCTTCTTACAGGAAAATGATTAGGCCTACATGGAATACTTTCAGTACATGCGGCTCAGAAACAACCACAAGGCTGTAATGGTTCAGACATTTCATCTCTAACGACATCTCAAACAAGTCAACCAGATCTGCCTTAATATTTACAGAGGGGAAGTTTTGACTCCTATTTTTGGCAGGTTTGTCAATGATTAGCTGTAGGTGGAAATGAGCAAGCTGCAGGCTAAAGGAAGGTCAGTAAGCAAGACAAATGTCAGAACGCAAAGAAAAAGACCCATTAACAGACTATATTGCATTGTTTAAATGCATGAAAACGTTGTTTAATAATATACAGTGTAGTAGGTCAGCCTCTTTAGCAGAAGTTAACTTCTTAAGCACTGTCACAGGGACTGCTCGCTTCTTGGTCTCCTCCCTGAACAAGGCCTGAGTCCAGTAAGCAGCCTGCTGGTCATAGACTTCTTCCATGTCACTGTGCTCCTGGGGACACTCAGAGCTTTAGAACTGGTTTGATCCCCTGGTCCTGATCTGTGTCTGAGTACAGTCTAATCACAGAACCTGCAGAGAGTTCCTGGACTTCAGGTCCTGGTTTCTGTCCTGACCTGCAGTGTAAACTGTGGGCCCTTAGATACACACACTCATATATTTATAGAGAGAGTATCCTTGTGAATGTGTGTTAGAATCCTTTTCACACTTTAAAAAGTGTAAAATTATCAGGTCACCTGTTATTTTTGGTTTTATTCAGGTGACTCTTCTCTTACTGTTCCCCTCCAAAACAACCGGGGCCCTTGGACAGATCCCAGGAGGACTCTGTGAAGCGTGTCTGCCGTTCTTCAATTCGGCTGCTCACCACAAGCTAATGAGTTACATTATCAGTGGGTAAAAGGTGAATGTTTCGGTGAAACTCCTAACGTTTCATTGAAAAGTTGAACGACGTTCTGCTCAAGCAGCCGGTTAATGACAGACAGCTGAGGATTCCTCCAGCTGCGTGGGGCTGACCCGCTAATCTGTGGACTTCAGGAGGTGCTGGCACAGCGTTGACAGGATGACACAAATGAGCATCTCTCTCTGTCTTGTCGTTTATCAGGTGCCACATTCTCCGACGGCACCACGAAGCTGGACGTCGGAAATGAGCCAGAGGCATGATACAGTTATCGCCTCCCATTATTGACTGGTCTAAAGTGAACTATGGTGTCCAGTGAGGAAACCACAAAATTACTAATTATTAAATTATTAATGGGCTTTTTCTCTTTAAGTCCTGTTCTGGTTATAAGACCTTTAATTCATAGAATCAATCCTTCCTTATTTGTGCCATGCTTTCTTACATAAAAAGGAAATGTAACAAAATACTGTCTTAGTTTGCTTTATTTTGTTATAGATAGATGGATCTGTAGATATTTTAATGGTGAGATCGGTGACATGTTGTCAGCTGATGCGTTACTGATAAACAATATGAGTCAGGTGATGGTTGATTTTGTGACGAGACTCTCTGATGAATCGGTTTTTGAATCACTTTCTTCCACTTGTTTACTGTTCATTAAACCCGGCGGCGGAAAGACTTTAATGAATTTACTCAGGTATTGGGCTTAAGTACAGCTTTGAGTTATAAGATTTGATGTGTCAGTGTGTAAACATCGCTGAAGCTGCAGCGGGTAAAGTTGGAGCTGATGTTAACTACCCTGTGTACTGCCAGGTGGATTAATCTTTAATAATACATCATAGTTTATAAGTAAATTCTGTGTAGTTCTGAGAATTGATCTGAATGGGTATCACACTATAGTATTTACTATTATATGAGTACAGTATTGCCCTACAGTACACATAGGAAGTAACATAAATAAATGTTTATGTGACTTACATTTTCTCTAAGTACTGTACTTAAGTACAATTCTGAGGTATTTGTACTTGAGTATTTCCATTTTGTGCTACTTTTTGCTTGGACATCACTACATTTTAGACCCAAATCTTGTAGTTTATACTGCACTACTACTTATTACTATATCTGAGTACTTCTTCCACCACTGATTTACAAATAGATTAGAGTAATCCTAGAACCACAAGTTTTACAGAACAAAAAAAAAAAACTACAATTAGTAGACATTCTGTAAATTCAGTCATTTTTGAGTACAAAGAGTAGTATTTCTGGGGGTTCCTCTGGGGACCACTGCTGTGTACTCTGATATACAGTACTGACGTCAGTGTGTTTGACTCTCATTTGACTTCCCTGTCTCAATCAGTGCTTATGTTCTAATTAAGGCCTTTAATGGAGGGGAACCTGTGTGAGAGGGGATTGCACATTCTTCCTCTCAGTGGCCGGCGAGCAGTCTAAATGTCAGCCACATGAAAACCAGTATATTGCATGGCTCAGTCCTTCTGAAGCTGTTAAAACCTGCTGGCTATTACAGAACACACTGTCTGTTGTAAAGTAGTGCCGCTAGCTGTCGTCAACAGGGAGCTCTCAGTGTCATTGTTCCAAACACACTCATTTTATTTCAAATTCAACTCAAAGCACAAAAATGAGAGCTCGCACACCCAAATCAGTGGGCACCCTGATCTTGCAGAGGAGAAATCCCCCCCCCCAACCTTGTAGATATTGACTCAAGTACCACTTGCTGATAGTTCTGGGCTTTGTGATTTTAGCACAGAATTTTCATTGTAATGGATTTTGTGACTGCGACATCGATGCTTTTGGTAAACTTCAACAGTTTGTGATCCGATCGCATTTTGATTACATCTGTCTGATACTATCACATCTGTCTCTGCGTTAAAGGACCAACATGGGCCGATTGTTTCCATAAAAAAAAAAAAAACCCATGTGGATCAGTCACTGCTGCCCTGAGGCCTCAGCCAATTTCGTGTGATAGCTCTCCAGTCGAGAAGCTGCTGAAATGTCAATTATCCCTCATCCACCTCCGCGCAGAGCACTCAGCTTCTCAGGGTCCAGGCTAATCGCTCATCATTTACCCCTGGTCCCCGTCTGGGTGGTGGCAGGGTGATGAGGGGGTGGCACAGGAGGAGAGTGGGAGGGAGCAAGAGCACAAACAACAAGAGAAGTACAGACACACACGCACACACACACACACACACACACACACACACACACACACACACACACACACACCAAATTTTAGATTAATCTTAATTTTCAGTGGCTCCACTGAGAGTCCATCCTCTGGGCTTCGCAGGTGCACGTTATCAGCCTCTGTAGAGTGTTTTCAGGTATGAGATAAAGAGACGTGACAGCAGAGGTGCCTTCAAGCAGCAACAGGAGCAGAGAAGGATGTAGGCAAAGCATGACCTTCATTCATTCAGCGCAAAGAAACTGCAGCTCTGCGCCAACACATCAAACATGAATAACAAGGTTTAAAACTCGATGGAGGTGGAGCTCATTTTACTTTCATGCAACAGGCTGTAGCTCACGTCCCACTACAGACCGACAACTAATATTCCAGTCTAGTCTGTAGAAAGAAATGAATTTATCGTTGGCCATAATCCGGGCTTTTCCAGAATTGTCCAGCGTCACATTCTGGCTGCTGGTACCAAGACAGACTGACTATAAAGGAAGAAGGTGTTTCTTTCTGCCGAATAGAGCTCGGGCCGTTTAGTAAAGCTGTTTGGCAACCAGCCACACAGTGTGCTGTAACACTTCTCAATTCACAGCTGCACTAAAAAGAATTCAAACAAGAACAAACAAAACAAGGAACTTTTAAAGTGCTGAAAGTAAAAAAAACACACAAAAAAAAACATAATGTGGAGGTAAAAATACTGATTATTACTTTTTATTATAGAATGCCAACTCCATGTCAGAATAAAATGTGTTCATTGCTTTAACATTACAGCTGGTAAAGGTTAACATTAGCTCCACCTTTACCAGCTGTAACATTAAAGTGATGAACACAATAATGCATCAATAATTAGAATCCAATAATATCAGATACATTCATGTGAAATGGGCCATTCTGCACAATGACTACTTTTACTTTGGATACTTCAAGTACATTTGGATGTTGGTACTTTTGGACTTTTATTGCAGAAACATTTGTAATGCAGGACGTTTACTTGGAACTAAGGATTATTACATTGTGGTTTTCCTCTGACTGCAGTAAATTCATTGTAATTAAATTCCTTTCCTTGTCCATGCAGGCTGTAAAGCTCCCTGAGGCCAATCTGTGATATGATGGTATATAAATACAATCTGACATGGCTTGAAGTACAGTACTCGAGTAAATGTACTTTCTTGAATTGATCTTGACTCTCAGTAAAAAGCTGCAGAGCTTTCCAGTCGCGTCTGCGGCTTCTAAGGACTTGGAGCGGTGAACGCTTCCAGCCTGCGCTCCCACGTGGACGAGCATTAGTCACACCTCGTTAATTTTCGCGGACCTCGTGACGGAATCAGGTCGTGTATAAAGACAACACCTGCCTGCAGCTGCAGAGCCAGACCGAGGAACAGGACCGGACCGAGTCTGTGCAGAAGAACCTCTTTAAAATCCCGAGAACGGAAAATGAGCCCGAACCTGTCCGCGTGCTGTTTGACTCTGCTGTTACTGCTCAGTGTCGCTGCAGCCAAACCCGTGTCTGACCTGCAGGTAAGTTTACCTGGTGTCACATGTACTGAAATGTCTCTGTGTTGCCTTCACTGCACAGGAAAATGAAGTAATGAAAACGTTGCGTGTTTTTTCCAGCAGAGTCTGAAGCAGCTTTTAGAAGAGGAGCTCAACACCGCGCCGTTTTATTCCTCCTCCTCCGAAGAGGAGGAGGCGGCAGTGGAAGTGGATGGGAAGGATGGAAACGCAGACAAATCGGTGTTCGGGGCTCCGGAGCAGCAGCCCTGGGTCTCCTCTGACCCCAGCAACTCAGCGCTGGGGGCTAAAGAACACGTCCTGGCGCGTCTCATCAAAGACCTCATGAGGACCTCCAAGCGCTCCTGGAACCGGTACAAGAAGGGGGGGCTGCGCAGCTGCTTCGGTGTCCGGTTGGAGAGGATCGGCTCCTTCAGCGGGCTGGGATGCTAAAGGTACGAACTGTACTGTAGTAATATTCATTCATATAGGGGTCATGCGTACAGGACGCACCTGTACACTGCAGTTCCCAGTATCTCCTGCGAATAGTGGTATTTCAGGAAGAGGTCATTATAACTATAGTTCTAACCACAACCAGCATTAACCCGCCGTGTCTCTGCTCTGTCCACAGGTGAGCTGCACATCAGTGGGACCTTGACCGACCCGGAGCTTCTCAGCCCCACAGTGGCACTTTAAAGGGCGCGCACTTCAGTCTCTCCTGCAGAGCTCTGGTTTCTTTTTCATATGTGAGCTGTTAAATAATAAATTATTGTAAATCTATTTATTATTTTGTATTATTTGCTTGTTGGATGAAGTAGACTGTATTCTAGTAAAATAATTATTTTGCATAATAGCTGAGTCTGTGATTGAATTTCTTTCTGGAGGCACAGTCGAATAAACCGGTGTGTGAAATGGGAAATATTTTATTTTAATTTAATTAATTTTCAGGCTTTTTCTCGTCAGTTTTTTTTTCTTTTCTGTTTGGGGTTTGACAATAACCAAGTTTGCTGCTGCTGATATTTTAATCACATATTACAGTCTACCGTGGCTTCAATAAAAACAAAACGGAACCAGCGACATGATCGACAAGTTGCTGTGGTCATGAAAGGAAAGGGGGCAGCGGACCAGCGGGAGGGACAACAGGTGCGCAGTCTCTGGGGATGTTAAAAATCCACTTGTCCTTTTAATCCTCAGATGAACAAATATATAAAACCCAAACCGCAGTTCAGTGTGTGTGGCATCTGGGTTTGACAACATGTCTAGATCTGTGTTAATCCTGTAGAGCTGAACGGAAGAACCGCAGTGGCCAACTTTTACGCGTGTGCGTAAAACTCCTTTTAAGCGCGATCACGTCTCATTTACTCACCGTCTGGTTCGCCGTCCTGCAACTGGCCCCTCATCACACACATTTCACACTTTTACAGCATAAAACGAATCAGTTTTACGATTCTGCTTATGTTATTCCAGAGGGAGATGCTGTGTGTTTTTTTACTTCACTACAATTATCTGACAGCTGGTACTAAATCATATCACACTGCACAAGATTAAATAAGAAAGCTCTCTCCGTGACGGTCTCTTGTCATGTTTCAGTTGTTTACATGCAGCTTCAGCAAAGACACATTTTCCTCTGAATTGGTCAATTTTGCCCATTTTGCCCATTGATTTACACTTAGTGACTCAAAATAAACCAGTGCTGGGGGCAGTTATACTTTCATACGAGCGCACCACTTGGCTGATGGACTTCCGGTTTTATAGGGTTTAAGATCAATATGATTTGGGAGAATTAATTAATTACACTTCTCAGTCAGTGAGCTGTTTCTTTCAGTGGGTTTTACAGTATTTTACAGTTTTATACTGTGGCTTAGTGGTTAGCACTGTGTGGAGTTTGCATGTTCTCCCTGTACTTGCATGGGTTTTCTCCAGGTACTCTGGTTTCCTCCCACAGTCCAAAAACATGTATGTCAGGTTGATTGGTGACTCTAAATTGCCCATAGGAGTGAGTGTGAGTGTGTGAGGTTGTTTGTCTCTATGTGGCCCTGTGATGGACTGGTGACCTGTCCAGGGTGTCCCCCCTGCCTTTGACCCAAAGAGAGCTGGGATAGGCTCCAGCAGATCCCTGTGACCCTGACTAGGAATAAGTGGGTATAGATAATGGATGGATGGTTTTACAGCTGCTAGAAACCTTCATGTTGAGGCTGAGCCAAAACTGAGCTGAAAGAGGCTAAAAAAGTTACTGATAATTCTCTTTGGGTTTCTTACTACAGGTAGCACATTTTGCTTTTTTTTTTTTTTTTTTTTGGTAACCATAACCCAAAAGTCACTGCCCGCCAGAGAGCAGCATCCTGAGGCCTTGTGGGAAATGTCTCCAGCTCCCTTTGGCACAATGAAAGTCTGATGCTGCATCAGAAGCGACACAGACTTTACCCTTCATTATCAACACAAGAGGTTGTGTCGTAGAGCTGTTCTGGAAGAACAGATTTAAGTATTTGATGATTAAATCCCAAAACAGCGCAGTGGTTTGTAGGATTCAGATAGGACTGGGAAGTTTTCACAGCGACAGAAATATAGTGCTCCCATTACCAAGTAAACAACCAGGAATGCATGGTTGCATCGTACGTGATTGACCAACAAGGTGCATTGCCAGATAATGTCACATCGTGTTGCAGAGAAGTTGACACAGATCCAACTTTCTTTCTGTACATCGCTGCATCCTATTTGCAGAACCTTCCATGGTGCCAGCCCCCACTGCATAACACATTTCCCTAGTTCAAGTGAATGAGAATTGCTGTTTTTTTTTTTTTTCACGTCTGTGCGAATACGGCCTAAATTTGGTTCCTCCCACTGAAGGCTGCTCTCTCGAACCAGCCGGCTACCCCACCACAATCACGTACACCCCTCAGTTTAGTAACACTGTCACTGCCTGCTGGTTTACTACTTCCCGGAGCTGAGTGACAACAATGTCCCATGTAGAGTGGGGTTGGGGTAACAAAGTAGCTTATGGAAGCAGCTATGTCATATGAATGCTTCATATCTAAGAGACAACGCTTTAAAAGGAGCAGTTTCCGATAGCTCCTGTTATCAGAATCAGGTGTCAGGAATGCCAGCTCAATTCCTGGCATACCTACATGTCCAGCTTTAAGTATAAAAGAGCAGAGGGTGCAGCCGTGGACTCCACCATCAACAGAGTAGACGAAGAAGACAAACAGCATCATCCATTCACTGATAGGATTCACAGAGAAACATGTATCTGTCCTTCATTCCTCTTTGCAGCCTCCTCATCGTAAACATGCAGCTGATCAACACATATCCCGTCAGCACCGGCTTGACTGACACTGACATGGACATCTTAAAGGTGAGTGTCCCCCAGGACTCCACTGTAGGTCCCACTGGGAATTTTTAGGAAATCTGCAGCAACAAAACAGGATTTTTATTTATTCACCATTTCTTAACGTTTTCATGCACATATTTCCCTCTGTGGTGATATGTGATTTAACGGGACTTGTGATCTGGATCAGTGGTTACTGAAGATAGATGGGTGCTCTAAGTGAATGATAATTTAGAATCTTTTACTTAATGTTTTTTGGACCTTCACTCTAACAAAAGATGCTTCCACTGGTCTTAAGATCTGGTGCATCACAACGGGCTACCATAAACGTCTAAGATCCAGTCCACTAAGTGTATATCCTGAATGCCATCATTTAATATTGACTTAATGTTGATTTCTAATCCTTAAACCTAACCCAGTTTTTGTTTGAATGCTGCAGGTGCTTCTTCACAGATTAGAGGAGTCCATTTCAGAGCAGACTGATACGGACCAGCGAGTCCCCGTGGAGACGGATGGTCCGGACAGCGTGGAAGTAGAGGAGCCCCAGACTGGGCTGGATGTGGCAGCGATCAGGGAGTTTCTCTCAGCCAAGAACCTGAAGAGCGTCCGAAACGACCCGTTCAAGAAGTCGTCTGGCTGCTTTGGTCGACGGATGGACAGGATAGGCTCCATGAGCTCGCTGGGGTGCAACACTGTTGGCAGATTCAGTAAGTTACACCTACAGCAGCTCTAGGGTGAATTGCATGTTCTTTAAAATGTCTTCATTCTGATATTATTATATATTTCCACTAGTTTACTGTGCCACAAACACACACACACACACAAATTAGCATCATTATTTAAGCGAAAAATAAACTATTATTTGTTGTTTCTCTTGCAGATCCGAAGTAAAGATGAAGTCTTACCATCTAAATTCTGGAACTGCAACGTCTCTACCATAATATATTTTTATGTCAATGTTATTTATTTACTAATATTTATTAAAAATTATTTGTGGCTTATGAGTATTTATTTAAATTTGATGTAAGATTGTTATGTACTGTTGAATACTTTAATAAATGTTTACAGCAGCAAAACATTGAACAGTGGTTTGCTTAAGCACACACAGACACACACGACACATTCTGATGTGAACAAATAGAAAAATTTTAAAGCAGCATTTCTGGACTTACCCAGTGAAACAACAAAAGGACATTGAGGGAGCAGCGGGAGGATTATGGTTTTATGTGACTACATCATGGTTACTAATCCGTGATGCTGGGTTACTTTGACGGCTGGTGGTTTTATCAGGAATTACATGGAGCAATTGGATTTTAATTTTTGTCTCTTTACTTTCACTACACGTGAAGACAGACTGAGCTGATTAGTGCACCGCAGCCAAATTTAATGTGACGTACAGAAAAAAAACACCTGATTAAAACAACTAAATAATAAATTTGACAACATTTCAAGAAAATCTTTTGAATGCATTAAGATCTAATCATTTAAAGTATAAATATGGTTTTAAAGACATTTTGATGAAGAATTTATGTTTTCTAAAAGGCAGGTAGGTCATGTAACATCATCTTCAATTCAAAGTGCTGGCACAGACACATGGCCATTTACTTTCTGCAGTAGGTGCAGAATCAGTTTATCCTTTTCCAGGAATCAGAACCAAGAGGTCAGAGTACATCACTGGCAGGGAGCAGGCAGGTTCTGCTAAAGGCAAAAATTTGGTTCAGGTGGATTTCAAAACGACTGGTGACCTGTCCAGGGTGTACCCCTGCCTTTCACCCGAGAGAGAGCTGGGATAGGCTCCAGCAGATCCCCCTGACCCTGGCTTTCAGGAAAAAGTAACAGGCACAGGTGAAAATAATCAGGGGGATACTGACAGGGTTGAATTTGAAACAATAAGGGATGAATCAAGAAACAGGAAGTGCTACAAAATAAAAGCATGGGACAGGAGGCGAGTTGGGAATCATGACAGGGAGCTTTAGAAGAATTTCGTAGGTGTATTTTTTGGAAAGAAACAATCAAGGCAGTTTGAGTCTTTATGCTATGTTAACCTAACTGCTTCCCTGTTCCAGCATCAACACTGAACAACGCCATGGTATCAAACTACTGAGCTCCCTCTCAGCAAAAAGGAGCTCAGTGTATTTTCCAACATGTCAAACCATTGCTTTAGCATTCCTATTGTTCGTATAAATATTTTTACATCTTACTGGGCTGATTTGTGGTCTGCTAGCATTCAATTAAAGCTTTAGCCAAAAATAACTGATGCTTTAAAAATACCGAAAACCTCATTAACCCCACCTGTCAAGAAGAAATGGACCTCAAATCCAAACCGATACGGAAATAAATTGAATCAGCTGTCATAAAAGTCTTAGGTACTTTAAATGTCCTGCATGGTCAACATTTGGTGTTGTTTCTGTCCTCTAAACTAAACACTATCGTCTCCCTGTAGCCCAGTAGCAGCAGTTTTAACCTACTATGGTATTTTTCAGTCTGAGGAGCATAGCCGGTGTGAAGTGTTTGCAAGGTGAATGGTGCATTCCTGTCAATACACATCATGTCTGAGCTCAGAGCTCCAAGATGGTTCCCGAGGTCATGCCACTGCTGGCTGGTAAACGTGATGATACACAGACACATATTTACTGTACACAAACACACACACACGTCACCTACCACCAAGCACCACTTACATGGACATCTGACCCCTGCCTTATCATGCAGAGGTGTCAGAATGCTCTTGAGATGGTCTACAAAATGATGAGCCACTGACACTGACTGTCTGTTGCATGCGTGTGCGCATGTGTGTGTGTATGTGTGTGTTTGCATGTATATAAAATCCTGCAGTGTGGGCTGTAGTGTGAGTAGCAGCAGCAGCAGAAGAATAACATGAGCATTGTGTTCCTGTGGGGCCTGCTGGCCCTACTGTGTCAGCACACACTGGTTGACGGTCACATACTGGGAAGGGCGTCTTCGACCAGTGACCTGGCTCAGCTGAAGGTAAGAAACCGTGTCACCTTTTTAGTCATCACACCTCATTGTCTAAACATTGCACTTTGGAAGGTCACGTGTTTTAGTCATCATTTTCCAGTATTTCTCTACCACAACTTAATATCTACCAGTCGGGTTAGTGGGATGATATTTAAAGCTTCACGTCGGGGAATAGAGTTGTAACATTTTATTTTATTTGGTCTGTAATTTTTTTAAGCTTCTTTCCACCATAGAAATAGTTTGAAAAACCTGTTAACAGTGAGGATAAAATCAAGATTAACAGATTTAATCTAATGTCAGGGGGAAAAAACTTAATGTGTTGTGTTTTTTCCACTTAGATTTTTTTATGCACGAATTTAAATGCACATAAAACAGGTAGATGTAAACACACTCCCTGTGTTAGTAGTTCATCTACGACACTGAGTACATTATTAATAAATAAACTTCCTGTCAAAGTCCTATTCAATGCACCGACCCAGGTATACTTGCTCACAAGTGGAGGTCAAAGTTCAACCTTTAAACGTTCTTATTCTAGCAACTTCTAAAAAACACGATTTCCCACAAGCCCACGTTCACTAAAGGAGTTGTGTTTTTCAGTAGCGTGTGTTTCCTGTAACTCAAACATACTGGCAGAATGCGTGACCAGTTTGGGTTGTGAGAGTAAAGCCATCTTCACCTCTCCACACCAGTCTTTACTGGAGCGCTTTGAGGAAGCACTGACTGAAGCAGCCCAGGAGGAGAACTCTGAAGCGGATTATGAAGAGACAAACCAAGAGAGTGCACGCAACCAGGCAGGTCAAGAATGGAGCCTGGACCAGGAGGGGGACCAAGAACCTTTGATACCAGAAAGATCTCAACCAACAGTACAGGGCCAGAGCAGGGCCACCAGTCAGAGGAGCCGCCTGCAGGACCTGCTGATGGCCGCCAGGAAACGGTCCTCCAGCTGCTTTGGAGCCAGGATGGATCGAATAGGAAACGCCAGCGGCCTGGGATGTAACAGTGGAAGAGGTAAAAGTGTCAGAAGGAAATCAGATTAGAGTTTAGGTAAAAGACATGAAAGCATGATGCACAACATGTGTTTGCTGGTTAGGTGGTCTGATTTATATATGGCAGTAATATATGATAGTGACTTATAATTCAGTATAAAGACGATATGTGAAAACAATAAGTAAATAAATAAAAAACCTGCATGTTAGGCATGCCAATAGAGTCCATAAACAACAGTTTATCCATAAACAGATCCAGCAGCCCTTTAGAGGGCTAGGCTAAACATGTCCTGACTGCAGCTCTGCATGTGACACACAGACATGGGACTGAGATCGATCCAAACATCTCACTCTCAGAAAAAAATTCAAAAATAACCACAGTCACTAGAAGCTGCCACCATGAAATAAAAACACGTTGTTTACAATTCAGCGTTGCTCCTACACCGGTTGTTTATAACAAATGTTCCTTTTTGTGTTCGTGTCTTTTTCCCATCAGGGTAGTCTGAAGTTTGCTGGGACACATGTTGGATCTGTTTTATCTCCAAGACACAACCACAGAGATTGGAAGTGTATGATTCTGCATTAGGGACAGTTCAACTGTGCATCTGCTGTACAGCATGTTTTACCTACTGTAACATCAACAGTCTAACGAAAATAAGACAATTATATAATTGCATGTGGGATGTTAACAAAGATAAATCTTTTTTTTTTCATATGAAGAATTGAGTCACTAGTCCGCCGTGCGACACTGAAGGTTGTCGTCATCTCTGCACGCCAGTAGTCGGAAACTCTGCAAACCCAAATCAGTGCCCTGAGTCTGTCTGACTGTGTCCATATCTGCTACTTTAGCTGATCCTGCTGCTGTCTCCTGATTTCATGGAGCACAGTCACCAGACATCAGCCACAGTCACCTCATTTTCTGACACAAGTTGAATGGACAGCTGAATTATATGAACACAGTCAGTTGAAATTCATTTTTCTTCTTTTAGCGATGGCAGTGTCACACTGTAGCTTATCTCTACTGAAATAAGTAAAAAGCAGTAAAATATTGTAAAGCTCTGCTCCTGAACTGACCATGGCCCATGTAGATTTCCTGCTGTTGCTGCACAGTTTCTGATTAATTATTGTGTTTATTTATGGTTTGTAATAACATCCATATCGCTTGTATAATACATAACATTTTATGCCAGTGCAGCAATTTATTCTGAATCAAAACATTAGATTTTGTAGATTGTTTGCTGTTATGGCTCAATAAACAATAGGGAATTAAAAAAGTTAATTAAAATGTAAATAAAAAAATTAAATATTCAGTTTTTTATTTACATTTTAATTCTTTTTTTTTAATATATACCAGCTTCAGCAGATCCCTGTCACCCTAATTAGGAATAAGCAGGTATAGATAATGGATGAATGAATGAATATTCCAGTAACATCACATTGCTGGAATAGCCTCCAGTCTCCATGTAACCCTGAACAACCAGGTGTGTAAGAATGGAAACTAATTGGACAATTGAACAACCAGGTGTGTAAGAATGGAAACTAATTGGACTTATTTCTTTCAACTTCCTATCAAATAAAAATAGTTTGTGGAGAAAGTGATTCATGAAAGAAATAAGGCTGATTCACCTGTTCACCTGAAATAAGGCCAATTCACCCGTTGTCTAATTGCATTTGACAGGCAGCAAGAAGAAGACGTCACTGTGGTTTATGACAAAGTACCTGTCACACTCCTCTGTCCAGTTAGATTACAGAGACCATGGAGCTCAATTAGTCTCTGGTAATAATAAACCAAGTGAGGCGTTTTACCCACATGGCAGCAGCCAGACTATCACCTGCTGAGGTAAAGAAGCTCATACCAACCTCAGGCCATTTTTCACAACATTGTGTTTGTCTTTGGAAAGCAGCAGGACAGAGCGCAGTGCTGAGGGTGGCTGCTGATGCCGGTGTTAACAGCCTGATCCAGGTGATAAGGACAGGTGCAGGTTTCTTTTCCACTGTGGATCACGCTGACACGAGCACTGACTGGGTGCCCGGGTGCATTGAGAGCTACGTCCCCTGGCTGGACTAATGTGGAAAACTTGGAACTGGGCTTTAGAGATCTATCAGAGTAGATACCCAGCAAGAACATGCACCAGCTGTCAAGACCGCTCGGTCTAAAATGAGAGTGAACCTGGCAGACTGGTGGGAGTAAGTGTCAAACGCATTACTAAGTAAGTTCTGTGCATTACATCTTGAGCACAGAGGAACCTAACCAGACTAGAACTCTAAAACCCTACAGGCCGCTACAGCACTGCACCCCAGGTGTTAGAATAAACACTGTATGGGTGATGTTGTTAATGTTGAATCTGTGCTCACCTTCTGCTGACTTTACACCGAATCAGTGTGGCTCCTGTATGCTCTGCACAGAAGCAGTTAATGACACCACAGAGCTATCAAAGTGAGCAGAGGGGGCAGCAGTGTTGAGTCCTTTACCTCCCAGCAGGAGCTTTTTGTGCAGCAGCAACATTGACTTTTTTTTAAATTATTTTTTTAACCGCAGAGCGCCCTCTTGTGGAGATTTTTTATTTTATTTCCATAACAGAATAGGTGGCCATCATTTCAGCCTCAGTGTGGTTCAGCAGCTTAGACCATGACTCAGTTTTACAATATCGCTATTTTATTTTGGGAAGTTTTCAACCTTAATCTTAGAGTTTTATTATATTTATATTATTGTACAGTGGGACTACAGTAACTATGGGCTTAACGAAACACCCCTTTCTCCGACTTCACAATAATGCTCCTTCAGACATTAGAATTTTATTTTCTATTTTTGTGAAGTCGCATTAAAACCTAACTATACGACGAATAAACGTCGTGGAGCAATATTTTGGAATATAAATAGAAAAAATAAATTAACTCTGTTGCACTGCACCAGGAACAGGAAGGAAACGACGGCGTCTGGCGTTGATTCTTCTGCAGTGAAACAAACCGCACCAATCCTCTTTTTTTTTAAACTGGCATTTTAAACTAATGTGGTGTTAGATAGATATAATCCGATTACAACCCACTGAGTGTGATTCTCCAGCCGATGAGGGAAGTAAATAAGGACACACTATAGTGCGCATCTACGGCTCTAGTATTAGTATCTGTGAACGCTGAATGCACAGGAATAACCCGGATTACTTCAGAAGTCAGGACAGACCGCTCCTTCCTTTTACCGGTGGTGACTTACGCGCACACTGCGTTATAAAGTGGCGGTGCGCTCAGCGACGCTTCTGCGCAGGAGGGGGAGCCAAACCTCCGCAGTCCAAGAAGAGTTCCGTCTGCAGCCGGAGAGCGGGACTGAGAGAGAGGAAGAGGAGGGGGAGAGAGGGAAACACAACAGGAAAACCCTGGGAAGAAGAGTTTCTTGGAAGCCTGCGTTCAACCAAAGCCATGTTTTTGGAGTAGGAGTGTGAGGGAGCCGGTGGACCGCACCGAGACCAGTTGCAGCTTCCACCTCTCTCTAACGTTGGGTCCAGACTGGTAGAAATCCGCCTGGATTCTGAGCTGAGGGTACCGATCAGCCCGGTGATGACCTTCAGACTGCAGGTGAGCAGCACCGGAGGATTCTTTGAGGACTAATAGTGCAGGAGTCGAACTATATATAAAAAAAAAAGAGAATCCAAATGTGAAGGGTGAGTGAGTTCTATATACAGAATACCAGCACAAAGCCTCACTACACTGGACCCAATACCCAGTACCTGTATTTTGTTTCCAGGAGGTTTTATTCAAAATGTGAACAACAAATCGTTTCCACATTTCTGCACTTGATACTAATCTAACTGCATGTTCTGCATATGCAGTGTTTGTGAAAAATATAAACATATAATCAATAGGATGACTATACATAGAAGTCTGGCAAAAAAAATCAGACGCATGAAGAGAAGAGTAAGAAGCTGTAGATGACAGTCTGTGGAAAAGGATCTGCTGTAAGTGTCTGAAATGCATGTGACCTGTCAGGGAGGAGAACCGCAGACTGCAGGTTTATGTTGAGGTGTGTTCGGAGCAGATGTCTTCTCCAAGAAAAACAATTGTGAAACTGCAGTTGCCCTGCCAGGGGCCATATCCACAGGATCTGCTGCTGGGAGAACGGCACTAAAACAGCACTTTAGAACAGTGTTTGTTTGCAGTTTAACAGTAACTACAGACTCAGTGAGCCATAGAAGATGCAGTCCTCATTATAATTCAGTGTATATTCACAGGAGACTGTTGGAGTAGTCCTTTGTTTAAGGGGGTCAGCATTGAGATTTGTGTCATTAGTTTGGACCAAGAGTAAAGAAGCTTTTAAATCCCTCCTTAGTTTTCAGTGTTGTTTACAGTCTCATGTTCTGTGTTGTTAGATTTTGAGAAAATGTATGAGATAATTATTAGTACAGTTACAGTTTGTTGTCTCATTGTGGAACAGAAGTAAAATTCAGAATAGACATTTTATCCTGGCAGCAGAAGTAGTTTGGGGCTTAACCAGTTCCAGTCAGTGCCCCTCATGTCCCAGCATCCTTTCAGATCACACAGGTCACCTCTGGTTTCTCTAAACGTTAATAACCGGGTGATATTTGCAGAAGCATGAAGTAAAGAGCTTCAAGACTTGTCTAACTGTCTGAATGATAAACTGTTCAGTCCAGTGAATGATAAATCAAACAAACCTTGGTGGCCCATGGAGGTAAACTAGTAAATGTAGGGGGCAGCTTGGGAAAGGGGTCAAAACCAAGCTCACAATAACAGTGGTCACATGATGATGTTTAGTGAGTGTTACCACGGTAACCACCAAAAGTCTTAAGCATTAAAATAATAAGCATTAAACGCAAAGGACAGCTGAGGATGATGGGATGCATTTGTTTTGTCATGAAGTCCTGGAGAAGCTAACATTTAGACCCATGGACGGCGTTGGATGAAAAGTCACAGGATCGTCGCGGATGTTGTTGAATTTAAATTTGATGTTAATCCAATCAGAAGCCATTGAAAGTGCAGTTGGTACCACACAAAACATCAAAGTGTCCCAGGCTCTCTCTGGGCACACGTGTGCTGTGTTGCCCTGACTGGACTGATGGACTAAACAAATGACAGTGGCTTTCACTGGGCTACAGACTCGTCATATACCAGTTTATCACAGTTCAGTCCATTATGCAGGAATGTGCCTTCATCTTGTTTCCATGTTTGGCTGTATGCCGTCATCGCAGTGGGAGTCAGTCGGTCCCTCAGCCTGGACAATCCAGAGGCTGTTTTCTCCTCGCAGGTCACAGCACAGCTCCCTCTCTCTCTGACTATTGTCTATTCAGCTGCCAGGCCCACGGCATCCTCTTCAGAAAGAAGGCCTTTTTCCCATAATGCCTGCTGAATTATTTATGTGTTATGTCTTAATTCCACTTCTCTGTCTTTATCTGAATATTTACATTCAGATGTTAATAACTTGACATCAAGGACTGAAGGGTCAGTGTTATTTTTGTGGTGGTAGGAACAGGTCCTGGCCTTTGTTGACACACATTAGGTCTGAACAGATGATGTGGTCCCCGCGATTTAAATGACTTGTCGTCTGACTGAGTAACAGAGTCTGGGAAAGAACGTGTCTGGATTTGCTTTGAAGGAATGTAACGCTCTCACGTCGCCTCTGGCACAACGCAGCAAAAAAAAAACAAAAAAAACCCCAAAACTGCTACAGCAGGTTGTCTACGTGGATAAATACTGTTTTCCTAAAGCTCATCAGCATACCTGTGTGCCACCATACATACACTCAGTTGTCAGTTTATTAGGAACACCAAGTCCTGCAGTGAATCCTCCTTCATGAAGTGATAAATCATGATGATCATTTTGGAGGCTGCAGGTTGTGCTGCTGTTCTCCTGTACAATACTGGACCAATTCAGCCAAGCCCCATTCATAGAAATGTGGGGGATAAAGTAATAGAAACACTTCTTCAGGGGGTGTATCACCCGATTTGTGGTTCACAGTATCATTTTTTTTATTTATTCAGTGGTTTTTGGACATCATTTGTTGGAGAGCCTTTGGCCTGCAGCAGGATGGTGCTCCCTCACATTTTTCACATATGTTGTGTACTTCACTACACCTGGAAACACACTTTGATGTTGACGGTAGGCAGAGTTGCCCTTTAAATCAACATTTTACCATCACGTGTTCATTTCCCTTCCAGATCACATGTGCTCGGAGGTTTGGTTCGAGGAGGTCACACACAGTGTTTAAAGTACACACCCTGTGCATTGTTGGCAGGTTGGACACTGTAGTATGTTCTTTAGTGCACAATTCCAGTGCTGACTCACGTGAACTGACGTGTGCAAACAAGGATGGTTCTTATATTTTGCGGTACAGGTCTTGACAGCCCAAAATGAATAACACATCTATGGAAACAGGTTTGATTTTCGAGCAGCTGGAGACACTGTTGTATCTTTATGTTTGAATAACTATCCGTGTAAGGCTAAAGAGTTCGAAGTGTCAGCAGTTCATCATGTCTCTTTCTTTAATGAGGTTGTTTGTTCGTTCCCAGGAGTTGATGTGACCACCGAGAAGGATCCAGAATGACGTCTCCACATCCACTTCTCTATCGCGCTTTGGGTGAGTCATTCAGGCGGTCAGATTAATGTTTAATATCGTTCAACAGAATTTTATTTGTTTTAGTTTTTTATTAGTTTTCATCTTGACATTCTGATGTTTCATATTGGTCCTGTCCTGTATAATATCCTTTACTGAGACTTAAAATTATGACTGATGTGGATTTTATCTTGGGTTAATTAGCAACAGGTCTGCTTGAGATCCTGACAACCTGCTGTTGATCAGTTCTAGTAACACAGGAAGCAAAAAAGTGTCCTCTGGGAAACAACTCCATATTAAATCTGGAATTATTTTTACCAGCAATGTGGTTAAGGTTTTTAGATATCTATTGTTGACCTATGCAGCCAGGCTCCGGGGGTCACCTGCAGGTGCAGACTGACGCATTAATCCCCTTCTGTCATGGACAAACGACCCACTGGCCTAGTTACTGTGTAAGAACGAGCAAACGTATGCAGCCGCATGCACGCACAGCTCTACCTGCTCAGCTGCAGCAGCTGAAGAGTGAAGTTCACAGAGCAGGACAAAGACGAGTTGAGGAAGCGACTAAGATTATGTTGATGTTTAACAGATCACTTTTTCAGTGAAGACTTTTTCAGATCAGTTCTGCTGAGGCCTTCAGGAAGGTTTGTGAGTTTTCAGGGTGATGCTAAAGGGAGACTTCACGTATGGGGTGTTAATGTCATTGACTAACAATAAACATTTAAAATGATCAAAAACAAAGTTAAAAGCCTGCATTCAAGTGAACATAAATTTAACTAACAAAGACAGAGCCAGTATTATCTACAGAAATATTGTTGAAAAATTTTTTTTTTTTGTTGTTTTCTTTTTGAAGGTGAATATTTTAAGGATTAAAAAAAAAAAAACCCAGAGTTCAAGTCACCAAAATGTGATGCAAATGAGGAGTGACATGGTAGGAGGTTAGTGCTTAAAAGCCATATGTTTAGAGTGTAATCTCATGTAACGGTGGCGCTCCTTGGTTGTAGGACTAATCTGCTGTTTCCCATAATGCTCAGCTGAGCACAGCTCAACAATCTGTTCAGCCTGTTGTGTGATGAGATGGGTACTCTGCTGAAAGACTTCACAGTTCAACTCAGAAATACAGGGATGAATCCAAATGCGAATGGGACTTTAGATCCATAAACTAAAAACAAACCCACCTTTGTTGTTCACTTGTGTAACACTACAGATTTAGAGAATTAGCAAAAATGTAGCTTGACATGTCAGAGGTTTAGAACACAGGATGTTAGACATTCCCATCACATTTACTCAGACCTGGGGGAGTTTTCAGCTGCACATGTTTGTTTCTGCTTCTCAGATGTCACAGTGAACTACACACTTTTTTTTTGCACTTAAACACAGCAGTAAATCCTTTTTGTTTTTGTTCAGACTGCAGGAAGTAAATAAGATTAGCTATAAAATGTTTAAAAAAGGCTCAAAACAAAAAAATCAACCTGACATCTTGTCTTTTGAAGGCAGTAGGATATAAAGCACCCACTTCTTTCCTCAGAATCTGTATCTATAGAGGATGATGAGGATGAAGATGAGCAAGGGGAGAGGTTTGAATTTGATGACAGCGATGACATGGGAGCCCCGGAGACGAGTTCTGTGTCAGACACACACACAGCACAGTCAAACCTTAGTGGCCAAGAGACAACGACGAATGGACCAATCAGCACAGGGCATAAGGTTCCGTGCTGCTCAGGTGAGTGCACACTCAAACAGCAGCTATGGACATACTGCTTTACAGTGACCGCTCGTGCACTTTTAGATTGCCAGTGATGCTGTTCTTCTTTTATTTTTCCAGAAATGGAAGTCAGGGAGTCACCAGAAGGGTAAGACGTGATAAATTATGGGCTAGAAACTATCCCTATTATAAACTATGGGATGTCATTTAAAATCAGTGTTGTGTCTAATGCATAGATTGCAAATTTTATACATTTTGCACTTTGCAGTTTACTATTTTAAGTACTAATGGAAACCCAGAATCAACATAGTTGGTCAACATGTACTAAATCCAGCCGTGAACAAAATCACAAAGCGCAAACTGTCCTTATTGGAAAATCTGTGGCAGAATCAGTACAAGTGAAAAATGTCTGAATGGAGCAGTGAGATTCACAGTTCCTTTAAGTTTTAAGCGGCAGATTGACCAACACCATCACCAGGAAGAGCTGCAGTGCTTTACAATGCAATAAACATATTGTGTATTTACACACAGGTTAACGTGACAAGACTCCACATAAAATGCACATAAAATGTGTTATTTGCTCATCACGGGTGAGGTGTGGATGGCAAAGGTTCCTGTTTGTCTGTTTTTACTGTGGGATTTCCACTGGGTGCTTGTTTCATTTTTAGAAAACTGAAAGCTCATTCGGGATTCTTGGAAATAGCAGTTTGACAGTTTTATTCAAGGTCCACTTACTAGCTTTTGTTTTCAAGAGCTTTAAATCTTCATGGTCAAGGTTCATGTTGATCATCAGTGTTCAGGAAGAAATTTCATCCCCAAACCGAAGAAGCCCACACAGATCTTCGTTTTTTTTAAAATTTTTTATTTTAACCCGTTCCACCCTGGTGTTCTTGGTACTGGGACCAGGCTGTATCTGTGATTATAATAATAATAATGAGTCAGCAGACTCTGACTCATTATTATTATTATTATTAGGCTGATTTTGATTCAGGGCAGAGTCTGCATGTTGTCCCCGTGTCTCTGGGTTTTCTCCTCCCACAGTACAAACAGGTTGGTTGGTGACTCTAAATTGTCAGTAAGTGTGAATGTGAATGTTTGATTCATGATTCAAAGCATTTATCGTCATATGCACAGTAAGAAAAGAAATTCCCTAAAATCTGTCTGTCCAGGGTCTAACGGGTTAAACCGTCTGAATCTCCTGACATTTTAAAGTGATAAAAGTGAAAAGTTCTGTGAATGACCTTTGGATTGAAATGCTTTTTGCAGACGTTCCACCTCCTCTGATCTGGGAGTGGCGGCGGAGTCAGGGAGTTCCTGGAAAGGGGGCAGTATTTATGAAGGTAAGACATGAGGACCAGAAGCTGGGCCACCTGACAGTCTGTGTCCACATCCTCCCCAGAGCCAGCGTAATGGTGTTTGTGCTTGCTTTTGTTCGGGCAGCCAAGGCATCACATCGAGCCAGGGAGTGGCTCAGTGTGGTTTCAGAGCTCACACTGAGATTAAACAAAGGTACACAACCTGCCTGTAGTGGTAGCTTTGATGCTAACATGCAGTTTCACTGAGGGGATACCTTTTTTAGTTGAAAACCGCAAAAGTTGAGTTGGAGTAGAGAGCCAGAGTTCCAAGTATTCTACAGTAGGCATTATCCCTCTTGCCCACTATTACCAGTAGCTCCAGTATCTGTCCATCTCCCTGTAGCGTTACATTCCCTGTGTCCATGTCTACACTACCCACACACAAACCACAGCCCATTCACGGACTTCTCTCAGTGGATCCAGTCATTCCGTCACACACGCAGCACCTATCAGAACTAGTGAAGTTGTGTTAAAAAACCAGTCCCGACAGGTAACAGTAACGTTGAACCTGTTCTTCACTGTGTCATGGATTCCAATTAGTAATCTCCCCTGAAGCCAGTGAACATTTCATTAGAGAATAAATCAGTCTCCAAGTCTTTGCAGAAATCACGGAACTGAACTGCACTGAACTACTATAGTGCTCGGCTGGGAAAAAGAGAAAAAAACAGCATGTCGACTGGGACTCTCTAAAAACAAGCACATCTCAATGCTTCCGCTTAATTTGTTGTTGAAAACACATCTTTGGAAACACACAGAGCTCCTAATATTCTGTCGTAAAATATATTCCGACAGATCTGTGAGAAGAGGGTTACCCATGAAAGATAGGAAGCTGAATCTGTATTGATCACTCTCACTGGGGCTCCAAACAAAACCCAGAGGGGGCCGCTCACTCTGACCTAGTGTTTTATACCTAGTCCTTTAGTTTTTTACACTTCAGTCTATTTGATGTGATTTATTTATTTAAGATTCACACTCTTAGGACCCTAAGACACCCGTTATCAACCATCCAATAAGCCTCCATGAGAAAATCAATAATGAATTTCCACAGATTTTTAAAAATAAAAGCATTTCTAGAGCATAAATAATTAGACATAAACCCTTCTGACAGAATTCTTTGTCCGCCATGCAGTTTCACAAAGTTTTCTTTTGAGTGATAGCCAGGGGAAACTAAATCTAAAACACCACAGTCATGGTTTAGACAGCAGTCAGCATCATGTAAAGTGCTTTAACCCTGAGGTTCAATGGTTTCACTGTTTGTAGGAAAGTCTTCTTTAATGGAAGACTGTGGTCTGAACGGGTGCAGTCCACAACAGGACGCTGCTGAAGACACGGTGTCCTCTTCAGCTAGTCCACAGCAGACTCAGCATCATGCAGCTGCTGCAGACAGAGTGACCGATCAGGGTGCAGAGCCCTGCAGCTCAGACGGTGTGCTCAGAGACCCAGAGGTCACCTACGATGATGTGCCCGCCGAGAACCTGCCGCACCCAGTGGAAGGTTCGCTTCCCATCAGCTTTATTACTTTTGACATGGTAGAGAAGTTTACACTGGAGTGTCCTGCACGCTTGAAACCACCATGCACCATGAGTGTTTATAGACTGTTTTGTTCTGTAGATGTGGATGACATCTACGAGGACATCCAGAGACCCGATCACCACGGCTCCAACGGCTGGAGCTCCAGTGAGTTCGAGAGTTACGATGAGCTGTCAGACAGTGAGGCTGTTCCTCCTGCCCACGGCAGCAGCAAGGTAACACCTGTAGAGATTTTCTTTTGTGTGTCAGTAGCCTTGAGACTAAGAATTCTCTGAGCAAGAGCTGGTCCGAGATTTGCAGGAAATCCCTGGTGCATAAAAAGTACTGTTTCCTTTTCGCTCGTGTGTTTTATTTAGCAGCAGTTACAGTCATGTCGAAGATTTAATGTTGTGAAATGACGTTGAAAAGGTTTGTTTTGCTTCGGTGCCTGGACACTGGAAATTATGGGACATGCGTGCATGTCTACTCAGTGATTTCAGTTCCACTTTTTCTCATCAGTTTTGCTTTGATTAAATATTTTTAGTTTTGCTGTGATTAATTTCCACTGTTTTTTAATTTTGAAGTTTTTAGTTAGTGTAGTTCTGTTTCTTTAGCTTTAATTATAATGCACAATGTAGTAAAACATATAGAACATACAATATACATACATAAATACATATATATATATTGCTTGTTTTATATATATATAGCTTGTTTTATATATATATATATATATATATATATATATATATAGTTCTTGGTCCAGCTGGACCAAGCTGCAATTTTACCTTTACTTATGTATTTACTGAATTTTGTGACAAAAAACAGCCTCACACATCTGTGGGTGCTGTCCTGAAAAGGTCTATGTTGTTCCAACCCAAAAATAGCCTTGATGGGTGCAGAACCGCAGCTGGTTTATAAAGCAGTTAATGTACAGTGTGAGTGAAACTGTGTCTAGTGAAAAGAGGAAGTGAAGTATTTGTGGCAGGCTCCGTCAGCACTTCTGTCACCATGTGTGACTCCCACCGTCAGACTGTCCCCTCAGCTACTACTCTGAAATTGGTATAGAGACGTTAACAACAACGAGGATTATCAGTGTGTCGGCTTGTGTGAATGCAGGACGACGTGTCTGAGTGAGCTGGCTGTTTGTCCGAGGGGTTTGAAGGAGATTCACTGCAGGTATGTGTCTTATTCAACTGGAGCTGGCTGTTGAATCACATTACTCTTGAATTGCAGTTGGAATCTGGAGTAAAGTTTTGAGCCACTGACACTAAGATTCTTTGATTTTGATTTTTCTTATTTCACTCGTATTTTGTTTCTGCAGCGTCAGAAAAGCTCATGAGTGGCTGTGAGTCCTTCAGACAACACTGAACTTCCAGTTAATGTGTTTAGAGAAGTCTGACCGTGAGACTGTGGTGTGCCAGTACCATAGTTAAAAGATGAGATGCTGCTTTTTGGACGTTGGTATATCAGTTCCCAGCAGGCTTTAGTGACTTTACTTCTCTCTGTTTTGAGCAGGTTGGACAGATTTTGAATGTATTTACCCGATTTGCAGTGCGAGATATAGTTCATGTATGCATGGTGGGATCAGACTTCAGTTTTGGGCATGGTGGTGTTTATTGTTTATACAATAAACATTTCATTTTAGCCACATATCATGGGCTCGCATGCAGCATCAGCCTCGCACAGTGTATTGTCACAGGTAATAGTGATGGTGCCAGAGTACCTGTCAAATGGTTGGACAGCTTCAGAAACCCCCTCCCCACCAAACATGTCTCATGTCAGAGTTTAAGGTCCTGTGCACAAACACGCCTGGAACGTTTGGAAAAAAAATATAAAAATGTTTAATATCTCCCTCTGACATCATGTAGCAGAATCCCTAAATGGCGAAAAATAATGAATGAGGATTTTGCCAATTGCATCATCATAATGTAGCTAAACAAACAGCCACTCTCTGTGTGGTAACATGGCAGGATTTGTGACTTGTGTTCCTGCTGGATTTCAGTTGCTGCTCATTTCTTACCTGTCAAACATCGTGAAATTTCACTGACCTCTTGGCCTCAGCGTATGAGTTGATCTTCCACTCTGTGTTTCTGCTCATGCACTGCCAGCTGTCTGCAGATGTGCTGAGGCTGAAGGAGCGCTGTGCGGTCACCAAGCGGGAGCTGGCGGTGCGCCTCAGTACACCTCATGTTGCTCACATCAGACAGAGCTGCGATGCTAAGGTAGGACACCAATCGCTCTGCCACCCTCCTCCTGTGTCTAATGGATACCAGTCAGTGTCTGAGGGATCTGATGACCCTAAATGATCTAATGATCTCACAGGAGATCCCGCCATCCACCAGCAGACTAACGTGACACATATAACAGCTGGTTTTAGTTTTCGTAATAGCAATAAACAGGAAAAAAAAAAAAAGAATTTGTTTTGCTTTGTTTTAGATGTTGATGTCTACACTAACCTTGGTCATACTGTCCTTCTGTACTTCTGGTCTTTCTCAGGTGCAGCAGTTGGTGAAAGCAGCGAGGAACGGCACCAAGGACAGTTTAGAAAAGACCAAGTTAGCCATGATTCGCAAAGTGTCATTTCTGCAGAGGAAAGATTCCACAGGTCCAGCACGCTCACACCTAACATGCTCAGTCTGTGGACTCAGTAGCTCATATTAGAATTTCTCCTTGTGCAAACATCATAGACTGCTCACACATTTAGAACAAAATCTCCAATAATTGCCAACCCCCATCACTGTATCAGGGTGAAAACCTGAGAGGTACTGCAGCTGAAACTGTTTCCATTCACATTCTTATCAGAAAACAAAGTGAGAGAGTGTAAATATGATAAATGCTTACGATGGCAGAACATGGCAGAACTCCAAAATAAGTTACTGAGTTAAAGCTGTGGTTTATCTGGTGTCTGTAATGAAGCTACGGAACAGATTTGCTTGTTTGTGTCTTTCTGTGTGAATGAAGTTGTTGTGTTTGATTTGCAGGTGACGGAAAGGATGATACAGGTTACATGAATGTCTCTGTGTGCGAGTTAAAGCATCCTCCACCCCAACTCTGCCCCATGCCCGAGGGGCTCAGCAGTCAGCAGGTGTGTATGTGACCTCACGCTTGTGTTGGCCAGGTGTGTCACACTGACCAGGTACTGCTCTTCAAAGTAGCCACAACAAAGGGAAGATTATAGCTATTATACATTTATTTAAAGTAGACAGGCAGTAAAAATACCACAAATTCTCCCTTTGCAGTCTGGCGTTTTTAGCAGGCGTTTCCTGTTGACCATATGTCGCTCTGTAGACACATTTCTATGAATGCCATAACTCAAGAACGACAGATTGTGGAAACTTACTTTCACTATAGGTAATCCATGTGGAACTCCTTTCTGAAAGCTTTTGCATATTAAAGGAGGAACACTGATTTCCTGTAGTCACTTTAACTTTTAGATATGAAGATATGACATGATAGAAATGATTCTTTTTTTTGGGGGGGGACGTTAATACCACCTTGTATTTGAGATTTTGCAGTCTGTGGTGTGGTCCTTAAACAGTTATTGCAGGTGATGGATGCAAACCTGATCTTCCCTCTGCCTCCTCAGGTTGTCAGACGTCTCATCCTCAGCTCCATTGTGCAGAGTGAGAGCAGCTACCTGAACTCCCTTAAGAGAATCCTCCAGGTGAGTGCCAGCTGTCCTACCCTGTAACACTTTGCTAGCGTTTATTTCATGTGGACAGACCAAGTATAAGCAGAGCACATAAAGTTTTACCATTATATGTTGAGATTTTTCAGCCTGTGTTCAAATTTTCATCCTTTAAGATACTGAATTGAGCATCTTTGAGTTTTTTATAGTAAAAAAAACATAATTTTCTAAATCTGATTTTATGTTTAGTGTGTTTTTTGGGTCCAACAACGGTCAGGTCATACAGGTTTCTGAAAAGATCCCAAACATTAGCATGGTAGATGTTTCTTAATGTTGTTCATAGTGAGTGATAGAAGCCAGTTAGATTTGTAGCATGCATTTACCCGGAGCACTGTGCTGAAAAAACACTGGGTTTCACTGTGACAACTGTGACCCCCCTGATCACCTGAGTGCCGGGCTGAACCTTCTTTGTCTGGCAGGAGTACCAGAAGCCTTTGCTGGAGTCACCGAACTGGATGCTCAATATCAAGAAGGTGCATCAGATCTTTTACCGCCTGCAGGAGATCTATCAGTGCCACTCCATGTTCCAGATTGCCCTGGCGTCCCGTGTGGCCGAGTGGGATCACAGTGAGAGGATCGGAGACCTGTTTGTGGCCTCGGTCAGTATCATACACCTTTTTTTTTGTCTTTCTTTCTTTTCATTTCTGTCTTTATGACTTTCCTTTGCTCTGAGCAGTGAAATTAGATTTGAGATTTTACAGAATTTGATGTATGTGTGAGGGATGATTCAAACTGAGATCCAAGTGTTGCCTGATTGGTTCAGCCTGAAAGTGAAGGGTCATCCTGGTGGACCCTTCATTGTATTTTCAAAATAAAAGCTGGGACAGTGACCTTTTTACAACAACCAGGTGAAGGCATTCAGTTTGTTGGCATACTCTTGCTTCCACAGTTTTCCAAACTGATGGTGCTGAATGTCTACAGTGACTACATCAACAACTTCACCAATGCGATGGCACTGATCAAGAAGGCCTGCATGTCTAAACCTGCATTCCTGGAGTTTCTTAAGGTGCTTGCACTTTGTTTCTTTTAACATTTTAAACCCTGTAGTCCAGGGTTTGCTCCCCTGTATGTCCCTGACAAACAGATACTGTAAAACCCGTCTGCACAGGAAGAGTTTCAGTTGCATTTTGACCAACATATGAGACACGTAACAGTCTGTGTGACAGAAATAAAAACAAAACTAATAAAAATAAATTAAGAAGAAGAAGAAGTACCTTATTAATCCCCAAGGGGAAATTCAATTGTTACAGCAGTTATTGTCATTTAAAGTTATTAAATTTAATATTATTTAAATTATATAAATTAATAATAATGGATAAAGTAATCAAGTAATTAACTTGTAATTAACTTGGGTTATTGTGTATTTAACTTTAATTATGTGACCTAATGGGAGTTGTTACAGATTCCACAGCTCTTTTATGCTGAACTGCAAACGAATGTCAGGTCTTGAGTTACAGTTTTTTATCAACTATTGACAAACAATAATGACAAACCTTTGGCAAAATATACAGTGCTGTTAGCTGACAGCTGCATTTGAACTTTAGTATTTGGTTCAATGTGGAGATGCAGAGATGCTGCGCAGACTGAATATGAAATATGACGTTTATGCAGAATATTATGGGAAACCATCAACAAAAGCTGTGACAAAAGTTTTTTTTTTTTTTTCTATCTACTGTCCATGTGACTTTCAGAAGAAGCAGGCGTCCAGTCCAGACAGAATCACTCTGTACGGTCTCATGGTCAAACCCATCCAGCGTTTTCCGCAGTTCATTCTGCTGCTGCAGGTGAGTGACGGCCACACTGACCACAGAGCAGCACATCTCGCTCTGGTTTTATTGCATTCAGTCGTATCGTCAGCTGAATGCAGTCCATTATTATTATTGTTGTTATTATTATTATCATTTGACTGGATTTCCTCATCATCATTTATTAGAAAAAGCCAAACATAATGCATTTGATGATAGTCATCAAATTGTGAAGAATTAAAACAGTGCTGACTTTATCAGCATTTTCACACAGGAAAAGTAAAGAAAGGGGTCGTATGCCATGTCCAGTCTGGTACACTGGCACTGAAACTCACTGCCTCCACTGGACTTTTTGGTTTCATTTTCAAGTCTTGAATTGTTGCTTTGAAACTTAATAAGAGGATGTGAAAGGCAGTTGTTCCTACCTCTGCTGCAGTGCACTGTGGGTCCTGAAACCTACTAATACACAACAAAGGCAAGCAGGTATCACCATATACGGCCATTTTCTGATCCTCATCATCCATAAGCAAGTCAGAGGGATAAAAATAGGAAATGTGTGATGCAACTGTTTGGGAGATTTAGGAGCTGCAGATCTTTACCGATTCAGCAACAACCAGATGAAATATGTGAATTCAAAATAAGGAACCAGTGAAATCAGTGGAGTAAACTGAGATTTTATCATATGCTTTCACTTTTTTGTATGTATTCTAAATTCTACCTACTATTTGTGGAAAACATTTTTTGTCTCTAATTTACAAAAATACATTTACAAACTACCATCACTCTTTAGCCTTTTTACTGATGACTATATGAAATGTTTTTTTATTTTATTTTACTAATATTTCTCTCGTACTCTGGACATTCTATCCTCATGTTCCCTGTCAACCTTCAGGTGACTTTATGTTTTTTTGTTGTGGTGTTGTTGTTGCGATGCATCAGGACATGCTGAAGAACACCCCAGAGTCCCATTCGGACCGGCTGCCCCTGCAGCTGGCGCTCACGGAGCTGGAGACCCTGGCTGAGAAACTGAACGAACAGAAGCGGCTGGCCGATCAGGAGGCTGAGATCCAGCAGTTAGCACACAGCATGGGGGATCGCAGCTTCAACAAGGTGCACATATATGCATTATAATACACATGCATGAACAGTTGTATTTTCATCCATAAATCACAAAGCCATACATACCACTCCCCTCTTTCCTCTTGGTGTTAGAAGAAAGTACATGGTGTATCTGAAATTAAACAGACTCATTCTTTGTGGAAATGTACATTTTGAGGTCATGTGATCAGTTGAACTATTTTGGCCTGAAGATGGTGCCAGAGCAGAAGTTGTGAAAATCCTCAGGACTCAAGACTCCACACCTGTGTGGCCAGTAATCTGTGAAATTCAACATAGTGGAATAAAAACAGTGGAAAATGGTGCAGCTATAGTCATTCACTGATCTGATCATCGTGGTAACTTTATTTTGTCAGTAGAATTTGAACTATTAATTGTAGTTGACTCTGCCATTCACCATTTGTAGGAGCTCATTTTCTAATTTGCAGATTCTGAATGAGGAATGCAGGAATGGATGTGCTATAGTGGTGAAACTGCTGTTTTGTTTCCAGCTGCTGAACTCGGACCAGAGGCAGCTGATTCACTGTGAACTGCTGATGGAGACTGTCTATGGTGATAAAAGTCAAGTGCTCAAGTCGAAGGAGCGAAAGGTGTTTCTCCTCAACGACACCCTGATCTGTGTCAACGTCAACCTGAAGTGAGTACTGGCCACGCCCTGACGGGAGTCCACTGTGTGTCTATGTGTGGGTGTTGTGTGCTTTTTGACTCACGGGGTTAGTGTAGCTTAGCACAAAGACTGAAAGCAAGGGGAAACTGCTGGCACTGCACAGTTTCAGCTCTTCTGTTGTGCTGGGCTTACAGCTGCATTTTGGCACAGACCTCCTGCCGTGTGGTAAACATGTCATGTGTTGCGTTTGTCCCCAAGGAGTCCTCCTGACATCAGCAGCCTGGTCCCTGTTGGTCCCAAGTACACGGTGAAGTGGTGCGTGCCGCTGCTGCACACTCACGTGATGGAGGTGGGACAGGACAGCATGCAGAGAATCGGCTGTGGCAGCATAACCAGACGCCACAGCTCCACCTCCAGCACCAGAGGTACGTCCACAGCTCAACATCTGGCCTTTGAACAGCTAACCCTAAGCCCTAACCCATAAGCCCAGACCCTAACCCTAACTAAAAAGAAAATGGTACTGTTGTCAATCACCATTACATTATGCTGCTGCCCTGAGGCTTAATCTCAGCTCACTTTTTAAAATTTAGCTTTTTTGCATTTGTGATGAACATGTCAATTGTAAATGTATAATATATACCTGTACTCCAGGTAAAATGGTCCTCGGTCCTCCCAAACTGTACCAGGAGCTGGAGGAGCTGCAGCATGACCTGGCTGTGGTGGAGGAGGTGTCGCTGCTGGTGGGCACACTGCACGGGGTCTACCAGGTGACTGTACATACAGCGTGTCTGCAGTTGTTTTATACCTTTACCCTCCTGCTTGTTTGCATGTTTGCATGTTATTTCTTTCCCATTTTCTATTTTTTCCTGCTTCATTTTGAATCTTCTGTTGTTGAAGTAATATATGTGTAGGTTCTTTCATTTATTTCATTCTTTTGGAAGAAATAAAGTTTGCGCTTTCATTTTGTTGTTTGTCTTCTCTTGTGTCTCAGAATCTGAACACCACAGTGTCTCAGGACTGGTGTCTGGCTCTACAGAGACTTATCCGTCTGAAGGAGGAGGAGATCCAGAACGCCAACAAGTGTCGCCTGCGTCTGTCTATCCCAGGCAAACCGGACAAGTGAGTGTCAGAGCAGGGAACCGAAGTCGGGCTTTAGGCAGGTTGTATGTGGTTTCATGTCTGCTCTATCTTTCCAATTAGGTCTGGTCATCCAGTGAGCATCATGGTGGTCTTCAACACCCCCAGCCCCATCAGCAAGATCTCCTGGGTGAACCGGCTTCACCTCGCCAAGATCGCTCTGAGTAAGTTCAGTCCTGTGTAGCAGATTTCCATCCAAATCAGGTTTCCATCCACTAATCCACGTCCACTACCTTATATACTTCTAATTTGAAGTACTTTCCATACTGCTGGGTAGTTTGGGAATTTCACCCCCGGGAATCAATAAAGTTGATTTTTGATGATTGCCAAAATATACAGTGCTGTTAGTTGATGATTAGATGATGGTTGTATTTTGTTTGTGCAGGGATGAAACTATGGTGACACCCAAAGACAATTATTCTAAAGACATAGATAAGACACTAGTTCTGTCAGGGTCGAGTGCACGTTTCACACTTCTAACTGTGTGTGTGTGTGTCTGCTCAGGACAGGAAAACGCTCCGGGGTGGGAATGTGCTGAAGAAGACGGGAAAACAAAAACTCGACTTACGTGTCCACTGTTAACCTGCAAACTGCCGGTGTTCTCTCCCGGAGCACACACACTGAAGGTGAGAGCAGCCGCTGGTTATTCTATATAAACCTTATAAGGCCCTGTTTTTATTTGTGTGTTCCTGTGGGTTTAGTTTTTGACATATTTTATCATATATTGTGGTTGTGCATCACTCTCTTAGCCAGACGCATGGAAAGAAAATAATATTAGTCAGGCTGAAGGGGGAGGAGGCTGCAGCATTTCAACATAAAAATAATATTTTAGTAAAACACACCATGAAAAAGCATTAGAAGATGATGAAATTCTGACTATCACAAACCTCCCAAATCCCAAATCTTTGTTTTTTTCCTTAAGAATCTGCAGGACCAGTGTGTTTGGACAGAGCTGTGAGATGTCGTGTGTCCATGTTTTCATTCGTCTTCTAATGAGTTATTGATCAGAAAACAACACATAAGCAAATAAATACATGTATAAGTAAGTGCTAAGATGAATGTAGAAATAAATTGATTTGTAATTAATAAATACTAGGACTAGAAGAAATACCAAACATTAATGAATCAAGAAATAAATAAATAATATGTTGGTGAGAAGGTTCAAACCTGCAGGCTTCAGAGAGGATGCATGAATAATTAATCACAGTATTATGTATTTTATCTACTAGTGTTTTTATTACTGTGTGTAAATTATTTGATTTATTATTAATGATTTATTTTATATGTTATTTATAAATTGGAATATTTGTAGATATTTGTATTATTTAAATGTGTATTTATTCAGCTGTTATATTATTCAGTTGTCATTTATTAATTAAGGCATATTTTTAATTTCAGTGTGTATTCATTTCTAATTAAATGTGATTTTCCATCCCTCATAGATATCGTCAGCGTCATTGTATCACTGCAATTTGTCTTTTCTCTTTGTAAACTGTAATTTTGTATTTTGTGGTCACAGTGAATGTTAATGTGTGATAAAATGCCTTTCCTCTCCTGGTTGTTTGTTTTTCGTGCCAACTAAATGAAACGTCTCTCTCTCTGTGTTGGTGTAGCTCCAGGCAGCTCTTCACAGCCCTTTTCAGTCCAGCCTGCTCGGGTTCTGCACCGCCAGTACATCATTACCACAGGGTTACCTCTGGGTCAGTGTTCTTCAGTAGCTACTTCACATTTATTCCTTCAGATTCCTTGTCAGCTGGAGTACAGACCTGCTTGTGTTTTCTTTATGTGTTTTTATGTTTTCACACAATTATCCTCTCTGGATTTGGTGAAGTCTCCCAGCTCATTTTGTGTGTGTCTTGTCAGGTTGCAGGTGGAACTTCCAGCCATGGCCAAGTGGAGATCTTCTCTCTGAACCGAGCGACTCCTCGCCTCGTCAAGACCATCCCACTGAAGTTCCCTGTTTTCTGTGTGGAGTATGTGAAGGAGCCGTGCCCCAACATGGTCGAGAAGAGTCCCGCTAAGATGGGGAACATCATCTGTGCCGGGCTGCAGGACGGCAGGTCAGTTTGTGGACACACACTGGGTTTCATTGCCCTGCAGTAAACCCATCATGTAAATCCTCTGGATGCTCAGCATGGAGGTGTGTTTGATGTGTGTTGTTGAGAAACACTAAACGTTGGTTCCACCTGGTGCGTTGTGTCAAAATGCCCCCACGCCACCATCCTCGCCTTCATTTGTCTGTAAGTCCTGTTCAGGTAACAGTGTCACAAATGTCCCTGTCCTGGTAACATCAGCAGCTGCTGCAGCCTGATCTCGAAACATTTTACTGCTCTGTCTGAGTCTGAACTGGAGCTTGTGTGGCAACAGACACCTGGAGATTATGGTATGTGCAGGTGTGAAGGGTGACGAATCTCAGCCGTGATCCAATCATTTAAGACCCATTTTAAAACCGAGTGTGTAAAGGGGACCACGTGATACAGCCAGGTGATACACCCCTCGGAGCAGTGCTGCAAACACAAATGTCCCAAACAGTCTGTGTTTGATTTTACATTCAGTTTGACTCTTCGGTGTCTCCTTGTCTTCACAGCATCCATGTGTACAGCAGCGTGGACACGTCTGTGCAGTGCCTGCTGACCATGATGAACCCTGACACCTGCCCCGTCCTCTGCCTCAGACACTCGCTCTCTTTCCTCTTTGCTGGACTGGCCAACGGTAAAGTAGCAGTGTACCAGAGAAAGACGGGAGGTGAGTGCTCTCAGCCACCGCTCCGACGTGATGGTTTGGTGTGTGTGCCAGAGTGAAGAGACTGTGCTCCACCTTCACAATATTACACTGCACTAAAAATTACTAAGCAACGAGCTCTGAAACGGTGTTAAAACACGACCTGTTCTCCCTCTCAGAGAGACTGTGGGACGTGGACTCGTGCCAGATGGTGCCTCTGGGCTCTGAGCCGGTCCGCTGTCTGTTGACACTTGAAGACACTGTATGGGCCAGCTGTGCCAACCAAGTCTCTGTCATCCAAGGATCCAGCCTCCACACGCAGGTACTGACACATGTACAAAACAATTCAGACACTTTGCTGTGGCTCCAAACTGGGGTCAGTTACATCTTGTTTGTTTTATTTCTCCCTGATGTGTCTAGAACTGATCTGATTGGACGGTGCGTGATAGGTTCAAGTGATGAGAAAAAGTGTTGGTTGATGTTGGTTGACAGCGGCACAGCCTTGCCTGAAAACACGTTCTCTGCAGCCGTGCTGTGTATTTCAGGTCCCACAGGTCACAGTGCATGTCAGGACAAAAACTTAGACATGAAGTAATCTCTTTTCTGGAACCACACCACGACGCACACCTGCCGATCACGGTGCCATCAACCTGATTACGTTCCCAGGGGGCTAAAATGATTTATTACTCAGATTGATTTACTGTATGTGGGCACTATTAGGTGTTGGCTTTGAAGAACATACCAGAGTTTTGCATATAATCAAATATTGCAGTGAAGAAATTGGTTTGGGATTAAATTAACATCTACACCATCTGTCAGAAAGTCATTGCTGCTGGCTCACAGCACAGAGCTGCTGTCCTAGTTTTCAAACAGCAGCTAAAAAAGAGTTTTACTAAAATAAATTCAAATCATTTTGTTAAGTCAAATATTTCATACCCTTCTCCCAGCAGTAATCAGCTCAGTGTATAGTTTCCTGTTCCTGTGCATTTGTCACCACCGTGATTGTCACGTTAAGGACAGTCTGCGTCACAGTGATGTCCATCCTCGCCACAGGCTGTCGGCTTCCTCACAGCGTTGTCGGTCTGATAGATCTGTGTTGGGCTTCAGGTGTACATGGGAGCTCTGTGTGTGTGTGTGTGTGTGTGTGTGTGTGTGTGTGTGTGTGTGTGTGTGTGTTGCATCACTTGTGTGTGAGCTTGACTGACAGATCAGTGTGTGTGCAGAGTGAACAGGCTGCCAGAGGCTGAGTGGCTCCTCTCCTTCCATCCCCACACCAATTACTGCAGCTCAGTCTCTGTGGGGAAGGCTGGAAAATGGAACTGAGGAACCTGTTATAATGTTCACTGTGTGTGTGTGTGTGTGTGTGTGTGTGTGTGTGTGAGAGAGAGACCCCTGCTGACCTCTGCTTTGTAAAACTGGTGAAGTATGAATATGCCCCTAAATAGAAAAGAACAAAAACACCTGGTGGACCACATGACTTTATATACCTGCCATTTGCCACTCCCCAGCTGCCGGTTCCTGTGGCTCTGCCTGTGATCATAGCACTCAGTTTCACTGCCTTCTTGGATCTATTTTGGACTCTGCATCTTGTTCCCCCGTGGTTGCTTTGTCTCGCTTGGTTTTTCAGCCATCTCACGTCTGACTGTTTTGTATGGTTGCTTTCCTTGGTCACCCTGTTCCTCAATGTTTTTCACCATCACTGGCCTCTGTATAGTTTGTCTCAGTGATTGTGTTCTTTGTTCTCCTGTTACCTCTCCGGTTCTTAAGTAAGTAAGTCCCTGTGTTTCCATCATCTTGGCTCTCCGCTGCTCTCTGCCTTTGAGAGTTTTTTAGAAACCCTGACACTGAATGCATTTACAAATGAAAGATTAGTGTTTTGTTTTTAACAAATGAGCAGAAATGACTAAAAACATATTTTCTTTTTGTTTGACCTCTCTGTCCCCTAGAGTTTTGAAGCCCACTCTGATCCAGGCTTCAGTGTGAGCCACATGGTTCGGTCAGGTGGTGGGGTTTGGATGGCCTTCACCCAGGGCTCCTCCATCCACCTGTTCCACACAGAGACTTTGGAACCGCTCCAGGAAGTCAACATCTCCACCCGCACCACCCACCTGACGCCAGGCAAGTCCCAACAGGGAGTTAACGCACAGAGTTGGGACGGACAGAATGTTTAACTGAAGCTTTTCTGGTCCAGTCGCCGTCAGACTGTGAAGTGATTCAGCTACATGCTCAGACCTGCGTATAACATTATCATTCTGAGCACCATGCAGAGCTCAGCGGCACAGTGCACAGTGTTGTACTAATATGAAGGAGGAAATAGTTTATTTAGTCAGTGAATGAGGAAGATGACCCGCTCCGTCTTTGATTTCACATGGCTTATATTGTTTTTAATCAAAGAGCCATTTCCTAATCAGTTCTTTGTTACATTTCACCTGCTGCAGGTTGTTCTCTCCACTTTGTACATCATTAACTGTTTACTAGCAGTCATGTCGGTAAAGTGCATCACTAAAACGTCTATGAATTGGGGGCCACTGGTGGCGTAGCGGTAGCGTGCCCGTAGGGACGTAGGTTCGACTCCCGAGCCGGCTGTCACAAGCAACCAGCATGTCTTCCCTCTCTCTCTCTCTCTCTCTCTCTCTCTCTCTCTCTCCCTCCCTCTCCACTGTCCTATCAATAAAGGCAGAAATGCCTGCAAAAATTAAAAAAAAAAAAAAATGTCTATGAATTATTCTGAATCCCTGTTAAATTGGCTTCTCCTCATTACACTGCCCATTTTTTGTGCACAAGCAAGAATAATGTATTCTTTTTGTCTGTTTTCTGCACACAGTCATCTATGGTCAACAGAGACTGACCAGAGACTGCTTTTTATTCCAGGTCAGGTTTGTGTGTCCAGTTTGCTGATATGCCAGGGCCTGTTGTGGGTGGGGACCAGCCAGGGCATCATCATCTCCTTCCCTGTTCCCACCCTGGAGGGCATCCCCAAGATTACAGGTGAGTCCTGACACTGGAGACACGAGACACGTACACTTCATGTGCTCTTTATTCCAAATCACAATATTCCAAGCTGTCACTAAAACATGACTAAACTCCAGCAGTCGGTTTAGGAGAAGGACCCAAAACAGGACCTAGGAATATTGTATATTTGTATGAATCTCGTCATTTTTGCATGACTACACATCACCATGCATATCCCAGCTGCCTGTACTGAGCAATAGCTTTTGCCTTTTCCACTGGTGACAACTAACATCACTGGCCTTTAAAGTTGGAAGTTAATTATTTATTTCCCTTTGAGCTGTTTTTCAGTTCCCTGAATTGTTGATGATGTATCTTTGTGTTTTTATTGCGGCCGCTGTGTACTTTATTACTTTTTTTTTATTTACACACATTTTAACTTCTTCTTTGTCTTTGCAGATATTGTTTTAATAAACATGTAAATCTATCCAAAGTACTACTAGAGCTACTTTTTAATAATTTACTTTTTAGATCTGGCAGCTGTTGGTATTGTTTTCACAATAAGATGAATATGTTTAACAGTCGGCACTATTTATTCTGTTGATCCTGACACATATCAGTTACTCCTGTGTTATCATGTGACATGATGTGGATACACCTTACAATGCCCCCCCCCCCAGGTAAAGGCATGACGTCTTTAAATGCGTTCTGTGGCCCGGTGGACTTCATGGTGGCCACCTCCAGCACACTGGCCTCCGACTTGCTCAGGCGGGATTCCATCCTCAACGGCAGTGAGGAGCGCACCAACGGAGAAGGATGGGGAGAAGAGGGTAAAGGCAATGTCGATGGAGATGAAGGAGTAGGGGCGGAGAAGATTGGTTATTCCCAGCACTCACAAGGGGGTCCACCCAGGGAGGAGCGACCCAAGCGTCTTCTGCTGCAGTACCGTCTCCACTCCACTTGCCAGCTGCCGGGGAAGCTTCTGACTGCGCAGCCTGAACAGGGAAACCCGAGGTCCCCCCTGGACTCACCGGAGCACAGCCCAGAGGACGGCTCCATCTATGAAGTGAATGAGGACCCTGATGTGTGGGTGAGGGGGCAGCCTGTGGAGTGGGGGAGGGAGGGGGAGGCCAGGCGCAGCAAAGTCACCTCCACTGCCATTTTCTGTGGTGGCAGAGGATACCGCAGGGTGGGACAGACAGCCCCTGGAACCTGCCCAGACTCCAGTGAAAACACACTGCTGGTGTGGCAGCTCCCACTCACTCTAAGCCAGTGACAGACCAGCATGTCACCTGACCAGCCGGATCCTCCATGGTTCTAGACACATCTGTAGTCTCCAATACCAGTTTACTTCTAAACATTTCAGCTAGACTCAGCATCGAGCCTGAAGCCAAGAACCGACTCCTCTGACAGTCTGATGTTTTCTCTGTTTCATTTCAGCAGTTTGGTTGACATGAGCCAGTGATGTTAGCAAGCTAACGTTACCAACAGCATTACTTATGAAGCTTACTGGTGCTTCAGTCAGCGACTACCTCCAGTGATGTTGGACACACGTGTGACCATGCACCATGACTTAAACCCTATCACATTTTTACACTGGGGCTAGTTTGCGTTGCTGCGTATTGCACTTTGCCAGACTCTCAGAGCTTTGTGCCTGTTTTCACACGTCAGGTATTTGTCAGTCCTGCCCCAGCTGCAATATGCATTTAGAGGACATGCTGGGGAAAAAAGAATCTTTTCTCTGAAAGAGATATGAGAAGATCGTCCTCAGATACGTGTGACCTCTGAGGAGTTTCCTGAAGTGTTGTGGTCACAGTGAGGTCTGCGGCACCATCACGACTGTGCAGAGACCAAAACCTGGACTGTAAATAAAGACACTGAACAAAGGTGCTGTCGTTTCTCAAAAAGTAAAAGTAAAACCTTTGACATTGTTGGAGTCTAACTTTAGGCTTTGAAAACCTTTTTCTTGATGTGGGGACTGCTCCTGCCGACATGGTGGCACGCTGCAGCATCACCACTGTCACTGGTAAATTCAGGACATGTCATTGTCACTGTAGACCAACATGTTATTTAAGTTTACATGAACAAAATGTAATGTCCTGCAAAGATTACTTATGCCAATCAAAATAAAAGGTATATATGCAAACTTATTTGTTAAATAGATTTATTTCACTTTCTGTATGTGAATTGTCCACATTTAGTCTGTTGTATGTTTAACAGTCATTATAGTGTTGATGTGCAGGGAAATGTGCATCATTTCCACTAAACCAGGCACCTTAACATGTGTTTTTTGATCTTGTGCTTATGTTTTTTTGGTTTTTTTTGTAATGTGAAGCCATAATGGTATATGGCTTTTATTTCTGATGCAACGTTTGCTGCTGCTCCTGTTGTGTCCCTGTACTGCAAAGCATTTTACGACCATCATGAGACTCAAAAATAAACTGTCCATAAAATATTTTATGGAAAATGTTTTAATGTTATCAGAAATGTAATAATGTCATAAAATGAAGTTTTCTAAAAAAAAAAAATGTATATAATGACTTTTGAAATGATATTTTCATTCTTGTAACATTATGGCAAATTTGATGTGTAGAATACTGTGTGTACACAAATGTGTTTATATTATGAAATTTATTTATATTGGTGTAATATTGTGTTCAAATTGAGCTTTTGTGAACATGAAACACTTTTACAAGAAAGGCTTCAGTGTCTTTTTGTCTCTGTCAACAAGTATTTAATACGTTTTAGTCCATGATGTTTCATTAAGCATTAATCTTGTTTAGCTGTACTTACAGTGACATTAACTCTGAGCTTTCCCTTGTCTAAACCACGCAGAACAAGAGCTGCCATAATATGCTTAATTTTATATGATGCTAATTTCAAGGTTTTTCATTTGCATATTAATGTCCAGTATCAGTGGCAAGGGTTGAACAGAGATTACTACATAATGTATGTATATATGAAGTATGGAGAGTTTATCACGAAGAGTTGAGGGCATTTACATATAATACTGCAGTGCTCCAAAAATCCAGTTATTTCTGCAGTTGCTCATTAAACATGTAAATGTACGCCCCCTTGTTATTTATATGTCTGCATCAATTTCAGCAGTATAATGAATGGTATATTTTGCAGAAAGTATGTTTGAAAAAATATTTTAGTAATAAGACTATAGTTACTCTGTGACACACAGATTGTACCAAACTGTTGGGCAGGCTGGGACTTTTTTTTTTTTTTTTATTAGAACAGAGACAGCCTCGTTTCTTGATCATCTCTGAGAGACATGCGGTTATTTTTAGAAGCTCAGCAGAGTTTAGCCATCTGTCAGATCCACTAAAACGAGTAATGTCACTGTGAAACATCACTCTGTAAGTTTGTTGGCAGGATTGTTGGATGAAAAATGTGAAGAATAGGATATACAGTATTTTAGTTCTGCTCGTGATGGTCTCAGGTAAAATGCAGTATTGTTGCCATGGATATCCAAGGTGATTTTGGTGACCTCCTGACCTTTTTTAAAATAAAACTCTCATGTTGTCTTTTAGAAAAAATAATTATTTAAGCTGAAGTCTTCTGTCTCTCTGGTCATTGTTTGGTTTTCTTTTCCTATATGCTAAATATATGTCAAAATGATATGTGGTAACACATCCTTAACTGAAAGCATATGTGTAAATTCAGATGTGATTCAGAATTGGCTCAAAGATCGACCATCGTTTCAAAAACCACTCTGGATGTTAGCTCGTGGTTGTAGTAGGTAGCAGAGTGAAGTCACATCCCATCATACTACTCTGCAAAGGCTTTATTTACATCTCCAAAGAGTTGATCTGTTCCATATCTGTGAGGATTTGATTCAAATTTCACATGTAATTCTAACCCACCCACACATAATCCAATTCACTCACAAACAGCTAAAGATGCTTTAACTTCTGTTTAGCTGGGACTTTAATGTGTCAGGCTGATATATGAAAAGGAGAACACTGCGTTAGAGTCATAAATATGTATCGAGGTCTACATACTTACTGTTTCATCTTAACTCAGCATGTACTTAGACTGTGTCCACAACTGGCATTTTGATTTGTCAAAACAGGAAAGGCACATGACATTAAGGATGGCTACTTTGTACTAAGAGTCCCAATAAGCCATGTCAACAAGATACAATACGAGGGCCCTGGAACTGGGCCTGCTCTTTGAAAAAACATGCACTGTTAAGACATGTCATTTGAGTTACAGGTTTTTGGACTGAAACTGGAAAAAACACATTTATACATTATGAATATAGTTACATGATGATTATAGTTGCTGCTGTGCAGTCAGAGAGAGAGAATAAAGGTGTACTGTAATGAGTGAATAATAATTAGAGATGATTGCGTAAAGGTTAAACTCACTGACCAATACAATGTCAGTTCATTAGCACGTTCATTCAAAACGCTTCGCTATTGGCTGGAGACTGTCGTCGTCATCAACAGGTGTCTAGCAGGTTGTCCGCCCATGGCAGAGGGCTGCTGAGGTGAAGTGACTGCAGTTTTTATTTTTGTTTTTTATTTTTGTGTAAACACCAGCACTGTTCTTCGGTGACGCTTGTGTTCGCGACAACGTGTTTGCTCGTGTTGTTTACTGTGACAGGCATTAGCTTTAGCTTTAGCTTCATGCTAGCTGAGTAAACGGACAGCGGTGTTTTCATGTGGCCTAAAAGAAATAAATATTAAATATTAAAATATTATGTTTGAAAAACTTAGGGTGGAATTCGCTATATTTTCCAGGACTAAACTAAACTAGGTACTTGACATGGACCTGGCTGCAGACAAAGACGCCGTCTGACCCGCTTGTTGTATACTCGTTGTCTGCTTGTTCACTTGTTACCAGTCAGAATGTTATTATAGATATCTGGTGTTTTGTTCTGGATTAATCCAGTGGTTTTAACATAAAATAGATTTCACTTGATTTATCCATAATTGTATTCCAGGTATCTACAATGACATTATGACTAGTAAGACCTGCTCATTAACTTGAATGGGAAAACTACTTGAAGATATTATATTTAGACTGGATGGAAATGTTTTAAAATTATGTTTTCTCTCTTTTATTTACAGGGTAGTTGTACAGTATGTTGGGGCTAAACATTTATTTAAAAAAAAAAAAAAACTTAAAATTTCCATTTTTGTTTCTCAGGGTCAGTGTGCCACGAGCTTTGCCAAACACACATCTCTCTGTTTGAATGAGAGGAAGAGCAACAGTCCCCCGTTGAACAAGGCAAGGCAGCCCCAAACTCAAACATCTCAAAGAAAGAAAGAAATTATGCCAAAAGTTTTTGTTTGCTTCCTGGACGCACTGGCACATGATCAAACCTAAGCGTTCCACACAAACACAACATGCTCTCTGGTCCCTAACATGTTTTCAGGATTTGTATAGTTTAGGCTCTACAGGTATGACAGAGGGGAATCGGGTACAATAATTGAAGACTGATTATACAAATGTGCCTGGAACCGATTTTTCTAATTGTACTTCATCTTCCACAGAGATTGACACACCTTTTTTATCAGAAATCAGTTTTTTGTTGTGATAATTGACATTAAACACTGGAGGGAGCAACGTCTCAATGTTTCTTAAAGCATGTTTCTTGGCTCCTCTGTCTTTGTTTCATTTCCTTGCAGCTTTGCTGGGCAGGACAAAGATTCAAGGAAAAGACGCATGTGAAGAAAACTTGCATAAAATTAGTGGAATTGGGATTCACCACAAGAATTTATCATCATTGCTTCTTATACACTTTATTAGTTAGAATATTGACAAGTGAAGTAAAGTGTCCGTCTGTATAAAAATTTTTTTTTTTTAACCTAAAACAGAATGTGCACAATTTTTTTTTTTTTAAGGCTACAATAGAATTGTGTAATAATATCACATATCTGAACTTTTTTGTTTTCCCAGTCTTATAGTATTTACAAAATACCTATTTATTATTTTGTTTCATTTCTCTTGTTGGGCTTGTTTTCTTCTGGGCAGTATTACAGTTTGACAGTCGACTGTGTTAGCTGCAGCAAAACAGAACATATTCAGAGCAAACGTGATGTTTTAGTTTCATACACAGACACATCGTCAGTATGTTGTTTGACATTCCGACACTATTGTACTGTGGACTCAGATGAGAGAAGAAGAGAAAAAAAAAGCAGGTAAAGGAGAGATGGAGACAGTGAGTTAAAAATACTGTGGCAGCTAAAAGGAGAGAAGCAGAGATGCAGAAACGGAGAATGAGAGGAGGAGAAACGGAGACCAAGCTACAGCGAGCAGGAGATAAAAGTGCAGGGGGAGAGCGAGCGAGCGAGCGAGCGAGCTGCTGTAATCCAGTGAGTATAAATGCGAGCAACAGAGTGGAGCAGCGTCAGTGTTAAGGATGGGAGATGAAGCGCTGTCGCTGTCCTCCGCTTTGACACCACATGGAGCATCCTTCAGCCTGAGCAGCAGCAGCAGCCGCAGCAGTCGGCAGGATGACCAATCCGCTTGCCCTCTGCTGCTTCCTCCTCTGTGCTCACGCTGTCCGTCTAACAGCTGGTAAGTGGACTGGACCTGCAGACGGCAACTTCTCTGCCACACTTCAGCGCTGTTTGTTTGGTGTAGAGTATTTACAGATGGTTTCTGTGTGGAGGCGACCGCTGTGCTTGTCTTTGTTGATGTTTGTCTCATGATGATCTCTCATTGTTTCCCCGTTTGTTTTTCATTCTGACACTGATTATCTACTGAATATTTTAACCCTTAAAAAAAAAACACACACACATTTGAGGTCTTTCAGTTTCAGTGTGTTTACCTGCATTTTCTATTAATTGAACATCCAGACACTAAAGTCTTAACAAGTTAATATTTTTTGAGGAAGCTAAAGGTTTTCAGGCAGAAATATGTAGAGTGTTGTTGGTGTGCTGACATGTGCAGGGAAGAACACTGAGATTGTTGTCAACATCAATTGTGTGATCAATTTTATTACGCTTGACTGAAGGTAACTCATCACTTGTATTGGACTTCATTAATTTAATGGTGTGTGTGTGTGTTTTTGTGTGTAGGGCTGTGCATTTGTGAGGACCAGCTTGAATTTTATACCAGGGCAGTGAGGACGCATCAGTAATGTAGGGATATTGTTGGAGGGTTAGAAGGTTCAGACCAGGTTTTATGGTTCAGGCTACAATGTTTAGTTCCGATGTTTAAAATCACTGTAATGGGGTGGGGCATGTAACAATGACACCTGTACAAACATTCGTCTTGATGATTCTTGTTCTTTAGATAAAGCACTTTGACGAAAAAAGTAAAAAACATCTCACTAACTGTTTCCAAGCACATCTAATGGTCTTCATCAGCAAATGGAGTTTGCTCAGATGTCGTCCTTTATAGTCGAAGTTCTTTACTAAGGTCATGTGACAACAGCTGAGGAAACTCCACACACTGACACAGACTCCTAGCTCAGCTGGAGGAAAAAAAAAACTAAGGGGAGCTTAAGTTGAAATTTACATTTCTGCCAAAAATGATGATGGTTCTTCATCCAAACAGCCACCCTGTCACTAGTTTCCATTAAGGATGAAAGTCATCTTGCAGAGCTGGGAGCACTGTACTTAATCAGAACAAACCAATAGTCCCCTTGAATCCTGTTCATATTGCACGGTTAGTGTCCAGTTACAGTACAGGAGGAAGTGTCCTTTATGAAGCAGCTAGACAGAGAGGGTGGAGGGCAGGATGTTAACCTGGTAATTTAATTGCATGTTCCAAACCATACTTTTTTTTTTTTTTTTTTTTTTTTTTTTGCCATAGCGATAATCTTTCTCTGGACTTAACCATGCATCAGTGGTGTAGAAAGAGGTTGTTGTCATTAGATCATTAAATACATTGTCAGTGAATGAAACCCAGGGCTTTTCACAATTGTACAGTATGCATCTTTGTGTTTGTTAGAGGGTTGCAGCGAGGTGACAGCAAATTTTCCCCTTGGGGTCCTTATGCAGGTGACACAGTAATGATGAAAATAAAGGAAACCAGTGTCTGCCTGGAAACTAAGAACATATCAAGAAACTCAGAACATTTTATCTACTTTGTAAAGTTTCCAGCAGTGCTGGTTGGAGGTATTTCCCCTTGGGGATGAAAAGTCCATTGTCTGACTGTGACCCATTTTGGTGAAGGTAATCTGTACTTTAAAATGATTAAATGCTTGTGCTTGTTGAAACCACAAAGTGCATGGATGTTAATCCCAAAGCAGAATTCACATATTTTCAGCCCATGATCTTAGGAGCATCTGTCTAGATTTTGGATTATGAATGAATGTCCCCTCACTGTTAGAAAACTGAGGCAGCCTGGAGCTGTTCCACTGATGGTAAGTGATACAACCGTTCTAACCTTTACAACTGTTCTTTCAAAGCACCCTCAGAAATGGACCTAAAAAAGATAAAAATGTTTAATTTTAAAAAATATATTATTTAAATGTAAATTTGCTGCTGTCATTACATCATGGCCTCTGAGGGCCCTTTTTAGTTTAATTTTGTGCAGCAGAGGTTTAATTGATGAATTCACATTAAGCCCCATTATTTGCTCCATTTACTTTTCAGCTGAGGATGTTTTGTACATATTAATTGCAGGCTTTTAAAAAATCCTCATGTGTTTTGAAAAAAAATGTTTCTCTAAACTTGTTTGTTGTATTTTACAGAATGGTTTGACATTTTGGGGAATTTTTTTTTCTAAAAGTAAGATGTTCATTGTCAGCATTTCAGCTTGCAGAGCTGGAGCCAGGGTGTGGTTAGCGTAGCTTAGCATATAGACTGGAAGCAGAGGGAGAGAGCTCAAAGCTACACCTGCTGCACCTCTGGAGCTGAATGAGGAACATGCTGTGTCATGTTTGCTTAATCCTTCTACAAAAATCAACATAAACACTGTGCAGGAGCCATTTTGGTGAAGTGTAATGACTCTTTGCAGAGTAATGACGTCTCATAATCACACTGAGGTTGCCAGTTTTTATTCAGTATGACCAAAGTTAAAACTGCTATAGCCAGGGATGCTGAGGTGCTGCTTGGGTTTAACTCCCTCTGAGACTCAAACCTGTTGTCAGCTTCAGCAGTGATGTAGCTCAGTGGATGTCAGGGTCTGTAATTTGTGCGTCATTTGGTACACCTGACTGCTCCTCTAGCACCATCATTAGAGTGAAAAACAAATTCATCAAGTAATTTTTGTCTAAATATTCAGAGCTTCTGCTTATTCTGCAGATACATTAATGAGTAATTGTTGGATGTGTTGGTAGGTGCATTTTTTAGCTTTAGGCAAAGACTGGCTGTTTCCCTTTGTCGGTGCTGTGCTCATAATGGGAATAAATTTCCCAAATGTTGAACTCTTCCTTTAACAGACGGTTACAGTAGTTTCATATTTTATATATATATATTTTTTTTCTTTCCTGGGTATTTTCACCGGAATGTCAGGTGCAGTTTGAGAATTGCACACTTTTTTTTTTTTTCTTCTTAGCACTGGAAAGGAGTTCCTGATGTTTGCAGGATGAAAGGAATTTCATATGCCAGTTCTCTTTTAGGAAGGGTTTTGCCCTGGAGTTTGGCAGCTTGTTAGCCAGATGACAGATGTGGTTGCCCCGAATATAGCACTGAGCTCTGTGATCAAAGATCAGTATTCACGTGAGGTGAACCACTCGTTTTTTTTTGTTTTTTTTTCCTCCACCCATTCAGAGCAGCTTTTGTTTTACCAGACGTCCACCATGCCTGATGCACAGCAAAGCAGCACCAGTTGAACTCCTTTTTATATTCTTTCAACTTGCGGCCGATGTGTTTGAGAGTGGAGCCTTTTATCTGACAGTGGGGCAAACTCTCTGCCTTCTGTAGTGGGAGAAATGTACAAAGAGAGCTAGTTGGCTGGATAAGCCAACTTTATCTCCTTCAGCAAAGACAACACAGGACATAGAATATCAAACACTTTACAGTACACAACCCTCTATAAAGGCGAAGCTGTGGAGTTGTCACTTTAAAATAGGGCAAAATCAGCCACAGTTCACGGCCCCACCTAAGCTGAGCTGGGACAGCGGTATCACTCCTCACTATCTGATTTCACCAACCTTAATCTCATTCCTAAATATGCTTTCCCTCATGATAGCTTTCTGGTGTTACTGTAAATCAGTTATTGTGTGCGAGTGCTGCATCACTTCAGTGTTTTGAGTTAATCTGTCTGCCAGAGAGAGAGAGTGTGTGTGTGTGCACGTGTGTGCGTGCATGAGCTAGAGCGCGCGCTAGAGCTTGGCAAATGGCTGGCTCTTTAGATAAAACGCTGGAGGGAGGATTAAGAGGAAAAACATGGGAAAAATAATCTGCGGGCAGGCTGACGTCATGCAGTACAGGCCATGGTTGTAGAGGTGAGGCCAACTGCGGTGACATCTGAGTGGCTCCCAGCAACGACAGGCTGCCGCTCTGCAAGGTGCCTTTGGTCCCGGGCCCACGTGTCAGAGGGCAGGCGGTCGCCAACCACACACTGTCCGTTTCAGTAAATGGGGCTGGTTTCAGTAAATGTCAAATTAAAAATATGCTTTTTGCACATTTTTGAATCGTGAATTTAAAAACTAAAATCTCTCATTTATGCATTCAGACTTTTAGCTCAGTACTTTTTCAAACCCCCTTAGGCAGCGGTTACAATTTCGAGTCATCTTGGCAGTTCCCATCTAATCTGACACAATTGTGAGAGGAGCTGCAGGACAAGTGGGATAAACTGCACAAATCCAGGTGTGCAGAGCTTAAAGAGACTCACTTGACACCTCTTCATTTTGGAGTTATTGAGTGAAGACCACAATGGAAATGGAAATACAGTTAAACCTATAAACCACAGTGAGATGTGTGTATAAGTGAAGCATGCTAAATGGTTTACAGTTTTCAGTGAACTGGTTTTCCGCATGAAAAAAAACAAAACACATTTCACTTAGGTTTTTATGTAAGTTAGTGTCCTGCATTAATACAGTAGATGGCTTTCAATTTGCATTAACCCATTTAATCCCGCTGCCTACAGCGCAGCAACACAGAAACCTCAGCCTGGTGTAATTACTGGTGCTCCTGGGGATTAGTGCATCTCCACAGTGAGATGTGTGAGTGGGTGGCCTGTTTGTTAGCCCAGCAGGAGTCAGGGTCAGCCCGTGGCTCACTGTCAGTATGCTTCAAAGCAGCTGTCCTTAATGATGGAGTGATTTTTTAAAAATTTATTTATTTATTTATTTTTTTACACTTTGCTGTTTCAACAGCACCAAATAACGCTGACCTGCTAATCTACCTCACAGGAACCATCGGGCCGTAAAGAAACGCAGCAACTGTACATTCCTGCTAAATTTAATCCCACCCTCTCCGAGGGCTACAGTCCGTATTAAATATTCAAGTGTTAGGTGAGAAATGTGGAGGGAAAAGTCTGTAATGGAAGATTTTCTCTCTATAAACTTTGTGAAGACTTCCTCAGTAATGTAAAGCTGCTGCTGCTGGGGACACATTGTTTGGTGCCACTGCATGAACTGAATTATTGTCCCACACTGTTTGACGTTTGACCTGTAAAATCATCAAAAGTCATTCCCCTTAAGGTTATCAAAGTCTTCTTATTCCACACACTGTGATGGAAAACATATATTTTCTGTGTTACTGCAGCTCTGCCTTGAATCTATATGATATGTAGGCTGAGAATATCAAACACAAGCCTCCACATTTTGTGGTTGTATCCCAGCAAAGAGATTTTACACCAAAATTCAACTCAGTAGGTTTGAGACATTCAGAAACAACTCAGTTTTAAATTAATTTAAAGTATTAGAGCCACATTAAGTAAAAAAGAAAAGTCTTCATTTAGGATTTCGAGGATGAGGTTGAAATGCTGAGATTAAGGTTTAAATACTACATACATTTTGTCTTTATTCTCAATATTTTCACGTTATTCCCGAAACGCTTAAAAAAAAAAAAAAAAAATTCTTAAGGTGGCCTGCGTCTTCGTCACACCTGTTTCCTAATGCAACCTGCTCCTCTAAAGTTCTGGATTTTTCCACCTGCTCTTGCAGCACAGTTTAATTTTTCTTTTTTTTTTTTTTTCAGTCTTTGTTCTCTGTGCACCCTCCACATTTCTCTTTGCTTCTGACCTTCCTCACTTCCCAGTTTTATGTGTGTCATGCTTTTCTCTTGCTTTGAGGTATGTCTCTGTGTTACATATTCAGCATGAAAATGTACTGCTTTCCCTTTGTAACCAGTCCCAGTATATCAGCTCCTCATTTCCATGAGGAAAGTTGCCATTAGCAACGGCATGCAGTGCCTGTGCAATGCAGTACAGACATTTCTTTACTAATTTGACCTTTTCCCGTTTGATTACTAAAAGATCCTACTTGATTTTACTGGAACATAAATGCACACACATACATGAAATGTTAATTCAGTATTGTCAACAAGCGGCTTTTATAAAACAGCACTACTGGTTCCACTGTATCCTACAAACTGGGATATCTCCTCTTCTTTTCCTTTTCGGCTGCTCCCTTCAGAGGTCGCCACAGCGAATTATCCGCCTCCATTTAACTGATCGTTGCTACTTCCTGCTCCACAACAGTCACCTCTTCTACTCTGTGCTCTCTAACATTTTCCTCATTCATCAACTCTTCAAAGTACTCCTTCCATCTTTCCATCACACTTGTGGCACCTGTCAACACATTTGCATCCCTGTCCTTGATCACCCTAACCTGCTGCACATCCTTCCCATCTCTGTCTCTGTGCCTCGCCAACCTGTACAAATCCACCTCTCCCTCCTTAGTGTCCAACCTATGATACAAATCCTCATATGCCCTTTGTTTGGCCTTTGCCACCTCTACCTTCACTTTACGCTGCATCTCCCCAAGTACCCTCCTACCTGTCTCCCTGATCACTTTAGCTGTAGCTGTCCAGTCATCTGGAAGAACCTCCTGACCTCCCAGAGCCTGTTTCAGCTCCTCCCTGAAAGCCACACTCTTCCTTTTTCAACTTCCACCACTTGGTCGTCTCTAATGTGCATTATACCAGTGAAAATGCAACAGTGGGTCTGACTGCACAGTCAGTAGTGGAAGAAGTGCTCAGAACCTTTACTGCAGTAGTAGCAGTACCACACCAAAACACTTGTCTTTCATTCAAATCCCACTTAAGTAAAAGTGCAATCAGCAAAACGGCTGTACTTTAAAATGTCAAAAATAAGTATTAATGTGCCTCTGAATGTTAATGATGTTCTATCTGGTGGTCCTGGATGAATATTCCTGCTGCATGCATGTATGTGTTGACCTTTACTGCTGCAGTTACCGCTCAAGAGCTGTAAAAAGTACATCATCTGCTTCTGGAGTGTAGTGGAATAAAAGAAAAAAATGCAAACACTCCAGCTGAGTACCTCAGATTTATACTTTAGTATAGTAGTTGTAGTAGTAGTATGTTCTGCTGCTGTCATAGAACTCTTAATTTTTTTGCTCAAAACACTGAAGAATTAGCCACCTGATGCCCTCCAACTTTCCCTCCATTTCCAGTCACCTGACCTCCCCCGCCCACTCGGTCACCTGTTGCTGTTTGATGCCAGGTGTACCAAACTGGCTTTAGGTTTTATTCTCTGCCTGTGCATTTGGGTCCTGTAATCTATGAGTGTGTTGTCCGTTGTCACAAACCAGGCAGTGGCCCAAGTTGACCACTTTGCAATTTTTGTTTTCCATCTTTTGCTCTCATGTTCTGCTTTTACTTTTCCTGCTCTGTTTGTTGTGTCTCTGGGGAGTCTTCTAATGGAGGTTTTACTTTCTAGGAGCTCATTAGAGCAGCCTCTAAACAGGCAGCTCTTCATAAAACCTAATAAGACCCTGGACATGTTGTAAGCCGAATGTTGCTGTTGTCCGCTGCTCTTCTTTAATGATTGGTTGTTCTGCTCTGCATGTTTTTAGCTGGTTGAATTTGTCGTTTCTTACACGTACGGCTTTAATGTTTCCCTCCTGACGCATCATGACGTGACTCAATCTTGACTTGAGAGCAGCAGAGCAGGAATAAGCTGACTGCACTAAAGCCACATGACTGTTAACTGTGAAACTGCTGAGTGCAGGTCATCGGTGATGCCTTCAGAGAGGGTTGTTTTGTGAAAACTTAACATACAGTTTATTGTCTGAGTCATGCAGCAGCAAAACTTCCAAATGTCTCCTAATTCTCTTTTTCAGGTTATTTAACCGTTTCCACAGAGCCTCTTGCTCCTGTTGTCATTGGAGACACAGTCACTCTGAAGTGCAATTTCCGAACAGATGGAAACCTAAGAGAGATTGTGTGGTTTCGGGTGAGTGCTTACTGCAGTACAGGATGGAGCAGTGATGCTATATCCTACAGCACAATTTTTTTTTTTTTTTTTTTTTTTTTTTTTTGGTTAAATCAGTTTGTTAAGCTGTAAAATGTGATTAAAGGTAACACAGCATTGCCTTTTGACTGGTAAACCTGAAGTAAATCTCAGTCCATGGGTGTGTGTGTGAGGAGTGGAGGAGGGAGGTTTTTTATATTTTTTTTTTTTTTTTTTAAATCAGTCTAACGTGATAGGAAACATGATGTCTGAGTTTTGGACTGCGGCTCACATAAAACAAGCCGTTTTGAGCCGAGATGAACCTTTTTCCATCTACTCAAATGTCTGACATTTTTATGTGAATTATTTATATCAGTAATATAAAAAAAAATTGAATAATATCTTGCCCTGCCACAAAAAATTACTTTTAATGTAAATTGATGTTTTTCCAGGAGCTGAGAGAAAAGCATTGCTCATGCTTACTGAATATTTTACCTCATGTCTGCATGTCACAGCTGCTGCTTCCAGACTCACTGGTGCTGACGTACGTTTCCCTCTCAGGTGGCTGAAGGAGGCAGCGCCAAGCAGAAGATTTTCACCTATGATGCCATGTACAACACCAGCTACTCCCACATGGAGGACAACCGCAGGCGAGAGGACCTGATCTACCAGTCAACTGTGCGGTAAGGCAGGGTGCTTTCCTGCTTACCTTGACAGTTGGGGGAGCAGGTGTAGGGAGAGGTCAAATCCTTATCCCGTAGGATTTTTCTGATCTAACGTGAAGAATGTGAAATGTTAAAATGAGGGTCTTTGTGTACATAAACAGGCTTCCCGAGGTCCAGATGGAGGATGACGGTCTTTATGAGTGTCATGTGGGGATCTATGACAGAAGATCCAGGGACAAAGTTATTCTAGCCTCTGGCAGCATTGTCCTCACTGTCATAGGTACTTGTTTATTTGTGATGGTTCATGAATTTTAAGTACGTATTATTAGAGGAAAGGTCAGAACTTCCACACGCAGTCTCACAACAGTCCAGTCCACTGTCATTTCTTTCCTACTGTTTCATGTGTCTCGGCTGATATTTACCATTTTTAAATGCTATTTATGACATTTGATATTCTCCTTGTATACCGTCTTTCTCTAAAGCTTGTTGCATTACATTCATGTTGAACAGAGCATTTTCACAGAGCTGCTGTACAGTTCTGGCGTTTGTGTAACATATCACTTCTGCTGCAGTGACTATGTGCAGCTTCCTGAAGTCTTGGCATCACAGTGAGGTTTGGTACCACAGCACAGAAAGCTGTGTTTGTGCCTTAGTCCTCTTTGTATTTTCTCTGCAGTACCTCCCAAGTCTATCTCTGTGGTGGCGGCCAACAGTCCGACTCCTTTCAGCCGCTACGAGGCCCAGAACTTCACTCTGGTTTGCATTGTTGCAGGAGCAAAGCCAGCTCCCACGGTGAGATGGAGCCTTTTTACTCTTTCTGTCATGAGGGACTCGGCCTCCATTATTGAATTTGTGTCAGTGGTTTGTGTGCTAGAAAGCAAAGCTTCATCATCCATTCCTCATTTATGATCATGGAAGTGCCTAAATCTTTTAGAAATCGTGGTGCAGTGAAGAAGGATGTTCCCGCAGCACGATGAAGGTCGGGACAGTGCTGGATTTGAAGTGTTCAGTGGACACAGAAAAAAAAAAAAAACAATGCTCTCGCCTGATGCTGCCTGCAGCAGCTTGGTGGGTTGAAATGAAAAAAAGCTATTTACAGCTTTGCTCTCTCCCCTCTGTGACCTCTTTGGAAAATGCATTGGGAATTAATATGTGTGGATTAGAGAACAGCTGCATATGTGGTAAAATAAAAATCCAGCGGAGAGTGGCTTCACATCTGGAATGAGACAGCAGTGAAATGGAGAGAAGCAATATTACTCTACATGTAATCATAGTCTTGATAGAAATGTAATAAAGTAGGGTTCTGTTTTCGATTTTAAGGAGGTTTATCTGCTGAACTGGACTTCCTGTCCAGCAGCTGTCAGTTTAACCAGGGTCACCGCTGCAGAGCACTGGGTTGTTGTGCTAAATAACCGTGACCGCAGAGACCAGTCTGTCTGGCCACGTGTTCTGAGCAGTAACCACGATAAACGCAGCAGCTGTAGCTCATCCGCTGACTGGCTGAGACCCGTAAATGCAGTGTATGAACAAGAGTACAGAGGCAGTGGTTTTGAATGGGGATGGTTTATGTTTTCATGTGTGGATAAAATTAGAAATAATGGACAGAAAATATGCAAGTGATGTAGTCTGAGGTAAGAACCTGTGTTGTCTTATGAAAGTAGGTACATAAATATTTTGTAAATGTACAATTTGACAGTAGAAAATCCAGGAATATCCTGAAATATCAAAAAGATGCAGCAGCAGCAGGAGAAGTCGGAGGAATAATCGCAGCAACAAACTCTGTGTACTGTTCAGTGCTCTCAGTGTATAGAAGCTCAAAGACAAATGCCAGGCTTCCAGAAATAACACAGGGCTGGAATAAATAAGGTGATTACTAATAAAGGCACAATGTGCAGCTTATGGAATACAGTCCTGCAGAGCCGTCACCTTGTTCCTGACTCTGCAGGTGTTTCTGCTTGTTTCTGTCACATGTTGTTACAAGGATTCATAAACAACATCATTTCCCTTAAATAAACTTGTTGCCGGGTAGAGGCTGATGGATGAAACACTTTATGTACTAGTCAGATGGTGAGATCCAGTTAATCTTAATATTATAAATGCAGTGAGTTAGTGTGACTATCGCACTCACATAAAACCATGTCTCTCTGCTTGTCAGGTGTACTTCAAACGTGATGGCGAACTTATTGATGTGGTGCCAACGCCGCAGTCTTCCCCCTCAGGAGGAGAGCAAAAACGGCCCACAGGTCAGGAAAAGGGCCAGGGTAGGATCCGGGCAGGGCTCCAGAGATCCCCAGTTCTCACCAGTCGAGACCTCGATGACACCAAACTCCAGAAGTCCCTGTCCCCACTGGAAGAAGAGGGGAAGCTGGCTCGGTTGGGCCAAGACGGGCCCGAACAGGGCCAAGAGCAGAGCTCTAAGTCCGAGACTTTGCCGACCACCGAGGTGATCCCAGAGACGGTCGTGAGCCGGGAGTTCCCCCGCTGGGTCCAGAGCAGTGATCCACTCTACTACTTCCAGCACCGCCAGCGGGCGGCAGGTGACGGCACCACAGAGGTGAGAGCCATGCTGACCTGGAGCCTGAACCCGCAGCTTGACAACGAGGCTCTGTTCAGCTGTGAGGTCAACCACCCCGCCCTGTCCATGCCCATGCAGGCCGAGGTCACACTGGGTAAGACAAATACACAAGTGGAACAGAATTATCAGCATGTGGAAAGCACAACAGCCTGCGGTTTCTTAAATCCTCAGCTAAATGCAGCCCCCAGCTCAACATCACATCCGTCCAGTATCACCACATCCTGTTAGTCTCTTTTCATCACTGTTGCACCAAAGCGGCTAATTCTCAAAATCCCAATAAACTCAAATTCCATGTGATGAAAAAGTTGCAGTGATGATTAAGAATAAAGACTCAGGGGGTGTACTCAGAGTGAGGGATCTTGTGGCTGGAGCAGTGAGGGGCAGGGGTCAGTTTCCTTAACACACCATCACTCAGGTCACCCGCTTATGATGTAGAGTCCAGTGTGTCCCCAGGAGTCCACACTGTGTAATGACATCTGTTAGGATCCATTAGGGTTCAAACGGCACTTTTTGTGCACAAATCCAGGGCTAACAAGAGTCCACTAAATGCATTCTTTCAAATGAGAACTATAAACAGCACGCGGGTCACACTGAGCCTTCAGCGTAGTCTATTACAGGTGGACATGTGCTGAATGTCTGCTGAGCAGGTGGGAACATCCTCAAGCCCTATCTCCATAACATGACCTATTATGACTTTGCTGTTACTCAGACATATGAAAGTTGAGTTTCTTATGGTACAACAGTAGCTTGACATGTTTTATTCATTTTTAACTTTTCTACCAGCTGCTCCCAGAGGACCCAAACTGTTCATGAGCCCCAGTAAAGCCAAGGTGGGTGACACGGTGCGGATCACGGTGCAGGGCTTTCAGCTGGGACCTTCTGCAGTAAGTTTCCAATACTGTGGATTTTTTTTGTTCAAATTCAGAAAATGTGACCAAAGGGCAGCAGACATTTCTAGTGGAAAAGATGTGGACGGAATAAAAACGACACTCTGCTGAACGCTTCTCAGAGTACACACACAGGTTTTTGGATTGAGTTCCTTCCTTCCAGGCACCAGTTGGTTTCACTTCTTTCTTTCCACTTTGAAAATCAACTCACAGACTTGAGCTAGGTTTTGTCGTGTGGTACAGTGGAGGCTACAAGCAGGGACAATGTTAAAATTCTCCACAGTGGTTCAAGGTAACTCTGCAATGGTGGGTTTTCAGCTGCTATTTGGCATTTTACTAAAATGTGTGTGCGCAGTGGTATTTACATGTCTGAAACAGCATGAGACATTCAGTTAGTTCAGTTCACCTGTACTCTAACTGTACTATGTATTACTATATATTCATGCACTTTTTGATACTGTAAACACTTCTTGCTTACTTTTTGAATCGAACGCTTCTACTTTTAGAGGAATATTTTCACATCTGAGTCCTTGTTCCACTGACTGTAAGGGTGGGGATGAATTTCTGTCGTGCACTGAGCACATTTGAAGTTGAGTGCTGGAACCTTCAGAGTGGTGTTGAGCAGATCTGAGTTTCCCCTGAGTTTGCACAGAATGTAAATAGATCATTTTCACGTGGCAAAGAGACGGTGCAGCAGAGCTCCATAAGGTGGAGGGAGACATTTTAGATGGATAACATCTGTAACAGCTGGTTTTAGTGTAACTACATCTGCTTCAAAACTGTAATATATTTACCAGTACTAATAGGTACAGTCCAGTCCTGGTGACGATCTGAGTTCTCTCTCAGTTCTTCTGATGTTTCAGGCTTGACTCGGAAAACTGTTCAGGAACATTAGGCAAGTGTAAATAATTATTGTATGAAGGTATCCTGGTTATGTAGATATGTCTCTTTTGACCAACACTTTATTATTAGTTTGGTTAGCTTTAAGAGAACCTGTACCAGGATGTGCAGAGCCTCGGTACTGAGGATTTCAGAATAAAAGCCTCTGATATGAAATCTGTATTTTTCTCAGCAGATGCGATCGTTGTTTCTCAGTGAGCAGCTGTTGAGAAAGATGTGCGTTCCTTCAGCTGTTTCTCTCAGCTCACTTTCTATCCTGATCCCAGACCGAGGTCTTCCCAGAGCCCATGTTCACCTGGACCCGGGTGGGTGGACGTCTGCTGGATGGTAGAGAGAAGCACGACGGCAGGGAGCTGGTTCTGGAGAGAGTCCCCGCTGAGCTCAACGGCTCTATGTTCCGCTGCACAGCCCAGAATCCCCTGGGCTCCACAGACACCCACACCCGCCTCATTGTGTTCAGTGAGTCTCTCTCTCTGTGTGGGTGTGTGTGTGTGTGTTCATAATTGTTCAGTGCTCTCAGTAATATTTCTTTATTTATATTTTTTTGCAGACAACCCAAGACTGAAGAAACCTTTTATTGGTGAGTTCTGCTAAATTTAAACACATTTCTAACGTGTTAATCATACAGAGCCCCAAAGTGTGCAGTAATCAATTAACTAATCAATTTTAACCTCATGTCAACACATTAATGAAAAAATAAAATATTGATGAATGTGACATTTGCTTAGAAACTGAGATTTGCCATAAATATTTTTTTGTCTTGATGTATCAAATTCATAACACAGAGTACAGGATACATTTAGAAGGTGGGTTTTTATTCCCAGAACATTCATATTTTATAGATCGTGACACTAATATTTGTACAATATTTAAGATTTAGTGATTTTTGAAGCAGAATCTTTTGCCTTATTCCCACCAGTGGCACCAGATTTTGATTTACCTTTTAATCATTTAATAAAAATATGAACAGGTTTTAGTTGACATTTTGTCTTTTTTAGCTGTTATCTATTTTTAGTAAAAACATTTTTTAGTCTAGGTAGTGACAGTGTCATTTTTTTTTAAATACATCAGCATTTTAAGGCTCCAGCTGTTGCCTTCTTTGTTGTGTACAGTTAGTGGTGACAGGTGTAACTGTCAAATGATTCTGCGGCCGATTTGTTCACACTGTGACTAAAATCCTGTCCACAGTGTTTAGTGGGAGAAGATGTGCCGACGGATGACAGTGAACATCTGTAGGAAGGTTTAGAGGTTGATGGAACATACTAATTCCTTTCGACAGTGACACAAACCGTATCCCTGCTAGGTGTAAACACTTTAAGGCTCCTGAACACAATCATCAGTTTGGTGTATGTCTGTCTTCTTTGTGTGCAGCCACCGACACTGCGGTCACTTGTCGCTCTGTCACATTAACCCCCATGTTGCTGCTGCTGAGCTTCACCTGCGAGCTGACGTGACCTGAGGTTCTGCTGTTCCTACACACACTACCACCACCACCACCACCACCCACATCTCCCGGAGGACCCCACTCTTTAATGTCCCTGCTACACCCAGCTATTAACAGCACCGCGGGAACATTAAAGGAGCAGCAGGACCTGAGTCTTGGAACAGAGATCCAGGTGCTGTGCAGGATGCTGCTGTGCACTGACTGATTACTATGTCAGGTGCTCAAACTGTCTCACACTGAAGGAACTCTGGATTGCACTGTGGCTAATGTCTGTGGGGTTCCTATTAGCTCTAAGGGTGTTAATGGTGTTGGAGAACAGTGGTTCTAATAGGCTGTTGGCTGACCAGTCAGTGTACTTGTTACTGGAGTGAACATCATCACGACCCTCACCCAAACATGTTTGTGTAAGCAGAGATAGAATACAACAAATACTGTATGTGTGTTTAGGTTAATAAGAGGCCCCACACAGTGAGTGCTGCAGCAGTGGTGCTTTACTTAAAGCCGTGTCCATGTGAACATTATTTTACAGAATCACAGACTGAGGCCCATCACCAGTCCTCCTCCTCCTCCTCTTTTACACGCAACCCAGACTCAGCTCCAGAAAATCTCATCTGATGCCAAACCAAAAGCCAAAGCTCTGCACATTAACAAGTAAGTTTCACCAAGTTGAGTCAAATTTAACATGAAGCATTGGTGAGTGGGATGTTAACACTTGTCCTTTAGAGGAGAACTGGTTAGAAAGAACATGGGCTTGTTAAAAAAAAAAGGGCTGTTAAATAAAAGTAGAGACACATCTGCAGACCTGGAGGTCTGTGATTGTAAAAGGCAGAGACAGTGACAAGCAGCTCCAGTGTGTGAGGAACATTCTGCCTCAAAACTAAGAATCTCTTATACACAAAATACAATAAAGGCAGTTTGTTACATTCACATATCTGTTCTCCATAATTAATTAATACAGTATGTACACTGGTTTATAGCATCTGTATATATCTTTATATTTGTCTATTCACAAACATACAGAACAGCTGCTGCTACAGTTGTCCTATGACCTCTGAGAAGCAGTGTTAGTGATTTCTACATTTACACAGACTGACGCTACCTTGCATCTTTCTTTCCACTGTCCTGTTTATGTATGTGCTCTATCAAGCAGCAGGTCATGTGACTAAATGCAGCAGCAGACAGGTGTTTGCAGAGTCCCTTTACTGCTGCTTGTCAAACGCTTAAAAAACTGAGGCCTAGAAAAAGGAGTAAAAACCTTCTCAGGTTGTAAGAAAAGTTGATTCTTCAGACACGTCCGCAGGAAAGTCCCGGATCAGGACTCGAGCAGTAAACAGTCCTCGTTCTCTGAGGCGGGCAGCATGAGCTGCTGCTCATAGTACAGGCTCTTGGCGTAGTTGATTTCTTGAGAGATTTTGATGGCGAGACTCTCGGTCTTCACATGGACCTGTGGAGAGGATTGTTACATGGTTAATAACAGGGAGGAAACACCGGTGCTAGCTTAGACAGGTGATCAGTGCTAGGGAGTAGGAAGAAGTATGAACATGTCCAATGTGTTCTGACCCCCCACGGTAACCAATCCTGATCTGGCCTGTCCTCTCTCAACGACCACAAGCTGAAAGTGGTCACATTCAGGCGAACTCTGACTTTGAACTGAAGTAAGACAACACTCCTCTGTGTCACTGTGCATATAGTAGACCTTTTCACTGGGTGAGACAAGGCGCACTGCTCTTTCAGCCTGAGGTTGTTGCACTGGGACTCACACAGTTGCACTTCAATAAACTGGCTACAATCGTACGGCGGCCAACAAGGGCAAACGTGCCGCAATGGCTGAACGCTCCAAATACAGAAATGCCCCGAAAAACACATGCAAGAGAGAAATGCTGCACATTCATGGAATGGAAGTGCGTCAGGTCTCTAAGAGGGCCCCTGAACTGAGGAATGCTATGAGTTTGGCTAACTTTTAGAGAGGTGACATTAAAAAAAAAAAAAAAAAAAAAAAAAAAGGTACACTTTCCGTTTATTTCTTATTAAAACACTTGGCTGTCATCTTTTACAGTATTAAGAAGCACAGTATTAGATGACAGCCAACTGTTTAAAAAGGAAATAAATGGAAAACATACCTTTTTTTTTTTTTTTTTTTTCCACCTCTCTAAAAGTTAGCCAAACTCTGTTCATAGTGTTCCCCTAAAGACCTGGCGCACTTCTGTTTCATGAATATGCACCATTTGTCTCTTGCATATGTTTTCGATATTTGTAGCGTTCGGCTGTTGTGGGGCGTTTGCCTGTCGGCCACCATACAATCGGACTTCTGCGCTAAGCTGGAGAAAGAGGAAGATGTCCTTCCTAATCACTATTTAGGGCCCTATATAGGGAGTACGTCATTTTGTATTGGTGTCCGAATCACTAGTAACTGAAAAATTGTTTCCTCAAAATTTCCCACAATGCATTGTGAAAAGGTAGTGAGCAGCGATCACAGACATATAAAATACGTACTGTACATATGTAATTTATATGGCTTGTGTCTGAAATCAGTCCCTACTCCCTAAGGTATACCTTAACCATCTGCTCATAATTTTCAGCTACAATCTTGAATTTACGTTTATAACTTTTGGGAGTTTCCACCATTTATTTCATCCATGCAATGCACAAGTCTATTCTGCCGTCTAGAGACCATCTTTGCTCATTACTTTTTACCATGCATTATGGGAAATTTTAAGGGCACACATTCAGGATACTACAACATCATCGGTGACAGGAGAAACTGAGTGCACTCTACAGTCCACTGTATAATGACTGAGGGGTTATGTGTAGCTCAACTTAAAAGCAGCCACAGCTGCAAACATCTCGCTCACGACCGACAACTTCAAGCTCATTATCTTCTGCTATTTCTCGCCACTGCAGCTTTGTAGGAAAATCCCTCTCAGTCTCTGTGGAGGCTACACATCTGACTGGTTTGTTTTGTTTCACAGCTGGAGAAAACAAACTAAGCTCAAACTAAAACTTCAGTGACTGAACAAATCAGATGTGGTTAGGGATTCAGAGGCAGCAGAAGCAGCTTTTCGCTCCCAGTGTTTCAGTAAATAAAGAACCACACAAACTCAACTAGGAACTAAAAGTCCCTTTTTCCATTCCTGCCTCCACTGCATCTGAAAATCCTCGAAGACAAAGGCAAACTGGACCAGAAACAACAACAGCAGCAGCGTAATGCAGTTTTTACACTTGGAAAACACAAACGGTCATTATTACTGGTGTTTGTGTTTAATGTGGTGTAACTCTGAGTCGGACATAATGAAAGTGTGAAAACACCAGCACCTCTCCCCAGTGACGATCTGAGTTTGATGGTTATTTCTGTTTTAGTGTAACCACCGTGAAACTATCAACAAATAAAGTTTAAAGTGTGACATTTCCACCACGTCCCCATCACTCTATAAGCTCCTGCTCTCTGAAAATCTGATTCTCTTCAGTTTTAACATTAACAGCATGAAAAAAAGTGTGTCCTACCATGGGCTTCTGGTGGGAGGGGCCAGGGATGGCCACGCCACTGCTGGTGCTCTCAGCCTTCTTGGTGAGCTGCAGGTACACCTTCCCATGATCCTTAGAGACCAGGCAGTGGTACAGGTCATCGTATTTGACCTCCAGGAAGATGGCCTCGCGGTCCACATAGTCCCCTGGCTTCAGGAAGTAGACCACCTTGGAGGAGATGAGGACGCAGTAGCTGTCGATGGCCTCCACAGCGATGAAGCTGGTGTGGGGGACGGACAGAAACCAGCTCAGTGTGATGGAAGTGCAGGTACTCAGCATTAGAGAGACACACAGAAATGAGCGAGACTCACAACTCAGAGTGGATGTTGTCCGTCAGGTGGAAGAGCTGCTCCTGCCCGTCAGCTTGCACAGCCGAGTACCGAGGCAGCAGACCCTGAGGTCCCTTACAGCAGCGAGGCTTCCGGACCCGCTGCACACTGAGCCTGAACAACGCAGCAAGAACATGCACTTCACACTCAGTACACCCAATAACAGGACTTCATAGACAGAGTACAGGTAACAAACTAGACCCACCTGTGGTTACTGAGACTAGCCATGTCCCGCACGGTCTGCGCTGTCTCTGACGCGAAGTCCAGAGCTCCGGCCACAGGTTTGGTCACTGTGCCGACAAGACCTTTACCCAGGCCTGAGAAGAAGCCGCTAACTCCGCCCTCTGTCTTCACCCCCTCCACTGTGGAGGTGATGATGCTTGTCATGCCGCCGATGATTCCTGGGGGGGGGGGGGGGGGGGGGTAATTAAACACAGCACTGACCACAGCCCCTGACACTGTTGCATTTTGAACAGTATATCATTAAAATAACTTGTTCTACCTTGTATGTGCACAAGTAACCAATACATTTCTCTATTTTCATTGGGCTGACATATTTATCTACACACTTAGCAGCAGCTGTCTGCTCCCCAGTGTTTTAGGTGTTCATTTCAACACCCACTACATGAGGATTCTGCCACCCACATGTAACAACTGTAAACAGAGCAGACTCCAGTGTTCCCAGTCCGTACCGTGAGCCAGTCCATGGATCCCTGCCACCAGGTGCTCTCCACTGGTGGCTCCATGGTATCTGATATACTCTCGCTCACTCTGGTGCCGGGTGTCCATGGTTTTCCCCAATCCATCGGATAAAGTCCCTGCAAACTGGCACACAGAACAGCATATTCGATCTTCACATACTTTTAAAGGTGTGCGCAGGATGTGCTCATTAACAGAGGCAGGTATGCACAGCTGAGCACAGACGTACCTTGGCAGCAGAGTTGGACACACCGTGCGTCACGTTACGGATAAGCCCACCCACGTTGCCATACTTGATGAGCTCAGACACACCTTCACTGACGTCATTAAGGAGGCCCATTGGGTTTCCCAGGAAGTCCACGGAGCCCAGGATCTGAGCCGCCTGACTGATCAGCTCCTGCAGACAGGAAAGAGTATTTGAACAATGAGCAACTCGTGCATCCTTTCTGCTGTTTCCCTAAGCTGGCAGCGCAGCAGAACTTCACTACACCAGCACACTAACTGTTGCTTTGGATCAGGGGAATGAAAAAAAGATTACAAGGAAACTTAAAATAAATTCCCACTGTTGCTCTTTGCAGCTCTGTGTGTGATCTGGGAAAAAAATGCTGAAAATAAATATTTTAGATTGCTCCGCCATCAGCTCTTATCTGCACTGGCCAATTAAAGCAGATAAGTTCAAAGCAGCACCATGTGTCCGTCTTACCTCTCTGAAGTGCTTGAGGATGTCGTTGATGATAATCTCCTGGGTCTCATATGGGTGAACTCTAGTGAACGGGTACATGTTGATGATGGCGTCCTCAAAACGAACCAGAGGAAAGCCCAGAGTGCCTTTCAGCGCCTTGAGAGAAACACAAATCACTATGAAGGAAAGTACAGCAGCAGGTAGAACAGGGAAGCAGCAGGGTGACATCGTGTAATCACAGGAAGCAACAGTCTCGATACCTTGAGGTCAGGCGGCAACTTGTGAGAAGTGAGGACACTGAGTTTGACCTGGGGCAGGCTGATCTTCAGGTTCTCAAAGTAGTAACGTTTGGGAGGTCCTGCGTCCTCACTGGGCTTCTCATGGAGGTTTTCATCCAACTTTTCCAGCTCTGCAGTCAAAAACAGCTGCGGTTTATATTTTTTTACTTTGACACCAACACCACCTGCCCCTTCTCAGCGTCACACAGATAAACAGCGACACAACTGATGACCCACCAGCTTCTGTATGTCCATATCCAAAGAAACTGAGCAGCTTGAGCAGCAGCTTCTCCTCGATGATGACGGTGAAGCGCTGGGCCGTAACCATGAGGTGCTGTGAACATGTCAGGGTTACATCATTAGTTACATGATCCTGGTGTTGCTTTGGTGCATTGTGGTACATGAAGTTTTCTGCAGCGCCCTGTGGTTGACGCTGACTTACTCACTTTGAAGAGATCAGTGAGCAGCAGGTTGCTGGGAACCTTGACGGCGTTGACCTGCAGGGCGGGGCCGCTGTCATTCACGCTGCTGTCACTGGAGCTGGGGGTGACACACAGCATCACGGGCTGGGTGGTGCCCAGCAGCTGGTTGTCCACCTGATAACCACAACATGACACATCAGCTTGACACAACACTATACAAGTCTACATGATGGAACAAGCACCAGTACAAGTACTCAGATCTTGTATCAGTACTGCAGTGTAAAAAAAAAAAAGTCCAAAAGTACCATCATCCAAATGTACTTGAAGTATCCAAAGTAAAAGTAGTCACTGTGCAGAATGGCCCATTTCACATGAATGTATCTGATATTATTGGATTCTAATTATTGATGCATTATTGTGTTCATCACTTTAATGTTGCAGCTGGTAAAGGTGGAGCTAATGTTAACTACCTTATATACTTCTAATTTGAAGTACTTTCCATACTGCTGGGTAGTTTGGGAATTTCCCACCAGGGATCAATAAAGTTTGATGATTAGACTGTATTTTGTTTGATTCATCTGATTCTGAAAAGGAACTAAAGTTAGCAGATAAATGTAGAGCAGGAAAAAGTACAAGGTTTGGCTCTGACTCAAGTAAAGTACAAAAACCGCAGAATTGTATGCAAATGCAGTACTTTACGAAATATAGTTTCCACCATTAACACAGTGTTAGTGTAGGATTACAGGGTGTACGAGCAGCAAAGTAAAAAGACAGTCAGGATGAACTGAGGCTCTTACTGACGCTGGACTTGAGCCTTTTGAAGCAGCGTAACTTAAATTTGAGTCAGACTCAGACAGTGTGGTCAGAGCTGTGGGACCTCACCTGGATGTTCTGAATACTGAGCTCCAGCACCTCGTTGGCAGCGGTGCGTGTGAAGTGGATATCTATACCAGACAGTGTGGTGAACACCAGCTCCTCAGGAACCTTGTTGACCAGAGACACGCCCACACCTTCTTCCAGGTTCACCAGCACCTGCAAGTGAATACAACAGGTTTCTCATCATGGAGCACACCAAACATAAAATAAACGTTAAAGGAACAGGTGGGATTTCTCCTGTGTATTTTGTGCAGTATTATTGAGGTATTTTTTCGCCCCCAAACATGAATGTGGTACAAAGCTCCTCATACCTCCAGCTCCTGCTCAGGTTCTCTCTTCTTCACCTGTTCTTTGATACGCTCCTGCTCTGTGGTGGATGAGCTCCTGGTCATTCTCCTCTGGTTGAAGTCACTGATCTGCAAACAGGAACCAAGCAAACAAGTTTGAGCTGTAACATGAGGGTCAGTGTGACTGTAAGTGGAAGCAGATGTTAACAGATGTTATCAGCACAGGGCTTCAGTAATAAGCTTTTATCTGACTGGCACTGTATGAGCATTCACACTGTACTACAGCAGTGTTCAACCAGTGGTCTGTCGCCTCCTGGTGGTGCGCATAAGCATTACAAGTGGTCCCTGATGTGTTTAATAATGGACTGTAGCTTTGCTGTGGAATCACAAATTTTTATTTTATTATTTATTGTTTGTGAATAATGAACTTCTGCAAATATATAAACTAGAAAACCAGGCTTGACGGACTCAAAGTGCCCACTCGGTCTGTCCCTGACAGCCTGTGTTTTAATAATTCATTCCTAATGTCATGTGAGTGCACTAAGCAACTCCAGTTGAGTGATCAATGTGTTTTAAACAAAACTGATGCCAGGGAATTACAACATTAGCTGAAAAATTCAAAACCATAAAAACTTTCAAGTTTTTGTTAAACTAAAATATATATATGGATCAGCAATGGTATATACTAGCACAGAAAAGTACTCTGCAGAGCAGGCACTAACTCCATTTCAGGTCACACAAACATTTTTTTTCCAAGTGTATAGAAATGAAAACAAACAACAGGCTAAAATATGCAAAATATTTGATATCATCTTTAAGAAGCAGAACTATTTGTTTTATAACTGTTAGTTCTGTGGGAGGTCACACGGAAGAGGCTGGTGAACTCAGCTTTTAGAGTTTCACTGGTTTTGTTCTCACCTGCAGGACTCGTGTGGGTCCATCTGGCAGCACCTGCACCGACAGCACCCCAGAACCAGGTCTCATCTTCTGGTTGATGAACTGCTGCTCAGGACCAGGCTCCATCAGGCCCGAGTCTGGTCCTAGCACCACCTCAGCTCCATCATACAGCCCAGCCACGCCGCCCTTCACCTGAGCAGGATGAGTTCAAACAACATAAAAGAATTACAACAATAAAAAAATATTTACAGTGGGTGGGGGTTGGGGGCAAACAGCGTTTGCTGTTTTCAGTTCCTGAGACTGACAGTTTCCAAAGACCCACCTGTACCACCAGCCGGGGAAGGCCACAGGTCAGCATGCCCGAGCTGAAGTACCAAGTCTGGGTGGTGCTGCGGCGGGAGTCGGGCCTCCGCAGCATCAAAGGCTCAAAGCTGGGACATACAACACGTAGGGACAGACGCAGCTCTTACACCCACTTTGCATCACAGATTCTGTTCATTGTCCAACACTGGCTCTAAATTACTGCTGAGACACGGGGCAGACACTCTACACACCTGTTGTCAGTAACGGCTGCGAGCCCGGCGATGTCCAGCACTAAAGACGAGTCCAGTGGGCGGGGCTGGGCCGGTTTGCTTTGCGGTGGAGACGAGCCTTCGTGACACAACATGCCCGTCCCCGTCATCCTCCACAGCTGGGAGCGCTTCCCCGGCTCCTGCACAACAACACACGTCACCACTGCACTTCTGTCAGGTTATTTCAGGAGCTGCAGCTTCTGAACTACATTTTCATCATAATGTTGTTTCTTAAAAAAAACATCTGTTCACCTTTTACTCAATAAATTACAGAAAAACAGAGATCAAATTGTAAAGTTCAGTTTCCCAAATGTTTTTGTCTGATTCCATCAGAGAAAAGCAACTCGTTGACCCGAAGAACATTAAACTAGATATCACTTATTAAAGTTGTTGGTTTGTTGCCTGACATTTATTTTAAGTCTTGCTTCTTTCCTTTGCCCGTTCTAAATGTGTAACATGTAACTAAACAGTCTGGGTGAATAAGTGTGGTGACTTCAGCAGTTGAGTCTAGCTGTTCATTCTGGATTTTTATTCTGCGATACCTTCTTTTTCAGGATGACCCTCTGAGTCTTGGTGTCCACATCGAGAACTAGCTCAGTACAGTTCACCGGGCGCTTCACCCCAACAGGCCTCTTCTCGATCTTCCTGCATCAAAAGAAGGATGTTGTTTTAGCTTCATCACTAACTTTTTTTCTCTACAGATTTAAAACCATGGGACACGGCTCCATACTCTGAGAACGTATGTGTGGCTGCGATGTAGATGAAGTTCTCGTAGTACAGCTTGTTGTACTCTCTGAAGAAGTTCATGTCGGCCGTGACCTCCGAGGATCCAGCTCCCTTCACGGTCAGTGTGAGGTAGGGGGGCAGGGTAGGCTCATCACAGGCATAGTCCAGCTCAGAGCCGGCCTTCACCTCAGTGTGCAGCCGAATGTCAGGCACACCGTGCTGCCAGAACTGGATCGGCACCTGCAGGAATTCAAACAGTCTCAGAGACAGCTCAGGTCTCACAGACACATGACAGGAAGCTTATGAATGGTGACTGACCTCAGAAATGTTGTCAATGCGGAACGGTGGAGGCAGTTGGTCGGTGTCACTGAAGGAGATCTGGTAGGTGGCTCCCTTCAGGCTGATCTCTGTCCGCAGGAAGAAGCATTTGCCCAGTGTGTCCCTGTTCAAACCAGATCCAGATCAGTCCCTTCACTGCACTCACTACCTCATTGACCTCAAATGAGCTGAGGAACCAGAAACTGTTGGTTATACTGTTGGGGGTGAGTGATGAGCGCAGGCGATTGATATTACGGAGGTGGTAGTAGGCAGACTGGGTGACATGGTTAATATGAGCGGAAAAGGAGAGGGTGCTGTCAAAGATGACACCCAGACTCTTTACTTGAGAGAAGGAGGGAATAGTGGAGTTATCAATAAAGAGAGAAAGACTGTCGACTTTAGATAGTGTGGATTTACCAGTAAGTACAAATTCAGGTTTATCACCGTTTCATTTGAGGAAATCGTAAGAAAACAAAAGAAGGGGGAAGCACAGTGGTGGGTTCGGAGGAAAGGTAGAGCTGGTTGTCATCTGCATAGCAGTAGAATTGTATGCTGTATTACATATAGAGTATGTACGGAGAATGAGACCAAGGGGGGATAAGTATATAATGAACAGGTGGGGGCAAGGGACAGAGCCCTGAGGAACACCAGTATTAACCGGAGGGGGGTGGGATATGTGATTTTTGATTTGAACAAACTGAGTACGGCCAGAGATGTATGAAAGAAACCAGGGAAGTGCAGTGTTGGTGATACTAATTAAAGCTAAACGGTCAAGGAGAATGGAATATGAGATTGCATCAAATGTGGCAGTTAGATCAAGGAGGATGAGAATGGTGATAAGTCCAGAGTCTGCAGCTAACAGGAGCTCATTTGTAATTTTTTACCAAGGCTGTCTCAGTGCTATGGAGGGGGAGAAAACCAGACTGCAATTGTTCATACAAATTATTGTTAGTAAGATGATTAGGAACTTGATCAGCAACAGTTTTTTTCTAGGATTCTGGAGATGAATGGTAAATTGGAGATGGGTCAAAAATTGTTAAGGTTTGTTTGATCAAAACCAGGTTTTTTGAGGACAGGTGTGATTATAGCAGCCTTAGATGATAGAATAGAACTAGAGAAAAGATATGATGGGACAGAACCAGAGAAAAGAATGAATAATATTAGTTATGAGAGAAGAGAGTGGGTACAGGCTTTAACTAAGGTGGTGGGTAGACAGTCCACTTGGCAGGTAGACGACTTTGCTTTTCAGATGACGGAGGTAATTTCAGTAAGGGTGGAAAGTTTAAAATAAGACAGAAAAGAGGACAGGGGAACAGCAGGACAGGAACAGAGATGACAGTTTGCTACATTAACTCTTGATGAATAGTTTCAATTTTGTTAGTAAAAAAAAAAAAAAAAAAAAATGCCTATAATACTCTTGCAGTGCACATGCAATGCAAGTGGGATGGAAGAATCAGGTGCTTTTATAAGACTGTTGACAGCGGTGAAATGGGGGCCTATGAGTTTCTTTCACTGGAATCTATTATATATGCACAGTAGGTGGATTTTTCTGATAATATAGCATCTCTGAAGTTTGTGGTTGTAGTGTGAAACCAGTCCCTCTGAGGTTGTGTGATGTGGGGCAACACCATGTTAACACTGCATGGGGTTTGTGCCATTAATCCTGAAGCTCCGTTGGGATCCCCTGTGAATGTATTTCCGAGGAGGAGGGCAAGCGATGTCTGGATGTACCTGTAAAGGTGATGTGATCAAATGGTTCTGGAGTTGTCAGAATTGCGGCAATTCCCCTGCTTTGTACCGAAACAATTGTGTCGTTGGGTGGATAATCAGCATTAAAAGAATCCATATGAGTGGGGTCCACAGTAGAAGGTTTCCGATCACCATTTTGGACCAGGATTCGTCCTGATGCCAAATGCATATAAGCTAACAGTAACGTTATACCATAGCCAGGTATAGTAGACTTGGAGACATAGCACAGGTAGCTCAGAGTTGTGAAACTAATCAAGCCCACAAGTTGCAAAGCAGTACACATGGAGAGTTTCTACTGTTCTCTTGGCATAAACAGTTTGAACAGGAAATAGGCAGTAAAGCTAGTCGCACCAGTGTCCACCCCCACTGTTTGGCTTTAGGACATGCTCTGCAGCCCAATGATAATAATGAAACGATGTATATACTGTAAGTAAGAGCACACTTTGGGAGGAGGATACAGCTGAACATAATCTAACAGATGGATTCAATAATGTGTGGTATGTGAAGCTCACCTCATGTTAACGTGAAAGGACTTCGGCTTATTGACCTCAAAGCCTCCAGACCAGGTGCAGTTGGGGGTGTCCATGAGGCGCACACACAGCAGCTGGTCGTAGTCGTTGCGGGGCCAATGGAAGACAACGCTGGAGCCCGGCAGGGTGGAGATGTAACCGTCTGGGTTGGCCGTACCCTGGGACACATGGATTCATTAGTGACCTCTGGGAAGGTGAAGCTGGACATCAGGCAGCAGACAGAATGTTCTCGCAGCACATACTCTGACTAAGGTGGTGTAGGAGATGCAGCTTTCACATCATGAGGCCACAGATATACCTTAAAAGTTAATTTGTTTCTTTCTGATGGAAAAAGGTGGGATGAGAAGGAAACAGAATGAACTGGGGATGTTGTGATTATGTTGTAACCAGAACCTCACCTTTCCTCTGGCAAACTCTCTCTGAGCGAAGGCCAGTTTGTGAGTAGAGCGGTTGTCCAGCAGGTAGCGTGGGGCGAAGGTCACTATGTGAGTGTCCCTGTAGCGTCCTTTTCCTTTCCGTACACTGATGCCTGTGTTGATCAGACGCAACATTAATTGCATTGACAGCAACAACAGAGATATCTCAGGTTTTATGTCAGAACACATGAAGATATACTGAACATGTAACTTCCTGCTACTGTACATTCAGCAAAGTGTCAGAAACAGTGTGAGATCAACAACCACAGAAAACAACCACATAAGAGGAGCAGAAGATCTTTACTCATTATGCTATGCCATATTCTTTACTCATGTTCTCTCATTATGCTATGCCATGAGTAAAGAATATGGCATAGCACAATGAGAACATGAGTAAAGAATATGGCATAGCACAATGAGAACATGAGTAAAGAATATGGCATAGCACGATGAGAACATGAGTAAAGAATATGGCATAGCACAATGAGAGAACATGAGTAAAGAATATGGCATAGCATAATGGGAGAACATGAGTAAAGAACATAGCATGGCATAATGAGAGAACACGATAAAGAGCATAGCATAATGGGAGAACATGAGTAAAGAACATAGCATAGCATAATGAGAGAAGATGAGTAAAGAACATAGCATAGCATGATGGGAGAACGAGTAAAGAACATAGCATAGCATGATGGGAGAACATGAGTAAAGAACATAGCATAGCATGATGGGAGAACATGAGTAAAGAACATAGCATAGCATGATGGGAGAACATGAGTAAAGAACATAGCATAGCATGATGGGAGAACATGAGTAAAGAACATAGCATAGCATAAAGGGAGAACATGAGTAAAGAATATAGCATAGCATAATGGGAGAACATGAGTAAAGAATATAGCATAGCATAATGGGAGAACATGAGTAAAGAACATAGCATAGCATAATGGGAGAACATAAGTAAAGAATATAGCATAGCATGATGGGAGAACATGAGTAAAGAATATAGCATAGCATAATGAGTAAAGACCTGCTCCTGATCAACTCAGCAGCAGAGTTGGGGAATTTATCTCATCAGTCATACCAACATAAACATCTTTTATCCAAGCCAGATAATCTCCTGAATGTTACAATGACCACTGATCACAGGCTGAAAACAGCCACATCAGCAAATTAAGCTGCCTTACAGTCCAGGAGCATTTGGACGTTTTTTTTGTTCTGCGGGCTCAGCATTTTAGCACATTCAACACACTAACAGTGGATAATGTATTGCAGCGCCAAGTCTCAACTATAATTAGAGCAGGTTTCCATCACAATAAAAAAAAAAAAAAAAAAAAACTGTGGCCCAGATGTCATTGAATCAGTTAGTGGTATCCGTCTGTACTGACTGAGTGGACAAACGTGCCTATGTTGTAGATGAGGCCCGGCCTGTTTCCATGCTGGATGACCTTCACTGCTCTGACTCCGCTGCCTCCATCCAGGGAGAAGCCCTGGCACCAGCCTGGAATGCCATCTCTGTGGATCCCTTTCCCAATCCGCATAGTGCACCTGGGATGAAGAAACGATGGAAGGTTGGTAGTTCTGAAGGTCAACCCTAGAACTACAGTCCAGCCGATGGAACAGAGTGTGCAGTCTGGGACACTTACATTGCCGGCTGCTCCTTGTCAGAGTAGCAGAAGAGCAGTGGACTGAGGCTTCGGGCTAGCTCATGCTCCTCAAACTGACCCGCTGCATCGGCTTTGCCATTGTCCTGGCGGAAGATTAGCGGCAGACCTGAGGGAGGGAACAGTAACAGAGAAACTCTTAAAGTAATATTTTATTTTATTCGAGCTCTTAAAGCAACGACTGGACAAAATCGTCTTCTTGTAAAACCTGTACAACAGAGGAAGCTGTACCAGTCTTGTTGATTAGCCAGTACGGGGCAGAAATCAGGATCTTCAGGGCCCCATGTGCTCGCAGGATGATACGGATGGTGAGGCACAGAAGGCGCTTGTTGGTGTCATACACCCTCATGCGCACCACATAGTTTTGAGTCCCAGGAGGAATCAGCAGCTCTTTGCACATGGGGAAGTTCTCCAGCAGGACTCCTGAGGGACACACATTATGAACACCACAGGTAAGACCAAGGAAGAGGTTCAGGAAATCAACTCTTGTGACTGATGTTCAGTAAGTTCTGACCGAGCTCCGTGTTCTGGGAGGTGTCGGAACCATGAAGCACGGCCTCCTTCCCCGGCTTCAGCGAGCCTTTGATGGGCGTTCCTTTGATGTAGTAGCTGAGGTCACAGGGCAGCAGGTTGGCCAGCACCATGGTGGGCAGCAAGTAGATGGTGTGCCCTGGCTGTCGATAGATCTCTTTTGAACTGCCTGAGTCCCTCTTGGCAGGCTGCTGGTCTGGGTAGTTCTCCTTCTTGATGACCACACAAAACCTGAAAAAGACAAGAGCAGTGAAGGGAACAATACGACGTGAAGAAGAACCAACAACACACTGTGAGTGGTTTTACCTGAAGTTCTGCTTGAGGTTGTCATCAAAGTCTGCTGACTGACACTCCCTCTTACTGCTGCTGATCTCCCCGGCCCGCTCCACGCTGGTCCAGTGGATGGGAACTTTGCAGAAGAACAGGCCCAGGCCTTTGGGCCGAGCCTGCAGCCGCCAGGACGTCAAGTGGAGGGGGACGGCCGTCGCCTGGCCCGGCAGGATAGGAGACAACACCACTGGTTCTGTCAACACACAGACACAGCTCATCATTATAATGACAACACATGAAATAAGATTTAACAAGGAGCATAGAGAAGGAAATAAAACAACAAAAAGTAAGGATAAAAAGCCAAATAAAAAAAGAGACAAAATAAATAAAAAATTATACTTTTAATCGAGTAAAAATAAAACTTCATAACAAGTTAATATGTCTTACTGTCAGGGGCTGAGGGGCTGTCCAGTCTGACCTCCATAGGAACATCCAGCCGGTTTTTCACCATGAGGGCGGAACGGACGGTGATGACCTTCCTGGCACTGCCCTCCAAAGTGATGGAGAAGACCACTCTGACCGGAGGCAGGGCCGAGAACTGGGGGGGGGGGGGGTCACACACAAAACAACAGGTTCAGATTCACACTGTGCAGACCCTGATAATTGGCTGTGGAAACAATCAAAATTCCAGCTTCAGGGTCTTTATACATTCATGCTGGCGACTATTGGACTTTCACTTGCAAATGTGTGGTCTATAGTGTCATGGTATTTCCTGCTCTATAACTGCTGCCTCAGTAGAAACAAGGAAAGTGATTTTTTTTTTTTTTCTGCATTTCTTATTGCTGGTGTACACTGAACACTGGAGCTGCTACTGTGGCCACAGACAAGCTGACTTTCACTGACTCCTCACTGATCCAGACGTACATAAACGTGTGGGTGGATGATGTTGGTCCTGCTGATGGGACTGCCGACCTGTGGAAGAGCAAAAACAGGTTTAAAAGCAAACTCAGACCCTTCACATTGTCAGCACAAATTCTGGTTGAGTTCGTGACTGGTGCTCACAGTGTTGGATGAGTTGTTTCTGTCCGGAGCTGCGTAACGGAAGAAGACGCCAACTTTGTCCACAGACACAGGTTTGACTTGCTCCCACCCACACACCCGAACCAGCAGCTGGTGCAGTTTCAGCTCATGAGTGTGTCTACAGGGGGACGGAGAAGGAGGTTACACATGTTCAGCCTTCAATTTCTTTCTTCTCCTCGTGCTGCTGTTCAGTCAACGATCAACCCTCCGACACAAATACACACGATAATTCACAGGCTGGGATTCATTTGCACGTTAATTAGACCATTAATCTGTTCAATTATAATCAGACATCTATTCATACCCACCCATCCAGTTTCACACAGACAACATCTACACAAGATAAAGGAGTAAATGTGCAGGTGCAGTGAAGGTGGGTCAGAACTGTACCGGTGGCGGAGTTTCTCTCGGGCTTCAAACTCAAAGGGAACCTCCTCCCCGGGCAACACCTCTCTCCACTGGCTCACACTGTGGGTGTCATCAGCTCCTGGACCGTGGAGATCAGAGATGGAGTCGGCACTACTGCTGTGTGACAGCGCCACCCTGTGGGGGACATGAATGGCTAGAACTTTCAATTCAATTCAGTTTTATTGGTATAGTTCCAAATCACAATACAATTATCTCAAGGCACTTCACAAAAAAGCCAATAAATCGCTCATGAGCAAGCATCGATATATACATCGATAAATTCATATCTTAAACTGGACATGAATTTATCTTTACACATCTTCACCAAAGCAACAGCTGGAAGTCATAAAAAACAGGAGAAAAACTGTAGAGGGTTGTTCTTAAGGTGCCTGTTTCCAGGATTCATTTCTGCTATACAATGTTAATATATAATATTATGGTATCCTGGTGTCTTTTTTACTTTTTTGAACCTGGGCCACAGGGCCTTACCAAATGCAGCTGGCTTCCTGTTTGGATCCTCATATACTTGCATTTGGGTCTGTTTATCCCGTCATGCCTGCCAGATGTGCTCTCTCTACAGTTGGCAGGACATGTACAGGGTTATGTTACACTGACCTTGTGGGGGTTGTGGTCAGAGTGGCAAACCACATGGTGCACCCTGTGTGGTTACGCAGAGCATAGGGCACGAACGGCTGCCTCCTCTTGGACAGTTTGACATCTGCCGGAACCAGAAACAGAAACTGAATCAGAGAGAAGATGAGTGCCTTTGGTCTTTAACACTATTCATCAACACTAACTTTAACAGCGTATGTTCATTCATGCACTTTCATCCTGGGCAGTGAGACCTAAAAGCAGCCAAGACCTTGTCATGTTTTCCTTTAAAGGGGTACTCCGTCAATTTCAACTGCTGTACAGTGTCCTCTGCAGTTCCTGATGGCAGCATGATATTTATTACAGCGTGGGTCTGGAGACCACTAACAGATACCTAAACAGTCAGCCTACATCAAAAGTCAGAAAACTTCTAGGTGCATATAGTCTGAACCTTACTACGAACAAAATATCAGGACATAGTGACACCTTGTTTTTTTTTAATGTGCCTAAATTTTACTGCAGTGCCCCTTTAAAAAAAAAAAAAGCAAACACTTTAACCATGAAATGTCTGCATTTTTGTACATTTGCAATTATAACTGTATGAGTGGTTATAATTGGCTTGTTCTTACGTTCTACACATGGATATACAGTATACACATCCATATATGGAATCAACTATAAACTACAAGCACACAAATATAAGTGAACATTTGCAAACAATTAAACTAGAGGTCACTGAATGTAAATTGAACACAGTGCTGTTTTCTACAGCATTCTGCTCCATACTTACTTACTGTAGCACGTACTGAATGTACAGACTGCTGTTATTAAACGAACATCGGCAGCTCTGAACATTATCGTTTGGCCAAACGTCACCTCAGTGACCGGTTTGTTCCCCAGCTCGGCCTAATCCTTTTACTTTATATTCAGGTAAAAACCATAGACTCAAAATCAAAGTGTAATCAGATGTGTAACAGCACAACTACCCCACAACATGACGTCTACAAAAGTCACACACAACTTGTACGTAGTGTCGAGGGCATTGTCGCAGTGTTCACAGTTGGTGGCCATGCAGTGGAAAACAAGTGACGAACAAGTCGTGCAGCTCAGGCAGAACACAAGCACAAAGAAACCAGGCAAGGGGAGGAAAGACGAGACAGGAGATAATGATAGTAACACCTAACAAGTGATTTTAATACTGTAGTCCTCACTGCTTCAAAGCTGAAACACAGCTGAATATGTGAGTCATTATTCAGCTGTGTTTTATCTGCAGCCGGAAGCAGCACACAGGTTCCTGCTGCTTCCAGAGTCCTTCCATCCCTGCTCCGTGTCGGGACGAGAGGGAGGCTTTACTTCCAATAATATTTATTACTTATTACAGGAAACAGAAAAACTAATATTTGCTGTGACCAACTGTTCTCCTTAGTACACTTGAACACAGGTTTATAAAGCACTTCACTGTACTTCATCTCGTCTCTTAATATTTATGTTTTCATCGTCAGGCTGCAGAATAAATCTTCAGACCAGTCCAACACCTCCAGGATGTTACTGTGAGATGTCCAAAAATCCAAACATCTCAAATGCCTGAAGCTTTCGCAGCCCGGCACTTTATGATAATAATGATAATTTTTGCAAAAATATACAATAATTCACTGTTTTAGAGCTTCAGATCAGCAGAACAGCAGAAACTGTGAGCCGACCCGAGGCTGCTGTGGTTCATGGTCAGTCTGAACTTTACTGACAGGAGACACATTTGAGGCTTGACACTCAGCTCTGACTTATGGCACTACAGACGTACTTTGCCCCAGAGCACTGCAGGAGAGCGAAGCAGCTGTGGGGACTGTTGGTGGCGACTGGCGGAGAGCGGAGGAGGCTGACTGGGCGACTGAACTCTGAACTGTACCTCTGGAGTGAATCTGCTGCTCGAGGCAGGTCAAGCTGGCTGTGCTCCTAGTTCTAAGGCGAGCAAGAGAAGCACCTGACAGCAGAGAGAGAGCGTTACCACACACGAGACATGCAGAGGGAACACACAAGAGGGTTAGAGGTTCTTCATTCACATCCTCATCTGTGTTAGCGACCAGCACTTCTCTGCAAATCCGTACTTTATGAACAGTGCACTTCATGCTTAACTGTAGGTAATCGGGTCATGTGTTCAGCATAGCAACAAGCATATCACAACAAGTCCATTCTCTTCATTTCAGCTGAGGGACCAGAAGAACCTGGCTGATGAGTGGCATTCTGGGTAATTTGTCAGAAGTCATTTCTTAACTTACATTAAACCAAACAGAACATTAGGAAGTCTGGAGCAGAGGAGTTTAAAATCTTCTGGTTCCTGCAGCAGAGCAACACATCAACCAAGTTTGTCCCAGAACAAACATACAACCAAAGTAAGAAACCACAGCCCTAAAACCAGACACTAACCAGACTGTGACTGCTGGTACTGTTGCTTTCTATCAACAAGCCCAGTGAAAATACTAGATGTAATGAGAAGACTCAAATATAAAATAGCTCATACATCAAATCCTAATTTATGTCACCGGCAATGTCTTTGTGATGGAAATAATAGATTAGTCATGCAGATTGTTTCCAGGTTAGCGAGTTAGCTCGGACTAGCAGCAACAGCGAGTAAATCTGAAATCCACCAGCATAAGAGAAAGCTGGTGATGTGCAGCAGTCACCTCGCTGTCCTCTTGCCCTTCTACGGATTTATTCTGCTCCTCCACTCACAACATGTTTTAAAGGTTCTGTGAAAGTCATCATTACCCTGTGATGTATTTGTGGTGGTGTGTGTAGCTGACACTCACTCTGACTGAAGCTGGGTGGATCCACGGAAGAGCCCATCCAGGGAAGAGGGGGTGATGCCTGGGGGTTCTGTTCCTCCTCGTTACAGTAGTCAGCTATCCAGGAGCTCTTGGTGGTGGCGTATTGTTCTGGAAAGGTCAGACAAAGACATGCACACTCGAAACCCAAAACTCTTTCCAGCCGGACGTGCACCGAGCGCCTACGAGTAATTGTCAGAGCACCATTCCAGCTTTAACTCACCCAGCAGCACAGAAGTGATGTTGACGTCGAGCCTCTGCTTGGCTCGAATCCCCATCTTGAGTCGTGGGGGGTGGAGACGGCCGGCAGCTTGCTGTTGCCAGGACAGGAAGCAGGACCAGGGCTCGATGAAGGGCTCCCACCCTGGTACACACCCACACAAACACACCAAGTTACAGAAGGCTGGTGGACCTTGTGCACATTCACAGGAGAAAGACTATCTCACTACCACCCTATAGCTGCAGTACAGTGTTAGAATAAGGGCATTGTAAATTGCTAACTGTGTTATGAGAATTGTCATTTTGCAGACAGATTTATGTAAAGGGTGTAACCAGGCATGTCATAGTTGAGGAAACCCAGGTTTTCTGTGCAAATCACCAAGACATGTAAATGTATGGATGTGAACTCTGTATGAACTCTGAAGTTAACCTATGTTTCAACTTTCCCCTGTTGTGTAAAGTGAGACGGTGCCTGGAACCCATGTAACCACCTCCAGATATAAATTAAAGTGTTCTAAGCGGGCTCGGGGCTGCAGCCGGGGATAGCACCAAGTGTGCATCTCCTAAAAGTCACGAGCTCAACCTAGAAAAGAAAGTCTCTGTGTAGATGTTTGACTAGAACCAACATTTATTGGTGTTTCCGCCCGGTTCCCAATACAGCATCAACGGTGAAGAGGAGGACGAGGACGCTGGAAAACTGTGCACAGTCGGTCCCATAGGGGACCGAGGAAAATCCACCCTCGTGAATTCGACGGGAGGTCGGTGTCTACTCGCCTGAAAGATCCTCTTCACTTCTGCTGCTTGACGGAAGCCGGACAAGAGACGTATCTGCAGAAATAGGTGAGCTGCGTTGACTTCTATGTCTGGGACATAGCAGTGTCAGGGACACTAGAAAGCAGCTGTAAGTTCGTCAGGGACGAACCCTATGTCAGGGACATAGTAGTGTCAGGGACACTTGAAAAGTAAAAGCGCTATTCGTCAGGGACGAAAAGAAAGTATCAGGGATACTGAAACACGTGTGAGTGAATGAGAACGTGTGATTGATGGTAGTTGACGGACTTTTGTCGGCTGAATAGAGCAGCGTCACTACCTATTAAAACTGTGTGTTATTTGTTGGGCACAAGTAAAAATTGAAAAGTTGAGTGTGGTGGACGGCTGTATCCGCAGGTAATTAGTACCTGTAGAAGCTTGATACAGTGGACGATCCCCGCGCTGTTGTGACTGATCGTTTGCTTGTGCCAAAAGTTGCAACTATGGGAAAGGGAAACAGTAAACCCCAATTAATGGGGGATCCTAAATTTATGAACACTTATTCTCCTGGATCAGCGAGATATTTAGGAGAATGGAAGAAAAAGAATGAGTTTCCTGGAAAATTGGAAACCTGCGCATGCGATAAATTGGTAACTTAGTTAAAAGCAGAAATGGCCATAGTAGAACCTAGGAAAATTGATAAATTTAAATTGCAGCTCATTGAGGCAGTAAAGTGGCAAGAGCAAGCTGAGAAGAGAAGGCAGAAGAGAAGAGATAAAAGTCCCTCATAGCAGCCCTCCAAGAGGACCCAGCTGATTTTGTAGGGCGCCCACAAGCGTTAATTCAACAAGAAGAAGCGGCTGCTGCGGCTGCCGCACCTGTGATGGGGGCAGCGAGGACAGCTGCGAACCCGCCTCCTACGGCTGGACCTGCTCTAATCAGTCCTAGCCGCACTAGATCAGGAAATCTGTATGGTCCTTTAATTGATGAGGTCCAAGGACTGGCAGAGGCCATGTCAAAATTAAGCCCGTTTAGGGACCTCCAGGGCGATGGGTCAAGGATGGGGCCCCGTCCTGATCCGCCGCCCTGGCCACCATTGATCGACCCAGCCAGCATCTTTCCAGCCATAGAAGTGCCTAACCCTCATTTTGGAGTAGGGAATGACAACAGGCCCCTTCTCCTGGTAAGGAGCTGGAGGATGCAGTAAAAGGGCTAGGGGACCCCTTCGTTAATGTTCGTCAATGGATTGAAAATCTGCAACAACTTAGACAAACTTACAATTTGGACGGGCAGGAGATTGACTCAGTGTGCAGGAAAGCTTTAGGACACAGATATGGAGGAGTGAGGGGAGGATATACAGGGCAGACTCCTGGCGGGGGAGGTTTTGGCCCCCGGAGACCCAGTCTTAGACAACCAAGTTGCATTACTGACAGATAGAGTAAAAAAATGCATTTGTTAAACCTCCTGATTACCAAGCTATTGCCCAATGTAAACAGAAAGAAGGTGAGGATGTGCAGGACTATAGAGGACGGCTAGAGGAAGTGTTTAAGACAAACAGTGGTTTGGACCCCTCTGACACTGTCGCTTCCCCCTATCAGCAACAACTGAAACAGGCCTTGCTGAGTGGGTTTCTTCCGTCCATCACCCACCACATCCGAAAGCTAAATATTAATACACCCACAGATGGAGTGACTCAAATAATGAATTATGCACAGCATGCCCAAGACTTACAGAAACATAAATCAGAACAACAATCAAAAGCTGCAGTGTTTGCACTACTGGATGTCATGAGTGACAGGGGAGGAGGAGGTCCTTTACAGTACAACAGGAGAGGTTTAGAGGAAGAGGCAGAGGTAGAGGGAGCTCAGGAAGAGGTTCTGGAAATAGGAAATGGAAGGATGATGTATACTATAATTGCGGTAGACCAGGACACTTTGCCCGTGATTGTGATGAGCAGAAACAGAGCTCAGGGAGAGATGAAGGCAGACGATCAGAAGAGTATAGGAGACCGGGACCCTTTAACCCCCAAGCATGACTAGGCCCCACTGTAGATGAAATGCTGGACCTTGAAGAAATTGTAGAAACTTATTATAGTGCAGAAGGGAATAAGGTAATGCCCATTAGAATGTTAAAAATTAATGGAGTGAAAATAGAGTTTTTGTGTGACACAGGAGCAGACAGAACAGTTTTGAGGGATAGAATTCCTGGAGTGACAAAAGGTGATAAAAATATTTTTGTAAAGTCAGCAAATGGACAGGTCACCCCTTGCAGTTTCTCCCAAAGTTTTGTGATTGAGGATGAGGCATCTGGCTTTCAGGAAAAGGTAATGGCAGTTTTGTGTCCTAACTGTCCTGTGAATTTATTGGGCAGAGATCTGTTGAGTAAGTTAAAAATATCTCTAGTGCCTACTACAAACGGGATGGCAGCCATAGGCCTGGGGGAGGAGATCCCCTCTTATGTAGTGCTGAAACAAGGGGCGCCACATTACTGGTGGTCCCTAGATCTGCCCATGCCTGACCCTGGACGCACAGGAGAGCAGCTCCTGCGCCTGCTGCCTGATCCTCAACCACCACACTCAGAAAGCCTCTCCCCAGAGCAGATGCATGTCACCCTCTATTATAAACACACCCCAGGTCCAGATTTTGACTATGTACGGAAGTTTGAGAAGTTAGGGCCACAGAGAATAACGCTTAAGACCCTTTATACTGATAGGAAAGGACAGACAGTATGCTCTGTTAGTCTTCCTCCAGAAGCTAAGCGCCTCTTGATGGGATGGTCACCTAATCCTCACTTGTCAGTGTCTAAGACGAATGACATGCACTGGGAGGAGTTAAAGCAGTTTTTGAATAAAGCTGAGAGTATTTGTGATTGGCATGAGGATGAAGGGGGCTGGTTTAGTAATAGTGTGGGAAGCTGTTTTTACAAAAACTTAAATTGGGTTGTAACGGCCACTCCCCGTGCTCACATGGGGGAGGATGACCGAGAATGAGTGTTACTTCTGGAGGAGTTAGATCCGTGTTTGGCTGAGGTGCCTGACAGTTTCTGGTCTCGGAGCAAAACTGATGTAGGCCTAATGACCACAGCTCCAGAAGTTATTATTAAGGCTAAATCTGATTATAGACCTAGGATAAAGCAGTATCCCCTTAAACCAGACGCGCTTCAGGGAATCAGGCCTGTGGTACAAGAGATGCTTGATGCAGGGATCCTGGTGAGAGCACCAGAGGCTCAGTGTAACACAACCGCTGTTAGACTTGATTTATGAAACACCGATGGCCATGAAGCAGGAAATACAATGGGCTCGCAGAGGAATGAAGACAGCTGGAGGACAGTCAGTTAGACATGCCCCACTCTTAAAAGAGTTATTACAAGCTGTCATGTTACCAAAACGACTCGCTGTCTGTATATGTGCCGCACATACGAGGAAATTAAATCCAATATCCAAAGGAAACAATAGAGCGGATGCTATAGCAAAAGCAGCGGCGCAGGGACAGTTTGGAAAATGTAACCTTTACCTCATGGAAGGAGTGAAACAGCCTATAGATCATGAAGTACTTTCAGACATGCAGAAAAGAGCTCCACCGGCTGAACAGCAACTTTGGCTCAAAGAAGGAGCCATAATTGAGCAAGACCTTTTTAAGATTAAAGACAAACTTTGCCTACCTAGAAGTCTCTATCATACGGCAGCTATTTTGACGCATGGGCCTTGCCATGTGTCAACAGGAGGGATGGTATATGCAGTGGAAAAGTATTTTCATGCACCAGGTTTTAATAACTACTCAAAAAATTTTTGTAAATCCTGTTTGACTTGCTGTAAGCATAACCCACAGGGAAATCTCAGACCAAAGAGAGGGAGATTCCCCAATCCGGACTATCCATTCCAAGTTATTCACATGGATTTCATAGAGTTGTCACAATGTCAGACATACAAGTATTGTCTTGTTTTGATAGATGCATACTCTAAGTGGGTTGAGATTGTGCCCAGCAAAAGTGCTGATGCACTGACAGTGGCTAAAGCGCTGTGCAAAAACATTATTCCAGATCATGGAATCCCACAGCGAGTCTACAGTGATAATGGTCCACATTTTGTAAATGAAGTAGTTACGCAGATGTCTAAACATCTGGGTTTTGAGTTGAAAAACCACTGTTCATACCATCCCCAAAGTGCAGGCCTGGTAGAAAGAACTAATGGCACTATAAAGATGAGACTGAGGAAAACTATGGAGCAAACGGGAAGGACATGGGTGGAATGTCTCCCCCTGGTGAAAATGTATATGAGGGTCACGCCAACAGACAGAGGCCTGACCCCATTTGAAATCCTTTATGGAAGACCTTTTACACTTCCCATTTGTGAAAATGTGTGTGAAAAACCTCAAGGAGAAACTACTCTAGCTGAATGGATGAGCAAGATGTTGCAAACTAGAGAAGTCATGAGTGCAAATAATCTGCCAAGAGATGTTTTGTCTCCACAGGTGCAGAGAGTCAAGCCTGGTGACCAAGTCCTGATAAAGGTCATCAAGAGGAAGACTTGGTCCACTCCTAAGTGGGAGGGGCCCTACACAGTGATCCTGACCACTCCCACTGCAGTGAAGATTCAGGAGAGACCTACGTGGATTCATCAGAGCCACTGCAAGATACTACAGCCACTAGGAGCCGAGTAAGGTGGAAGTCGGCCGGTATCAAAACCCTTGGCTGCTGAAGAGACCATCTGATCCTTACTCCCAGCTATGGCTCTCCATCGGCTGATTCTGTGTCTAGGGACACTAAGTATTGTCTGTTATGCAAGCACAGACTGTAAATATTTACAAGACTGTAAATACCACTTGCTCCCAACAAAGGGGTTTCCAATTTGGCATACAGCTACAAAAACTACGGATCAGGACCTACCAAGTATCCTCTTGCAGACATGCTACAGGTTGTGTAAATACTGATTATGTGTGAACTGTTTGTGCTCTGATAGAGGACCAGAGGTGGTCGCCCAGGAGCCTGGGGGCCGGTTGGGAATTTTTCCTTTACAGAAGGTTTTCGCCCAACCCCTCACAGAGCCTTGCTTCTCCAAATCTTGTTTAGTCATAATGACGAGTTTCCAGAAAATCCTACAAGGAAGATGGAAAACTCTGATACTATGGTGAAAATGACAAACAGGAGGGAAATGTTAGAATAAGGGCATTGTAAATTGCTAACTGTGTTATGAGAATTGTCATTTTGCAGACAGATTTATGTAAAGGGTGTAACCAGGCATGTCATAGTTGAGGAAACCCAGGTTTTCTGTGCAAATCACCAAGACATGTAAATGTATGGATGTGAACTCTGTATGAACTCTGAAGTTAACCTATGTTTCAACTTTCCCCTGTTGTGTAAAGTGAGACGGTGCCTGGAACCCATGTAACCACCTCCAGATATAAATTAAAGTGTTCTAAGCGGGCTCGGGGCTGCAGCCGGGGATAGCACCAAGTGTGCATCTCCTAAAAGTCACGAGCTCAACCTAGAAAAGAAAGTCTCTGTGTAGATGTTTGACTAGAACCAACATACAGTTTTCCTCATTGAAAGTGTGCAATGTACCATCTAAACATGAAATTAGTAAGATGTCACCTGACAGCTCTCTGTTGTAGTAGTCTCCAGACAGAGTGAAGCTGGCGTTGCCTTCCTGGACAGAACCAATGCGCTGCAGCACATAAAGCCCTGCAACGATAAACAGTCAACAGGCTGGATGTGCAACCTGTTTATAGGGTTGTTTTGGGCACCTGCTGTGTGTTTAAACTAGTGGGCCAGAGGCAGAGGAAAGAATCCCCATTATTCATCAGGTTTGATAATGCTGTTGTCACTTACTGGAGAAGGTGAGCTCAGCCAGCGGTATGTCACAGTCCAGGCAGTCGTCGATGAAACAGATGCAGATACTCTCAGCCTTCACCTCCACCCCAGACAGAGGAGCCGAGTGGCTGCTGGAGCCAGAGTCAGTCCTGGTCCTGGGATGGCCCGCCATGTTCTCAGCGTTCTCCAGCAGCCATGTGGCAGCCTGGTCCAGTTGGCCTGAGGGGCAGGACTCTCTCTTCATATAGGTTTCCATACATCATACCGTAAGGTTGGCAGGTGTGAAACAGTGTTAGAGGTCTCACTCACCTTTACAGTGAATCAGGGCTCTCTTGCAGTCCTCTTTCCTGAAGCCAAGATCTTGTAAGCGGGTCAGCTGGCCATCTATGGAGACACAAATCGCTTTTAAGTCATCGCTTTTAACGGTCTCACCAAGCTTTACACTTCATTACACAAAACATAATATCAACAACTTAGTACTGATCTGTTTGTGTCCACAGAATATAAATTACATTTAAATATTAAATCCTTAAAAACAGCTCACAGAGTTGCAGCTGAACACAAACATTTGGGAACGTCTGGGGAAATGATGTATTGTTGATTTTTGAAGGGAAAACATGTAAGTGGAAGCTATGCAGCAAACAGACATTAAAATGGGAATATCTTCAACATTAGTGTGCTGTTGCTTTAAAAAAAAAAAAAAAAAAAAAAGAGCCACCATGACAACACCATACCAATGAGGGCCTCAGTCTTCTGCCTGAAGATGTCTTTGGGTGTAGAAGCGGCCGCGGGGGCTGCTACAGCGCTGGTGTCGCAGTCAGACGGCACTGGAGAGCTGGCAGTGGGTATGGACTTGGCGATGGCCAAGAACAGCTGAATGTCGTTGTAGGATAAACGGATGTCTAGACTGGGTAACTGAATCTGCCAGAGAATCACACACACAATTAGCATCTACACATCAAAGTCAAAAAACAAAACAATAAGCAAGAAATAAAACTGTTGTCTGAATCACCACGATGAAGACAAAAGTTTGCCCTTCAAGCTAAATAAGGAGTCTTCACACAGGCAGAACACAAACATCTGGAGGCAATAAGAGCCACAAACTGCTGGATTTGTCACTGCTGAGTGAGTCCTGACCTCCAGTAGTGGTGGGATGTCCTCCACGTTGAAGGCGTCCAGTAGACCTGAGCTACTCTGGTACGTGGGGCTCCCACACAGCTCCACCTGCACATTGACTGGGTCGATGATGGACAGCGCAGTCTCCTGCTCACTGCCCAGCCGACAGGAGAACACCTAATGGAGACACGTTACACCTGAATCAAAGCTAATAGCATTATGATCCAGATACTGAGTTAGCAATCCTGACAAACTGACAAAGCTGTGGAAGAAACTAGTGTTCTCAGTCGTAATGTTTGACCATGAACTGCTGTGACAGTGGGAGATGTCACCTCAATTCCCGCGAGGCTGCCAGAGAAGGGTCTGTCCAGCAGACGGGGCTTGTAGGTGAGGACAGTGGTGCCTTTAAGAATGATGGCATTGGTATCCAGACAGGACGAGTCCTCCACAACCACGAACTCTGTGCCTAAAGACAAAATAACAAGGCGACAACTTCAAACTACCTCTCATTCTGACATGCAGGGATCGATGAACCTCATTCGAATTAGTTTGGTTTTGTTCTCCAGAGAATCCTGATCTTTCACCTGTGACGTTGACCTTGACCTCCAGGTAGCGGTCCTGGGTGACCGGCACCGTGGACCGCTTAGTGACAACACCACTCTTGACGGTCTTCGGCATGACGGCCCCAGTGGTGCCGGTGCCCAAGTCGGTGCTGGTGTTACTCGGCCAGCGCTGACGAGTCTCAGCGCCACCTGATGCCTTCTCCACCGGCACCCGCAGGAAGTCTCGCACCAGCTGGAGCCAATCGAAGATGAGAAATACCCTCAGGTTGTTGAGGACCACGGTGAAGCAGGAGGAGTCACGGGTGGATCTGCAGGAAGGTGGACAACAAATTAACAAATTAACCAACTCTTTGCTAACACTACCTGAACGTTCCCCAGTCATACCTGTAATGCAGCTCCAGCTGCAGTGATGCCCGGTTACTGCCTGTCTTGGAGGGCTGGAGGACACAGTCAAAGACATTGTGCTTTGGCCCATCAGCTCCAGCGGTGCTTTCATTGGGCCCCGTGTACCGAGTGTCATGTGCCAGCAGAGAGTGAGACACCAGGTTGATAGACTTTGATCCATTGGAAAAATTCTCAAAGAGCAGCTTGGATTTCATGAAGTCAAACCTTTTCAAAGAAATAAAAGCATTTCATTGAAATGGCATCTTCTTAACTTCCCTAATGAAACAGGTAAGACACATCCAACCAGGGAGGCTAGTGAATCACTGAGTTTCAGATTTTCAGGCTCAAACTGTAACTGATGTTCAAAACTGAAGGTTATTCTTAATTATTGTGTCACCTTTATACAGTAACTTATATTTACAGATTTGGTAAAATCAGTTGTTTATAGAAATATAAGATGATAGAAAAGGTCCACCTTGCTAAGGAGCATTTGTGGTCACTGGTTTTGGGGCTGTCCAGGAGCTCCAGACTGACATCCATCATGTCCACCAGGAATGACAGGGTGGTGTAAACATCTCCACTCAACACCGTCTAAAGACAGACACAACATCAGTGCACAAACTAGAACATATGGGGAAATGAACAAACTGAAATGAAAAAAACAAAACAAAAAAACAAAAAAAAAACACAATCATTAGATGCAGCAGAGAGGTATGATGTGTTAAATATACTGATGATTATAATGTAAACTCGGTGTGGGCCCCTATCTGCAGCTGGATTTGAACAAATCTTTGCTAAGAGCTGATGTATCTGTAAGAGGTGATTATTTTAAGTCCCCAATCAAAATTTGGTGAATACTGAATTCAATAGTTGGCCCAGGTCATGTGGATTTCATGACAGGAACAGTGTTTGTTCCAACAGTGTGCAGAGAGCTGCAGAGAGTATATGTGTGGCTGCCTGTTCTCTAACATAGGTGCTGGGGTCCTGCAGGTTGTAGGGTCGCAGGAATTCTTCAACAGACTCTCCCAGGTTGTTCTCCAGGAGGCCCCTGATCAACTGGTAGTGCTCCAGGTCTAGAGAGCAGTGCACTGAGGACAGGCTGCCATGGATGGACATATCAGGTACTCTGTGGCTCAGCTCCCTGACAACAACAAACACATGCATGAGACTGGATTATATAAGTATGGTCCTATACTGATGCTGGGTATGTTCACACCCACTGCTTTCTTACAGAAAAACTGCTAAAGATAAACCAGGCCCAGTTTGGTTCTGAACAGCGGCTCTCCATCAGCCTCTCCCCTGCTGAGTTCTTAATTTGACTTCAGTGAGACAATAAAAAGCAGGACGTACTTGTCCAGGTTGCGTTCCACTTTAAGCTTGAGGCGGCAGCAGTCCTTCAGCAGGTTGCATCCAGTGCGTCGAATCAAGTAAGAAGGAAAAAGTAGGTCTGAGGTTTCGGGGGGTTTACCACTACCATCCCAAGGCTGGCAAGGCAAACGCTCCGCAGCAAAGATATCCATCTCCTGCAGGTCCAGGGCTATGCAGTCCAACAGGCACACATGGTCCTCTAAAGAGAAAAAAACACAGCATGTGCCAGCTTGGTCACATTTTATTAGAGTGTTCAGGGGGTAACAAGCGACGACAAAGCTTCCAGATTTTCGAGACTGCATTTTTTTCCCCCTCGGGTTTATTTAAGCTAAAGGAGTCTTTCAAGGTGAACACTGCAGCTCGGTACTGAAGAGTGCAGCAGCACTAACCTAAACTGCAGGAACCCTCCTCCTCAGGGACCCTCCCTGGGTCCAGAGTCTGTGGCCTGCCAAGGGTGAACCCTATGGAGGACGAGGAACTGGACGTGGACGTTCTAGGCTTTTCCTGCTCACCATTGCTTCCTGCTGCGGTCTGGAAACGCTCCTTTTTTACGAGATAAGAAAGAGAAGACACACACAGTTGTGCATTCAGTACTTAGAAATATGATCAGTAAGTGCGCACAACAGCTGATTTGTTCTTAAAAGGGTCAAAATACAAAATAAACACAACATAATTTACCAAGGGGATTTATGTGCTGAAATCCTCATGATTCAGTTTCCATTTGTTTTGCTATTTGCTTTTCACTGAACAGCATTTTTAACATGAATTCCCCTTAGCAATAATAACTCAGTGGTAACATGCCATTTTCCCTACAGCCTTTAAAAACAATTCAACACAGCAGTGAGTTCATCTTTTTCACTACTGCAGCTTAAACAGAGTGTCCTGTGTGAAAACACAGTGACAGTAAAATCTAAATTAAAATGATACTACAACAATACACCAACTTATCCTCAGGTTCTCTGATCAGTATACACACAGTACAGGACCTGCAGCAGGGAAATATACAAATGTGTGCAAATCTAAATTGTACTTCTGATTCAAAGAAGTCTTTATTCAATCACTGGTCTCATTCTCTGACTTTTTAATCCCTCAACAGGACTGATCTCATATCACGGGTAAAACTACAGAACGTGATCAAAGACCTTGGAAAGTTGGTGTGTTTGTTTTAAACAACCCATGCAACACATGTTTTAGCAGAACCCTCAGTCCAACACAAACTCAACTGCAAACAGATAAGCTACAAACCAGGGATGGACAATATTTACAATGCAAAATCCAAACCAGTATGTTAACTGCTGATTTACTGACAGACAGTGTTTGACTGGGAACACACTGCTAATCACAACCTGTATGCACATCAAAGCAAACACATGCCATTGTACCTTGTAATGGGACGGATCCTTGTATGAACTGGCATGCAGTATAATGTTCTTAACAAAAAAAAACAAAAAAAAACAAAACACAAGGTGCAAAACATTTACAGAGATACTACACTAGTAGAATTTCCCTTCAGGGATTAAAGCAACACAATGTAGTTTTTCGACTTTAAGATAATGTCTCTAAACTAAACTGTTTCAGTGGTAGAACAGTTGTTAATCGGATTGATCCTACCGCCGCAGCCCGAGCGGCCTCACATCAGCTACGACAGAACTATGTAACTTTCGGGTTCGGGTCGGATCACTCAGTCCTCACACCTGCTGCCAAGCTGAAGAGTGCGACCTCCTTTACGGCATATGTCACGTTTATAGCTAACTGTAAAACAAAACGAAACTAGAAGAGTTTTGTTGGAGGAAGCGAAGAAAAGAATGAGAGACAGTGATCGGACAAGAACCCGAACACGAATCATTATTGAACGGAGTTACACTTTGGATTCACTGGTTCCGTCAGTTTAGTCAACAAATCCACCGGTTTATACAGCGACAGTGTTCACGACACTGGTAATTGGGAATCAAGACAGACATAAATAAAAGTTTAGTTTTAGGTTTAGTGATGAAACTACACATTCATCAGTAAATAATCAAGAAGTTCTGTATTCATTCAGTGCAATTGAGATCATAAGATATTAAAATCAAGGTTGATGAGAAATCATCAGTGCAGAGGAGGAGGGCGAGCCCGACTGTCATGTTAGCAGTTCCAAAAGCCAAGTGACAAGAAGTAATCTTGTATTCTAGAAATTTGGTTAACACCATTAAATGCATAAATGAATACAGGGGAGTTAGTCCAAGGAAGAGGATGAGAAGGAACAGTCAGGAAGCAGCACGTGGTAGGATGAACAGGCATCGGGACTCACCAGAGAAGGGAAAAAGGCATGTGCCATGGTGAGTTTCTCTACCTTGTCTCGGAGGGAAAAAGTCCCGTGAGCCCCAGCTTGCAGGAAGCGGTTCTGCACTCTCAGCTGGCCGAGGTTGGCTACAATGACCCGTGGAGACCGCGAGCTCTCAGGAATAACAATCACCGGGGCGCCAGCCTCAATGTCCAACAGAACCCTGGATGCTCGCTGAGGATGATCCCGCACCTGCAGGGAAAGGCAGAGCAGAGAGGACGAGGACAGGACTTAGAGAGATTTAAGATTTCCATGTGTGTTATTTGAATCAAACTCATACTGCAATGCTTAGACATGAACTGGAGTTTTTTGCTTGCGTGACTATCAAGAGAAAAAGCCCTTTGCAAGCAGCACTCACAGCCTGGCCCTCCAGTGCAGCCCTCTGCCTGCCGAGGACATCCTGTAGCTGGGTAAAGTGCTGGATGAAAGCCACCACCTCAGCTTGGAATCGTTGGGTGTGGACGTACTGCACCGAGGCCATCTGCAAAGAGACCTTGATGTCACATTCCCGCTCCAGGTAAGGGTCAGGCTGGCTGTACCTGAGGGGGACACCACACAAAGATGAGCTAAAAACCTTCTTCAGCACCATGCAGAGCAACAGTCAGCTAAAACAGGAAGATATGTACTTATGGATGTTGAAAATAAGGGCCTCCCCTCCTCGTGTGGTGAAGCGCTCCCGGTAGAGATCACCATGTGGGGTCAGGTCACTCAGGGACAAACTTCCCAGGCTGCCCTGTAAAGCCAGGTCGCCATCTGAAATGTGATACATCATGTGATAACATCAAATTACTGTCACCTCTCTATGCAGGAAAAGATGATGTGTGGAGGTGTTTGCACGGTGCGGTTGACGTTTTGCATACACACCCAACATTTCCAGGTGAGCAGATAATTTGGACACACTAGCTCTGGCAAGTTCATTGAAGGTCTTGTTCAGTACAAGAGACAAAGAATGAACCTAAAAGTGAAAACATTTAAACATTTAAAAATTTAGTCGTGGGATTCTTCATCAAAATTAAGATTTCAAAGTTTTCTCTCAAGGTTTTCAGTTTTGTTTAAAAACAGTCGACATGCGGCTACTGGCTGGAGCCTGTGGGGACCAGAAATGTCTCAACAAAATTGAATTTCACCCAATTTATAGAAAGATTTGTATGAACCAACAAATTGACACAGCCATAACTGAAGTAATGCAGCTACTGTGGCTAATAATGTTTTTTCCAGCCATTTTAACCAGATGCACCAGGTGCAGTGACCAACCTTCAGGTCCACTTTAGTGTTGATGGCTTCTGTAGTCTCCACTTCGCTGATATCTGGCTCATACAGAGAGTGCCCTGCATGATGCTGAGGGGACAGAGGGGGGACTCTCACTGCATGATTATTGGCTGTGGATCCAATACCAAAGAAGTCCAGGATAACCACCCAGGTGTGTAGTGTGATTAAAACGTCCAGGCAGTTAAAGTCAACATCCACGCTGCGCCCCACGCCGCCATAGCGAGTTTTAAACTCCGGGTGGTTTTGGTCCACCAGCAACACATTGATGTGAACTAATGAGTCATCAAAGTTTGGAGATGGCTGAGGAGAGGGCCGATGTTGGGTCGGAGAGGGAGGTGGAGTGCTGGGACAGTCCGGGTCCTTCTTGGATTTGCGACTGCTAGCTGAAGGGGTGCTGGGATGCCTCTGGTAGAGCTGGAAGACGTTCTGGGCCTCCTCCATGTGGGCCGGCAGGGAGCGAGGCATGTCTGGGTACAGGGCATTGCATGCTGATGGGCAGCTTTGGGAAAGGTACTCCTTTGAACTGAAAGTGGAGGGTTTGGGAGCTCCACGAGATACCATCAAATGTTTGTATTTGGACTCGGGATTCTGTTCGAGGAGGTCCTCCATTAGCAGTGAGCGTAGAACCAGCTGGACGGTCAGTAAGTGAGGGTGGTCTTTGGTAACATCTCCCTCTAGATCTTGAAAGCGCAGTCTGACTAGGCCCTGGGAGCCCTGGGTAAGATCGGCACTAAGCTGGACCTGCAGTTCCGCCACGTGTAAGGTGACTTTTAGCTGAGTGAATGATTGAGAATGAAGAGCAGGTTTGTGAGACTGCAGAGGCAAAGGAGAGGAAAGTGATGTGTGGGAGAAGCTGACATGGGGAGGGTCCCTGGCAAACAACCCTCCCTGGGGGTCAGGGAAGCGGTGAGGTCTAGTAGAGGAAGGAGTTGGTGGTGGTGGGGTAGGCGGCTGGCTGGGTGTGACACGTTGCTCCTCAATCAGGGATAAATTGTCCAGCGTCTGGAGGACTTGCTCATACACAGGTTTGCACAGGAACACCTGTCACCAAAGAATCAAATACGGACACAATTAATAAACCGATATGAGTACAGCAAAACAAATAGCACTGCACACCCACAAATATTTTCACTCAGACTGATGAATCCTGGCTGGTGGAGCTGTGATCATCACTGTAAATGTCTAACCTCGTCTTTAACTCTGTTGTTATCTTATTGAGGACTGGTCTTTCTTTGTTCAAGCTGACCTCATTATAAATACTGCGAGGATTTCAGATGTGGTCACTATTTGTCTATTGGCTTATATTTGAGAATGTACAGTATTGATTTAGCGAATACCTGAACGGGGTTGACAAATTTGCCCTCAATTCTTAGCAGCCCTGTGCTTTTGCAGGGCTCCTCTGTGGTGAGGAGAGCAAACTGGGTGTCTTCATCAACAGGAACTTTCTCCAAGGTGAACTGTATAGTGGTGTCTTTCAATATATGGAAGGCTGATAAAGAAAAATATGTGAACACGTGTCACAAACTACATATAAATCATATGTTTGCATCATTACCTTCATATAATCTAGTATTCAGAAAACAACTCACCTTTTCCCCGGCTGAGGGATTCAAAGAAGTCATGGCGTGTGAACTGTGGTCCGTCCTGACTGATGCTCCTATTGCGGGATGGTGACATAGTCGCAGTGGTGTCCTCTCTGGCCGGCCTCCTCAAAACCAAATGGCCCATGTTGAGTGAATACAGCCGAATATCCCTGACCAACACCTGTAACATCTCTCCTTCGCAATCTTGGCCAGTAACAAAGTTCTGGATTCTAATGCTCCCCAGGTGACCAACCAGTAGCTCAGGGTGCCCATGTTTACGGGGAATAGACACAACTGGTGATTCTATGCTGATGTCAAGGGTCAGCTTCACTAAGAATGTGTCTAAGGTGGATTCAGGTTCATCCATGGAAACATCTTCCTCATCATCAAATGAAAAAGCCCAGCTCTGACTTTGAGTTCGACTTCTCCTTGAGGGGGTCTCGAAGAGTGAGACCATACCGCTGTACTCTGCTGTTTTGTTGGCCAGAACTGTTGACACTTTGGAGGCAGCGCTTTTCAACATGGAGCGGAAATTGTCTTCGACCTCATTGGCAGAAAGACTCAGCTCCTTCAGGAACTTGGCTGAGTGGTTATAGTGCAAGGATGCCATTTTAAGTTGAAGGGAACACTCCCCTTGAGTTTTCTCCAAAAGGCGAAAATTCAAAGCTTCTGAGGGAGACCCTCCTATGTCAGTAAGGAAATTCAATTCATCAAGGGTTGAGGAGGTATCCTCTACATTGCCAATGCTGACCACAAACTGGCTTCGGCCTCCCTCCTGCGTCAGGTCCACCAACTGCATGGAACCGAGTGACCCATTGATGTCCAGGCGGCTGCCCATGGAGACATTGACCTTGGTGCCAGTAATGCTGGCAGTGGCAATCTTCAACCCTTTCTTCTCAGCAGCCAGCACAGTGCCAGTAGACACAGTCCGAAGGAGAAGCAGGTTAAGACGGTGGATCTCCACAGTCAACTCTTTGTTCTGATCATAGGTGGCCTGATATGTGCCCCCCTCTTCAGACTGTGTTGTATATTGCTGTGCGGATGATGTCCATGTGCTTTCTTCTTTGGGAAAAGACTTCTGGAGGAACCTGAGTAGCTCCACCATGGTTTCAGGGTTGAGGATGATGTCCAGGTTATTGACCTGCATGCTTGTCACCTGAAGGGAGCTGTCCAGGTTCATGGAGGGGCAGTCTGAGCTCACAAATTGGTACTCAAGTTTAATTAGGGCCTCCTGGTCTTTCAGAAAGGAACTTGGGGAAATTTGGTCCATGGGCATACTTGAGGATGACTCAGAATGATTGCCCTGATGCTCAGGAGACCTGCCGTCCAGGGATGATACAGGGGATGAAGGCTGGCTTTCTCTGAGGCTTCCAGTGGGTATGTCAAAACTAAGATGCTTATGAGAAGCTACCAGGAGATCAAAGTCTGAGCCATAGGTTTGCAAGGTGTCCACCAGCAGAAGTCCATGGACAGTCAGGGAGACTTCAGCATCATAAGGCCTCTTAACAAAATAAGCATTTGTGCCAAAAACCTTGAGAACAGATATGTAGCGGCCATCGCTCTCCACACCAAGCTGCATGTAGTTGATGTTGAATTCAGCCAGCAGTAGACGGGATTCCACCAGGACTTCCCGTGTGTGCTGCTCTAAAGTCATCACGCTCTGGGTGAGGTTCTTGGCTGAACCCTGCAGCTTCCAGGAGCTGTCGTCCCTCTGAAAGATCTTTTCATGGCGGAGGGGAAGAGGGTCAGGAGACCTGAAATCAGGGCCTCTTTCTTGATTTTTGTCCCCTTCAGCCACAGTCGAACTGTTCAGCCTAGCCAGACAACTCCTTAGGGCGGTCATCTTCTCAAGATTGATATGGACCTTGAGGTCCGGTAGGGTTCCAGATAGCACGGCTCCCGGGAGCTGGGGGTCTGATGTGTATCGCAGTCTCTGCTCAAGCTGCAGCAGCACATTAAACTTCTCAACCACATGAGTGGGCCCAACCTCACTCTCTTGAAGATGTTTCCAGTTGTCCTTATAGCGACCAACCATTATCTGCAGGTCCTTAAAGGACAAGGTGTATTTTTCATACAGCTTTCTGCTATAGGCCTGTGTGTTTTCAGGAGATCTGAGACTGGGGAGTTCAGGGCCTTTGACCTGCGATTTCAAAGGCATGTCCAGTTCAGGTGGTGGAGACTCTGGTGGGGTGGCAAGGGGTGTCTGGTACTCATCGTCACTCATGTCTTCCCTTTCAGGTTGTGCAGCTTTAGAGTTGGCCTTAGTGTCATCTTCAAAGAGAAGAAATAACAGTAGAATACAAGTTAAAAACCTTATTTGGCAAAGCCACAAAGAGTTTTAGGGAAATGCTTTGTATTTTTTGGGTTAAAATGGTTGTTTTACCTTGAGAGTTTGTGAGGAGAATCCTGCCTAAATCAACAACAACCATCATCGGGTCCCCTGACTGGAAGTCATCTGGGAAAATCACCTGCGGTGCGCAGATGTCCAGTTTCATGGTCCAACGTTTACTGTTTTCCTACAAGGCAAACAAGTTGGTGTTTAGAAATGATTCATGTGACAACTATTTCATGTCCTAATCCTGTGGGTCTCTCTTACAATAAACTCTCCCACAAGTAGCTGATCAATGGTTTGTCGGATCTCTGCCTTGGTCTGCATCTTCAGCTTGTTGTACTGCCTCCTGGCAGCCTCGGCCACTCTCAGCTCCAGCTCTGACTGATAGCCAAAACCTGGGGATCAAAGAAATACAGCCGGTTTAAAATGCAGTGATCGAAATCCAAGGACTGTTCTCTGGGGGCTTACTTGATCAGTTCTCTTTATCACTGACACCATACATTGAATCTGTTGTTTGACTTTTAACAAAAGCATTGACAAACCTGGGAAAAGTTCAAGAAAAAACAACTTTTTATTAAAAAAGTGTTCCTAATTGAACAAAAAGACTAATAAACTCGTGTGCTGACCTGAGGTGTGAACTCTTCCTTTATAGAAGAACTCCGTCACTTTTTTGATAGCTTGTGGGTTGTAGATGATGTTCAGTGGGCTGGTGTTCACTTCTAGTCTTCTCTCAAACTTGCACCTCGCTGGGTTGCGTTCGTAAATCATCTCAAACACTGGTGGTGTCACACACTCTGCACTGCATCCTGACAACACAAAAGCAAAACATAAAATCCAGACCTATATGGACATAATAAAATGCACACACACACACACACACACACACACACACTAAAAATCACATTTTTATGCTCAGTTACATAATGACCCATGTAAAACCAGGTTAGTGCACAGTAGTTACAAGGTCAAACTGAATTAAACTGAAGTATTAAAACTGTTTACAGTGAGAAAATATTATTAAATCAATATTTAAAAGAAAAAAAAAACAATCTTACCAGAGAAACCGCTGGACTGGCCAGATGTCTGATTAACAGCAAACACAACTTTGTCCTACAAGTTAAAAACATTGCATGATATGACATACATCCCAAAATAATATAAATACCATCCCCTTGCTGCAATTGACTTTTTCAAACTTTCCTTCACATAATCAACCCCATGCCCACCTCTGTCCATTACTGCTTACCGTTTTGGGAGACACCAGGACGGGGAATATAGTGTCCAGAGTGGTCAAGTCTCTGAGGAACAAACCTCCCAGCTTTACAGAGAGCAGGGAGGACTCTGAGCGAGGGAGAGACTCCACAATCACCTTCACACCTGTGCAAAAGTGGCCACAGGTAAATGTAGTCCAGGCAGCGGAACGAACACACACACACACACACATGCACGCAAATGCACGCACACACGCTGTACTGTACTGTAACCAACGGCTTTAACTCGGTGGTTTGCACGTCTCCAAGGACATGTTTTTATCTCTAACAATAGAGAAAAGTTGATCGTTCATCACTTAGTCCTTTATTTGGGTTTTGTTAATTTTCTATGATCATATGTGATTATCTTTAGCTGATTAGTGAAAGGCTGACAGACAGAATGACCATTAGACAGCAGCATTTTGCATCAATAAGAAAAAAATATTTTCACAACTAAAGGTATTACTTTGATTGCATTAGCCAACACAGATATTTACTACACATGTTCAACATCACCGGTCACATACTGGCATGGGTACACTTCACCACTGTGACAAATTATATTCATAACCCCCAAAACCCTCAAATGTTTCCAGTTGTACAAGCACTGATTCCCTTTACCTGAGAACTCCAACTGGATGACCCCACTGTCATGCAGCATGTCCCCCCTTCTGTCCTGGTGGAAAAGTGTGACTCCGCCTTTCTCCAGTAAGAACTCCAGGCGGGCAAACAGGTGGTCTCGCTTGGTGAACGTGTTCAGAGTGTGGGAGTCCTCCAGAGGGTCAAACAAGTCTTCTGTCTCTGCTGGAAAAGCAATAAAGCATCAGGGTCAGCAGCCAGAAATGAAATCATTTCTTCCCCTGTCCCTACAGGAGCAGGACTAACCCACATAACATCATTACACAGAACACTAAACATCTAATTTGCAAAACAAGGCTCTTATTCCAACAATTTTAATAAATGTTTAGTGTAGCAAACTATGTCAGGTGATTAAAAACATTCCTGTGGCTGCAACTGCTACAGCATATAACCAAACTGAAGATGGTTGCTCTTTTCTAGCACCAGACAGGAGTGAGTCTCTAACCGAGGATATCCCAGGAGGATGGACTTGGCAGGAGCTCTTCAGGCCTGTCTGGGTCCTGGGAATCCCCATACCAGCCTCCCCAGCCTGGGAACCAAGACTGCAGGTACTGGATCATCCCAGAGCTCCCGCTCTTAGGGATGGATGTGGTGGGTGGAAAGGGCTGGGGGTCACTGCTGGGTTCACGCACATTCTGACAGAGTGACGGAAGAAAAACACATTCTGAGGCTATGACGAGGACAAAGTGCCATTAGGAGCAGTTTACCCCACAGCAGAAGGACATTTCTCTCCACACAAAGTCAACAAAGACTATTTATATGTTGCATTTTTCATTTGATACACCTCTGAACACATGTGGGAATCTTTACCTCTGCAAGCTCTTCCTGCTTTCGAAACCAGTCATGGACAACTTCTCGGAGAATCTGCAGCTCCTCCAACATCTGCTCCTCCTCCACTCGCTCCAGCTCACTCTGTGACAGATGACACTTCAGTTACATTTGCCTCTCAGTTCTCTGTTTCTGCAAGTGTTTAGATTCTTTGCTGAACTCCATGTGTCACTTTTTAACTAGCATTGTGTAAACACAAGTCCCACCTCTGGATCAAAATGCCATTCAGCTCTGAAAAGCCTTTGAGCAATAAATGTCTCAACATGTAATGAAGTCAGGTGTAAACTTTGCTGTGAAGACATTAACTTCTGTTTTTATTTCCACATTTAAGCACAGAGTCTGTGTTCCAGTGCTGTACCTCTTCCTGAGGACTCAGTGGGACTCCTTTGAGTCTTCTGAAGTAGAGGCTGGTATAGGTCTGGGCATCTCGTGCCCTGTGCAGTGCAAAGTCCCAGCTGCCTCGCCGCCACTGCTCTCTGATCTCACTCAGGTTGGCCTGGATGGCAAACGCCCACCACTGCCGGCAGCTGCAGAGTAAATCAGTGTAACGGGCTCAGGTCTGATTCACTGGTGAATCTCAGAGACTGAACATGTGGGGAAATGATGCAAAGTGTTTAAATGTCAACCTACTTCCCAGAAATGGGAACCTTGGGTCTCCACTTTCGATAAAGCATCTCCCTCTCCCGCCGGTCCAGCTCTTTAAGGAACGCCATGATCTGCTGGTACTGGACCTAAAGGACAACAAACAGACACAGAAACTAGAATTGTTTATGGTCTAAAAACTACAAACTGCGGTATAAATAGTGACTTAAATAGCTCAAAAACAAATTTCAACACAGATACAGTTTTGAAAGTTCAAAGGTGAACAAAGCCTGTTGCTGTAAATATGCCAAAGCACACAGTTGGGTAAGTTTCAGCAAGGTCAGATTATTCCTCCCTTAGACTTACACTGTATTTACATGCTCTTTCAAATTGATCATAAAACCAATGAATATGCTGTTACGACAAAATATAGCACAACTCTTCCAGCATGTGTGACACAATTTGATGATTAATTTAAAGTTTTAAAAAGATCATTGTCCTCTGAGCTGCTGGGGGAATGAAACTATTGTAACAGCATTTTAAAAAAAGGTAAAAAATAAAAGCTACTGGAATGAAAAAGTGAATAAAATAGTACAGTTGCAGGTGTTTTAATGGAGCTAGTGCTGTGGAAATGTATGAAGACAACAGGTAAACATCAAGGAAGGAATAACAGCAAATTAAAACAGGAGCTGATCAGAAAACACTCTTCCTAAAACAATATAGAATTGAACATGTTTGCAGTTTGTTTTCCTTCTTTTCTAAAATATATTTATATTGTTATAAATAAAAAGCGGTGGCATCAGGTGTTGTACAGACCTGTGACAGGCGAAAGGACATGGGTTCCAGCTGAACCTGGCCTTCAATGCGTGGGGTGTGTCGGGACCTCAGAGGCTCCTTGGAGGTGTTTCGTCTGAGCAGCACGGAGGCGCACACCGGTTCAAAGATGTACTGATGCTCCCGACTCTGCATACACTGGGTCATTGCCTCCTGCACAGTTACAGAACTAATCAGCCTCGTCAGCCAGAACTTCATCTCCTGGACTGGACTGGAGATGATCCATTTATCCATTGGATTTATCAAAATTTAAAAATACCACTCACAGCAGCTCACATGATGTGTGCTTTGTGACATCTTTCATTACAGAAAACCAGCCTATATAAAAGGGTAGGACAGTAAAATAACAATGTACCATCACTTTGGATTAATCTTGTCTAAAAAGGAAAGTGGAAGGGAAACATCAGGGTGCAGATCAGAACTAGACTAACAGTCCGTGTCCTGGGAACTGTCTGTCTCTATGTGTCTGACCTGGATCTGATTTGCAGGCAGCTTTCCCAGCATGTCACACTCTGCATCCCAGTAGACACAGAAGTCCTCAATCTCCAGCTGCTTTTGTCGGAGGAGCTTCTGGATCTGCAAAGACAACACAACATTCCTGTTAACATTAATACTGAGACCTAGTTCTGGTGCCGACATACACACAAGCATAATAATATACAAGAAACATTTCTTTAGTGAATGCAATGCACTTCATATTACTGACCTACTGCATCACATGTCCATGATAATGTTTAATTCTATCTTAAAATACCTCTGGGTGAACACTCACCGACTCTTTGGACAGGTTCTGGGCAGAAACCTTGTTGATGCAAACCCCGAAGGAAAAGGGTTTGTCTGGGTTGGAGAAATCATCTTCAAATCGAAGATGCACGTCTTGGATCTTGAGCTACACATGAGGTCAAAGGTCAATCTATTAGACACGACCCAGCAAGTACACCTACCTGGTCACAGTCAGGTCGACCACAGATTCAGGACAGCAGCCAGCCCTCACCTTTGGAAGGGATTTATTTACTTGTCTTGTAAAAACCTGATTCAATGATCTTATGTTCATCTATTGTCTTAAAACAGACTAAAGAATGCTGAGCCTATCCCTTTAAATGACTACCCATCTGTTTTATTATGTTATTTTATTCCTTTTACAGTATTAACCCACAACCCTGTCCACCTTCAATACCACGACTGAGGTGAGACCCTTGAGCAAGGCACCGGATCCCCAACTGCTTCCCGGGCGCCGCAACATTGGCTGCCCACTGCTCCGGGTGTGTGTGCACGGTGTGTGTGCACTTGGGTGGGTTAAATGCAGAGCACAAATTCTGAGTATGTGACAGTATACTTGGCCATATAAGTCACTTTCACTTTCAATTCTCCCAAAGTGCATCTCCCTTTCTGGATGGCTTTACAAGTCAAGTAGTAACATTATAATATTCAATCTGATTTTTTGACAAAAACATGGACTGCACTCTACAAAGAACATAAATTCGCAAAGTGGGATTGTTTGACATCACTGACAGAAGAGACACTTTAATTCCAGTTCTAGTGAGTGACGTTAGATAGCTCACCTCGATGTTTTCCACGATCCTGGTGACCACTGAGGCAGTGACAGAGGACCAGTACGACTCACCTCTCTGCTCACACTCACTCTGCAAACACAGATGAGGAGTATTGAAATATGGTCTGCCTTCCTGAACTGGGCTTTTTTTAATTATTGTTATTTTGAACCCAACAATTCTATAAAACTAGATATACTGCACATGTCAATAGGTCTGTGTTGATAAACCCACTTTGAATTTGTCTTCGAGAGCCTTGAGGAGGCGTTTTTTGCGCTCCCTCTCCTCCTCTCTCTCCTTCTCTCCATCGTACTCCTGCAGCTGGGCGGGCCCGATGATCAGGTTGAGCTGGGACATGGAGATGAGCCATGGTTCACTGTGAGGCCGGTAGAAAGGGATCTGCAGGGTAATCTTTCCAATGAAGCCTGCACAAAGACAACATGGTGCATGAAGAAAATCAGGAGAAAGTGCATCAGTTTGGTTGAAACAATATAACATGTTTGTATTTCTGACCACACCTTGAACATTATACATGCCTGACATGCTGTGTGAACTGAGGCACGTTATTTACACAGGTTTGTGTCATAATCTATGTCTAATCGGTTCAGTTTGAGCTGTGTGGAGCCACAGCAAAGGAGTTAAGCACTTTAGGGAAATGTTTAATTTTAGTTTTTTGATTTGAACCAGAAAAATATTTTTCAAACTATGTTTTGGAAAGTGAAGTGCTCTGGATACTCCAGGCCATGTTGCTTCAGGTTTCTGTAGAGAACAAACTAACAAGAAACATTAAGGCAGCTTTAAGGACACACATTGAACAGACAAGTCAAAGTCTGTATGAACCTAAATGAAACCATCTTAAATCTACAACCACAACATAAAGTACAAGAGCTACAGATCAAGGCTGGGGAGTAGGACACATCGGTCCTTATCTGTCTCTTACACTCAGAGCTCCCTCACATTCACTTCCCCTCAGCAGTGAATACAGGCATGCATGCATAATGAAGAATGCCGCTCCTCCCCTGTTACATCAGAACACACACCAACAGACAGGAAAATCCACACTCAGTTTTGTTTTGTGGACAGAACACTGTGGGTCAATAAAGCTACAAGAAGTCAGGAGAGAAACACTGAGATTTTGTAAACAAAGTCCAGAGTGTTGGTAACTGCCTGAAAACAAGTCGAAGTAATTACAATAAAGACACTGGTGTAATGTCCATGTACCATCCAACATCCATCCATTTTATACTGACATCATGGGCCCTGACACTGTTAGATATTATGTTATATTTCATTTGCGTAATGTTTTAGTTAATCACTGAGATACAGCAGCTTCTGAACAAGTCATCTGAGGAAAACACATGGAATAGTCAAAAAGGCTTGATCACTTGGGTTACATCTGTTGTTGTTGTTCTTGCTGTTAGCTGTGTCTCACCTGCTTTGACTTCAAACGGCAGGTCAAACTCTCGAAGGGCATCTTTCCTCAGAGGGAGGTTTTCGAGTTCCACTGCACCTGAGGAGCGACACAACCACAGTCATTTCCATAAATATCACTGGTGGAGGCCAGAGCCCAGAGAAGCAGAAGCTTGGGTAGTTACCTTTCAGAAGAGCGATGGAGAGCTGGTCTGTGTTCAGGTTGCTGACATATTTTCCCAGGTACGTGTTTAGCACCCAGGCTACAAGGCCCTCCAACATCCTGATGGCTCAGGCCTGAGGAGACTCACTCCAGGGTGTGAGAGGAAACTGCAACAATCAAAAGCACCCTCAGGGTCGTAGTCCTCATGCCCCCCCCCCCATGAATGTTCAATGTCTAACAAACACTGGACCAACATTTATTTAACTCCACAATGGTGATAAAGTCCTATATTGATCAAAATTAAGCCAAATACATTCTGTCTTTCTATATATGGAAACCAAACTCCATTCTAAATCTGGGCATTTTAAAAGGAAACTGTCTGAACATACAGCCTCACTTTACACAGTCCGGCTTTTCCGGCCAACCTGAATCCTCTGGTACATTTAACGTTAATGTAATGTTCTCAGACAGCTCCTTTAATCAGCAACAGCCCTGCTGTCGTGTTTAATCACAGGCTTATCCCATGTTGGCAGCAACTTCCAGGCACTCAGCTAAAGTCACATGTTAGCAAAGCGAGATGCGTTTAGGGACTCACCGCTGAGACACTTCAGGTCTTCATGGGCAGAGATCTGCTGGGTCCAAGTCAGGACTACTGCTAATGCTACAGGGACAGCGAGCCTTACAGCGACCACATGTCGTGGGCTGCCCGGCGTCCACTAACATGTACCAGCTAAACCAGGACCAAGTGACGGCGATAGGGAAGCTGCCGAGCTGCTGTCACCGCCAGCAGAAAGACTCAGCCTGGTTATGTTGACGGACAAAGTACCAAGGTTGGACCCTGGTCTGCTAGCTAACGTTACTTAGCTGAAGCTAGCACGCCAAGGTTGAGTTCTTACAGAAAAACACCGGCGGTTGGCGGTAAATCCCACTCAGTGTTAAGACTAGCTGGGTTCGTTTTCATAGAAAACACAACTGACCCTCCAAAAATAAAAGGGTCAATTCAATTCAAGACCTCAAAGTTTGGTGTCCCTTCATCGTCACAGTAAACACACTTCCTACTAGGGTTGAACCTCCAACACATACGTCCGGTCACGTGATAAAAACAATTCCCCTCGTGTTGCGTTGAAATCAAACCGGTCATCATGTTCATCGTTCTTTTTCTTCTTCTTCTATTATTATTATTGTTATTATTATTATTATTATCACTATGAATATAAGGTGGACTCTGTTGTGAACAGTGCTTTCTTATTGGAATCTAACTCTTGTTCACGCACCGGATAAAAGAAAGAGACCATAAACGTCACATGAGCTCTTAAGGCTAGTTTTCCTTTTCTCCACAGGAGGGCGCAGTTGTGCTGAGACATGCAGGAACCAGAGTTCAGCTTTACAAAGAAGCATGTACATTCTGCTCATATTCCTGCTTTGAGACATCTGTCCTGAGATTCTGACTCTCACTCCACCACAGTGGAGCTAAATATTAATATGATATATCCTATTAAATATTAACAATTATATATACCTAATAATCTGGAAATTAAGTCTATATTTATTTATTTGCTGCTGTTTCTAACGTTTCAAGCTCCTTTTTTTTCTTGGTGCTTACACAGTGTGTAGAAGTTATGAAGTACTATCATTAACCTGAGTGTACACATTTCATCTGGGAATTAAACTGGGATTTCATAACATTTTAATATATCTATTACATCTGCTAATTATACACAATCCTGTAGAATGCTTTGACTGCCTAATTATTTACAAATCTTACATGTTTTGGACGAGACACTGTCATATCAAGCAATGACTAGAATAGTATGAATGGAGCACCATGCCAGTTTTTGATAGTTTGTGCTAAGAAAATGTTTAGTTTTCAGACTGTAGTTGAATATCCAGCCTTACAAAACCAGTCTAAAATCCTGAACACATAAAACTAATGCTGTCTGCACGAGGTGTGGCATATAGAGGCAAGGGAGAATGACTTTTTCTGTTATTTTATTTGAACCATGGTGTCATGGTGGAGAAGTGTTTAACGCTGTTGCATCACAGCACCTCCTCTTACAGTCAAGCGGGATTGACTCCAGGCCTCTTGCAGGAATTCAACCAACTAAATGAGGGCTCATTTAAGGAATAGTATTCACCCATGTAACAGGAAATAGTGAAGCTGTTCTGGTACCTTGTGTCGAACACCTTACTCCACACATGTCATGTGCAAAGGTTAGGGAGATGCTATCAATATGTGGGGAACTCCCAGAAGGTCCGGGAGAGATGAGATGTCTGCCTTACTCAAACTCTTTATGTTGGTTTTCCTTTTCACTAGTGGCAGATGTGTAAAACTACAGATGTAATCTTCTGTTGGCTCTTTATAGACAAATATTATTTAGTGTTCTCTGTGTGTGTGAGCATGGTAAGTTGAAACCAGACAGAAACTCATGGCACACTTACTTCACAGTAATTACAGTAGCTCCTAATTCGTTATTGCAACAGGTCAAGTAAAACCTTATTTATATAGCACTCAAAACAAGGGTTACAACATGCTTAAGAGGAGCAGATAAGACTAGGAGGAGGGGAGGAGAGGAGAGGAGAGGAGAGGAAGGAGGAGAAGGGATGGAAGACGAGAGGAGAGAAGAGGAGAGGGGATGGAAGAGGAGAGGAGAGGAGAGGGGAGGAGAGGAGAGGATCTAGAATCTAGCCTTAAAAGTATAGAGGGTGTCTTTAAGGTAGGAAGGAGCTTGATTATGAAGGGCTTTGTCAGTCCTTTTAGATTTATAACCCATAACCTTTAAGCCTTTAAATGGTGTGCTGTTTTAAACATGATTTGAGCCACTTGAGGACCACTTCTGAAAGCCTGATTCAGAGTTCCAGTCTGTAGTTGAAGAGTTTTGTGATCCAGTCTCAAAACTGCACTGAGATCTAATGATGACAGGACTGTTTCCCTGAGTCATTATTCAGGCAATGGAGATTTTGAAAGTCAACAGTGACTTGAATATTTGAATGCTGTTCCTTGTTTGTTTTGTGTAGCTGTCTTTGTTACCTGTTCTCTCTGTTTTTTTAGGTATTGTTGTTCTCAATGGACTCTAGTTTCACATCCTGGTATTTTCATTACCTGAGACTGTGTAAAGTAGTTCACCTTGCGCGGCTGATGAGGAAGACATCTAGCTAATAAAAGGTCACTTCACTAACCCAACGGGATAAAGACCTGGTGTTTGGTTGACCTGCCATCAGTGGAGCTTTTCACCTGAAACCAGATCTTAACACCATGCTCTCCTCCGGACTCAGCGCTGCACTGTGTAAGTAATAACTGGCAATACAAAAATAATTATGTGGGTTTATAAAGTCTATAAGCCTAAATCTGGTGGAACCAAAGTTTTTCTGTCTAATGGTTTTTATGCCCTTTTGGACTTTAGATTTTGATTCTGCTTTAACACAATAGAAAACATTTGTTTTAAAAAAACTGAAAAAGCAAAGACATTTTTAATATTTAATAAACAAAACTATAGACAATATAGATCACTTTTAAATGATAGCAAATAAAAATATTTTTAATTATATTATAATAAAAATATTTTTTTAATTATATTATAATAAATACATATTTTCATATTCTTTATATTATTTAAATATATTTTTAGCTGTTAAATCCTAAATCAGTCAAATGTGTTAATAAGTCATAAAAGCTAAGTCAGCGAAGGTGATTCCTATAAGGATTTTACACTGAAAATGCAGGTGAATTATTAAACAACATATTGGCTTGTGAAGGGTTTCAGAGTTTGTCTCATTAATTCACATAAAACTGTTAAAGGGGATTTAAAAAAAAATGTTTAAAACTCAAATTAAAAAAACAATAATGTATTTTTCTTTTTCAGTGCTGGCAGCAATGTCTGTGCTCATGGCTTCAGGTAAACAAGCTTCATTATTTCTTTTCTCATGATTGATTTCATTGGTCTCTAGATATAATAGACAGAAACAAATTGCTTAAAATAAAAGAATATACACATGACATAAGTGAAGCACAGTGTCAGTTCAGACAGACTACTGAAATAAAGCTTGCATTAACTGATTTGCATCAGCTGTTTGTAGTTCATTCATCTGCATTACACATAGCAAAATGACCCATTTGTAATGTTTTTTTTTTTTTTTTCGGTGACTATTATTTTATTACTTTATTCATCAAATATTTACTATGTATTAAACACTTCATTCTTTTCTAAAGCCCAAGATAATCCGGCCTTGTCTACTAAGAGAGTGATTACCTGCGATGACCTCTACAATGTCCAGCGTCTGAGCTGTGGTATGACAGAAAAGTAGACACTGTTTCAAATTTTGGGGTTATTTTTTAGGTAAAATATTGTCAAATATCAGGAAAAAAAAAACAGCCATTGTGACCCATTGTTCATCAATAATCTCACACAATAGATTCTTTTTCTTTAATTCATTCTAATAGGTTATGCAGTAGGTTATGTCTTAGGCTAGCTGTTATTCAAGTTAGACAAAATGATTAGATATATATAATTAGCACAGCATTTACATCAAAGCAGGACCTTTGCAGTGTCAACAGAGCATGTAGACATTTTGTACAGTGAAAATGATTTACGTTCAAACTGATTTTCTGAAATAGCAGAAAGACCAACTCTATAATTATTATAGGAGTGTTTACATTCAATTGTCAGTCTAAACGGATTAAACCATAAATCTTGTGATATTTCATAGTTTTACATGAAAACACCAATAGTAAATGAAAACTACTACCAAGTGTGTGTGCGTGTGTGTGTGTGTCATTCAGTGTTTCTTCATTCTTCCTCTGGGCCTCAGTGCTCCACTCAGAAAATGTAAAGTTTGACTTTGCTGCACTGCTCCATCAACACAAACACACTGGACTTTATCCTGTCTCAGTCGCACATACACCATCCAGCTGTTAACAATACTACAGACCAAATGTGGATTCATTCGCTGCTGAAAATAGTCCCCTCCTAATGATCTGTTTTCTCCTGTTTGTCTAATACAAACTATAGTTTTTCTCTGTCAGATTTTTCCTCTCTGCCTTTTTTTGTTGGTTCCATGCGTAACAGAGACTGGAGAGATTATTGTGCAGGCTGCTCTGTATGGACGCACAAACAGGGAGACCTGCAGTATGGGAAGACCACCACAGCAGCTTGACAATATAAACTGTTCTCAGCAGGGCACTCTGGATGTCCTCAAGAAAAGGTATATTCCCAATAAAATAAAAATAAGAAACAACACTTGAAATAATATGCAATTATATTTTACTATTATTATTTTAGTAGTCTCTTCATCCTAGATATACTGTATATATGTATAATTTAAGCCACACTACTAATTTCATGTTAACAAACTACTCCAGAGTCTATGGAAGGTGCCAAATGGTGCACAGATTGTAAAGTCTTTTAACTTTTTTTTGCCTCCCTGCAGATGTGATGGCAAGAAAGTGTGTGAAGTAAACACAAATGTGTTTCGTACTTCTGACCCCTGCTATGGCATCTTCAAATATGTGGACACTACCTACGCCTGCGTCCCAATAAGTCAGTTACATTTGCGTGTAGCTAAAACATAAACAAATCTACCAATAAGTGCAATAAGTCCCAAAAACAGTATCTAATGTGATGCATCTTCACTTTGACAGTCTATGTTGTAGCATGTGAGGACTCTTATGCAAACCTTCAGTGCGGTAAGAAGTTCTCTCATTTTTGGTGACTTGACTATTTTGAGACATGCATGCTTATATTTTCTGTACGTGACCACACTCCTCTGAATGTGGTGCTGTGCTTCCTCTGCTTATCAGATGAAGGGCAGGTAATATCTGTCTTCAGTGCTGATTATGGACGCCGTGACCAGACCACATGTGTGTTCGGGCGGCCTGCTTCTCAGATTCAAAATGTCAACTGCTTAGGGCCCACTAGCAAAATTGCTGAAAGGTGCAGTTCCACACTCTTTTTTGTTAAACGGTGAAGCTGAATGTCATAAACGCACATTACTTGTAAATGACGCCCATACTTGACAGTTTTTCTGTGCACATTCAAGCTTGTGTTCACTCACGTTACTCTGCATCCACAGCTGTAACAGGAAAAACAGCTGTACCGTCAGAGCCAGTAACTCGGAGTTTGGAGACCCCTGCGTCAACACTTACAAATACCTGGAGGTGGCTTATACATGCCAGAGTAAGTAGCTCAGAAGCCCATTTGGGTGGTTTCACTCAAACGATGCTAATCTGTGGTTTGAAAAAGAAACGAAATATCACATATCACACAATGTGGGCAAGGAGCACTGCAAAGTACACCCACACATTATTAGCTTTATAGGATATGCCACTCATTGAGACTGCATTGCTTTAATTCTTTAAGTAGATATCTTTGCATATAGCAGTCAATTTCACACTGACAAATGCATCAACCAGCTGACAACTGTCACCCACGTTTTTATTGCAGCACCATTAGCTCTAATTTGGTGGGTGGCAACTCTGTGTCTGTGTCAGTGTGTCCAATACAGGCATTTGATCGCTACACACAACAGCTATCACTGACTGTATTCAATGTGCTGTTCTTTTGCAGATTCTGGGTGTAACGCAAAAAACTGAAAGGACAACGCGCATGCTTTAAATGATATGCAAGATAATCAATATTCAGTAATCAATAAACCAATTAAACGATTCAAATTCACATTTACTTAAATTGTGTGGATGATGTAGAAGATTACACCACATGTGATTGACTGTCTCATATCAGGCCAGTCAAATGTGAAGTGCAGCATCCACAAACTGACTCAGAGATGGATTCATCCAAATGAAATGCAACTGATTGGAGTTGATTTTCTCCACTACATAACTGAATTTTCTGATTTGCCTATTTTAGTTTCTTTACTGTAATTTTTCTTCATTTTCATTGTGCTATACAAATAAACTTGCTTTGCATTGACAACACTCCTGGACTCATCGTGGTTGATGTGATAATGTCATGTTCTCAGTTATATTTCTTTGAGGAAGTAATATATGATAGCACAGTTTTTAAAAATACTTTGGTAACTAACCACAGAGCAGCTCTGAAGAAATGCTATGAAAGAGAAGAACATGTCAAACTGTTAAAACATGTTTGCAAGATCAATATCGATTTTGGAGACTTAAAATAAACATAACTGTAAGATCTACCAACCCTTCCCTGTTCTTCATCTAACCTAAAGAAATAGAGGAAGGACACTTTTAATTACAGTAACTTCTGCTTCCTCATTGATCAAGCTGCCAGTAGTTTGACTGAAGTGACAGAGACAGTTCTTTTCAGTTTTCTCCATCATCTCAGAATGAACATCCACCAGCTTCTGTTTCTGTGCTTCTTCCCAGGTGAGGACTGCTACCTGTCCGTCTCTGTGTTTCACCTCTTGTTCTTCATTACTTTTGTTGTTTGTGTGGCTAACATTAGGAAGTAGAGTGCAGAAATCAATGACCATCAGTATACACTGCTCATGTCTCCAACAGCACTGAGGCGCTTTGGGCTTGTCAGTGCAAAACTCAGGATTTACACAGGAGCTGAAGGAGGAAATGGTACGCTTAACTGCCACTTTTCTCAGCCTGGAAGCAGAACGTTCTTCTGTAAGGAACAATGTAAAGAAGACGACATTCTCATTAAAACAGATGATGTCAGAGCCACCAGTGGCAGATACAGCACTAAATATAAAAAAGAATCTTCTGGTAAAGTAATTCTATCTGTGACCTTTACACATCTGGCCAAGTCTGACTCAGGACGGTACAGACATGGTTTGGGTTTGGACACGTCTCTGGTTCCAGATTCATACTGTGACTTTGAGATCAAAGTTTCAGACGGTGAGTTTCTACTGGAAGCAATTAAATCTGATATATTTATTATATTCATCATATTGATGGATTTTACAGCATAAGATTTAATGACATAAAATAGAATTAAGTAAAACTATAAAGAGGATGTATAGTAGGTTATTTATGACATTCCAGCTGCTTTTATTGATGTTGCATCACCAGTCAAAGTTTTTGATTGAACTGGGCACAGGACGTACAGACAGTAACTGACTGTTTATCTTTTCTACAGCACCTTTGGCCGATAACTCAATTTTTCACTATACAAGTACTCAAGGAGAAAATGTTGAATATCCATGTTTCAATAATAGTAACAGAGGCAGTATATTCTTCTGTAAGGAGCCATGTAAAAAAGAAGAAGACGTCCTCATTGAAACAGAAAACAGCAGCGCCCAGAAAGGCAGATACAGCATCGAATATAAAGCAAACTCCGTATTTGGACTGTATGTGACCATCAAACAGGTGGACACATGGGACAGAGGACGGTACAGGTGTGGCTATGGCAGAGCTTTGTCTTCTGATTCATATACAACATTTTCAGTCATTACTGAAGATGGTGAGTGTCTTTTAAAAATGATTCTTTATTACCCATGTGCCTTCTCTTCGATGCGTTCCACATTCAATTTTACAATAAATTCATTATCTTCAGTAGGAGGTTTCTATCGTTTTTGCAATACAATATTTATACAATACAATACAATATTTTGCTTGACAGCAGATGCTGGAGACAGGAAACAGGAGGAGCCTATGACGCCTATGACTCAGTTCAGCAGCCTAAAACCAACAGCAGACGCCAGTGTAAGGACTCCCCTACCAGAGAACTCAACAGGTTTATATAATTTAACACTTTTCAGGTTATTGCTCCACAGGTTTACTAGTATCCAACAGGGCAGCTTTAATTCCAAGCCCAAGACAATAAATACCATTTATTAATCATACACCACGACTGTCTGTCTACTATCTCTCTCTCTCTCTCTCTCTCTCTCTTCCCAGCCTTCTCCCAGCTCTCTCACCCAGATTATTTCTGGCCTCTGGTAGTATGTGTCCCCTTGGCTGCTGTATTACTGTCTTTCGTGTTTCCGCTGCTGCTGTACAAACAGATGAGGAGGAGGAAGACCAGAGGAAACATAGATGGTGTAAATATGGAGGTGACGTTCTTTTGCTTGTTTGTCTCTGGTTACATGAGTCTAAGTGGCTGCTATGTGGTGTTGGATTTGCAGAGTAGTTCTCACACTAAGGGCACCTAATGATTGCTGACTGCAAACTATCCATACTCCACACAGAAATGCCCCAGGTCGATTTGAGTTCAAACCTTTGACTGTGTGGCGACAGCGAGACACCACTGTACCATAGTTCCACCTCCTCTAAAAAAAATATATATATATATAGTTTGTAGGGAATGGGTGGATGGATGAGTCTAAGAATAACACACAGCTGGTCTGTTGTGGCAGGTTTCAGTTCTCTCCTTTGTATTTTTCAGACTTATCAGAACTGGACTCCAGTCTCTGGGTGTGAAGACTCTGTGTACGAGAGCCTTGATCCAGCCAGCAGGGACCAGAACCAATGCTACTCTGTTTTCACAAAGACATACACCAAATGCTAATGTTTTAATCTGAATCTGGAGTGTGTGTTGATCTTGTGCTGCTAGGCTCCGTCTTTTATTTTATTGTTTGGCAAATATTTCATAATTTTATCATATATTTTATAACTTCTCTTTCTGATGACACAGACCTGATCATGTTTCTTCAGGAGTTCAGCACCTTCTCACTTGATTATTTTGAAATCTGTCTTCAAAAAGTGGATGTGTCTGTAGTTCTTCTTCTACACTCTGAGCATTACATAAAGAAATGAGTGTAGTCCTGCTTATTTCAGATTATTGCTTTGATTCAGTTATTAAATCATTGTATCTGCTGTTGGGTCCAGTTTTTTCCAATATCTTAGTACAGGAAGAAGTACATATTGCACCGTGATGGCTAAACAGAAATACTCTTACACTGCTGGTATGGTTGAATGTGTGAAAAAACACAGCGACTCAACAACCACAGCTCCAAATGTGTCAGGAACCAATAACAAAAGAGCAGAACAGGTGATGAGGCAGATCTGGCCCTGGGCTTCACCAGAACTACAGGTGCTCAGAGAGAACACAGCGGGTTGGGTCTCTAAACATCACGTTCTGTCAAGATGAAGCTGAACCCCATTCAGACCCAAACACAAAGAGATGATAACGCTTTAGAAATGAACTGAGATGGTAACAAAGACTGTTCATTGATAACCGGCACCTGATTCGTTGGTGAGTTCTCTGGAAGGTGGGAAATAAAGCTTGACAACAAATATGTTCACATGCGTGACAACATATGAACGTTCTGGAGTGACATGGTGGCCCCTGAAAAAAGCCTGACCAGACTCTGTGTGATATAAACTGGAGGTGGATTCATTTCTGGATCTAAATACACCAGAGAGAATCTACAGACCCAGGTCTACTTCAATCAGTCAATCAAACTTTATTCATATATTTGTACTTTCCATACAGGTTCATGAAGCTAAAGTACTCGACAGAAAACCTTTAATGAGACAGTAAATACCGAGACCAATGCACATGAGACATTAACAATAAAATGAAATAAAAACCATTTAGTTAGACAGGTAGCAGAGCCTCACAGTGATGCAGTCTGTTGGATAGACTAAGTGTTCATCACTCACTTCAACAGAGAAAAGGAGTTCCTTTAGTTCCTGTCTATGAAAGGGTTTTGTAATAATGAGATAAAATGATGAAATGAGTGAATATACTGACAGAGAAAGAGACAAACTTTAATATTTAGGCTCCAGTTCATCCATTTACACAAAAGTGAGCTGAGCTTAAATAATCTCTAACCTCTTGAAGGACATCACACCAAAGAGTAGTGTTCACACAGACAGAAGGTTGTTACTGATGTGAAACAACAGTCAGGTACGGAGATAGATAATCTCCGTCAGAGCTCGTTTCCACCTGAGGCACAGATGACATTTATATTAAGTTGCTCACAGAAACATTTCTGATATTTGTGGCATGATTCTGTATTTTGTTGTGTTTTCTCTTTTTGCAGTATTTTCTTTTTTCTAAGTGCAGACATAGACATTATTCTGGTTTTCATCCCTTATTGATTTTAATGTTAGTATTTAATTTGCCTATGTTAAGCACCTTGAATTGCCTGAGTGTTGGAAATGTGCTTTATAAATAAAGTGGTCTCTCCTTCCTCAAACTCACCTCTGTGACTGAAGCAGACTCTCGTTCCACAGGAGCCTCTGAAAGTCATGACAGCAGGTTTAAACCATTACATTATGGGTGGAGGCTGGTAAAGATACAGTGTGAGGTGAATGGGACAGATGTATGTGCTGATTATTGTTGTTTGGCCTGCTTATCAATACGATCAACTGAAGCTACATCAGTTAGTGGTTTACAAGCAGCCCTTAGTGTGTGTGTGTGTGTGTGTGTGTGTGTGTGTGTTTGCACCTTTACGCCTAGAACACCACTTCCTGTAGAGTATCGGCCCAGCCAGTGATAACAGGAGAGCCAAGATGATCAGGGGCAGGCCAACATACAGCATCATAGCATCTGCAGTGTGCATGTGCATGTATTTAATTTCTGCATACATGTGCATAGACATATATACAAATACACACATAAGCGGTTCCTGTTGGCATTGGACACACTGCTGTAGGCTAAAACTAAAGCTTCAGGTCAAACACAGACGGTGGCTGTACCTTTGGCTGCTGGTGTCTCAATCGGCTGCTGGTCAGTGGCTTCAGGCGAAGCTTCCGTGGTCTGTCTGTGGGCTAAAGTGGAGCTGAATCCCATTGCTGGTGTTGTTGTTGTTGTTGTTGTTGTTGTTGTTGTTGTTGTTGTTGTTGTGGGTACAGCTGTGAACAGTGACAACACAGCACAAACAGGAGCAATAAGAGAAGGTTCCAACCACAGATATTTCACTAATATTAAACAAACAGTTCTCCTTGGAAACACAAAGTGCTGTATGGAAAATATTGTTCAACACATCCAGAGTTGTCAGCTCACTCTCCTGTTGTAAAGATATTTGGAAAGGAACTCACCTTTAACATTGAGGTAAAACAAATCCAATGTAGCTTTACTTTTGTCCGTGCCACAGATGTACACTCCACTGTCCGTCACTCTCAGATGTTTGATTATCACATGAAGATAGGGTCTCATAGATGGATACAAGATTCTGAATCTGCCACTTTGAGCAATCAAACTCCCTGTATAAATGATAATGTTTTCCCCTTCACATCGATCCCTACAGAAATATGTCCTTGATTCAGACAGCAATACCGAACATTGAATTGTGATATCCTGTCCTTCAAGTATGTGGTAAATCTTCTGTATGTATCCATGGAAGACAGGAATGTTTCCATTCTGCTGGGCTGTGGAGAAGATGAAGAGACAGTAAGTTTATTTAAGAAACTGGTGTGTAACCATAAAAACAGCTGCACACTGAGATCTGAGCAATTATACAGAAGCATTTGGTCAGAGACGTGAACTCTAGATGTACCATTGGTTGTTGTCCACCCCGGCAAATGTACTGAAGGGCTGACTGCTCCCTGTCCTGGTGTTGTGGAAACGAGTGTGGACAATGACAACACAGCAAAAATAAGAGCAGAGAAATTCCTGATGAGAAAACAGAGACTGGCTCTTGTGGATGAGCATTTATCACTGATCAGTGTAATAAAAACTATGAAGCAGTAAATATTTCTATAAAACATCAGCAGCTGTCGGTGGCCAGTGAAACACTTCAAAGTTTTAGCAATTTAAATTGGATTAATTGAAACATATGGATTCTTTGATATTTACTAAAAACTTACCTTCAACCCTGAGGTCAAATGCCACTGTTGTATTTACACTTTCAGCAACACCACACCTGTACGATCCTGTGTCTGACACTCTCAGCTGTGTTATTCTCACACGGAGAAGAGGTGGTGATGTTAATTCAGCTGTGATGCTGTATCTGCCACTTTGAGCACTCATTCCACGCATTCCAATGAGAATGTCTTCTTCCCCATATGGTTCTTTAATGAGTACATTCATGAACTTAGATGGAACTATCGGGCATTCAAATGTGAATTCGTCTCCTGCAACTCTGGAAAAGGTTATTGGACCAGATAACTCAGTGTTTCCATCCTGCAGAGCTGTTGAGAAAACGAACAGTCAGTTGTTTTCCTGTAAGATGCTGTGACTGGACACAATATTGCACATAGACCTACTGTCATACTGGAAGCTGCCCAGTTCACCCAGTCTGTGACTGCACATCACAGTCACTGACAGCCAGTCTCACTGTTTTGTCTTTTGTTTTTTTAATCTATCATCACTAATTCACCGTGTACAGAAAACTGTACATAAAAAATCTTTCAGTTACTCAAATGTAAATTGTAATACCAAACCCAGTTTGCTGTTCTGGTTTTTCTTTCCTCTCTGCTTTTCCTCTCACTCCCTTTTTCTCTTTTGGTTCCTGAGTGGAATAAGGTAGCTGTGAGAGACGGTAACAGAAAAAACAGAGTAGATGTACTCACTGAGGAAGAAGACACAGACCAAAGTGTGAAGTAGCTTCATGTTGATGCTCAGATCGTTTACAGGTGCTACGTTTTCCTCTTCACTGACAAACCAGGAACTTCTTCCTTTGTTAAATGATGGAGTCCATCCTCCAACCCCCCCCCGCCCCGCCCCGCCCCGCACACACCCACACACCCACACACCATCACAGATTATCAGGCTGCCATCAATTCTTCTCTACATGGAAATCAAGATAAACAAATGTAGCACAACAAAAATACACTGCATTTGAATTCTGTCATTGTTCAAAGGAATCATCGAGTCTGTTGTCTGCTCATCCGTCAATGTGGGAGAATCCCAATTCCACTAACTAATCCACATTTCCCTCATCTTTTCTTTGTATTTCAGTCCTGGCCACATAGACTGACTGAGATTCCATGACAGAGGAGCTGGAAAACAAGTTCTAAAAGTCAGGATTTACAATGAAGGGGCATGTCGATCTGTGACGGACTTACACAATGGATGCACTTGTGTACAGGTGAAAGTAAAGAGGATGGCAAAGTTTCCCGCAGACATCACTATGATGTCAACTTTTCAATTAGTCAACTTTTCAAGAGTTTCATATTTCTAATAAAAACAAGGAATGATGCTTTTAGGCTCTCCTCAACTACCAACCAAGAAAGTTTAGCATGAATGTTCTCAAGAATACTCTGACCCACCCAAACCATGATGCGTCCACCTCCAAAGCTCACTGCAGGCATTAGTGTTTTATGGTCCAGATGGGGCTTAGTGTTTTTATTAAGAAGAAGTCCACTTTCATCTGACCACACTACATTCTTCCACTGGCTTCTCCAAAGGTGGTGGAACAAATTTCAAACTACTGTAGCTTCAACATGTCCTATGAGGTGATGGAGACTGCAGTGGTGGAGTGGATTGTACTTGCCTTTACCAGGTCTTTCTGAAGATCTTACTGAATGATTGTATATTACTCCCCTGGTCCTTGGACGTCAGATTTTTCACTTTGCTGACTCATGACTGTCCAGAATGATGATTCTGGACCTTCTCATTTTGCTCTTGTCCCAGTGACCTTTCCTCTGGTGATGGTGGTTTTTATCCCAACCCTCTGATACGATCTACAGCAGCATGTGGTGAAACAGTGCTCCTACACTGGCAGAACAACACATAAGCTATTACATCATTTAGTTGTCAGGAACAATGAATGATCATATTGTTCTAAGAGACCAGGTGTCTTGTATCCTTCCCATATTAGTGGTTTCCTTTTGTGCAACTTGATGCAAATACTGAAAGACCAACAGTTTTGTATATTTAAAACAGACTCCTAATAATAACTCAAACCTAACCATGAACATACATACCCAAGTGAAACTAGCTGTTGTACTTAGATTTTAAGAGTTGTATTGATAACCTTGGTATTAAATGCAGCATTCATGTGTGGTTAAGAAAGGTCATTTTTGATTCAACCTTTATTTAAACAGGTAAGATTGGAAACCTCTATGATAGGGGAGACCAGACCAAACTGGCAGCAACAACAATCAGCTCAAATAACAGAACATACGAGAGCATTAGCGTATGTGTATCTAATGCCAACATAATGTCTGCATGGATAGAAAGTTACTTACTTACATACATTGTTTTTCTTATTTCTCTCCGTAAGGTGACCTTGAGACTTTGAAAGGCGCCATGAAATAAAATTTATTGTTATTATTATTATTGTGTTCTGACAATCGTATCCTCCACTGATACTATAAAGTGTGGCATAGGTGTGTGCAGGAGGGATGATGATGGCTCCCTCAAAATATTCTTTCACAAGAGAGAATCTACAGACCCAGGTCTACTTCAATCAGTCAATCAAACTTTATTCATATATTTGTACTTTCCATACAGGTTCATGAAGCTAAAGTACTTGACAGAAAACCTTTAATGAGACGGTAAATACCGAGACCAATGCACATGAGACATTAACAATAAAATGAAATAAAAACCTTTTAGTTAGACAGGTAGCAGAGCCTCACAGTGATGCAGTCTGTTGGATAGACTAAGTGTTCATCACTCACTTCAACAGAGAAAAGGAGTTCCTTTAGTTCCTGTCTATGAAAGGGTTTTGTAATAATGAGATAAAATGATGAAATGAGTGAATATACTGACAGAGAAAGAGACAAACTTTAATATTTAGGCTCCAGTTCATCCATTTACACAAAAGTGAGCTGAGCCAAAGTAAAAGCTTCCAAGACAGATCTCTAATGTCTTGAAGGACATCACACCAAAGTGTGGTGTTCACACAGACAAACTGTTGTTACTGATGTGAAACAACAGTCGGGTACAGAGATGGATCATCTCCAGCGTGGCGGCCGTCACAGCTCGTTTCTACCTGAGGCACAGACGACATCATTGTCCCTACTGGCGCAGTGGGGACGCTGCTGGGGGAGCCAGACGTCCAGATGGAGGAATTCAGCTCTGAGGGAAGTTTACTTGAGTCATCAGCAGCCTGGAAATAACAGGACAGCATTTAATCCCACTGGATTACTAACCAGGTGAGGAAGTTACTATTAAAGATTCCCTGTGCAGACCAGTCACAGTAACGTTTACATCCAGTGTTTACAAGTCTGAGTATAACTGAGGCTGAAAAACATCTGGAATATATTTTTGTCCCTATGACACATTTAGCAATTGTTTTACAGATGTTTTACTCTGTTTACGTTCCTTCGTGATGGGCAGCTGTCTTTGTCTTCATAGTGTCTTTATTGGCACTTGTCTATGCTCCCACTGTCAGTGGGTGTCAAACTGCCTAACACTGATGGACATGGAGATAAATATTGATTTATATCAAATTGCTCCCTAAAACATTTCTGCTATTTGTAGCATGATTCTGTATTTTGTTGTGTTTTCTATTTTTGCAGTATTTTTTTTCTAAATGCACCACCTGTGTAATAGACATTATTCTGGTTTTCATCCCTTATTGATTTTAATGTTAGTATTTAATTTGCCTATGTTAAGCACCTTGAATTGCCTGTGTTGGAAATGTGCTTTATAAATAAAGTGGTCTCTCCTTCCTCAAACTCACCTCTGTGGCTGAAGCAGACTCTCTTTCCACAGGAGCCTCTGAAAGTCATGACAGCAGGTTTAAACCATTACATTATGGGTGGAGGCTGGTAAAGATACAGTGTGAGGTGAATGGGACAGATGTATGTGCTGATTATTGTTGTTTGGCCTGCTTATCAATACGATCAACTGAAGCTACATCAGTTAGTGGTTTACAAGCAGCCCTTAGTGTGTGTGTGTGTGTGTGTGTGTGTGTGTGTGTGTTTGCACCTTTACGCCTAGAACACCACTTCCTGTAGAGTATCGGCCCAGTCAGTGATAACAGGAGAGCCAAGATGATCAGGGGCAGGCCAACATACAGCATCATAGCATCTGCAGTGTGCATGTGCATGTATTTAATTTCTGCATACATGTGCATAGCCATATATACAAATACACACATAAGCGGTTCCTGTTGGCATTGGACACACTGCTGTAGGCTAAAACTAAAGCTTCAGGTCAAACACAGACGGTGGCTGTACCTTTGGCTGCTGGTGTCTCAATCGGCTGCTGGTCAGTGGCTTCAGGCGAAGCTTCCATGGTCTGTCTGTGGGCTAAAGTGGAGCTGAATCCCATTGCTGGTGTTGTTGTTGTTGTTGTTGTGGGTACAGCTGTGAACAGTGACAACACAGCACAAACAGGAGCAATAAGAGAAAGTTCCAACCACAGATATTTCACTAATATTAAACAAACAGTTCTCCTTGGAAACACAAAGTGCTGTATGGAAAATATTGTTCAACACATCCAGAGTTGTCAGCTCACTCTCCTGTTGTAAAGATATTTGGTAGGAACTCACCTTTAACATTGAGGTAAAACAAATCCAATGTAGCTTTACTTTTGTCCGTGCCACAGATGTACACTCCACTGTCCGTCACTCTCAGATGTTTGATTGTCACATGAAAAACAGAAAAAAACAGAGTAGATGTACTCACTGAGGAAGAAGACACAGACCAAAGTGTGAAGTAGCTTCATGTTGATGCTCAGATCGTTTACAGGTGCTACGTTTTCCTCTTCACTGACAAACCAGGAACTTCTTCCTTTGTTAAATGATGGAGTCCGTCCCCCCCTCCACACCCTCACACACACAGATTATCAGGCTGCATTTGAATTATGTCACTGTTCAAAGGAATAATCCATCCATCCATCAGTGTGGGAGAATCCCAATTCCACTAACTAATCATATTGTCACTGATCATATTGTTCTAAGAGACCAGGTGTCTTGTATCCTTCCCATATTAGTGGTTTTCTTCTGTGCAACTTGATGCAAATACTGAAAGACCAACAGTTTTGTATATTTAAAACAGACTCCTAATAATAACTCAAATCTAACCATGAACATACATACCCAAATGAAACTAGCTGTTGTACTTAGATTTTAAGAGTTGTATTGATAACCTTGGTATTAAATGCAGCATTCATGTGTGGTTAAAAAAGGTCATTTTTGATTCAACCTTTATTTAAACAGGTAAGATTGGAAACCTCTATGATAGGGGAGACCAGACCAAACTGGCAGCATCAACAATCAGCTCAAATAACAGAACATACGAGAGCATTAGAGTATGTGTATCTAATGCCAACATAATGTCTGCATGGATAGAAAGTTACTTACTTACTTACTTACAATGTGTTCTGACAATCGTATGTTCCATTTATGAAGTGTGGCATGGGTGTGTGCAGGAGGGATGATACTTTTTTCCTCAGCAGACCAGCAGGTGTCGCTGCAGACCACAGACTGTCACCAAGCTTCTTCAGTCCAAGCTGGTCTCTGTTTCATTCATTCATCTACCCTGTCACAGTCTTCTCCAACACTGGACCTGAGCTGGTCACATGTCAGTAACAGCTGAAACATGGATATGAGCCCTCTCTACTCTGGACCCTGTACCTTTAATAAGTGTCAGACTCAGACTGGTCTGTCCATCACGCCTCTGTCTGTCACCTGTGATTGATTAGTCCTGTCACTGTGGAAATGGAGCATTAACGTGCTGCTCTGCTTTGTCTGCTGTCGCCCCCTCCTGCTCTTTCATTCAAGCCTTCTTCACCAATTCTTGCTTCCTTTCTTAAGTTTATGGGATCTCTCTCTTGTTTCCAGGTCAACAGTCTCCACCTCTTCTGATATTGTTTTATAGATTTGACAACACTTTTATGTACTAGTTGATTAATTTGTTTTACAGTAGGTTTCCGTGCTCAGCCATGATGAAGAATAGATTTGATTTTCTGACTTCGTCATGTTTTTTTCTTTACTTTTGTTTCAGTTTTCTCCTCCATAATTAGCTCCGCCCGCTGTCCCACCGCCTCCTCCTCTTACCTCCCAGACTCCCTGAGCTTGTTACTTGATGAACCGAACCGTGTCATTTTCCTGCATTCAGCCTCTCACCCACTTTCTCCGTGTCTTATTATCTCAGCGGAGGAAGGTTTTGGATCAGTGCTGTTACGCTGACTGACACAGAAAGATGACACATTCAGTATTGTTCTCCTTCTGTCTCCTTACATCAAACCAAATCACTAACTTGTTTAATTCAGATGTGATTTTTGTGTTGTCAGTGTCAAGTAAAGCGATATAGTAAGTCATTATGTTCATTACAACCACAGAATGAAAGTGTATCTTATTGAAACCCACGGTTACTTCACTGTTAACCTGTAGTAGGTTTGATGGGAGGAAGTCAGGTGATGTAGTGAACAGAGCGACAAATACTGGAGGTTAACCAATCGGTCCACAAAACACAGGACACACACACAGGCATTTGTTGTTTCTTTTAACCATGGCTGTTTTCAAAGTAAAAGTACCTAAGTATTATCAGCAAAATGTACTTAAGTATCAAAAGCAAAAGTCTTAATAATATGCCTCTGAATGTTCATGCTGTTATATCTGATGTTTCAAGATGAATATTCCTACTGCATTGATGTACATGTTGAACATTACTGCAGTAGTTGTTTAAGATTGCAGCAGTTTGAAGTACTTTATAAACTGTGGGTAACTTCATCTGCAGCAGTGCTTCATATTCTACAAGATCTCATATGCCTGAGGTTTTCATTGGACAGGAAGGGGATGAAAAACTGGAAAAGTAACTGCAGCTGTCAGACGTGTGGAGTGCAGTAAAAGGTACATGCTCTGTCTCTGAAATGTGTTGGAGTATAAAGTTGCAGAAAATGCAAACACTCCTGTAAAGTACAGGTAAGTTCTAACGTGGATAGGGGTTAGCATGGTATCAAAACCTTACAGTAGGCCTGAACCCCAGTGGACCCGGGGCCTTTCTGTGTGGAGTCTGCATGTTGTCCCTGTGTCTGTGTGGGTTTTTTCCTCCCACAGTCCAAACACATGCAGGTTAGGTTGGTTGGTGAGTCTAAATTGTCCGTAGGTGTGAATGTGAGTGTGTGTCTGCTTCTGTGTGTCAGCCCTGTGATAGGCTGCTCTAGCTCCTATCACCCACTGCATGCTGGGATTGGGATCTAGGTCCCTGTGACCCAGGATAGCAGGAATAAGTGGCAGATAATAAATGCATGTTCAGTCAGATCAAAGAAACATTTACCATTTTCCTAGACAGAGCTCAGTCTTAGCTCAACTACTGGACATCTGATGAATCAAGCAAATGTAGGCAAACACACACTCCTGTACATTGAGGGGTTAATATTTTACATCCAGACACATCCAGAAATAAAAAGCTTTTTATATATTTTATTTTAATTCCATTTACTTTCACTACTAAAAATGTCTGCACCAGGGTTTGTACACTACACCACTTTAGATTTAAAGAACTCTGTCTAATAATTCACAATGTTAAATACTTAGTTCATGCATTTCATTACTGATATTAATATCTCATTTTACACTTGTCCAACAAGGTCATGGTCCCAATCTGCCCCAACCACAACGTGAAACATCCTGTTGCAGAGGAAAAAAAAACATAAGCAACTAAATGAACGTACCTGTACATTAAAGGCAAGTGACGATAAACAGCTGTCAGTAATTAACCCATAGAAAACAGCGAAGGTCAGATAACAGGTGGAATTTTCCTTTAAAGTACGTAGTAGCTGAATATTGGTCTCTTTAGCTGTGAGTCCCAGTAATACTGTATTATTGTTTCTGCACCAGTGTCTCCATCATCCACTATTTTCCTCAGAGAATGAAGTCATGTAGGTGCTGAGACGTTTCTGTGTCTTCATGCTCACCACATTGTTCTTTTGACTTTATTTGCACCTGCAAGGCTTTGCTGGAGCAGTTTCATCAGAGCCAAAGGGGACAGTGAACCAGGATCCAGACTTAAGTTACAGAAGAACATTCAACATTCAGTACTTAAAAAGTCATTTCTTCCCAGATGCAGACTTCAGGATTGACTTTCTAACACAAAATGTAAAGTTTATTTAGTTTTTTTCAGGTTCATTTCTGGTGCTTATGTGTTTCCTCATTTTTACTCCATCTTCTCATTTCCTTTTTGCACACAAACAGTTTAGATGACACATTGGATCTTTGTCATTAACCGAAATGTTTCCAGCTCTAATCCAATGCGCATTTCTATCTCGTGCTTTCCAGCTCAAAAGATGTTTTGATCGTTTAGTTCCTGGTTTATATTCTCAGTTTCTACCCTCTCTGTCCTCATGTCACACCGTGGTGACAGAAAGCAGAGGGTTGTATATTTTCTTCCCATCCGGCGACCTGGAGCCATGAGCCAGCAGCTCCTGGATGGTGATCCAGTTGTCGAGGATGCGGCGGTTCCTCCTCTTTGTGATCTTCTTCTGGCTCAGTAACAGGATGTTGCTGCTGGGGGAGTCCTGTTTGGGGTGAGCCTGGGTCCCCTGGGAGCAATAGTGGTCTTCAGGGACCCCTGAGGATGATGAAGGGTCCCTGGAAATAAAGCCAAGTTTAAGTCATTTTTAGAACCGCAAGGACATTGCAGCTTTTTTTGTTTTCATACTCTCATTTATTCAAATAAATTGATTTCTGTTGGAATCAGGTTGAAATATTCTGTGTTTTAGTTTGTTGTTTTGTTTTTGTTTTTGCTTTGCACACTTCAGTATAGAATCCTCTGCCCCCTGATGATACCTAAAAGGTTCATTTAGCTTTTAAATGGCTTCCATCAATGTGGTGATGAGGAGGTTTTTAATGTAGGACATCATTAACTTAAGTTTGTGTGTCGTCAGGCGGGCAGCATGATGGATGGATGTTTGTCTTCATAGAGCACTGGCCCTTTAAGACTCCACTGCCATCACTTAACTCAGCTAACAGGTGGAGCTAATCCTGCTTGAGGTCCAGTGTTCAGGTCTGAGCCTGGACACTGAGACAGAGTTTGTTTTAGTCTCAATGTGTTGGACTTTGGCATCAGTGTCTGGCCTGGGGTATTTCCATACTGAATGGCATCTGAGCAGCAGCTGGAGCTTTCATGTCTCATTATATGATATGTGTTGGTGAACACAGTGATAAGTAAAGTCTGAGCTTTTGACAATCCACAAAAACAGTGACTTCAAAATGCCAAACAAATAAAACAACCCCGTCATTTCTACCAAATCTCTTCTGTCAATCAGAAAATCTAAAATTGCATCTAAAATAATCGTTAAGTTAGATGTCAAGATATTTGATTAAATCTATTTTATTTTCAGAAACTCAAGACTCCATACTGTGCAGATAAAGCTTTTCTTCTTTTAAATGTTTGGGGATAACCCTTTGACCCCTCTACCTGTCTCCTCTGAGATAGTCCATGCGGCTCTGCATCATGAACTCTCTTCTTCTTCTGTACTCTCTGGCTCTCAGCAGCTGCTGCTTCCTCTCCTCTTTGCTCCAGTATCGGCCCTGTTGGAGCACACATTGGAGGGCAGTTACAGTATCTGCTTTAGCTTTTCTGGTGCAGAGTGTAGTGTGAGTGTAGTGCGTAGACTCCACAGTGCTGTGCAGACTCTACCTGCTTCATCTCACTGGCAGCGTCATCGTCTGTCGTCATTCCGCTGCGTTCCTCCCTGATCTTTATGGCTCTGGCCTTCAGCAGACGATCCCTGACTGGCCTCTTGGCTACATACCGAGTGCCATCGCTCCGGATCTTCACCTAGACACAAAGAGGACAAATAAATTGCCTCTCATCAACAGCGGGCTAATAGCAACAGCTCAGCATGTTATAACCAGCAAGCAATGTATTCTTTACTGATATTTGATTTGTTTTTCAGTTTCTAGCCAAATCGATTCATTGTTGGGCTTGATAACTTTACAAGTAGCAGTAAGCTGATTCAGATATCAAGCTCCATCTTCACATCATTTACCTTCCACTCCATGCGTTGTGGTGAGGCAGTTGGCAATGAGTGTGTCAGACTGAGTGGTAAGGCCAGTCCTAACCGTGAAATCCCTGCATGATGGTCCTCTAGACCACAGGGGGCGCTGTTCACACTCCTGGGGCTGGCTGGGCCACTACTGCCTGTGCCCATCCCTCTCTCTTCGCCCTCAGCCCTTGCTCTGCCTCTCACCCGGTCCAGAGGGTCCACCAGGCCCTCAGAGGGCAGAGCCATACAGCTCTGGTAGCGTTCTAATGGTTGGTTGTGGCTGTGGTGTCTCCTGGTGAAACAGGGACTGGACTCTGCACTTCCACCTCCAGGCCTCTCAGTGGCTCCACCTCCATCGATAATGAATAGAGCACGTAAAAATAAAAAGCTTTCATAATGGTCAGTTTTTGGGGTTAATGCCAGTCTTATTTGCCATCACACATTACATTATATACATTGGAAGTATTAAGGATCTTTTCCATTTCATTTTTCTACTTAACATCCAGAACTTGGGCTGAACAGTTTTTCAGCTGTTTGAAAATAATCTGTTTTTGTGAGTTACTGAATCAAAATTGTGGAGAAATGTTGTTTCTGCGTAGTTAACATTTCTGTGCTTCAGCTGGGGAAGCACAGGTTATGTACCTGTTCTGGAGCCCCGCCCTCCTTCGGCCACACCCCTTCTTGAAGATGACCCCGCCTCTCTGGTCAGAGACCTGATGATGACATCAAACCAAGTGTTGTTGAAATGAAAACAAGATATCTATAAGATATATCAACTGATAATTTCATTAATAGTAAAAATAATCAGAAAGACCTGAATTTGGAAGGTGTCGAGGGGGTGGAGCTTGAGCCATCTGCTACGTTGCCATTGGCCATTTCGTGCTTCCTGTGTGTACCTGGGGAGAAGGAGCAGCTGAGGCGGCGTCTCTCTCGATCACGCCCATGACGCCGTGGGGTCAGGGGGGAGTTCAGAGGTGGGAGGCGACTGATTGGGAGGAGAGGATGTCTTCCGCCTACTTCGTCTTCCTCTTCGTGGAGAGGCGGGATCTGCTCGGTGCTGACCAATGGTGTGCTCCGGCAGCTCTCCCCTCCGGTGTTGTAGGCGCTTGTGCTGTCTTTGTCGTCTGAGCGCTCTCGCTCTGGGAGTTCATTGATGGCCGACAGCTCATGATGGTGCGGGTCGTCATTGTCGTCATCATTATCCATGTCTACAAGATCTACATGATTTTAATTATTTATTTAATCATTTTTATTGTCAAGATTAAAAAGCCCTAAACACCTGCACATCCACAACATCAGTGTCAGTAACAGTGCACTTGTGCACATGCGCACATGCCACCTCTCACATTGTTTTTTTCAAACAAATTTGTGAGGGAAGTGGGATATGCTTCAAATACTAAATCCAGTAATTCAAAGTTGATGAAAACTAAATGGCAAATAGCAATTGTAGCTGTTGTCATGGTTACCTGCTTCAGGAGGCCGTCCCACACCAGCTGCAACCGTCTCCTCCTCCATCATCCAGGCTTTCAGACACCTCTCCCTGAGCTGTTGCATCTTCTGGGCACGGAGAATGTTGCGGCACTTAAACTCCAGGTGGCGTAACTCCTCATCGATGAGCGCCATCTCGTGCTCGCTTAAAGTCTCATTACAGTTCACATCCACTACCACAGAAGAAGAAGAAGCAGCAGCCTCATCTCCTTCCTCCTGCTCCTCTTTTCTCTCCTCCTGGGTTTTCACTTCTGCTTCAGAGTCCTTGGCATCATTTTTCACTGCCCCTCTTTGTGTTTCATTACGTCTCTCGTACTGGCACTTAATCTCCAGCAGCTCCTGGTATCGCAGGCACTCTTCCTCCGTCAGGCCGGGCATCATCATCACCATGCTCAGGGGGTGTTGGTGGTGGTGCTGGTGGTGGTAGTGCTGCAGGTCAGAAATCAGTTAGCAGTCAGAGACAATCAGGCCTATGAAGTCTGGCATAACTTCTGATCATTCTACTGGTTTAAATCTAGAATTAGTTTTCCTGCTGGAATAGTGCTGATAAAATATATCGTATAAACATAAATCGATTGATCATGCTGTATTTATGTAAAGGATTGTTTTTTTTAAGGGACATGATGAAACTTTTCCTTTAAAAAGATTTTATTTGGATCCACCTTGTGGTGGTGGTGGAGGTGGGGGCTGTAAGCTGCTCCTCCTGGTCCTCCTCCAGCTGTCCAGTCCAGGCCAGGGAGCGAGTCTGAGCTGAGCTGGATGTCTCGCAGGTGGATGAAAGGAGGAGTTATATCTCCTCGTCCGTGCCCAGGACTGGGGCTTGGTCTGGGGCTTGGGCCAAGGCCAGGGCTGGGTCTGGGACTGGGCCTGATACAGGAAATAAGGAAGGATTTGCAGTGGTACTGTAAAAGTTGAAAGCATTAGATATTAATCTGAAAATTCCTACCAATATTTCTACTTGTCCCTGGCTTTGTGTAAACTCAAATAAGTACCGACAGTAAACCTCTTGTCCCACCTGGGGCTGGGTCCTGGTCTGAACTTCCTGGTGCTGCCTGGTGTGTTGGTGGTGTTGGTGTTGCAGGCACTGGTCTGATCACCCAGCAGGTCGTGTTCTGATGACTCCTCATAGCGGGTGCTGTCGTCGGTGCGGCCCACTCCGCTGTCCAGCTCCTGGCTGTTGGACAGCAGCGGGGCCAGACTCAGCAGAGGAGGGAGGGGAACAGGTGGATTTCTGTCCTCCTTCTCTCCTCTCTCTCCATCCTCCGCATCTTCATCCTCTTCCTCTTCTACATCCACGTCACCTCCTGCACCTTCTCTCCCTCCTCCTCCTCCTCCTCCTTCCTCAGGACACATCAAGCCTCCTCCTCCTCCTCCTGCTCCTGCTCCTCCCACCCCCCAGCGGAGCCGGTAGTAGCCAGAAAGGTGAGTTGAGCTGAGGGAGCAGGAAGCTCGAGGATTTGGGTGGAATCCTTCTCCCTCCAGAGTCAGTTCTGTGTCCTCCTCTGGATCAACAGGGTTGTCATTCTGGAAAGAAGGGCAGAAAGTCTTGCTTTTAGGGTGCAGTGATATTCAGGGGCTTCAGAGCTGAAACAGGGTGAGGTGGGGAAATAGGATCTCTGATAATTTTATTTATTTATTCGTAGTTTGTTTGGGAAAAAAAAGGACATTATTGATGGGGGTGTCAATAAATTTGGATGACCTATCAACAATTACCTGGAATCTTTTTTTTTTTGTCTAAAACGTTATATCAGCCTGTATAGATAATGTGTTGTGCAGTAGAAATGGATGAGGAGATGTCAGAAAAGTCTTTCCTGGGCCTTTGACATTGCGCCATATTGACTTTCTATTGGATTCTGTTACAGACGTAATATAAATATGAACGAGATGGATATGGGATGTCTCTTGCTGAAGTCGGTAATGAATTTTGGAGGTGCTAAGTGTCTGTGAGGCAGTTACCGTGGTGATTTACTGGTTCAGAGGAGTGTGTTTCGGTGTTGATGACAAACGCATGTTAATCAAGCTGTGGTGGGACGTGAGTTGGTTTGAGTCATGCTTCGAGCTAAACATCCCAATGTTAAAATACTCAGCATCGATGCTAACACATTGATTCGCACTAGACACGAAGGTCAGATGAGGCTGATGAGTATATTTGACCTGAAGATGAAGGATCATCAAAGTTACTGATCTCATTTAAGAGACTCTGTGCTGCTCTGAGCTCACTGATCATTTGTAGAAAAAAACTGCAGAGGAAAAGGTTGCACATGAGCTGAGAGGACCAGGAGCTTCATGTTGTCACACATCACACTTGACTTTATTCAAACAATAAATCTGATATAGTGTTTTATTGTGGCTATTGAGTCATGTTGCTGCACTTGGTAATATGCTCTTTCAGTCCCACATACACCATCCTGCTGCCACTGATACTCATTAGAGACCAAATGTAGATCCATCCACCTCTGGAAATAGTCCCCAAATAAGTACAATTGTGAGCAGCTGTTTTAGGAAATCACTTTTTAAAAGTGATTTTTTTTTATTTTTGAGGGGTTTATTGTTGGTGTTTTTAAAGCTTTGTGTGTGTGTGTGTGTGTGTGTGTGTGCTTGTGTGATCTTCACAGAAGAACTAGGTCACATGGGATAAATATCTTCTCTATTGTCCTCTCGTCATCCATCATCCTTTCATCATTTCATCCCCTGATATCTTCACCTCTCTGTTTGCAGCCAGCCAGGGTATAACTATACGTTTTTAAACTATTATTTACAGGGTTCAAAATTAACATTTACTCTTAGCAAAAACTTTAAAATCCAAAGGGCTCATCCTGTCTGGAGAACGAGTCACTTTACTTCATATAAAAATAGGCAGGTCAGAAAACACAACACATTTATTGGATAACTGTCCTGGGACTTTCACTTCCTTCTTTATTTGCTGAGTCGATACAACATCCATCATCTCCTGTTTCCTCGATCCAACCAGATCCGACCAGCTGAAGTTGTCTGGATGCTGCCTGAGTGATGGCTCATTCATTTGAGTGTTGTGCCGGTGTGCACACACACACACACACTGTGCATTTTCACCGTGAATATGTATGAGTGAGTGTGTTTTAACTGACATGTATGAATATGGCATCTCTCAGTTCCTCCTCTGTCAGCAGATGTGGGCAAACACACTGGGATCTGCTGTCATAGTAGGACCATTTATCATGGCTTTGTGTGTGTGTGTGTGTGGGTGCGTGCGTGTGTTCTTGTGTATGTGTGTGTGCGTGCGTGCGTGTGTGTGTGTGTGCGTGTGTTCTTGTGTATGTGTGTGTGTGTGCGTGTGTGGGCGTGCGTGTGTGTGCGTGTTCTTGTGTATGTGTGTGTGCGTGTGTGGGCGTGCGTGCGTGTGCGTGTGTGTGTGCGTGTTCTTGTGTATGTGTGTGTGCGTGTGTGGGCGTGCGTGCGTGTGCGTGTGTGTGTGTGTGTGTTTTATGAGGTGTGTGATGTGAAGAAAGCAGGGTGAATGTGAGTGAATACAAACTAAGGCTGGTTTGAGGCTGTGCAGTGATTTACATTCTGTCGATAGACTGACTGAACTTGTAATAAGATTAGTGTCCTTATTTCAGATGTGATGGTTTAGTTAATTTACTACATGTTAGTCAGATTTGTTTTGGGAGGTGGGAGGCTGCTGCTGTGCCAGCTTAAATTCATGTTTGCAGATGCTGGTGCTCCATATGCAAAGTTACACAGTATATCCTGCATATTATAATGTACAGTAAAATGCTACGTCATGTTATGCAGTATTTATCATACACTATACATATAATTTTACATAAACTGTGCAGTGCAGTGTAATATTCATAAATCTCAAACAGAGAGCATCTTTACCAGTCGAGAGCAGCAGGCCTTCAACTGAGACAGGGCTGTTGTTTGCGAAATGAATTGATTTCACATTCCCCCCCATATTTAAGTCAGACTGTCCAGGTACATGTTGTGTGGTTGGTGTGATGCTTTGATTGCTATGAATGCCGTTATGAATGACTCGGGGAGGGGAGGTCTAGGTGGTCCGACCAGCTCCCTGTTGGTGTGTATGTGAACAGATGAATGAGAGGCAAATTGTAAAATGCTTTGCAGCCAATTACCAATAAAAAAAAAAAACTATTAATGGTTCTACATGACAATTATTGATGGAGACATGACCAGAGTTTTAAATATGCCAAGGTCATGAGTTTGAACACCAATACTCTACAAATCCCTCTTCAGCCACCCAGAGCGAAATTTGCAGAAACCCATCACAAAAATGTTTGACCTTGGCCTGAACCAAGTCGGATTGACAGGCTGCTGTTGAATTAAATTAGCACTTCATGATGATAACAAAAAATATTGTGACAAGAGCACTGAAGAAACAGATCACTATAAATGAGGATGAGAACAGAGCATTGAAGAAGAGGAGATAAGAGAATAAATCCAGAAAGATTTTGTCCTGCTTTGTGGAGTTTAGAGAAACATGACAAGGTCACCAAAATCAGCCCTTTCTTCCTCTTTGCAGTGTAAACGTGAATCAAATGTGTGTTCGTGAATGTTTGGAAAATGTAAATGTTGGGCTCATGGTAGTGCTAGAGGAAATGTCATGGACTCTCCAAATTCAATATTTGGAGAGAGAGAGCAGGAAACAAACCTCCCGCCAGTCCAGCAGTTAGTTTGATGTACATGTTATGTTGGCCACAGACAGGTTGGATAAATAAACAAGTCGAGGGCAGAGAGAGGTGAACACACAGCGGACTCTGCTGGAAGAAACCAGGCCTGTGGTCACACTGCGAACCACAGGGCGTGTTTGAAGGCTCTCTCCTGCAGCGGCGGTGATCGGGGAGAAAGTAGGTTAGTAAAGTGGGCTGCAGGCGAGCTGAGTGATGAAACAGGAGAGACACTGTTGGACCTGAAGTTATGGATGGAATGGCTATTTCTGGGCCTGAACATTGAAAAACCTTCCTAAAGAAAGAGGTTCACTCAATTTAAACAAATGGTGAAGATCATTACCGTTTATCTTCTACATTATCTGATTATGCAGTTAATCGGCTGACACAGAAACTGAACACTTTATATTCTGTCAGTGCAAATATCGCTGTATTATTGACTGGTTCCCCAAATCTAAATGAAAGGATTTGATGCTTTAGTTTAATAAGCAATCTGAAAACCTCACCAGTTCAATTAAAAACTGAAAAAATAGTGAGCACATGGTGATGTTAGGGAGAAGTCGGGTGGTCATTAGGATTCATCCATGAATGTCTGTACGTGATTTAATGACAATCCATCATGTCCTGTAGCTGCTGCCATATTTCAACATCAGTCAGAAAAATGTTAAGCCCCAACTCACTGGGCTGATCCTTTATGTGTTTGTGTTATTGTGCACAATCCTATCCAGAGACTAACAGCTACAATGAAATGTGGTGTTCTCAGTGTGAGTCAGTGGGTTTGTGCACATCCAGTCACTGTCTGCACGTTGATTGTGTTGTGTCATGTGACATCACCTCCATGTCAGGGCGGGCCAGCAGCAGGGAGAAGTTGATGCTGTCCTCTCGTGTCAAAATGGCCACTGCTTCCTCTCTGTTCTGAATATCCATTCCATTGATCTGACAGGGGTAAAGAACATTCATTGGTGAAAGTCATTTTAGACAGAAATAAAATTCAAAGTTCATGTTTTAGGAATAATCACATCATTTCCAAAGATACTGCAGTTTTTGTCTTTCCTCCCTGACAGCCAATGATTGACATTAATATATATTACATTTTTAAAAGTCCATCTGAAGAAACTTTATCCATGTTTCCGAAAGCAGTTGAAGCAATTTTTCCTCTTAAATTGAGGGTAAATGTTCTCCATATCCTGGCAATGCAGTGCATTTGTTCTTTTGATTGACACCTAATTTTAAAATATTAAAGCTGATTGGTTGTTCAGCTTAGCCAATGGATGCAGTATCCTGGAATTCTACTTTCTTCCACAACGAAAGATCAATGGCTGCCAACAGCAGCGCCACCTGTAGCTTCTTCTCAGATGTTCTGGATTAGAAGCAGCTATAAACCATCTGTGGTGTGAGAATGGTCAGAAAACACTGCTTTGGTTACGCTTTGTATATCTGCAGTGTAGGTCTTCCATTTTTCCTTTTTGAATGACCAATACAGACTACCGCCCCCTGCTGGTAAAGAGAGGTAGTCACTCTCACCAGGTGCTGGAGTCTGTGTGGTGCATTCAAAGGTCACATTTTGGTCCAGACAAAGGTGAAGTTCAGAGGCACAGTTGGCCCTAAATCGCCTTCCTGTTGTCATGTTGTTACTGTAGTTTTTTTTTTGTCTTGTCAGGATTTAGAAATCTGTGTTGGAGGAAGACGTCACATGTACTTTGTGCCCAAGGTCTGTTTTGATTTTTAGTGATCGGCCTCTGAACCTGTGTACTCTGTGCTGATGGCTCATTACCTGTCTGCACTGGAGTTTATTACTTCATTTCGACAGAACAACCAGTGACTTTGACACCACAGGTCACTCAGGGCAGCTCATGTCATGGTGGTGACTCGTGACAGACCCCAGAGCTGTGGGGCCAGACTGAGAAGCCTTTTAGCTTTAACACCTGCCTTGACAGTTTTATCACTGGTTTCTGTTGTCTGACAAACTGAGCTGAACAGTGTGGCGTTAACTCAGGGTGACAGTGTTGTTCCCCCCCCCACCCGCCATCTCACTGTCTATTTTTAGGACAGCAGTAACTGGGCTGCTGACAACACTATCTGATTGGACAAGACTGTCCCAGGGGTTCCAGGTACAAATTACATAGTTTGATTTGTAGCCTTTCATAGAGCCAGTTCTTTGGCAAAAGACAAGTTTACATTTTCCCATCTGCTGGAAATGCACCTGAAGGTCAACATTCATTGAAATTTCATTTCATCACTGAAGACAGATGAGGCTAAATTAATAGTCACGGGGTCATTTCAAACAAAAGAGCTGAATTTCTGGGGAGTAGGGGTTTTATTTATAATAAATTTATTTATATATAGACCAGCACAGTGGATTAGTGGTTAGCAATGTGGCCTTTCTGTGTGGAGTTTGCATGTTCTCCCTGTGCTTGTGTGGGTTTTCTCCAGGTACTCTGGTTTCCTCCCACAGTCCAAAAACATGTATGTCAGATTGATTGGTGACTCTAAATTGCCCATAGGCGTGAGTGTGAGTGTGTGAGGTTGTTTGGTTGTTTTATATATAAAACATATATTTGTAAATCTAGTACATGGACGTTCAGTGATGAAGTTTTGATTGATGTGAGCAAGAATTTTATTACAAACTACACATAAATTAACTGTGGGAAGTTTTGTCTGACCTAAGCCTGATCTGAGAGAAGATTTATGTTTCATGTCTTTTTGTTTTTTGAGGATTTGGGATTTTCCCCTATAAACATAGTCTACTCAGGTGCTTGTGTACCTGGAGTATGCGGTCACCCTCTCTGATTCGTCCGTTCTTGGCTGCTATGCTGTTTGGATTGACCTGAGGTGAAGGGGGAGACAGATTTAAAAAAAAAAAAGTATGCACAGGAACAGATGGATAAACAAACTAAATGAATGCGTACATGAACAAATAAATCCGTATAAGGAACAGGAAGAGTCATTTGCTCGATAATCTAATGAATAAAATGATTAATGGAGAGATGTAAGATGAGTGATTAACTGAATGAATCATGAACGAGATGTACAGACTTTTTTTTTTTTGTAGTTTTCACAAACTGGATGTTCAGAGGAACTTTAACAAGAAAGGTTGAATAAAGTGATACAGAGTAGATGAGTTTTTCCTGTCATCACCTCTCCGACATAAATCCCCAGGTCCTCTTCGTCATCCGTCCTGTAGCAGACGGTCAGACCCAGCTTCTCCTGCTGACTGGACTTGTACAGCTCCACCTCCTGGAGGAAGAGAAAGATTTAAGGGTCTGAGCTGGTTTATGACTGGGCGGTGCTGGCCTTCATGTGGTCGTACAGACTGCTCACATCAGCTATTTGATCATTTGAACATTTGCAGAGATAGATGGTGAACTGCTGTGAGCCACTTTTGATTAATAAAGACCAATCTGAAAAGTAAAGGCTCATCAGATATAATGTTAGACCACCAAAAACCAGCTTGGACCAAAGACCACAGGCATTCACACCCTGTTAGTCCAGACAAGTTTAACTCAGATCATAAAAACTTAACATTAAAAAACATTTTATGTCAATACCGTGTCAGACTTTCGAAAGTTAATTCTATTGATTTTGAAGTATGACTCAGACCCCTTTTTCGTTTTCGATGGGGCCCTTCAACAGAGGGATGTTGCAGAGAGGAGGGTGTGATTCAGAAGTAAAAGTTATAAATCAAACGATAAACAAATTAGGATTTAAATGAGGAATTAAGGAGATATGATGGTGGAGATTTGGGGCAAATGAAAGACAGAATGAAAAGGTAAAGGAACCAATCTCTTTGGTAAATGAGACAAAAATGCCAAGAGAATTTCCCCCTTGCTGCCTCCTGTAATAACCAACCTATTGTTAGTGTCAGGAAACGACAGTGAACCAGTGCAGCCGGAAAAGAAAAAGGCCCATTTAGCTAAAACAAGTAATCCATGAGGCGTTTATAAGCCAAGCTAAAAGACTGACCATGACTCCTTCTGATTCTCTCCTCTTGTCACAACAACTTCTGCAGGTTGTGATGATCTGCAGCATAGGCTGAAATACTGTATCTGTGTTTCCCCACTTCTTTTTCCATCTTCCAGGTCTCATTTCACTCAGCCTTCCTCACTTCTGTCCTCCCTCCTCGTTCATTTTTACTCTAAATTATAAATCTCATCAGGCTACACTTCTCTGTGTCAGCAGCTGATCAACACTGAAACACATCTGCTCGGCCAGATCGGTCCTAATTTAGTCGTTTTTATGTGGCCCTAAATGAATGAACTGCATCTCTCTCTTCCTGGCCAAGTCTCCTCTCATATATCAGCTGTGATGAAGCACATCTGGCTGACCTGCCAGTCATTTGAGGTTTTTACAAGAGGCTCAGTAGTTTGGGATGGTGAAGAAGTTGACAGCTGCTGTATATTTGAATGAAAAATGACCCAACGTTTTTCATTCTGTTGACATTTACTTTATGGTAATAAAGCAGCAGAGTTCTCACCTCGTACTCCAGGTCTTCCTGCCTGTCCACCTCATGATTCGAGGCGTCAAAGTAGTCGTTGGGGTCGTTGTACTCGAGCATGCAGCTGGAGAGAGGGGGCAGGCAGGGAAGGCAGAATCATCAGGTCCCCATCATATTTAGCATTTTAGATTTTTTTTTTTTTCATATTTCATATTTATGGTTTATGATTTTAGCTAAAAATAAAAAACTGATTGCAGAACAAAGACAGCAGGTCAGGACGTACAACTCATTGATCTCGTACGGTCCTACTAGGGGAGGAGAGGGGGGAGGTGGTGGAGGGGAGGAGGAGCCTCCTCGGTGGTGGTGGTGATGATGATGATGACGATGGTGGCCTTTGCTCCTCCCCAGCGTCATGATGTTCTGGAAGCTGATATCCGTCTGTGTGCCGTTGTCGATGCAGTCTGGGATGGCAACCATGGCAACAGAGGAGATGGAGGTGCTGACAGTCCCGTTCCCACTGCACACTAAGGTACCTGGGAGGGGAGGGGGGGAGGGGGGATGACACTCAGGTGAGCACAAACACATTAGCTGTCAAAACTGACTAGAATAAAAAAAAAAAAAGACCATCTGTTAGTGTTTTACCTGAAAAAGCCTCTTTTTCTTTTCCTTTCAAACATTCAAATAGAAATCTAAAGAAATGTGATTGTTACTGTGGGTCATTGCAGCTGTTATTTACAGAAGCCCGAACGCTTTTGGAAGAATCGGTTGTTGTATGTGCACTTTGTGTTTCTATCTCCAGTGTTTGTGTGAATAAATGGAAAAAAAAAATAAAATAACCGAGCAGGACAGGTGACATTTAACTGATACTGAAACAAGCAGAGATGATAAAACGCCGCAGTTACATCAGACGAGTTGGCAAAAGTCAAGTGATAACACGCAATTATTTGATATTCAAGAAGGGAAACAAAGATGAGGGGAAGTGTCAGGAGATATGACGAGAGAGTAAAAGATGAGAAGGTGACATGGAAGTGGGTGCGACCTGAGCTGAAACTACATGGATCAAAAGGGGGGAAAAAAAAGAATGAAAAGGTTAGACGAGATGTAACGAGGCAGGAACGAGGGAAAGATGAGAAAGAGCATAAAACAGGATTCAGGTTGGATACGATAAAGCGAGATGATACTAAAAAGCTGAGACGAAGAAGGCGAGAAAAGAGGCTTCCTGTCTGACAGCTAATCTTCAATTAGGCAGAAAAGAGACGTAACACCTGTGTGAAGGGGAGGCAGAAAAAAGCACTGAGTGAACACCAAAAAGACACGAAGTCTCATGTGTTATTGGAATATGGTTACCTCCTTTCCTCTTGTGACTCTTGCGGACAGAGATGGCTTGGTGCAAAGGTTCCTGGGAGTTCTGTGGTCTGTCCAGTGGAAGCTGGGAGGGTCTTCTTCCTTTGACCTGAACAGGGGAAGAGATTTAAACAATGACGTGTGTATCCAGGTAGTGAGTATGTGAAGAATATATGGTGTGAAGATGGACAGATGCTGTGTTCACTTGCTGTAATTGAGCAGGACATCACAGTACATTTGTGTTCCTGCTGATCCCCATAGGAACGGCATCGACACCCAGCATACATACATTATAAGAGACTACAAAACTGTGTAATGTCTTCAAAGCTACGACCATAATGTGAATGAGAACAACCTGTATCACTGCAGTTAATGTTGAGCTCTTTGAGCTGGATCTTCAGTATGTGCCCTGCAGGACTGGGTATGGATACTGTGCTTATCGGAGTAGATTTGTTCAGATCCCCTGGTTTTGTGTGAGCAGTGCGCTAAAGTTACACATCTACTGTGTTTTCACACCTTCGACAGGGCGAGGACCAACAGAACTGCCTCACGTGATTTCAGTTCAAAATTTACTGAAGGTCAAAGCAGCTGAGATGCAGAGCAGTGACTGGACATCAGGCTCCTCCTGAGCTCCATCTGGTGAAGCACCGAGTTTAAAATCTTCAGGCGCCAGCACACCCAGTCCAAACTGCTTGTCAGATGGTTGAATAGCGTCAGATAATGGGAGCTGTTTCAGCCAAGATAATCACTGGACAATGGCTGGATGCTGGAGCTGTGTGGGTGTGAGAAAGAACTCAGATATTCTTCCTGGACACACTGTCAGAAAATGTACATCACTTGCCATCCCCTCAGTGTTTGGCTTCAGCGTGTTTTCTGAGCTAATGGCAGCCTGTAAAGATTACCAAGAGGTTTCAGTCATAGCGCAAGCTGAAAGCATCCGCAGCTGAGGTCACACTGAGGGCCTGTACACTGCTGTATCCACTGTGACGGGTACAGGTTCATGTAATAAACAGATGCTGCTACATAATAACATCTAAATTAACTGTAAAAGAGATGAAAGACTAGACTAAAAGTGCTGGACAGAGGCAGCTGCATACTGATGAGCTCACTTTTCATACAACCTTGGCAGGAGACAAGCTGGAATGTTCAATCCGTGCTGAGTCGGCACAAGAAGAAAAGTCAAGCGGTTGTTAAATTCTGGGTTGCAAGAAAAAGCTCAGCACATTTCCAGGCTGTCTGCTTGTTCCATTAGGGGGTACTGTCTGTGCAGGGCTGAGAATCAGGCCACGGATTACACCAAAGGGAACCGGAGTCCAAAATGATGCATCATGGGAACCATCGGAGTGTTCAGTTTGTGGTCATCTGCACAACAGACTTAGCTCTTTTCCGTGTACAAGCTTGAGGGGGGAAAAAAAAAATCACTAAAATCATCAGGATTCATTCTTCGGGGGACCATGGGTATCATCAGCAAATTGCATACAAATGCAGACCAAGCACAATATTTAACATTCAGAGCCCTTGAAAATGACATGAAACCTGAAAATAACACCAAGGTGACTACTTTGACTAAAATAAATTTTATCAACAGCGAAATGCACCAACAACAGCATGAGCTCTAATACATCTGAAGAATACAGTGAAAAATAACTGTTCAAGCCACAATTTAGAAACCAGGCATCTGAGGAATGTGATTAAAAAACACAAAAAAACAAAAAAACAAAAAAAAAAAGAATCAAAGCTGGTCAATAATGAGTCAGGGTAACTGCATAATTCACAACACCTGTGGTCTCTCTGGTTTTAGGAAATAAATCAACTTTCATCAGCTCCTTCTGTGGTTCTAAGATGCAGGTTGTTTCTGGTAAGCTGCTCAAAACAGTAGGTAATTGAACATATGGGTTCTAAAGTGGAAACACTTGGAAATGTAAAGTTACCAAGGTACAGTAAACGCTCAAAGCAAACTGCCCACCTGCTATTTGATTTCATTTGCTTGTTAATTGAGCATTGAGCATAATTGTTGATTCGCCAGAGCATGAAGAGATCGAGGTCCTCTAGTGTGGTGTCAGTACCAGGGAGGTTTGTGGGAACGTAATCAGCCCACGATTCATTTGGTCCTGCTCAGTGTCCCCAGGACAGCATCTGTTTGTTTCTACCCATAATCCTCAGCTCCATGGACTGTTGATTTTCTTGGTTTTATTGCTAGAGTAGCAGTAACTGCTTTAGTTTCTTCTACCTCTGATGTTAACACGTAAAGTTATTTTTTAGAATACATTAAGAACTTCGTCTAAAAGCAGTGATCCATGTGTTTAGGTGGAGAAATTAGCTCCATGTTTACTTTATTTATTTTAAGTTTAAGTTCTTTCCAATAAAATTTCATTATTAAATTGATGCAAATAGGTTTGAAATCATGATGGTTTCTGTAATTGTATATAAATTATGTAATAATAATCTTAATAACAGTTCATTTAGAATCATTTCTATCAACTATAGCATACAAATAGAATTACAAATTCAGAGTAGTGATGATGTTACACGATGTTAGTCTGGATAAACTCAAAACATAAAGTTAAGAATTTTAGAAGTGAAATCATCAAAAACCTAAAAAGTTGGTGGATTTTTGTCAGAAGGAAAAACAAACCAGAAGAAAGCAGGGCTCGCTGGTCCTGTTGTTATATTTGGAAATGTGGAAGTTCCGTGTTGACAGGCACTGACAGTGAAGAGCCGAAGGAATATGCAGTTTCCATGGAAATACCCATCACTTCTTTAAAAACAGGCCTGGCAGGATAAAATATTCAGTTCTACACAGAGGAAGAACTGTGGCTTTTGTCCCACCAGTCCACTGGCCTGAAGAAGAATAGTGACAGCAAGAAAAACCTATTTTTTTATTACTCCATCCTTTAAATACACTCTTCAGAGGATCAGACTGATAATGAGCAGCAGGATCTAGAGCCAAGTACATAAATTAATATGAAGAAAGATGAGAAAAAATACAATCAAACCATAGTCAGGGTGTACCCATAGTCAGGGTGTAACGATGGTCAGGGTGTATCTATTTCTGCCAGATCCCCATTAAAATCAACGCTCCAGCATTCTCTCCAGAAACATAAAAGTGTGTAATATTCCACTTTGTTTCTTTATGGCGAGCACCAGATGCACACTGCACAAAATGAAGCCAGTTCATTCTGCAGACTGACTTTCTGACCGATGTCAAAATGAACACGTGCACCAGTCAGAAGGAAACAGCAGAGAGCATCGAGTAAGCAAACAAAGCTGAAGATGTCGAGGTGAATGTATGAACCATGTTCCTCAGACAGACAGTGCAGACGTATCTAAGCCTCCTCATATAAATCAGTGATTATAGGCTGTGCTGGTGACAGTCTGCGAGGAAGTCCTCCCTATCCATCATCAGCTTTATGGGGCTGGAACTTCATTAAGGGTGACTGATAGGAGGTGGAGGGAGGGCTGTAGGACAGTGACGGAGAGGTCCGTCATCGCGGAGGATCACTGAAAGCTGACGGATGGTTGTGTCTTACCTACCTTTATGTTTCCATGTCGGTCCATCGGCCGCAGGGAGTCACTCCAGCCTTTCTGCTAACGAGACAGAGGCAGAGATGGATGGTGTTACTGAGCTGGAGAGCAGGACAGTCAGGACGAGTAAAAAGAAAAGCAGGGTAATGTAAATATGCTGGTGCAAAGTCCTGCTTTTAGATTCATTTGTGATGATGTCTTTCCTATGAATTTCACCTATTTACATTGATATATCCAAGGAAGCACAATCGATTAAACGAAATAAAGCACATTTCAAAAGCAGAAATAAAAAGTAAGTTAGTGGTTTTTCATGTTTCCAAGATTGAAAGAGACTTGAAAACAAAGGCAAAAAACTGGAAAGGTATTAACATCATTTCTGAAAGTAAAATATAGCCATCAAAATGTAAAACTAACAATGTAATTTAAAAAAAAGAAATTTTTTGTGTGAGAAAGACTGAACCATTTCATGTGAAGTGTAAGGGTTGTGGTCCACATTATGCCATATCCACATATTTCATTTAAATGTTTCCAGAAAATACTGCATACAGTATTTATTTGTTGTTCTGTGCTCTGACTAACTTTGGTGATGATGGTGTATATAATTAACCTCCCACTGTATCCTGTCTGATCACGTTTAATTAGTCAGAACTGAAAACACCTGCATGGGGGCAAAATGTCAAAGACGACAGAAACGAGAGGAGTCGGGCTTCACATCTGTCATTGCAAATGGAAATAAGCTCCCAGCGTTGTGTGCCTGTAGCTTCAGTTAGTGTCTCACTGACAGAAGCATTTTTTATTTTTTCCACTTTTCAAAGTATATATTTTTACTAGGCTGTTCCACTTTTGCCAAACTAACAAGGTCATTAAAGTTGCTTTTCTTACTTTTGAGCCAATATGGTACATTTGATGTTCCACTAATTAATATTTATTTATATATATAGCTATATATATATAGCTATATATATATTAGCACTTTTTTAGCTCTTGGTTTTGATTTAAAGCCTCATGCGGTTCAGTCTCAACAGAAGGCAGCTGTTTCTGTCACACATGCTCTAATAAACCACTGTTCAGGAGGTGGAGGAGACCAAAACAGAGCTAAAAGGATAATATAAATAGGAGGCTGAAATTCATGAGCTGGGCACAAACACTGCTCTACTGAGACAAAAGTATCCGTCAGCTTTACAAGGCTAAATTATGTCTGGATGGTGTGTGCCTGCTTGTTTCGAAGTCAATAGCAGGCTTACTTAGGGTACATCCCATTTTCAACTCACTTGTACCTTAAAGGGGCTTCTACATGTTACCAAGGACCGAGCACATTAAGGCCATATCTGACAAAACCCAAGCAGTGTTTTGCTCAAGGTCGTATACTGTAGGCAGAACAGATGCTAATTTAAAGGGACGTCTCTCGCCTCTGGTTCAGTCCCACGTCGATGAACAGCTCACATCCAATGAGCCGCCAGCGACACATTAGCATTAGTAATGTAGCTGTGAGCAGAACAGGGCGTGAACAGGCATCACTCAGGGGCCAATATGAAAAGAAACACCTGCTCGGAAATGAACATGGAGGTAATTATTTATGAGAATGTTTCTACTGATGTGTGTGTAGTAACAAAAACACTGTCTGTTTATTATTAGGAGCCATCATTCGCACATAAAGCCTGAAGACGCAGAAGACCTTTGGACACACATGCTTCGTCCAGGTGAGACACTCCTGAATGCTTGCATGGATGCATACACACACACACACACACACACACACACACACACACACAGGTCACTGCCTCTGATTGGTATGCATTACGTGGCCTCTGCAGGTTGTCAGACAGTATGTGTGAGTGCGTCAGTGAACATAAGTCTATGACTATTCGATATCCACAATCACATCTCAGACCTGTTGTGAGCTGGTGTGTTTCGCCTGACAAAACATATTTCTCTGGGAGTCAACAGTGTGTGTGTGTATGTGTGTGTGCGTGCGTGTGTGTGTGTGTGTGTGTGTGTGACCTCTGAATCACTGCCCACATCTGTTGGTTTTGTCAGTGATTGAAAAGGGTCTGGTTTGGGGAATTTGTCATTTTTTATCTGGTTAAAAAACAGGAGAGCCAGTCAGAACTTTTTGTGGGCAGGATTCAAAAGGAAACTTTACTGATGTCTAGTCTGCTGTGTGTCAGCTGTGTGTCTTAGTGAATAACAGTGATATTTCCTCTGTATGACCTATGTGCAGAGCTCTTTGGAAACTCTTCCAAAAACAATGAAAAAAAAACTCCAACCTGGACACCATGATGACTCAAACCTTTCTCAGTTATTAGCAGAAAAGCCAATGCTTGTACATTACAGCATCAAATGGAAGTTGGCATTAAACAAACTACAATGGACGGGACATTGAAATGCACTGTGTGCAATGCGTCCTGGGTGCTGTAGGATTTTTCACCTTGGGAGCCTTTGGACATCCTTTTCACTATTTTCTCCAGTCACAGAGCATTAAGGACATTTTTACTGTTTGACACATAAAGTGCTGGCTTGGATTAAATGATCATCAGTGGAGCAGTGAGTTATTCCTTTAAGAGGTTGAGGTTACCAAGCTGTGTCTACCTAATGTAAACTATAAACACAGCAAAGCTGGTTTATTATCAGTTTGGTCAGTTTGGGTCAATTTGGGCACACCTGTTTACACATAGGGTCAAATCAGGATATCTTGTAATTTGTTATATTGAACTGATGAAGCTCTTAATTGCTTCCTGTAATATGTTATAATGTGTTTTTTCTGGAGAAAGTAAAGAAAGGAAAAAAAAATGAAGCCAGTGGACAAAAATGTGAAAAAATGGGCCTCCTAAAGCCAATATGAACATGAACATTAATGCACATACAGTACAAGTCAAATAGCGTACTTGATTAATGAGTTGATGGTAATAACACTTTGTGTGTGTGTGCAGATAAAACTGGCATCTCTGTGAATTAATGGATGACACTGTCAGGTTTGAGTATTCAGTGCTCCAGCTTCACTGTGGCAGGCGACAGTGTGTGTGTGTGTGTTGTGTGTGTGTGCTTTTCCTGTGTATTATAATTACAACAGTCCCCAGCTCCCCGTGGCGCTCCTGCTCATTACACCGGTGTGTATGTGTGGTTACAGGCTCCATAACAATGAGCATCCCGACTGGGCTCTGCCACATTAGTCCGACAGAAATCACAGCTAAGTGAAGTGTGAAATTAATAACTGAACGAGAGAAAAGCGCTGACTCTTCTTTTTTGTTCGAAAAAAAAAAAATACTGTCTTCCATACAAAAACTGGTTTTCCTCTCACGGCGCTTTCTGTTTGGCTGCAGGGTGAATCTCAATGAGAAGCATGTTGGTTTATTCCAGTGAAGATGGATTATTGATCGTTTTCAACAGGTAGAACAGAACAGAAGCACCCGGCAGATCCCACCTGTGCTTCATTGGATGCCACATAATAACGATGATGATAGGTTTCAATATGAGGTGACTTCTAAATGATGGGATCTTGAGGTGCGACTTCATTACCCTTTATTACCGGTGGAGTATTGCTTGTTAGACAGAGCAGTAATGAGCACTGTTATCACTCTGTGTCTTCATTATGTTCAGACTGTACAGAACAAAAAAAAAACCCCATAGACCCTGCAGTTTCAGTGAGGAGTGAATAAAACCAAATATGTTAATGAAACCAGAAAGTTTTCCCTTCTGAGCCGCAGCTAATTCATTTTTAAAACTTATTAATTCTAGTGAAGGCAGTGTTGGTCTGCCAGCCACTTTCTGACTGAACTATCTATTACTCGGCTGCTTGATATACAAGCTAGTGGTGATTTGGATGGGAAGATGTTGCACTTGCTCTTTTGGAGCAGTGGGATTGTGCTCAGCCTCACTGTCTGCTCAGGGTTTGACATGTAAACAGGCAGCAGGACTGAGTCCAATGAAATTATTGACGAGTAAAAAAAAAAAAAACATAATTCCAACATGCGCCTTGAGCTTACAGCCCCGCTGGGTTTTAAATGAAATCACTGACACACCGCAGCTTCAAACTGCAACACATGAACATATGGAGCTGAGGGTGACTTGTTTTATCGTCCTGCATTGTTGTTGCCATGTGTTCAGTGTGTCGGAGTCTCCAGCAGCATCACCTCCTGGGGCTGCAACCTGATTTCCCTCCCTACTCATTAACTATTTACTGAATCCATCAACACATACTTCCACCACATCTATCAACAGCTACGCACACACACACACACAAAAGTTCCACAGCAACACAGTTTCCTCTGACATTAGTCTCTTTCATCCACACACTCCCTGTGGTGCATGAACACACACACACACACACACACACACACAACAGAAAGAGATGGGACGGGATATCCATTTTTCATTCCCAGCATGCCAAGGGGAAAGCACAGATACTATAATCATACCCGAGGGAGGCAGAGCTGAACGAGAAGACAGGGAGTGGTCAGAGCAAAAGAAAGGATGAAAGAGATGAATCCAGATGGGGACAGAGAATCAAAACAGGAGGAACTTGGAAAAACGGCAAATGGTCGATGGGGAAGAAATGAAATAGGTGATGAAATACAGAGAACTGAGGAAAGGAGGAGTCTGAACCATGACAGAGACTTTCAGTGTCTCTGCTTCTTTCCATTCACCTCTGACCCCTGTCAATCCTCTGGACTGGGAGTTTTAATGGAAGTCAAGCTGAGGATTGAGGCAGAGAACGGACTGAAGGTCAATGATCACAGAAACAGAGCAGACACTGCCAAAAAAAACACCTGCTGAGAAAAATGGACACATGCAGACAGGCTACCTGACTACGGGGGCCTTTCATCTTCCTGCTTCATTTCCAAACTGTTCAGAAATACATTCAATTGAAAAGGCAGAAAATTAAGTAGAAATAATGCATAAAAATCTAAATCTAAAACTAAAATAATAATAAAAAAAAAAAGCAGCAGCAGCATCCGGGTCGGAAATTGAATAATTTAATCTTCCAACAGAAACTGGCCCAGAACATGATGGACTGGGTCCAATTTAGCCCAATCACCCGTTAGTTTAATTATAGTTATTATAATCAGCTTGATCACAAATCCTCTGGATAATAACTTAAACTAAAAATGCACTAAACTAAACATGGCTGCTTTTCTGTCTTGGATCAGAAACACCGTCAAACAATTGAAATACACATCTTCATTAAAAAGAGGAAAACTCTGTCTCTTCTTGCTGATGAAGAAGCACGGCTGTCTGTGACTTTGGTTAAGATTTGGTAAAGCTACACACTAACAAGTTAAAAATATCATAGCAAAGATGGAGTGAAGACTATTTAACCTCTTACTCCTGAGTGCCTCAGAGTTTTTCAGACTGGAGCTAGTGAGATCCCCGAACTGAAGAGCACCAGAGGGATATTTTTATAGTTCCTGGACACCGAAGCAGCACTGCAGGCAAACTGTGTCTTTTTACAGCACAGAACACTTTGGATGTCCGCTAACAACCCTGACCTTTTGGATTTTCCTTCCAAACTGCGTCTGAACATGGTTTGAAGCAGCTTGAACAACGTCCAGATCTGTTGTCACATGAGCACAGCTGTCGGCATTCAATGCCAGTTTTACAGTTTTACTGTCTGAAGATGTGGGTGGAGACGAGGTGGGAAGAGAAAATGACCAAGGCAGGTTGAGCTGCTGTTGGCAGCCATTGGTCTTTGGTTGTGGAAGAAGGAAGGATGAGGTGGAGGAGAAAAATAAGGAGAAACGGCACTAAATTGGTGAAATCATGGAAACTAGACTGATCTGCTAAACAATCAGAGCACTCTCTCACTGAATTGGCCATAAAGTAGCACCAGGCAGATGAGAGCAACAGACGCTCAACAGTAGCTTAACGTTTGCTGACAGACAACCACCAGCGTGGAGGATTAGGGATTCTGGATGGAATTATTCTGAAATACAGGAGGCCTCACTGTAATGATGCTCACATATGAGGATGATGCATCATCACACACTCTGCTGTTACAGCAAAATCTGCCCAGTCAGGAATATTTGCATGGAAGACCTGATTAGACAACTGATTTCATGTCTGACCAAGAAATCAGCCTCTCCAGTAGAAATCCAATCCCCCACCCTGATTACAAAAACCAGGTTCACATGATGCTTAGGAAATAAGCTGAAAGTGCACAGAAATGCATCTGAGAACAGAGCGCCTTCGGGCAGCAGCTGGTCTAACCTGTGTGTCCAAGGTTGGGAGAAAACTGCCTCTAATGCATTGCTGCCTCCCAACATGTGGGAGTAAGTAGAAATTCTTATGTGTAGCAGTAAAAAATGCCTGATCTTCCCCAAAAGTCTCTGTTACTGGTACTGGATAATCCCCAGACTGCAGTTTTTATTGTGGAGACAATACATTTCAAACCCCGGGTATGTAAAATGACTCTCTGAGACACAGCTGCAGGAACCTGTTCAAGTAGGATTTGAACTGAGCCTTTAATATAACTCAGACATCTGTTTAGTTTTTTTTTTGCGTTGACAGGTCATGAATATATTTACAGTTCCTTCTGAGGCTGGAGCACAAATATAGCATATTATAGATATTATAGTTATTTTTTTTTGTCCAATCCATCCATCAGACGTACATGTGCGTTCAGCTCGTCATCCACAGTCATTTACAGGCCTCAGAGCCATATCAGCAAAGCAGCAATTACCATTTCATCTTCTGCAAAAGCAAACAAAGCATGGAAATATAAACACATGCATCATTCCATTTCTGCATTATTAGCTTTCAGCTGTATGAGAGCACATTTCTTTCATGCTTTCTACTCAGCCATGTGCATATTATGCAAATCCACACAGCTCGCTCTAAAACTGCCTCCCCATAAACGTGTGTCGCTGCCATAATCACTGTTAAGACTCAGCACATAAAGATCATTACATCTATTAAGTTGTATGTTTACAGTCACCCAGGTGCCAGAAACTCCACAGAGCAGCTCCCAGTTTTTTTTTTTTACTGCCTGGATCATGCATTTATACATATTTATACAATTACTCTAGTACTGAACTTAAGTACAGTAGTTTACCTGAGTATTTCCATGTAGTTCTACTTCATCCTTGGACTTCACTACATGTCAGAGCCAAACCTTGTACTTTTTCCTGCTCTACATTTATCTGATAACTTTAGTTCCTGTTTCAGAATCAGATTAATTAAACAAAATACAGTCTAATCATCAAACTTTATTGATCCCTGGTGGGAAATTCCCAAACCACCCAGCGGTACGGAAAGTACTTCAAATTACTCAACATCTGTATAAACTGTTGTACTGCACGCCGTCTCGCTCTGACCTCAACTCCATGAAAACAGCAGAAGACTAGTATACTGATTATCTTGTGTGTTTAAGATTCGTAAGTGCACAGCAAACAGATGCTGATCTATGTTATCATTTCCCCCCTGCGGTGGTCTGATGATCCGAGCTGTTGCTAGAGATAATGGAGTCTTTCAGTGTCTCCTAAATACTCATTTTCTCATGAAAAGGTTTATTTATTTAGGATTAAATAAATATTGTTCACCCTAGACCCTAGACCATATATATATATAGGGACTAAATCAGATGAACAATATTTATTTAATCCTAAATAAATAAACCTTTTCATATATATATTAAACATAATGACCCAAATGATGTGATAATCCACAGGTTTTAGTCATTTTATCAGATCCCCTGAACATTTAGCCACTCAGCATTTGGAATTGCCCTCAGTCTTTTCCTGAACTGTGACTCTAGTATTTTCCAAGTATGCACACACAGCAGCAGTGCACCATGGGATTTGGAGCAACATGTAACCACCTGGTGTTCAGCTCAGATCCACAGCAGAATACAAACGAGTGGATTCTGTCTCTGGGGTGCTGCTCCCCTCGGCTGCTGGCGGCCTAATGATCCGACAGCTCATTAAGACTAATGCAGTTTTGACGACTCTGAGATCACACAAAAGACGAACGTGCGAACAACGTGCCAGACCTCCATAATGTCAGAGGACGGAATTTAATCTTTCCTCTCACATCATTTCCGTGAGTCTGTCGGTCAATCATGACTTTCATTAACCTGTTGACTCTTTTCTGTGGGTCACAGGTTGAAACGAGAAACGTTAGTGATGTTTTTTGGGTCAATACATTTTAATTTAAGTATGTCTTCTTCGTTTGTCACATCCTGTCCATTCTGATTCTTCGCTTGGGCTGCACTTTGCACAGTTTCTCCATTTGTTCAGTGGTAATTAGTTGTCAGATAGTTGGTGAACGTGGGGTTTGGTCGGTACACTTCAATGATGTTACCAAAACTGGCAACCTGACAGCGTGAAACATGTAACAGCAGGACTGTTGAGCAGGCTGCCTTTTCACTCTGCTTCAGGTCTCAGTGCTAAGCTAAGCTAACAACCCCTGTACCTCCAGTTCCTAAAACTACAACGTCTCATCTCAGATATAGGTGATTTACAGATGCTGAACTATACATGGAGGAACAGCTGAAAACCGTAACTGTAGTTTAGTTAGTTTCTGACTTTGATTTAGTTTGACAGCTGAATGTTAACACTCACTTCTGTTCAACAGATGCTTTACTTAATGACACATGTGGGAGTTTCTCTTTCTCTCTTTTCCCTATGTTGTCCTCTGTCTCTCAGCCTCTCTCTCTCTCTGTCACAGTGCCAGTGACAAAGTGAAATCATTTACAAAAGCAGCTGGTGGGGTTTTCTCTGGGTGTGTGTGTGTGTGTGTGTGTGTGTGTGTGTGTGTGTGTGTGCGTGTGCGTGCGTGCGTGCGTGCGTGCGTGCTCACACACTCATTACAGCCGGTCTGCCAGCTCCAGTGTGCAGAAGCATAGACACAGTTTCCCTAATGACCCTGGTTACCGTGGCAACAGCATCCCATTGAGACAAATCTGACAGCAAAGTGAAAAGAAGAGGAGGCAGAGATGGAGGCAGGGTGGGGGAAAGGACGACCATGAGAAAAAGAGGTGAGGTAGATATATTTGTGTTTTCCTCACAGGAGTGAACAGACCAAATCAGATGTTCTCAGATCAGATCTGGGCCACTTGCATATGTGGTCCTAGATCCGAATCCATGTGGTTGTTTTAACGTCTCCCTTCTCTGCACATATCGCCTGTCGTCATTATTTGATGTGGGAAAAACCAACATGGAGGCGGGGGGGCAGTGGGGAGACCAGGACATTTCACATTTGTTGGACATTTATGGAGAAGCTTCTGATGGAGCCAAACTGGAAGGAACATATGGGAACAAGCAGCTTTGGGGGAAATTGTGCACAAATGATTTTGTTGTTCTTCTTGCAGCGCATGGCTCACATGTCAGTTCAATCTGTGCATGGTGGCAGGTTAGGAGCTCAACAGTGTTCACACCAGAGCTGGATACATGTCCCTGACAGACATGGATGGGAAGGAACACACACACATAAACAGCAGATCTGATGGAAACAGCAGGACACTCAGGCCTGGGATGTGGACGTGTTGCCACTGATTTTCTGTTTATCAGCCTCATCTCATGAGTAGCTTCTTACAGACAACCTCTGTCTTCTAACTGCAACCAACTCACATGTCCTGTTTACATCAAATACAAATGACCAGAAATAAAATAAAGAAGTTACAATAAATGAATAAAAACTGCACTCAGAGTAACAAAAGTGGGTGATAGAGAGCAACGTGTCCACAGAGCAGTTTAAAATACAGTCACTGTCAGAGCAAAACAAAAAGTGAGACTGTAGCTGAGATAGAGGGAGAGGAGAGAAACAATGGAAGTGGTAGAAGATTAAAAACAGGCACAGAGAAATACATTAATAAACCAGTCAGAAATAAGGATGGTGGGGGGATGGGGAGAAATAACAGGAGAATAAATGGAAGAGAGAAAAACAATAAACAGTGTGAGAAAGAAAGAATTTTCAAGAAAAAAAGGAAAAACATAGAAGTTGTTTAAATGCAATGACTTGAATAAATTAATTACAGTTTTTCATTAAAAATTCTATGGCTCCAAAAAAGGAAAAAAAGAAAGAAAACAAAAAGGACAAAGAAGCAATGGGGAAGTGCGATAGCAGCCCGAAGAAGTTTATACATTTTATTCAACCGTTTTTTGGTTTGTATAGCTGGATAAGAGTGTGTTTGTGTGAGTGAGTGATGTCCACACAGGCCTGGGTAGCAAAGAAATCGAATAAAATAAAATAAACCTCAACACATGGCAGCTTGAACACACACAGATCCCACAGTTTGTCTGCAGCCCTGAGGGACACACACACACACACACACACACACACTTTGATTTGCTTGGTTTGATTCCTGACATTTGATTTTTCCCTTCACACACTCCCATTTTTGATTCACTCAGGCAGATGGAGCCTGATGCTGCCAGAGAGGCATTCAAATACTGAGAGTCAGCATGGGACAAACTAGAGGCTGTTTCTGGCTGACATACACCACACCAAAAAAAAAAAAAAAAAAAAAAGGTTGCCAGCTTTGCATCTCAACAAGGCATTAACAAAAACACATCTTAAAATATGGTAAACACATAAAAGCTGCGTGTCGTGCTGCCAGCTGCTGGAAATGATGGGTGAACGCAGTGACACCCAGTCAGGGAAGATGCAGTTTGCAAAGTCAAAACCACAAACTGAAAGAATTTAATGTTAAACAAAGATAATGTGTGAGTTGAAAAGGGCAGATGCTTGATGGTGTTTTAAAAACATTGGGATGTTTGTGGTTTGATCCAACCACCAACTCTTTCAGCAGTTGCATTAGCAACAGTGGTTGTTGTATTAGTAGGACTACTGCTCCCATAATGCTACGCTCCTAAACTACAATGCTGTGTATGTTGTTTCCGGGTTTTTTAGTAAACACTTTCCTAAACGAGAGTCCACCGTGTCCGAGGTCCTCATTATACGGTTGTGACACACAATTACAGGAGCAATTTACTGCACTACTGACGGTCATTTAGTGTAACTCAGCCCTTTATGTGTCAAACAGTCAAAATGTCCTTAATGCCCTGTGACTGGAGAAAATGGATGTCTTATCACTGAGACAAACAGCTGACACACAGCAGGCTGGCTGGACATCAGTGAAGTTTCCCTTTAAGGTTCTATAAAAGCTTTAGCTTTTAAAGCATTGACTCCAATGTCATGTGCAAATAAACTTTTAAAAATCTCATTTGAAATAATAGAAAAAGACCCTCCCTGTAACTCTGGTACTCATTTGAAAATGAACCCTTTTTTGTCATTATTAAGAAATTTCAGTGAGAGTGCCTTGTTACTTGTGAGGACCATTTTGAGTATAATTCCATCACACTGAGGACTTGGTTGGTCCTCACTTTTTCATTTTTAGGGTTAATATTTGGTTTTAGGGTGAGGCTGGAATTAAGTTCGGTTTAAGGTCAAGTATTAAATATAGCCATGTATTTTTGATGGTTAAATTTAAGGTAAGGGTCTAAGGGAATGTATTATGTCACCAAGTGTCCTCACAAAAATAAATGTACTGTGTGTGTGTGTTTGTGTGTGTGTGTGTGTGTGTGTGTGTGTGTGTGTGTGTGTGTGTGTGTGTGTTTGTGTATTTGATTGCTTATCGTCTCCTCTTCAAATCTCATGAGGTCATCAGAATCCATTACAGACCTCATTAATCATACACACACACACACACAGACACACTCACGAATTCTGATAGCAGTACCCTCTTATACGCAGCCAAGGTGAAAGGGAATATTCATTGCGTGCACATGTGTGTTTGTGTGTTAAAGTTTGGCATAATGAGAGAACTGTTGCTAGGGAGATGATCATACATGTGTGTGTGTGTGTGTGTTGCAGGGAGTAAACAGTGAAATATTTCAGATATTTCTGTGGGCTGATACAGGGAAAAAGAATAAAAAAGGAAGCGTTACCGAATTTTTGCCTTCCTGAGTTCATGTTTTGATAAAAGAGGAAGAGTTGTGCTAACATGAGAGAGGTTTCAACAGTGTCTTAATGTGTAACAGTGTGAGTCTGGCCTGTTTAAAAACACAAGAGAGGGTTTGAGTGTAAAGCTCAGCTCCTTTTGTTTCTTCCAGCCTCCCAGTCTTTGGTAGAACACAACACAAACTGTAGGAGAAGGCAACATGGTGTGTTCCCTCAGCAGGACGGGACGTGACTAGAAACTAGAAACATTTTTGGCACGGCTCGGCTCCACAGCTGTCCCATAGAAATATATAGAGATTTACATGAACTCCCACATCATTGACACATTTAAGCAGTTTTGGCTTTTTTGAAAATTTAAATCAGCTGCAGCAACTGCAAAAAAAAAAAAAAAAAAATCAATGTGAGGTTTGTTATTACACCACACTGAATTTATTTATATCACAAAAGTTTAGCTTCATGATCTGGCTACAGCGTGCTTGTCAGTTACAGTTTCACACAGTCAGATGTTCTCAAAGACTTGAAAAGGGGGCTTTAAGTCAGTTCAGTATCATATAGGATTGTCTTGTTAAGTCAAAAGCCATCAGATAATATTAGTGTGGATTTCTTGTTTCAAGTATTGTTTTCATTTCTTTTCTGAAAAAGATAGAAAAAGGGCAGCTGAGGTATAAATGAAACACAGCGTTTTAATCAGATATCTAGCTTTGACATTTCAGAAAACATATAGATGAGATACTGTGGGTGCAAAGCTGGTACAAAATGTATTAATATGTTTTCATGGTGCAGTGGGCTGAACAAACCAAAATGAGACCTGAAGCCAAGACAAAGCAGTCAATATGGCTTCTTTCAGCACCGTGGACAGCTCCACCTGTCCAATCACAGTAAAAACAACGGCCCTAGACCTTTTAACCTGATGAGAATGTGATAGGAGGAGATGTTGGCTGAGCTGAGTTTGGCCAGGTTTGACTGAACAGATAATCAGAGCCTCAAATTATTGTAAATGTAATTTTTTCAAAAAAAAAAACAAAGTTTTTTTTTCTATCCTAACCATAACTGAGCCATTTTTGAGCTTAAACCAAAGCATTTGATTTGCAAAGCACTGACAGATGATGCTGTCCTCCTGAGAGATGTGTCATAACATCATAACATGCTCAGTTATGTTGTTTTTTTTTTTTTTTTAGGTCGACAACAAACAAGTCCCCGTCTCAGCTTTCTGTCAGTCTCTGGATATTAATGCCATATAGTCTATGAATGTTGAATATAGTGTTTCAAGCAGGAGAGGTGTGATCACGACTTCAGTTCAGTCCTCTGTGACTTTCAGCCTCCGCTGGACAAAAAAAAAAAAAAAAAAATCAGCCCTGACCTTTTCAGAAAGTAACTAGACCAGGCTGCAGTGATGAATGGCACAGTAGTTTCTATCAACACACGCACACATACACTGTATTGTAGAATAACTGCAGAAATACCTGACCTCTAGCTGCCGCCGCGTTTTGTCTAATTTCTTTCCTTTTCCAGCTTCTGGTTGTACTTCATTCCTTTGAAAATTACCTTTAAAGCACCTAAGAAACTAATTAAGGTTATACCATATGAAAGTAAATTTACTTTTGAGATAGGTGTGTGACTAAAACTCATGGAGCTTCTGGTAAAAGAGATTTTTTTTTTTTCCCTTAAATTAAGATGAAAATCACATTATTAGCCAGAAAAAATGACTCAGACTGACTACAGTTTCTTACCTGGAACATGATCCTGTACTGCTCCTCCGGACGTTTGACCACACACATGTTACAGCCCATGATGATGTTGCCACTCGTCCTCCGTTATCTGTCTCTCTGCTGTTTTCTTGCCTTTTCTCCCTCTGTCTGTTTCGTCTCTGCAGGTCCCTCAGGAAATAACACTCAGAATCAATAATCCAGCGGGTCTACCTGACCTTTCCCAAGTTGGTCTGGCTGATTGTTTGCCCTTTGATCAGCCTCCGACCTTTGACCCAAAATTATTCTTTTCTTTAAACAAACATGTCCACAGCTCATATAGAGCAATAGTCTATCAGCAGATTTCAGACAAATAACTGTAAATCCTCAGATAAAATGAATCCAAAACACACATAAAAGTTCCGGTGAGATTCAAGTGTTTTTGCTGTTTTGCAGTTTTTTGAAAAAAAAAAAAAAAAAAATTATCCTTATACCAATTAATTTTCAGCCTGTTTTTGGCAATTATGCTCAAAATTACAGTTCTAAAATCTCAGCTTTTCCTCAGAAATGAAAAAGTTCCCCACCAAAAAATCCAACAACCCCCAAAATGTGCTTTGTTAAGTTTCTTAAAAGGAGTGCAGATTCTTTTATCTTTCAAACTTCGCCACAGATGTCTCCGCTTGAAAAGTGTCACTTCAGATAAAAACTGAGCTGTGTTCAGTTCCAGATCTGTCACTCAAGACAAAAGCAAAAAAACCCACATCAGTGCTCCTTAATGCTCCGCACTCTAAGGCAGAAACCAGTGAGACTGACAAAAGGAGCGGGGCATTGTTCAGCCCAGTGAAGCTGCTACAGTAAACAGCTTTTATCTGCCGTCCTGCGGGTGGTGAGGTGGCGAGACGCTGCGCCTTTTCATCACGGTGAAAATGAATTTTTATGGATGTGCGGCAGATTGTTTCAGCTTTGCAGCAGAGGAAGAGGAGGGGGGGGGGGGGTAAAAGCTCTGAGTTTGTGCTTCAGTGTTCAAACGGTTTGTCGGAGTTTGTGGGCATTTAAAAAAAAAAAAGAAAAACCTGTTGAATTGTCCCTGAGGAGGCTGATGAAGGGATAAAAGAGGAGTGCAGCGTGTTTGATTAGATTCCACCTACAGACTCTTGACACTGTGTGTTTGCACCATCATCAGTCGTCTTTCAAACTGTGCAGCAGCTTACAGGCTGGATCTTCTTTTCTGAGGCCTAAACCTCAGGACCTCCAGCCAGTTTTAATGTTGCAGTCAGAATAAGCTGAATATTTAATCTCTCACTTGCTTTAAACATTAATGGGTCGAGCTTTGCAGGTTGCTGGAAGTTTGCAGCTCAAATTGTTTTTTTTGTTTTTTTTTGTTGTTGTTTTTTTTTAAAACATCACAATGGCCATAGGTGGAAAAAGATGAGGAAAACTGTCAATCAAGACAGAAAAGACCAAATTTGCTGCTGCAGTATTTGTTACTTGTATTTGTGCTTTTTATTAGATGATGCAAGTAAAATAAACCAAAAGCCTGGAAAACATATATTTAATAAACTGCCTAGCAGATTCCGTTGTTTTGTAGCTGAGCTCTCCTCAGGCTGAATCAAAGTAACATCTGTGCTTATCAAAGTGAAAAACAGTTATTGTGGCTGTTTTTTTTTTTTCACTGATCTTGACAAAACACTCAAACGTTAAATATCTTCAGGTAAATGTCGAATTTCTGTTTCCTGAGCCACAGTGACGATTAATAAGATGCGATGGAGAAAATCAAATCAAATCAAATATTCATCTAATCAGAACTGGGTTTAAAGATTTTACACCACAAGCGGAACCCAGCACATCAAAAGGTTTCCCTGCTCGTCTGCTCTGTCAGACTGAAATGAAAAAGCAGCTGAAATGAAACTGTCAAAGTGTCAGTAAACAGCATCGGACTCCTAAGGTCTGTTGCTTTTAAATGGATGTGCTTTAAATCAGAACAGTAGGCACAAACGGGTCATTTTAGCACCTGGATATTAAAGCTGAAATATGAAGCTTTAAACCAAAGTGTTGTGCAGAACGTTTAGTCTCATCTAAAGCAAAAAGACTCATCTGTGAAATTTGTGCTTTGTGTTACTGACAAACTGTGGTGTCTGTTCTTTAAGCAACGACTTAGCTGACTTGGAGTCTTTCCACTTTAAATTGACCCTTTTCTTTAAGATGATGTGTGGTGATTTTACACCCACAGCTCCTGCAGTTTCGGTTTCTAAACATTAAATGTTTCAAATGAGGTTTTGTGCAGTAACATTTGTGCAGTGTGAAGCCGCTGTTTTTGTCAGCTTGACTCCATAAACATGTGCTTCCACCTGGTTCCACTGAGTTAACACCCAAATGTGTCTGATTCTGCTTTTTAAAGTGGATTTGACTTTATCTTTGAGGATGCAGCTTTTTTTTTTTTTTTCCCTCCCTGTTTATCCACAAACTCTGATGTTCAACGGTTCATGAGTCTGATGCATTTACTGCCTCTGCAAACTCAGTCCCCTGCTGTCACTCAGGCCAGTTCTTGCTTTTTGCAGGTCTTTCTGTCCTCTGTCAAGTTGAGGCTGTGCAGAGCAGAGTGTCTCCCTCCCTCCCTCCGGTTTTATTGCCACCCGCCTCGCCCACAGACGGTCCTTGAGAGAGAATTAGCTGCAGAGGGATGGCAGACAGCAGCACATCCAGCCCGGAGCTCTGCCTGGGATACCTGCTGTTGATCACGTCACTTATGTTTTTTTTTTTTTTTGGGTCTTTTTTGCCACTGCCTCCCTGCAGCTGCAGAAAAGGTGCAAAATGCAACACGTGTAGAAAACAGGACAGAAATGAGATGGAGTGAAACAGACAGGTTAGAGAGAACTGAAGGTCTGTCAGTGCTTTTTGTTAAAAAAGGAGCTAAACGAGTTTTGTTGCAAGGGTCATGACAACAACATCAGAAAGTCCAGTTTGTGATCGGTACTTAGTCTTCAATCCAAAAAACGTCCCACAGGTTCGACAACAGAGAACAGCATCTCCTTTTGCTTAAACGTGATCATTTAAATGAATTTCCAGCATTTCTGGGTCACCTGGAATTTCATGTGGCTTTATAACTGTTGCTGACTGGAAAAATCTATTTCCTGGGTAACGTCTAAGTGTGAAACTGAAAAGTTTAATCCGCAAAAACCTCCTTCAGAGCAAAGAATCCACAAAGGTGAAGATCAGTTTTGTTTCCGTCCGTCTTTCAAAGCCCCTTTTTTCTGCATGTAATTCTCCAGAAATCCTCCTCCGGGGCCGAAGCGCAGACTGAGCTGGATCCTGTGTGATCCTCTAGCTGTGAGTCTTTTCTCTTCCTCTCTCCCTCGTTTCATCCCTCTGCTGCTCCAACATTTCTACAAAGGTTAAATCCGGCTTAGTTTCGCTCCTGGACACACAAATGTAGAAACACACAGAGAGAAATGATTCCTTCTGGTCCTACACACTGATCAGGTGAAAGACACGGACACACAGGCCTGTCCTTCTGCTGCTCTAGAATCAGCTGAGGAGCAGAAGCAGCCAGTGAATGCATCATCAGTCCTGTGGCTGTGAGATAATTAACAGGATGTTATAGCAGAGAAATGTTTTGCTCTTTGTGGCAAGTTACTACGTAGATCTGAGCATTTTTACTCTTTTAAAATGGTTTAAATGAAACAAATCATTTAAATTTTGTTTGAAATCATCAAAACCCAGTTTATTTTAAGAGTCATAAACTGAAACGGGCTGGAAATCATGTCATTAAATATGAAGTCTGCAATATTTTTGGTGATTGATTATTGATTTTAAGTAATTTCTGCAAAATGACCCTCAGTGGTTCCTGTGGCAACAAAAAGCGATGTAAAGGCTTCAATTTCAAATATTTACTTTTTCAGATGAAACACTGAATTGAGTAATCAGGAAAACGATGAGCAGATTAATCAATAAAATAAAGACTTGTTAGCCGCAGCCCTAAACAACTTCTCAACATGCAGCAATAGAATCATTTATTAGAAATGCTTAAAACAAACATTACATTTAGTTTGAAGGGAAAAACGTTTAAAGCTCAAATTACAGACACAGCTGATTGATGCAGGTCAGCTGAAGAAGTGCAGATGAATAAAAAGTTGCCGTTACCTGCTGCGGCTGCTAGTGAAACAGTTCGACTCCCCTGCACTGATTTGATTTTAAAGCTCTTAGACATCCCAAGTTGCACCTTTCCAGATGTTTAAGCAGCATCCACACCTTGATTTCCCCGGAGGAATCAGAGTTCCCCCCACACAACGTGATCCAGGCAAAGCTTCCTCACAGCATCTTTCCTCCTCCTCCTCCTCCTCCTTCTTCTTCTGCTGCTCCTCGTCTTTCCTTCACAGCGAAGACACAGACCCGCGTCTCTGTCACAGATGTATAATGAGATACTAAAACGAGCCGGTGGAGGATCAGGACTGCACAGATCTGCAGCGCCCTGCTCAACGCTGTCTCTTCTTCTGCACCATCCTCCCCGCGCTGGAGCAGCAGCAGCCTCCGTGGCAGCTCAGCCAGCCAATAACCTGCAGCCTCCAATTAATTTTCCTCTCTGTGCTGGCTTCCTCCTCCTCCTCCTCCTCCTCCTCGGCTTCTCCCTGCGCCTGCTCAGCCCCTCCCCTCCATTCTCTCTCTTCTCTCTTTCTTTTTATTGTTCTTTACCTGTTAATTCATCTCTGACATTCAAACGTTCCCCTTGTAAACATGTTCTTGTGGCTCCTTCACGGTTCAGAGTCCCCCACCCCCAGCCCCAGCAGACTGTTATCTCTGTCTGTGTTTGTCAGGAAAAAAAAAAAAAAATCCTCTCATCTTCCAAAATGCCAACTTCACCACTTTAACGCAGCGTGTGTGTTTTTCTGCTCGGATTCTTCCTCCTGCAGGGGAGGCCAACCTGTCAGCTGTGAGGAAGACAAACAAACACAACAACAAACACGACAAAACAACACAACATACATGGGTTTCTCATTGTGCAGCACAGCCTCTTACACAGAATTCACTATGAACTATTTAATAATAAACTACTTCCAGTTCAGATTTCTATGGTGTGAGCATTTACACTGTGATCCGTGTTATTAACCAACCCCAAACAAACCTTAGCGACGCACTGCACACACTGGTGTCACCTCTATAAACCAGTGGCCTGTTTAGCATTAGCAGGCTCTGGGGACGAGAATTTAAAGGCACCGATTTGTAAAACAAACTCATAGAGCTGGGTTGGTGTCATCTTGTGTTTGTTGCCAGATTGTGGCCTTTTTTTCCTGCAGCTCTTTGAAGTATCTTTGTAAAACGCAGGTAACAAGATGAGGACTAAGATTCAAAGGAAAGTGGTGGTCATTAGTAACAGGCAGATGGACACAGATGTGCCAGAGTAGCTCTACCAAAAAAAAAACAAAACCTTTTAGCAGAAAAACTACAAACCTGTGGCTTCAGTTTGTTAGTTCTGAAGTGTTAATTCCATAAAACCTGATAAGCTACTCCCCATTTCCATGAAATTTACAGCACATTCATGTTTCCCAGAGTTTCGGTCCGAAATGCATATTTGGAATGTGGAACAGGGGAGCAGTGGTGTCACACTATTTCCTCCCAGCAGCAGGTTTGTGGGTCTGAACCCCAGTGGACCCTGGGCCTTTGTGTGTGGAGTCTGCATGTTGTCCCTGTGTCTGTGTGGGTTTTCTCCTCCCACAGTCCGAACACATGCAGGTTAGGTTGGTTGGTGACTCTAAATTGCCCGTAGGTGTGAATGTGAGTGTGTGTCTGTCTCTGTGCGTCAGTCCTGTGATAGGCTGCTGATCTGTCCAGGGGGGGCCCCACCTCGCACTCACTACATGCAGGGATTGGCTCCAGCCAGGATAAGTTTTAAATGATGGGTGGACGTATATTTGGAATAAAAGCTATGAAAAGAAAATATTTTAAAGCTTCAAAATATTTCCCAATCCTAAATCATCAGCGTCGCTCATATTCTGTGTTTCTTTGTGCTTTCTGTCTCCTGCGGCCTCTCTCTGTCTGTTACCTGGACGACATCCTCGGGTTTGGATGCCACATTATTGCAGATTACTGCATGTGTGAGAGGCAGAGAAGAAGAAGTGACAGCAAAAGAAAAGAGGGAGGGAGACATAAAGGGCAGAAGATAATGGCTCCAAGGGGGAGGGAGAGATGAATTCAGCAGCTGTGTATGTGTGTGTGTGTGTGTGTGTGTGTGTGTGTGTGTGTTGCAAAAAACAATTACTCTCCTGATAAATTAAGTCTGCAGACTTTTATATGTATCTAATTTAATTTCAGTTTGTCCTCCCTGTGTAAAACCGACACACACACACACACAGACACACACACACACACACAGAAACATAATGAATTATTTTCACATTAACACACATGAAAACGCTGAAATGAAAATGACAAACTGACGACTGCATGTTTGTGTGTATTTGTTTTTTAATGACTCTCCATAATAAACACTAAGTGTGTGTGACGCCCACAGGTCCTGTAAGAAACAGGAATAATAATAACAACTGCTGTGAGCCGCTCCAGGTCCACTGAGGATCTTATTAAAGAGCTGCAACAGGAACTATTGATTCCTGATTAATGTGATAACTGGCTGAAGGTGATCACGCCCGACACCGTGGCGCCGAAGGCTGAAGGCACAGGAAGTGTCCATCTGCTGTTGCTAGGCAACTGCAAAACTAGCTGCTGTCCGTCACCGAGCTTATGTTTCTAACTAATGGAGGTAGATAGTTGAAAAATAATTACTCTGCTGCCACTGCAGGAGCTAAAATGAGCTTAGAACCAGCCCTTTCTAAAAGCACTGCCTCACACGCTGTGTCAGTGCTGCTGGAAGAAACCACATTAAACACAATAGTGCATATTAGAATAAAGTTAGGCTGACCCCTTTATTGCCTGTGTTTAAATCTCATTTTAAGATGTATTTGAATTTCTGGGTTGAGACTTAGTGGCGTTTCTCTTGTCCCTTTCAGATCATTTTTGTTTTTTTAATGTGATTTATGATTGTGCAGCACATTGGTCAGCTTTTTTAGATGCTCTTCAGAAATAAAGCATCAACACTGACAGTATTTTTGTATTTGAGCACTAAACACCTGCATGTGTAGCATGTGTGTGTGTGATGTTCTTACACTTCATCATGAGACTTTTATTTTGACATTTTTTATGTCACATTTTTGGTTTATTTTTCCTAAAACTGTTGATCATTTGCTGATAATGTGTTTTAGGATACACTCGTAATTGTCAAATTTTTCCATTTTGGTTCATCCCAGTTCCGTTACCTGCTCGCTCCTTGCTCCTGACCCTCTTTTACTTTGTAGTTTTAGAGTGCTGGTATTGCTATTGTTGTCAGGACCAGTTTCACTTTTAAAACCATGCCTTGTGGGGACATTTTAGCCAGTCTGCACTGCGTCAGATGGTTGTTTGAAGATGAAGATTTGTTTTAAGGCCAGAGTTCAGATTAGGTCATGGGTCAGGGGTCAGGGGGTGCATTATGTCAACAAGGGTCCTCATAAAAATGTGTGTGTGTGTATGTGTGTATGTGTGTGTGAGAGACTCCAGCTCTGTCCACATGAAATACACTCTGCTGTCAGAGCACTGGATCATTAAACCACCGTTCCACTCCTCTTCACCTTCTTCTTCATGGCTTCTTGTCCACTTTTCTCTTACCCTGCCCCTCTTTTTTTCCTCCTCTTCTCCATATTTATCCCTTATCTTCTCCTCCTCCTCATTCAAACCCTTCTTTTCTCTGTGAGCCACTCCCCCATCCCTCTCTCCTCCTTACCTCCTCACCTCCTCTCCTTATCTTGCACGTCCCCCCCACCCCTTCTGTGTCTATTCATTTCCTGATTTCCATCCCTCTCTTCCTTCATCTCTTATCCCTCCTGCTCTTCTCCTCCTCCTCCTGTCTTCCTCCTCCTGTCCTCCTCCTCCTCCTCTTCCTGTCCTCTTCCCTGCTGACAAGGAGTCCTGTGAGAGCAGTTTATCAGCTCAACACTGATTACATGGAGGCAGCGAGAGAGAGAGGGAGGGATGCTCTGTAGTGTCAACACTCTGCCTCACCCGTCACACACACACACACACACACACACACACACACACATACTCTTTGGTTTGTGTATATTTGTGAGTTAAACTCTGTTGACGTGTGTGCTGAAGCGAATCTGCTGCCCAAACATCTATTTATCTCTGTCACTTTAACACAGACTGAGTGTGTTTGCACACACTCAGTCTGGACTGTGTCTCTTTTTCATTTATTTTCACTTTTGTTCACTGCTGTTTAATGTGTTTTCTTTGTCTTCCTGCTGATTAAGTTTGTTGCTGCAACTTCTTGAGGGAAGTGAATCTTCACAGAATCAAACTAATAATCATTTGCTGTTTCTACCACATGGTTATTTACGGCACCATGTACATAAGCATTTCCAGCCCATATGGACCAATAAGACATAAAAACTCCAGTTGCAGCAGTAAGAACCATGTTGTATTTAAAAGACAAGCTCTTAAATCAGCACCCACGTCGTTTTAATCCTCATCCTGATCTCAACACAAACTAAACCTCCTCCAGGTTGTGGTTCAACCATCATCAGGCCAGCAGCCAAGCTGTCTGTCCTCACTGCTGCTCCTACTGCAACAAACATAAATAATATTAGATTAACATTTCACGGAGACTCAAACACACAGAGAAATATCACCGGCTCTGTTCTGGGGCCAGAATGGCAGAAATAGACCCTGGTTGTTTTTCCAGACAAAACAGAAATAAGGTCTAAAATTGTTTTCTTTCTACCAGCAGCTGGATAAAGACACACACTCAGTGTGTTACACCAGTATTATTGCTCCTGTGTCAACACTAAAATACTAAGTTTTTTCATTTCTGACATTTAAAATCCATTTTCTACTTTCAGTCCAGTAATGTAAGGGAGTCGAGGGACAGATTAAAGTCTGCATGTAGAGACGGTGACAGAGTGATGGTGTTGTGTAGGGATAAGTGTGTGTGTGTGTGTGTGTGTGTGTGGAGGGGGGGACACATTAGTAAGCTGGAGAGCATACACAAGGTGTAATTTTCACACACTGACAGCCTGAAAGCTTCAACAATCAGCATCTCCATGCAGGTTAAAGGTCATACACACACACACACACACACACACACACACACAACAGAGACATCATCGTCACTACATACTGTACACACGCAGACGTACACACACAGACACACACACACAGGCCTGCAGAGACAGAGCTGGGGAGTGAATGTGACAGAGATGAAGTGTCACCCAGGGGAACAGCCACACCAGAGTTTACAGCAGCAACATTTCAGATTGAAATCGGTTCGTTTAAAGCAAATCACCCTCACTGACTGTTCTTAAAGATACAACATCTGTGCAGGTTTTTTTTTTCCACACCAAATGTTTGTATTCTGATGGAAAACGGAGGTATTCAACAAGTCCTTTTATTTGTTGGAAAAGGCATCACACAAAAGATGCTACAAACCTTCATTTAATAATGTGAGAACTCTCCGTCTGGTTATGACTGAATAACTGTCACCGGCTATGAACTGATGAATGTGTTTATTGTGTTATTCGACCTTCCTGCTCACAATGACTCTAACCACTCCAATGAAGTTGATTCAAACAGGAAGCTGCGTCCTCGGCGTTAACAGGAAGAGCTGCAGGTGAAAACCAACAGAGAAAATATGACTGAGGCGAAGAGCAGGTGAGAAGAGGTCAAAGAAAAGTATGGAGGAAAGAAAATCGGGAACTAAACGAAGAGAGTGAAGAACTGCAGGTGATGAGGAGAACGAGGCGATGATGAAATGCAGCTGAAAGAGGAGATGAGAAAACACGAGGAGAAATAATAAACAGGCTGTATGTCTATCACCTCAGCCCATCTTCTTATTTCATTTTTTATTAAAAGCCACCGCTCCTCTGTGTGTCAGTCACTGCCTGTTAGATTAAAACGCAACAGATTCACAGGTGAAAATCTGATTTCTCTCACACACTCACATGACCTCTTCAATTCAATTCATCTTTTTCATTTACTTTCCAAGTAAGATACTGTGTGTGTGTGTGTGTTTGTGGATTTATTCAAAATCAGAAGTGGAGAACAAATTGAAACAACAAAAACAAATCCACACTGACCACATATCTTAGACTGAAACAATATGTTTGAATAGTGCAAATGCTTCTGTGTGTGTGAAGACTTGTTTGGAAAGAGACATGTTTTCAGAAGGAGGGGTAGGTCTGCTCTGTACATCAGGTTTACAAAGAGCAGAGAGAAACTGGTGGAGCAGTGGAAACAGAGACTGTAAAAAGTGACGGCCGTTCTCAGCGTCTGGAGCTGGTTTTTGGAAAAAGACGGGCCTCCCATTGTTGTTGAGGAAGAACCATGTGAGCCAGTGCAGCAGTGTGGCTCCCTGCTGTGTTTTTAATAGTTTTTGGACAGTGGAGGTCTATGGCACAGACCAGTAAGGCAAGAGGGCTGTTTTGAGAGTGTGAGAATATAATCAGAAAATTGATCAATAATCAACTAACAGCACAATACCACTTTAATTCAAAGCTGTAGAAGCCATAAAAGAAGGTCATTACAACGGGGCACAGACCTGAATTTAATTGTAATGTCAGTATATGTGTGATGTTCTTACTCCCTCCCCCTGCTCCCCTCTCTGTGACCCCGTCTTCAATCCACAGAAAATACAGATCTCTGATACCTGGAGGACAATTAACAAGATTTAGTCCTTTCAGCTTTAAAGCCCATTGACTTGTTCTCATTATGGGCTCACACACACTTTACTGCAAAACCATTCAACAGGACTCATTTCGCTTCGTGGGTGGAATTTCCATGTGCTTAAAGAATCATCTTTTTCATCTAATATGAATAATATGTAAAACATTTAGAGGTACAAGATACCAAAAGTCCAAATTATCCATTGCAGCAACAATATTGTGACATAAATTACCAGTAAAAAAAAAAAAAAAAAAAACACTAAAATGATGATTAGAATAAAGAACCACAACCTTTATACCGTTGTAGACTAAACTAAACAACCCAAGCTCTCACTAATTGAAACAATAACTCAGAGCTAAACGATTGATAAATATAAAATATCGATAAATTGATTAAATTACTGAAAATGAAATTTGTCACTGAGTGAATAAAATTAATTTTTCTTCCGGTACACTCCTCATTCTGTAAAATGATTCCAGTCTAGCCCAGTAGATTCCTGGTGTTGCTGAAGGTGGTTTGTCCTCTCAGATGCTTCAGGGCAACTCACAGTAATGTGACTTGACTGGTCCTTAAATCCACATGCTGCAGATCCCTGTTTCCATCCAGCTGCATGAAGGTCAGCAGGCTGCTGTTCCACAGGGAGTCAGCTGCATCTGTCGGGATTTCCCTCTAATCAGACATCATGAACGTGAAGACTATAGCTCTTACACAAATCCTCCCCTGATGCAAGCCTAGCGTGCCTCTGTTATCATGAAGTTTAATTTACGCTGCATTATCTTCTCCCGACAGTGGCTGCAAAGGAAAGGTCACAGGGTCATCAAAATATGGAGTTGATCCCTTTAGAGCTGAAATGTTTTTGTATTTCCTATGTGTTACCTTGAGCAGTATTATCTTCTGAACATATTTTAAAAATTACCACAATGTATAAATCCTGCTTTCCAAATGTTACTGCAGTAAAAGTCCAAAAGTACCATTATCCAAATGTACTTGAAGTATCCAAAGTAAAAGTAGTCATTGTGCAGAATGGCCCATTTCACATGAATGTATCTGATATTATTGGATTCTAATTATTGATGCATTATTGTGTTCATCACTTTAATGTTGCAGCTGGTAAAGGTGGAGCTAATGTTAACTACCTTATATACTTCTAATTTGAAGTACTTTCCATACTGCTGGGTAGTTTGGGAATTTCCCACCAGGGATCAATAAAGTTTGATGATTAGACTGTATTTTGTTTGATTCATCTGATTCTGAAAAGGAACTAAAGTTAGCAGATAAATGTAGAGCAGGAAAAAGTAGCACAACATGGAAGTACAAATACATCAGAGGTGCACATAAGTGCTGTACTTGTTACTTTCACGGTCATAGTACTGTATTCTTGACACTAATTACAGTAATTTTGAAAATCTACAGAAATAAAAGGAAATACAGAAATAAACAGTGTCAGTTTAACTGGTGTTTACCACAAACTTACAACAAAAACACCCCAGACTGAGTAAAAACACAACTTAAAGCACTTATTAAAGTATTTAGCACTTCTAAACACAATGAAAGTACATAATATTTACACCAAGTGCAACACTATTCTGGTTTTATACTTTCATGTTGCAGGTAGTACCTGGGAGATACCATATGGGAAGAACCAAGACCATGAAATCTAGTAAAGATTTAAGAAAACAAAAAGCAAACAAACAAATAAAAAAACGCAGATTAAATAAACATAATATCTATTTACATAAAGTTTAAAATTCTATAAATATTTCAGTATCTCACAGGAATCCATCTAATTTCATAAATCAGTATCATCTCCTCCTGTCCACCCCATCTCCAGTGGTTTGATCCTGGAGCTTTTCACAGGTGCCTGATCAAAAATCTTTTTTTTTTTTTTTGCATCTGTGTCCTGAAAACAACAGGGGTCTCTGGCACTTACAGGTAAATTTGCTCTGCTGCTGAGGAACGTCGATGTTGTGATGTGAGGATGAAGCCATGTGTAGTTTTGGGGCCTTTTTTTTGTGTGTGTGTTTATGCCTCAAACAGATTTGTAGCTTTAGGGCTTCAATCAAAGCAAGTGCAGCAACATCTGCTGTTTTGTAAAAACTAAAACCATAGTTATGCTTGGGTCCCTGCTTGTGTGTGATAAAGGCTCAAGAATCCTGTGTTTTATTGTTAAATCTGTCATATCTCTGTTCAGAAGTGCTGAATTACATGTACATATTTTCTGTTCAGTGTGAAGGTTCTGGAAATCAAGCCAGAACTTGTACTGTACTGCAATTAATATACTGTACAGTATGTTATGGATTAATGGTTATCATTAATAAATGCACTGTTCAAAGTAAAACTTAGGCCAGGCTTGTGTGTTTTACCTTCATGGCATAATGTGTTTGCCTGGTGTGTTCTTCAAGTCTGACCATGTGTGTGGTGTGTGTATCAGTGTGTTTTGGTGTTTTGAGGAAAATAATTTGATCAGAAACTTGAAGCAGATTCAGAAGTGGATCAGAACAGTGAACCTCAGCCTGAGTCTTTGACTACACCTGCAGGTGTTTGACTTATTTTGTCCATGGCAGTAGGATTTAGTGCAGGACTGCTGGGTCAGATACTTAATTTTAGCTTGGTGTTGCTAATAAACTGACCACTGAGTGTATGTGTAGTGTTACTTCACACATCAAACCCTGCATGTTTGAAAAGTTCACACATAGCGAGCATCGTAAAGATTTGCTGTAACTGTATTAGTTTGTGTTTCATGACCGAATTATTGTTTCTACACTGGTGTTCAGACCCTCTGTTTCTGTTCTGCATTGCATTATGGGAGTTTATGTGTCTGCAGCTACAGCAGCTCCTTTCTGCTGGTTGGGGGGTTGAATGGTGTTGCTGCCACCTTGTGTATATAGATAGATACTACACCAGCCCAAGTTAAAGGACAATGCTGCTGTTTTTACACCACGTCACTGCCCCTCCACTTATGTTTGAGTTTCCCATACTGGAGAATTTGATCTCTACATATTTAAGAAGTATTCAAATGAAATGCCTGACAGTTGAGTCTAACTAATGATCTCTGTTCATCAGACTGAAAGTAAAATGTTGGACATCTTATTTTAACATGTTCATACTACACAGACCTGTAGTTTACCCCAAATATAAAATTCGTCAAAAACCTACTTATATGTTTAATATAAAATGTAGAAGGCAAGTAAGTTGTTCCTCTTTCAGCAAACATTGGAATTATTTAATAAGGATATATTTAATTTTAGAGACTAATGGCTTTTTCTAATTTATTTTTTTATATTCTAACATTCCTTTTGTTTTTAGTCTTTTCTCCACTAGAGGGCAGCACAGCACAGCACAGCAGGGCTGCTGCCTCCTGCAGGAAAGACTACTGCTGAGTTAGGGAGATAAGATGTTTTCAGGCAGCTGAGAATAGACAGATTATAAGATCCAGATTTTCTGTGGTCTGTGTGTAGCTATCTGTAGTCATTTTGTGTTTTTGTGGTAGGTTTGTGTCTCTCAGTGGTTCATTTGTGCTATTTCAAATCGTTGTCACAGTTAACAGATGCTCTGGACCAGGGGCCACTAAACCTTTAGGCCCCTGGGCAATAGGCCCATGCAGTAATCCATCCATGTTGCTTAGTGGTGTGTTGCTGCACCTCAGTGAGGATGCTGATCTGATGCACATGCTGTGGGTATTATTTACTGTAGGAGGGTTGTGGGCAGCAGAACAGGGCTGATGATTGGCTGCCTATACTTCTGCTCCTGTCTCCCAACCAATCAGCTGCTCCAGGTTATGCAATATTCCAGTTACTTTTTTAGGCTTTAATTCTAATATTCCTTTTGTTTTTCCCATTAGTCTATTTACTGATGTACCTTTTTTGTTAAAAGAAAGGAGGGATCTGCTGCTGTTGGTGTTGTTCGCTGTTGGAGTGGTTGCCGTGCCCTAAAATCAGATAATATCTGCGGCCCACCGTATATGTGCTGTATGTTGTGCCTTGGATGTGATCATGCTGTGCTCCCACACAGCTACAGCTCTGCAGCCCACACACTGAGCAGAGTTCAGAGGTGGATTTGCATTAGCAAACAGTGCAGAAGTGACGAACCAACGCTGGCATATGTGTTAACGTGGAGGACGCCTCAGCCTCCACACACACTCAGAGGCATGTTCACATGTGCAGGTGTACAGAGCAGATAAACAACTTACAGTTCTCCTCCACTGCAGCGTGTGGTTGTTTTGAGAAGCTATTCATTTTTGTGTGTTTTAGATTTCATTTTAAACCAATGACACTGATGTTTTGCCCATCCATCAAAACCTCTGGACTTCGTCTGGACCCCTAGGGACAGTCAGAGACTGGTCCTGAAGCCCCCTCCCACCACCCCACTGTTGTCCAGGCTGTTTACTTCAGGTCTTTGTGCTGCTGAATGGTGAACTGTGGCTCAGGTCTCTGCAGCAGGTCCCTTAGTTCTGATCAGTAGCCCTGGCCATCCTGTCTGGAGACCCAAGTCCAGGAAGCAACCTGCTGGTTCCAGACTTGTTTTATCCCCTGGCCCTGATCTGTGTCTCACAAAGTCTGATCAGAGAGTTCCTGGACTTCAGGTCCTGGTTTCTGTCCTGACCTGCAGTCTGAACTGTGAGGCCTTATTTACACAGGTGTGTGTCTCTCTAAACTCCGTCCAATCCGATCAGTGTGTCCCAGGTGGACTCCAGTCAGGTTCTAGACGCATCTCAGGAGAATGAAAGCTAAGAGGAAGCAGATGAGCCCAGTTTGGATCCACAGGGAAGGATCTTGGGTCTTTGGTGAATTAGAAGATTTCTGTAGTTGATTTTATTTTTAAAGACAGTTGTCAAAAACTTTAAGGGTGTTAATACTTTCCAAAGCAATAAGCAAACAGATTTTGTGACATTACTACAGAACCAGCTGCTGGATGTTGCTTCATATTTAATAGAAATATGAAAGTGGCATCATATTCATCAGCTCTCAGGGGCAAAGGGCGTAAGTGTTTTTTTTTTCTCATAAAATCAAGCTATTGATCACCGACTACTGCCGTTTGAGTAAAAGATTACACAAACACACTGAAAAATAAACTGACAAAGTAAAAATAGAAAAATGAGAAAAGCTGAGAAAACATTTGAAGCAGTGGTAGTCGATCTGGTACACACATACTACACACTTTCCTGCCCACACATGAACACAGAGCTCACTGCACAGAGACATCAATCTGTAAATTAGTGGGAGGGATAATCACAGTGGCGACGCTCCTTCTTCGCGTCATGATAATGTACAGTATAAGTACAATACACACCTACGCAAGGAGCAATACACCGGGGAAAGCGTGACATCACGTCCACACACACACCTCGCCCTCCCACTAATCACTCTGACTAATTATACTTTCTTGAACTCCAGGCTGTTATAAATACGTGCAGGGGGAGGACAGAGCACAGCGCCGAGTTTCTGAGGGCTGAAACTGATGATGATGATGATGATGTTTTAATAATACCTAAGCTCCTGTGAGCTCATAGTGATCTGAGCCTCAGACAGGTACATACCTGTGAAACAGTAGAATCCAGCAAACCTGTAGAAATGGCTTTAAAGCTGCTCTTCATTCAGTTATCTCTGCACTAGATAAAATGAAAGGTTTTCTACAGGGAACAGAATGACTCTGGCTTTGTTTTCTCCCAGGTGCCCTGAAGCACACCTTGGGCTTCAAATGTGGATTAGCTAATTCAGGCTTCATCATCTCAATCTCAGGAAGAAAGTGACTAAATATTCCAAAAAAGTTGAAGCATATCTTGAAATTGTTTTAGCGCTGGAGCTGGTGTGTTAGGGTTAACCTAAAAATGGATGCTCTTTTTGATGCATCAGAGAAAACAGCTGCCAAGCTTTGCCGTTACTGTGGAGTTTATGCTTTATGATTTGGGTTTTATGAACAGTCAGTGACGCTGCTCTCAGCATTTTCAGTCTTGCTACTACTGTCCCTACAGGACCACCTGGCCCGATTCTGCTTTGCGGCTCCTTAGTGTGACCACGGTGGCAGATGTGTTCTGACCCAGAGGACAAACCTGTGCAGCTGCTCAGACCTTCTCTTTTCCTCAGGTTCTGTCTGTGAAGCTCTCAGGTTGGAAACACTTCAGCAGCTTGTTGTAAAAGGCTGTGTGTTAGCTTTTATTGATCTCTGTAGAGAAATATTCTCTTTGTAATCATTTTGTGCAGAGAGTGGGAGGGAGAACAGAACAGAGAAAGAGAGAGAGAGAGAGAGAGAGCGGAGGAGGACGAGGGTTATGAAAAGATCCAAAGGTAGAAGTTAGGAGAGTACATTTGCATGTACAGTGTCTGTAACATTAGTGTCCACACATCACTGTATATTTGGTGCCATGATGGGAAACATGCATCTGTTTCTATGATCTGATCAACTGAAAACATTTTAGGACCCACGTGGGCACTGATCCAGGGAAAACAGAGATGGGTTATATTCCCAGTATCAGTGCGTGTGTTATAAATTCTATGTTCACATTTTGAAGTAAAAAAAAAAAAAAAAGCAATACTGATGTAATTTATCTGTTATGATTTTTTTTAATTCTACCCTATGGGTGGATCAGACCATCTGCAGCATCTGAACAGATGTGTCCTCAGTGCCCATGGGTCCAGTGAGAACCTGAACTGTGAATGGTAACTCTCATTCTCCTTATGGGCTCCAGAATGGCTGACAGTGAGAATCTGGTTTCCTGCTGTGACGTCGTCTTTGTGCGTCAAGCTTCAGGCGACGTCAGAGACCAAACTAGAGCAGGCTGCCTCTTTCTGACACACTCTGTAGGGGGAAAAAAAATTCTTAGTCTTTCCCCCTTTCCTCTCCAGGTTTCCCATCCTCCACCTCTCCTCTTTCCTGCATTTCCTCTCTCTTTTCTTCCTCCTCAGCCTTTTCCTCCTTTCCTCTTCATATTCAGAAACCTGAATTTATTCAAATGAGAGGATGGTGAAAGAAGGAAGGGATGATAAAGTGAGAAAGAAGACGGGGGAAGAGGGAAAAGGATGAAGCGAAGAAACAAAGGACAAAGGTGAGAGGAGAAGCAGCAGGAGGGGAGAAGATGGAGGAAGAGGAGAAGGAAAGGGTGAAGGAGGAAGAGGGAGACTAGGATTAGCAGGAAACTGAGAGGAGGAGGAGGAGGTGTAGGAGGAGGCTGCAGGTGCAGCAGCAGAAGTGCATGCAGGATGCTGATGATCAGAGAGTAGAAAAAAGAAGTGAGCGCTCACTTTGCTGCTGTTTTTAGCCTTCCACCTTTGAACACGGCGGAGGGAGAATCAAACCGCCACAGACCAGTCAGCTGTGTGTCATTTCAAGTTTTTTTTATTCTGAATCTCATTGTTGTGTTTGTTTAGAGCCTCTGTAAGCCATGGCATGTCTCTCCTGGGCCCTTTGCATGTCTTTCAGGAAGGTTTTCCAGATAATGACCAGGGGCTTTGTGTCCCCTTGGGCCTTACAGTTGTTCAGTGATCTACCCCGGACATCCACGCTCAGTGTTGTTTGAAGACTTTTCTTACTGTTCATCACAGCTAGTTCCCCGTCTCAGTCTTCCTGCTGACCACAGACTGGAAACAAGATGACTGACCCGGCAGCTCCCAGGGGTGAAGCCACCATAAGTCCCCTAGGTGGTTGGTTCAACTACAGGTCATAAACCCCGCCCCCTCCATGTTAGTCAATGGGACATGAGCCAAGCTAAAAAGTACAAACGAAACATTTTTCCCCAAAGCTGATTTCTGTGATTTTAACTCAGTATTGTCACACTGATTTGTGTACAAGTGTCATTTATCTGATCAGTTGTTATCTGATCAGTTGTTACATTAATTATAAAAACAGATTTCAGATGATTGACAGATGGCTCCACCTCTGGTCACTACTGTGCCAGCTTGGTTGGAAAATAGATGGCAGCCTGTGTGACTGCAGTATTGTAGCTTCCTGACCGGGTCATTGTTAAGATAGGTTATATCATGGTAATAGCTCCCACAGCAGCTCAATTAAAGCCCAGGAAAACGAGCAGTTTGTAGCTGCAGAGTGGTGGGTCGTGTTGGACGGATAGGATCTTTGGCGCTGTCTGCGGCCACAGCTCGCAGCAGCGGCAGATCCCGCTGACAGGGACCGTGCGTGATGGGGACTATTGTCATTTTTCAGCAGGGGACGCAGGACCAACTCCAAACAGAGGTGAATTGTCATTGAAACTTTCATTAACTGGCGGTGTGCGTGTGCATGACGACAGCACGGTGTGTGTGTGTGTGTGTGTGTGTGTGTGTGTGTGTGTGTGTGTGTGCGCGCGCGAAACAGTGTGTGTTTTCTGCTCTGGGTTTCAGCAGAAAGGATCAGCTCGAGCTGAATTTTCCATCTACTGGTTTTTTATTTTTTTATTTTTTAACCCTTCTCATTTTCCACAACACTGATGTCGTGTCGTGCGTGGTTGCTCGTGCTCGTGTCATTAATTAGCACTGACGGTTAATTGGTTTTCCTGTCACATACACGCCGAAAGAGCGCGCACAGAATGAGACCAGAAACTAAAATATTGCCCCGGTGTCCCTGAAGACGCGTGTGTTGCGGTGGATCCGGGACCGGTAGGAGGACAGACCGTGGGCTTTGTATTTTGCCGTGATAGGCCTGATGCAGCCTCCACGCGTTGAGTGTGATTCCCACTTGTACGATGTGACTCTTTAATAATTACTGTCTCCTTATGGTAACTCCGCGTGTGTCTGCTCTAGGTCTAATATATCAATTCTATGTATGTTTTTATCCGGCCTGTTGAGCCACATATGAATTTCTAGGATCTTCTAGAACCCGTGGCCTATAATTTCATCTCATTTGTAACCACAGAGTTAAGGGCAGTCCCGGTATGTGGCCTCTATACTTTACATACAAGCAATAAATCATTTTTAGAGTCACTGTTTCCCAAGATATCACTTTAATGTTCCTACTGTATAACACATGGCTCTGCAGCTGCCTTATTTAGTGCCTCGCTGCAACAACTGGAATGACTGATTTAATAATATCCCCTGTATCTAAACTAGTTAGTTATAGATCTGGATACAGTCTGTGCAGTTTGCTACAGCTTCTCTAGCATGGATGGGTTACTGAATAGAGCCAAAAGGGGATGGAGTGTCTGAAGGGATGAGAGTGAAAATAATCACAAAGAGAAGTAACGAAAGGAAAGATGATGCAAAAATGAACAACTATAAAGACACACAAATGACTACAGAGGAGTACAACGCAACGACAAAGTGATGTGAAATAGCTGTGAAAAACTCACAAAACGAAGAGACAAGCGACAAAGAGGGCTTTTAATGTCTGCGCTCATTGACTCATAATTCATCCATCTGTAGCCCAACATGCTGTAGCTGGTGGCAAGCTAAAGCCTCAGTGGCCACGGGTTTACAGTTTGGGGATTGGACTCCGTTCAGCACAGGCCAACAATAGATCTCATGCAAATGTCTTACTTCCTTTTCATATTTTACAGTTTGTGTAGTAGTTTTGCAGATATGTTAAGAAATGCAACTATTTCCCCTAAACTAGAATCTCCAATAACATTTACAGTATACACACAGTTTCTGCAGGTGCTTGTGTAGTTCCTTAGGTCTTCTATAGGATACAGTACACATGATGTGATTCCCACTGGGTGTCAGAGTCTTCGAGTAGCTAATTAACATCTGAATATCATAAACAGCACGAATCTCTTGGAGAAAGTCCACAGATGGTTGCTGTATCTGTGAAATGCTACAGAATTAGCATTAGCACTGTGGGGCGACATACAGTACGTCCTAATCTGATGATGGTTACTGATGTGTGAAGGCAGTTATAGTCACACATACAGTATGGATGAGACACCAGAGTGGGTTTTATGCTCCTGTACCTCATGAAGAGTCAGCAGAGGCTTGAACATTTTTTTTTTTTTTCGGAAAGGTGATGCACATAGCTTTGTGAGTCCTTTCATATTAATCACATTAATCCATTTTCATTATAAAGCTTTTTGTTTTGGTTTTTTTTAGGATTCCCGATGTCTTTTTTTTTTGTCTGACCAGCAAAAAAAGACATTTAGTTGAAAATGTCTTATTAAGCATTTACACAAAAACATATGAAATTGCTGTAAGATGACAATCACATTGTCTTAATGCAAAACTGGTTCCAGCTTTTTAAAGGTAGGAATTTATCTTTATTCCTCTGATTCTGAAAAGGAACTAAAGTTCTCAGATAAATGTAGAGCAGGAAAAAGTACAAGGTTTGGCTCTGACATGTAGTAAAGTCCAATGATGAAGTATAACACTATGTGGAAGTACTCAAATAAAGTACTAATACCTCAGAACTGAATTGTTCTAGAGTAAATGTACTTAGTTACTTTCCAAATGTTGTCTCTGTTCCTGAAACACCGCAGACTGTCACTGCGTGCGAGATTTTACGCGACGGTTTGATTCATGCGCACGTCGCTGCGTGACGGTGCGCGTTTTTTTTTTTTTTTTAGTTGTTTTTTTTTTCTCTCCGCACTTTCTCCTTCTTCCCTGTGTCCAACTTCCCCTCCCTCCATCCATCCTGTCAGGCAGCTTGTCAGGACTCGACACCTCCTCCCTCCATCTCTTTACCTCCTCCTCTTGCTACGGCAGAAAGGCGGAGAAGAAGAAAAAAAAAACTATTTCACCAAAGCACCGTCCGTTCACACGCACACACGCACGCACGGAGCGAGAGAGATAGAGAGAGAGAGGTTCGTGTGGGGGGAGGAGGGACCAGCAGCGCTGCAGCAGAGGATCGCTCGGCTGTCGGACGCAGAGGAATGATAATTAGAAAGATATTGACGCGGCAACAAGAAGAAAAAGAGGAGAGGAGCAGGGCCTGCAGCAGCAGCGAGACAGAGAGAGGGAGAGAAGGAGGGATCGAACTGACCATAATCTGATCCAACAGCGAGAAGAAGACAGGAAAAACCGCGGAGCAGCAGCAGCAGCAGCAGCAGTTGTGAGTGATTGTGTGTGTTTTCGGAGGAAGATGATGGTGACAGCAGCAGCAGCGGAGGAGGAGAGCGAGGGATGATCGGGGATCAATAATCCTCCCTCCTCCTCCTCCACCTTCATCCCTCCATCACCTCTGCAGGAGCCGCTGAAACCTGTGAGATTCTGCTGCGTTTTTTTCCCCCTTCCCTCCTGGATGCTGCATCGTGTCTGTTTATGTGTAACTGTGGGTTCTGTAGTCCATAAGGATTTTTATTACTATGTGAGCGTGCATGTGCTCATGTGAACGTGCGTGTGCAGCCGGGTCAATTGTTTAATGCATGTTTGTAGGTGATGTATTTCATCGGTAAGTGTTTGTTCATGTAGATGCTGTGTGTGAGAAACATGTGCGGGTTAATGAACCGTGTGTGTGTGTGTGTGTGTGTGTGTGTGTGTGTGTGTGTGTGTGTGTGGCGCTGTAAAACTGGCCAATTAAAACGGTCCTGATACAGTTAATTTAGACCCGCATTATCTAAATGATCAGAAGACAAAGAGAACAGTTGAAACCGCCTACACACTGAGGAATTCAGAGCTTGTAAAGCACAGACTGTAAAACATGTAGACTCGTTCCAGAACTCACTTTCACATTTAAAGCTTCCAAAATGTGATTATTTCAAATAATAACTTTTCTCATGAGCACAGAGTAGTTGTGAATGGAGCATTCATAGCATTAGTTTTTATGTCAATGTGACAAACATGTGGTCTGTTTCCACCTCCAGCAGCTGCAGATCCATGTGGACCAGTGTCTGTGTCCACCTGCTGAGTCTTAGCCCAGTGTTCCCTCACTTTCAGCTCTGGCTTTGGTCTCCACCACCTCCTGAGGGAAATCTGTGGCTCTTTTGCTGCTAAATGCTTTTATTTTGAAAACATTGTCATTTACTATAAAAATAATAATTATAGATGCTTTATTTTCAGGTCCAATCATCATTATTTTCAAGGCTTTCAAATGCATTTTGCAACTGCCAGAGAGGCTTTAACAGAGAAAACAATAGTCAGTCTAATTAATGAACATAATATGGTGCAGCTTAGCCCCATAGCAACATAGTTTGCTTCTTCAGCTGACATCGGCTGTTTATGTCAAAGAGGCTGAGGTAAAACCACTGTCCACTACCCAACAGCAGACAGACACAGTCAGACATAAACTGGGGAGCATAGTGGAGCATTTAGCAGCTAAAGAGCGAGAGTTCTCAAAACCCTGGTTAAATATGAACGCCACCAGCAGGATGATGGATGTTTTTTTTTGTTTGTTTGTTTTGTTTTTTTTGATCCAGAGTTTCCAACTTCACTCACAGTGAAAGGGGGCGGTCAAGACTGAGGCTTGTTTGACCTGTCGTCCAAACAGTGCCACAGCAGAGATTTCAAGCATTGCTTATTGTGTGTATCAGTGAGGTGTTGGTGCAGTGCTGTGTATCTTGGCACACTGCCGCCACCTGTTGATCAGTGCAATAGTGGGAAATCCTGAACAAACTGTTCTGTGTGTGCACGAGACAAACACGGGACAAACACAAAACCGATGAAGCTGCTCTTCGCTGGCTACCAGATGTCAACAACTCCACCTTTGAGTCTGAGGCAGAGAACGAGTGGTTGCATTAAGCAGCTGCAAAGCACAGCCGAATGGGACTTCAGTGTGACTGCACGCATAATTAACCGACTTAGGTGAATAGACTTAATGCTAAGTTTCTTTCCTGCAGCTGAGAATTCAAAACTGAATTTTCTAAATGGCTTGTTTCAGCATAAATAACATTTAAAATGTATCACTTTTTCTTAGGCATATTTTTTTTTTATAACATTACAATTAAACATGGACCAAGAAATACGTTTCTTGTGATCACTGTATATATTTTTTTAAGAGTGTAATTCACTGTACTGTTTCTTCCTGCCCTGACGGAGACATGCTCACCTACACTGGCATGACTTTCCCTCTGATGAGGAGCTGAAGCTCAGCAGTCCTGCTAATGCAGTAACCTGAAGAGCTGTAATAGTGTTACAGCAGCAGTGAGAAATTGCTAACAGAAGCTAACACTAGCAGAGACAGAGAGAGAGAGAGAGAGAGAGAGAGTGAGACCCTGGCAGAGAGGAAGGGAGAGGAGAAGCAGAGAGGGATGGTGGTCGGTTAGTGACTCATGAATAATTGAATATGCTTAATGGGAAGAGATAGAAAAGCTGAAACTGTTTGGCCACTTTGCAATAGAGACCAGAGGGCTCTCTGTTCCCGTTGTGTGTGTGCAGGGACTGTGATGCTGCAGCATCTAAAGCAGCGCTCTCTGCACATGTGGCTTTTGCAATATGTGTTTTGACATTCTGACTTCATTGCCCATAAATCCTATAAGGTCATATCAATACAATTCTTCTTAGTGTGTTTTATATATCGAAGTGATTCTGGGCTGATTCCTCGCCTGCTGCTTTTGAGACGATGGTTTTTACTTATTGTAGTTTGCTGTGTTGAGTTTTTTTTTTTTTTTTTGGTTTGGTTTGGTCATAAACTGTGGCAGCCTTCATTTGAAATGTGACAGAGGTAGGTGTCCCACTCAAAATCCTTGCTAATCTTTGGAACAATAGCACCTTGATATCAGACAGAGGAATAAAAATAACTTTAAAGTCAGTAACCATAGATTTTTAGGACTAAAATGGCACTGTGGCTGGCAGATGTTAATAAAGTTCTTGAGCTAATACATTTAAAAAAGAAAACTGACACATGACACACAGAGACAGACACACACTCACATTGACACCTATGGGCAATGTAGAGTCACCAACCAACTAACCTGCATGTGTTTGGACTGTGGGGGGAGAAAACCCACATAGACACAGGGACAACATGCAGACTAATAACACAAATAGATTTGTGCTTTACTGGTTACTCTTCTCTGAGAGTCAGAAGAAACAATCCTTCAAGACAAACTGATGTGTTTGGGAAACGTAATTCTATCTTGGGTGATACATTTGGTTGGGTTTGCTGAGGTGAACTTCCACCACAGGGCACAATATTCAATATCTCAACAGAGATATTGAATATTGCTCTTATTGCAGTTCCATGTGCATCACCTCGGCCTTTGTAGAAATCCAAAGCTTGACAGATGTGTTGTGCCTACTTATGGGTTCTAAGCTGTGGCTGCACAAGGGAGAGGTTAACGGAGTGGTAAATTTAGAAATGAAGAAAAACCCAGTTGTAGCCTTAGGGCTTATCTTGGGACTACGTAGTGTATGTTTCGTTGGTACAGGTGGCGGAGCGCTTAATGTTGTGTGACATTAGCTATGGGAATGGCTAGCACTGGCCTGGTTGTGGCTAATCAAAATAAGGAGAACTGGAAAAAAAAATACCACCTTCTAGATTGGTTTCCAACTGGCTGAGGCAGGAATTATATGTAGCACAACCCCAGACATTTGATTTACTGAACACATTTAAGAGAGTTGAGCTGTGGTTCACAGGACTGGACCCAAAGTCTCGCACACAACTGTTAAGGACTTTTAAGATTTTTTTTTTTTTTAATGTGTGCGTTAACAGCACTTTGTCCATTATGGTAAACCAGAAGCTTTACTGGATTGTGCATTAACAGGCATATGTCTATAATAATAAAAGCTGTTGGGAGATTTCAGTGTATTATCTTTATCTGTGGCATTGAAAGTTGAGTAATCTGCACAGGAATAAATTGGTAGGGATTAGCAGAAGGAGTAAAACTACAACAACAAATGGAAAGAGAGAATGTGAGGAGGAGAGAAAGAGGTGGATGAAGACAGACGAGCGATAGTGATGGAGTGTGGGAGGGAGGCTGATGGTGTGTGATGATTTTTTTTTTTTCTTGTTTCTGATGGCTTAGACAGCATGTCATTGGTATTTATGGCCTGAGAGACCGCACACTAGCAACCAGAGAGAAAGGGAGTGTGAGGAATGAAAAGGATGGAGGTGAAAAAGTAACAGCAACATGAAAAGAGAAAAATGTACATAGAGGAAGAGAAAGACACATGGAAAAGAAAGATCAGGGAGAGAACAGAGAGGATGCAAATGAAGAGAGACAGGAGAAAGACAAAAGACACAGGAGGTAAACATGAAAGGTGAGAAAATCAAATGGAAAGAAAATAAATGGATTAAAATAGGCTGAAGAAAGAAACGGTACTGTGGAAGCATCATGAGCTGTTGCCTCACGTCCTTCATAACCTACTGTCGCTCATCTGCCCTTTCTTTGTCTTCTTCTTTTTCATGTAATGGATGTATGACATGAAGAAGGATCCAGAAGTGACGTCCAACAAGTGGAAAATGAAAGTGAATCCCAGACGCCTCGCCGTATCCAGCAAGACGACAAACATCTGACATGAGATTTAACCTCTCGCTCCCTCTCACAGATGGACTGCAGGAAGACTGGCTGAGTCCGGCAGGCGAACCCATAAACCAGGAAGAGGTGCCACTCTCCTCTTCCACGTTTGTTAGAAGATGATCCTCAACAGATGTTATATTTTCAGTTTGTGGAGATTTACATTGTGTTGATACAACATTTGGTTCCAGACTGTTCAGATGATGGAGAAGGTCTGAACTGAGCTAACGTTCTCTCCCTGCTCAGAAAACTTTCCACACTGTTTGATTTGGAGAACCACCACAGATGTTCCCAGGATTTTATTATGAGACGCTGCAGGGAAGCGGCTGATTAGTCAACTTGTTTGGGAGTTCCTACATGGTGGTGCAGACTGCACTCCTGCTGTAGCGCTTGGAAAAACACATGTTGGATGCTGGGAGGAAAAATATCCCATGTACCACTTTAGTTGGACAATCTGCAGTCATTCAACAATGACAGTGTGTGATGTCTTGCCTGTTCTAATTAAACACAGTCCCTGTCAGCGCTGGTCTCCAAATTTGCTGCTTGGGAAACTAATGTTCTGATCTTCTGTATGGAGTCCAGTGAGTGGATAAGAGTGACTCACTGACAAACACAAAAGGACTGATCTGACTGTCTGTGGGGAAGAAGACCATCCCTGTTGCTTACAAAAATACATCTGTTTTTAACTGTCATGAGTCTGAGCCCCAACACAAACATCTGACTGAACCAGGGGATGGTCAACGACTCGTTAAACCTCTTCTATCAGAGACCACAAGGACAAGGTCCATCTTGATCCTCAAATCAGAACTTAAAGAAGAAAAAGTCCTCTCCCCCCCACTTACCTCTGGTGGGGGGGAGGGTGAAGGGTAGTTTAGTTATTAGGGTGTAGGGGTTAGGGCCGTAGGGTTTAGTTTTGTAGTTATTTAGGTCGTAGGCTAGACAGTAGAGTACACAGGCAGCTCTGCTCTGGGTCTAAATAGTAGTTTTAGATAGTAGTAATTAGGTGCAAGTTATTCTCTGTTGTGCTGAAGCCTTCTCTTAGTGTTTATTCAGTTGTGCTAGTATTAACTCGTGGGGTATTGGCTCATTTCCCTGTCACCACTCTACTCACCCCTTTGGCACTAAACACTCAGCGACTGTGACTCAGGCAGCATCTTATTTAGTGCAGACGTTTAGGCTTTAGCCTCAGTGCTAGCTGGCAGGGTAACACCAGCAGTATCTAGGCTCTTTAGTTTCAGATTTAGCATTAGTGAACCTTGGTCACTTCGTATTTCCCCAGTTGTTATTTAGTCCAAGGTTCCTATTAGCCTGCGTGCTCACTCTCAGACCAGCTAGCCATGGATGCTAATCAAGGCCCAGGCCAGGGCAGCCCAGAAAGCCCCAACCGGGCTGTGGAGTACCTTCTTGAACTTAACAACATCATTGAGAGCCAGCAGAAGCTTCTAGAAACCCAACGGCGCCGAATCGAAGAGCTGGAGGTCCAACTTGACCGGCTCAGCCAGGAGAACAAGGACCTGCGTTTGGACCGGCAACCTGTCGTTCCTCCTCCACCTGCTCCTCCTCCTGAGCCTCCTCTCCCTCCTCCTCCTCCCCCGCCACCACCTCAGAACACATCGACATCCATTTCTACCAAGAATCACCACCACCACCACAACAGCCAACACCAAGCTCCTTCCCAGCCTCCTTCCTCCATCCCCCTCCACCATAGCCATAACCAGCATCATCATCATCAGCAGCACCACCACTCCTCCACCCACCACTCCTATAACAGCACCAACAGCACCAGTGCGACATCTATCCCGGTTCCTGTTCCGGCTTCAGGCCCAACCTCTATCTCGATCCCAACCCAAATCCCAGCTCCGGCTCCACCTCCTCCTCCTCCTCCAATCCCACCTAGAGATCAGCCGCGGGCCCACAGCCGGCTGACCCGGGTGCCCTCCACCAGCACGGGCACCAACACCAACTTCGTAGAGAAAGAGAAGGAGAGGCTGGAGCGCCTGCACAGAGCCAACGCCGCCAACAACCACCATGCCCACACACTGCACCACCACAAATCGTAAGTTACAATTTAAGGTGTATTTACCAAAGCCAAAGGCAGCATGAGAGGAAGGCAAACCGGACGTCAGCACTGGGTTGTCGTCTAAATGCTGGCTGGCAACCTCTGCTCTAAACCTACTAAAACTCTTATGTCTGCTTCATAAGAAGAAGTTGGGTGAAATAGTGAAACAGTAAGTCTTGTGATGCCATATTGAACACAACTGAGGGGGTACACTTTGTTTCAAACAGTGAAATTGCTGTGTCTCAAACGCCTCTTTAAAGAGTAAGTTTTGTTATTTTGAATGTGGAACATATGCCTTTAAATCATGATTGTGACTATTACTGAACTGTGAAAAAACATTCATGGCATCTTTTCACTACATTTTCAAGATCAAACTTGGCTGCCAGCCTGTCATCCCTCTGCCTGGTTTGCCAACAACTCATGTTAATCTTTGACTTTGATCACTACTAACTTTGCAGCTTCTCTCACACAGGTTTTGTGCAAGCATACAGATATGTGCCCACATGCTACATTTAACTGGAAACATCTTTTTTTTTTTCTTTTTTCTTTTTTTTTTGCTTGATTCTTTGCTGGCACAAAATTACAAGCAACAGATATTTAAGGCAAAGTTGTTTTGCTGAACGTGTTTTATTGTAAAACGTTTTGGACTCAAGAAAGTACGAGAGGCTGAGAGTGTTTCTTCCTCCGAATGAGAGAGGGCAGCGGATGCCCTTGTGCATTCTTTGCACACTGTGATAGTGAGATTGGTGGGTGTACAGGGTAGATAAATATTCATCCTGTTATCAGCTAATGGGGCTACAGAGTGGAAGGCTGTAGTGGGAATTTCCATATTGCAGGAGAGCAGGAGTGCGTGACACTCCAGAGACAGAGGAATTAAACAACTGCTGCATCTCCAACGCTGATAACGAGTGAGCTCTGTTATGTAAGAGATATTTTTTGCTAAGCAACAGGTTTGGATGTTTGAAGAAAAAAAAAAACACAATGGTTTTTATGTCAAAGTGAAGTTGTTTTCTCTACTAATCGCCACTGATCAGGTAGCTCATCCTCTTTTTCTTTTCTTTTTTTTTTAAAAATTTTTTTGTTTAGATTTTTGTGATTTTTATTGCTCTGAATAAAATTTCATTCTCTTCATTGGCCTGAACTGCGTTTGTTGCCAGGCAACACTGTGCTAGGAGCACCCCATCAGGAAGTGTTAAGAACGAAAGGAGTCTCGCTGCTGTCTATGTGCAAGGGGCCGTGTGGTGCTGTAGGCAAGACGACGCAGGGACGGAGTTGTCCCACGTGTCTACCGAGCAGTTGGTTTTTAGCTGTAACACTGAGCTGCGGCCTGTGGGAAGCGCTGGTTGTGGCGATTGCTGTTGCTATGCAACAGTGGAAAACCTGATTGAAGGACAACACTAACAGTTGAAAATGGTTTTACCCTCGATCGGTTCTCTGAGTTTTTAGAGCTTGGCCAAGCTCGTTCCAGCTGTTGGGAACACAGTATCACATCCTTTCTGCTCCAAACACGGAGCAGAAGAAGAGAAGCTCCTGGTCGATCTGCAGAAATGAAGGCTGTGAAAACGCAGTGATGACTCATGGAGACGGATTTAATAGTACTATTGCTCTGTCCTATAAGCTCTCATATGTGCAGCCAACAACACAGAGGCACATAGAGTGACTCAGACTTTCAAATCCGGGGTTATCTGAGGCATCTTGAGCCGTCAAAGTCCAGGAAAAAAAAAAAAAAAAAAAAATCCCTCTAATCCCTGAGTCATGGGATGTTCAGGTACAGCTGATATTGTGAGGAAAAGCTGACCTCCAGCTCACAAATGATATAACAGGCAGAGAACAATGATGAAGTCTGACAGCAGTGAAGATGAGGCTGATTCGTTATGAAATCACACAGCACATTCGGCCGCTCGCTGCCTCTTCAAGTGACTGAGTGAGAGCCAATAAATCCCACACTGCACTGGAGCAGATTATGGCACAGAGGCATGACAGCATGTTGCGGAACTGCCCACACTGGTTTCTCTGGTGAGTTCGTACAGGGCATGATGCAGCAAAATGCAAAGTACCCCCACATAGATTTCACTTGCAGCACCTCAGCCTAGAAAAGACACACGGGGGGAAGCAGTGCATACTGTCGGGGTTACAGATTAGATACACTGAAATACTTAAAACGTTTCACGTCCAGGGACGCTCTGTATTACATTCTGCATTACCACATTCTGAACCTACAAAGGTCTAAAAGCCCAATGCATTTTATGTACATGTTTTTGTCTGTTTAGCAAAGTGAAATCGCTCAAATGCATTTGTAAACCTCTAAACTCATCAGAAACACGGGCAACTCAAGATTCCGGAGAAGACGTTTGTCAATCCAGCTGGTAGCAAGTTAACTTTAAAAACAAGCTATTCTGTAAAAATGTGGACGTGACGAAGGGAGGAGAAACTGTGACGCCACACAAAGCAGCCTGAGCTAAAGTTTTCAGCTGGAAGTTTAGTACAACACCGACACGACACCGTTACTGAAGAGTGAAGACACAGAAACACTGAACCCACTATCCTGCAGCCTGGTGCATATAAGGGTGGGAATTTCCCAACAGACAATAAAAGTACAAGTGGCATATTTGTTACTAGTACTAGCCTAGTTAAGACATCATGTTCTAGTTTCAGTCTGGAGTATCTGGGCAGCAGGGAGGGATAGGAAAATCCAATAATTATTCTGGCTTCTTGTAATTTCTGAGGTTTTGGTTTTCTGCTGGTGTTTTTCTCTCAGGAGGAGACATCAGAGCTGTTACATGCTATGGATCCAAGAGGGAAAGACTGATGGAGAAGAGTTATGCTAATGAACAGAGTGGTGTTGTTGTGAAATGTGGGTGTGGAGGAGTCAGAGCTGTAGGATTCAGACGGAGGAAAAAGAAAAGAGAAAACGAAAAAGAAATTGATGATGCATTGCATTTTTAAGCAAGCGATAGTGGAGACACCTGTTAGCCTCAATGTGAGCTTGGCTTCCTAAGTCGGCAGTGTGTTTGTTCATGTGACCAACAGGCTGCAGGTCGAAGAGATGCCCGGAGAAACGACTGGTGTTAAACCTTTATCATATATGTGCATGGCAGAGATGGACAAGTCCAGTAGAGCAGATTGAGCTGATCTTCTGATTGGGGATCAGCCTGAATGTTTTGTCACAGCATCCCTGACCTCAAGTTGTCTTATATAAAAATGTCTCCAGTGAGGTCCACACAGTGAGATATTGATTCGTTTTCATTTTTACATTAGTTGACCTTCAAAAAATGAATTGATGGCTTTGTTAATCTATTATAAAGAACAACAAATTGATTATTTTATTTATATGAGCAATGGAATTAGATCAGCACAAGAGTGTGTTCTTTTCCATTCAACACAAACATGGGCACGATGTGGACTTGGTTTCAGTTTTGGACTCTAGATAGTCCCCCCCTCCCTTTCTGTCTTCCTGTCCTGACCCTGTTTTTGTAAACAGCTGCTGACATCCCGTCCTCTGTGTGCTGATGAAGATAACAGTGGTGTAAATGAGCTCGGTCAGCAGGGCTGCAGCACCAGGTGTGTGTGCTTTTACCCCATCACTCCTGGAGACCCGCCAAGTGCAGCTGCTCAGCCAGTATCCTCTGCATCTTCAAATCATAAACAGAAATCACTGTCACCATTTTTTGGCAGTAACAGACACACTTTGTATTGTTTCTGATGATTTTGCAGAATGTATTTGACTTCATTTGCAGTGCATGCTGTGTAAGTCTGCACTGGTTTGTTGGAGGTGGACTGAAATGCTGTTTCCTGTTCTTGGCTAAGTATATTTCCACCAACACACTGCACCAGTTAAACAGTTCAGACTAGGCAGCAGGCTGAATAAAGACCAGCACACGTTTTTTTTTTTTTTTTGTTTTTTTTGTTTTTTTTTTTGTTTTGTTTTTTTTAATGAGGTTCCAGGCACACAGTGTGCTCTGTGCATGTAGCTTGTTTCATATTTTCTGGTCAGATGCCAACATGTAAAGTAACTGATAATCTTAATACTGATTTATCTTTGTAGTTTTGTTGCACTTTCATAAATGTCCATGTAATTTTCCTTTTTTAGTACGTTGACATATTATACTGCTGTGATTAGGTATCATGTTATAAATGTACAGTGTGATCGAACAACCATCATCTGCTGAGCTGAATCAGATCCTGACATGTGTCAGCTAACTACAGTAGCTGTTGTGTCCTGGAGGGATGCTTTTCGAGGTTAAAGCAGCTATATCTGCAGCTGCCCTCTGCAACTTTACCGCTTACACAAAGCTCTGACCCACCATCCATCCACTACCTGCTCTGCTGGTCAGAGACCAGCTGGTGGACGTAGTGGAGCATGTAGCAGCTAAAGAACCAGAGATTTCAGTCAGGAGGTGGTGGAGACCAAACCCAGAGCTACAACAGAGGAAACACTGGGCTGAGATTTAGTGGTCACATTTGCTGGGGAGCTTCCCCACAGTGAAGTCACTTCCCATGTTGCTTTCAGTTGCGTGTGTTGCAGTCAGTTAGGACAAATCAGTCAGTACAATGCTACATGACATTATCATGATATGAGTTTTTCTCACCTTCATGCTGGTATAATGTGACAGATGGATTCATCACAACTCTGAGCTCTTCTCTGCCTTCACTTCCTTCCCTCTGTCTCTCACCTCTGTCGCTTAGAAGATTAAATAGGTTAAACATGTGACTCCCAGCTCTGAGGTCTGCATCCTACACCAAATTTTGCATGTGAAGACGTTGAGCTAAGATGGTGAACATGGTTAAATTTAACATGCATATTAGCACATGCTGGGTTGCTAGCATGGCTCTAAAACCTCATTGTTTCATTTTCAAAAGGCCTGTAGAGCAAAACAGAATTTTATCTCAAGGATTATTTGAGTTGGGTTTTTTTTTTTTACCCCTAAATGAATCACTGACCATCTGGAGAAAAAGACAGACACTCTGCGGAATGACTGACAGCACAGAAATAAATCAGATCATACCTTATGTCATGTGCTGGTTTTTAAAAAGGATATTTGTACAAACCAGATCAAGACTGTTTTCTGGCTGTCTTCAGCTCTTCTCTTCAGCTGTCACGGCCAGTTATAACCCATCACTTTAGATTTCTCAAGTCCTTAAAATGATCTTCTTATAATTACAACTTTGAACTCAATTGCATCATTTCTTAATTCATTTTTGATGCATTTTAAATTTAGCAGCTTACAAAAAATTCAAGATCTCTTGATAACACTTGTCCCCTCCGGCTTACTGTAGACACTTACACAATCAAATTAGAGGGTATGTGTGTGAGAGAAAGAGACAGGGGTTAGATGATATCACTCCTGTTGATTGATGGTGTAATCATCCTACAGCTGACCTGGATGTAGAATGGGTTTGTGAATCGTGCATGGTGTCAGGCCTCTCTCCCTCCCTCCGTCACACCGTCTGTCTGTTATATTTGGCAAGAGGAATGAGACATGGAGCTGGCTAGTGCTCGTTGTGGTGGTGGTGCTGGTGATGAAGGTAGTGGGGTGGGGGGGGGGGGGGGGGGGTCCAAGAGGAGGGATAAATACCCCGTTGTCATGGCAACAACACGGTAGGCGGCGGAGGAGGAGGAGGAGGAAGAAGAAGATAGTGCCGGTGGTTTCATAATGGCAGAAACTCTATGCTCCTCTGCAGCGTTTCCCTGCACTCGCTCACACACGGGCACATTTGCATTTCCAGCTCTGATCCACAGTGACTGAGCATGAGGGGCCAACTCTTTGGGGACCTCAGGTCTGGGAGAGTATCCAAAGAGAGCAGAGGTCCCATATGTGAGGTGTATTGTTTATGATAGTGGTCTTTTTTAAAAATATATTTTTAGCTATTTTAATGACTTAATGTTTTTTTTTCTTTTGTGTATCTTTCATGTTGTTTTAGGTTAGTACGAAATAAAAGCTCTAAAAATGCATCCTGGTAGGTGTTAATAAAGCGTAGGGAATGTTGGCCTGTTACTGAAGCTTTATGTTAGTCCTGTAAAACCATGTGAATCACTGGAATCCACAAGAAAACAAAAACCTTTGGCTGCTCGCCTTTATGCAGTATCCACTGCTCCACAGATGATCGTTTAATCTTACCCAGCCCAAACAAGAAAGAACAGGACATCTTATTCCCAAAAGCTCTCATGGTGAAAAAACCTACAACACCCAGGATTCATTGTGCCTGGTGCATCCCTTTGTCCCATTGTAGTTCGGTTTAATGCCAACTTTGTGTCACATTAGCAGGAACCAGAGCATTCTACTGGACTGACACCTTTACTCCTTAGTCAGCTAACACTAGCTTTGGACTGGACAGTTTGTCCCAACAAGGCATCAGTAGCTTCAGGAAACAGGATGGGATGGGAGGGGCAAAGAGTGGGAAGGAGGGGCTTATGGTGGGAGTTTGTTTGGACTCATTAGACCCTCTAGAGGCCGAGGAGACATGAGGCAGAGCAGATTTAGTCAAATGTGAAATGAGGGAAATGTCGTATTGGGTCCAGTTAATCTTGTTTTCTGTTCCCATCAAACCTTGTCTGTATTCACCTGAGTCTAACGTATTTTAATATGTGTTCATTTGTAAATGTTTAGTTACATAAAAGCACGTTAATCAGCGAGTGAAGTCCTGTTGTAAAAGCTGATATTTGGCAGCACACCTCACAGCACACAGATGGCACAGAGAATATTCTGGCAGCAAGCTGATGTGAGTTTTATTTCACAGTACAGCTGTCCAGCTCTATACTGAACTGCACATAATGCTCAACCAAATGCAGAGATGTTTGAGTCTAGTCGGTGAACAAAGATCCACTGTTGGAAAACAGACAGTTCAGGGGCTAGTTCAGGGACAGCTGTAAACTTGAATTCTTTGCCCTGGATATTCAGTCATTTCTTTTACCCAGTCATTTCTTTTTACCCAAGAAAAAAGAAAAATAAAATGAGACCTCTATACTTTAACCAGTGCTATGGAAATACAGTAGCATTATTAGGTAGAGCACTGAACCAGAAGATGAGCTAAACAAGGAAGGACAGATTTAAAGATAATGGTCTGTGACCTGAACTCGGCTCCACCCGGGCCCAGCTGCAGTCCTCCTGTGTGTTCTCAGCATGTGTTCTTACTTCCCCCGTACTCCAGCTTCTTGTGAACATCAAAGTGTGTTCAAACACAAACTGGTGCTAATTTTTGCCTTTTTTTTTTTTGCAGCTGGTGGTGCAGGTTTTGGCTTAGTAGCACTGAGTGATAAGTTTGAATAATGCATGACATCAAAAATCAGCTGCTGCTCTGATTTGTCATTATACTATACTTAAATCCAGAGTCTGGATGGAATAGTTTGAAAAGGTGTTTTAATTGTCTTTGGTTTGAGAGGAAATCCCCACATTTTGTTGGGAAAGCACCCATGGAAGGAAGAAGCAGCAGGTGTGCAGTTTTCCGACCGTGTTGTAGAACAGGATCTGCACTCGTGGAGTATACACAGACAAATAGCAGCCTTGTCTGTGGGGATATTTTTGTTTAGTTTGCTTCTTTAAAAGGAAAAGTGGATTAATAACCACCTACAAGAGGAGCCAGAGTGACCTGTGAGAAGAACCACATGCGGGTTCTGCAGCAAGTTTTGGATTTTACAGTGGAGCTCACCCTGAAGGTGTGACCAGGCAAAGCACTGTCAGTTCGCTGCAGATGTTCCACAGAAGTTCTCAGACTTCAGTTTTAAGCATAACATGTATAATACCACTTGATTATAACAGGTTCCTTACATTATAGAATAGATCTTATGACAGCAGACAGCATAAATCAGAGATCAAACTGTGGACACACAGTTCCGAGGACATGCCAGAAAATTCAAGCAGATTGTTTATGGCTCAGATGATTAATCAGGCACCAGGATTCTGCTGTAACTGTCTAATCAGACAGCGACCGATATAGCAGGAAATTGGCCTGACAGTAAACTTATTCAGGGGCGACCACGTAAGGCTAATATGATGTTTGGCTTAACTAACTTAAGTTCACACACATTCCTGTTGTTTTCATCTCTTGTCCTGATGTGACACTGTGACACCGCTGGAAATGGGGCAATGCTGTGTGTGTGTGTGTGTGTGTGTGTGTGTGTGTGTGTGTGCGCGCGCGCGTGTGTGTGTGTGTGTGTGTGTGCTCGTGCGCTCGTGCGTGCGCGTGCACTGAGGCCAACAGCACAGTATCTACTGTGTCGCTGGTAGAAAATGTCTGACGACATCACCGGTAATCCATCGACGCTACTGCAAAACCCTAGAGGACAGTCGCACTGCATGCTGGGAAATGAGCTGCCAGTGGTGTCACATAATGTTGTTCAATGTGCACAGGGAGACAGACCTCTTTGGTTGTTACAATACATGTGTGTGTTTATAGATGAATTAATGTAAACTAATTCAGCACATTTACTCAGTAGTCACTCTGCTTTGGTACAATTCTGAGGTATCTGTAGTTTACTTAAGTATTTGCATGTTGTGCTACTTCATCCTCAGACTTCACTACATGTCAGAGCCAAACTTTGCACTTTTTCTTGCTCTACATTTATCTGATAACTTTAGTTCCTTTTCAGAATCAGATGAATCAAACAAAATACAGTCTAATCATCAAACTTTATTGATCCCTGGTGGGAAATTCCCAAACTACCCAGCAGTATGGAAAGTACTTCAAATTAGAAGTATATAAGGTAGTTAACATTAGCTCCACCTTTACCAGCTGCAACATTAAAGTGATGAACACAATAATGCATCAATAATTAGAATCCAATAATATCAGATACATTCATGTGAAATGGGCCATTCTGCACAATGACTACTTTTACTTTGGATACTTCAAGTACATTTGGAGGATGATACTTTTGGACTTTTACTGCAGTAACATTTGGAATGCAGAGCTTTACTTGTTGGGACGTCCTTGTGAATATTAATTTATTGATACAGTATATGCTGTGGTATTGCAATTTAACCACTTATATGACTTGAAGTACTCAGCCGTAATTCCTCAAAACACCTGTGCTGGTGCCTGATCATGACATGATCATAATGTATTTAATAAGATTATCATACTGTGTGTTCTGTACACTTGTGTAGTGGGGTGGAGCTTTAATGTAGCATACACTAGAAATACTCACAATCCATCCATCCATTATCTATACCCACTTATTCCTATTTAGGGTACACCCTGGACAGGTCACCAGTCCATCACAGAACACTCACAATGCATGTTCTCAATAATTGTACTTGCACAGTCCTCGAGTAAATGTACTTAAGTATGTGCTGGACTTGAACACTTCTAGTGACACACACTGGCTGCAGCTCGCTCAGTGTGGTCTGCAGCAAGTCACATACTAAACATGGACAGCAAGTTCAGTCACACCATCAACACTTGGACTCAAAAGAAAGACCTCTGTACAAGAAGTAATCAGACTGTGGTCCGCCCTGTTCTCATAGGATCTCCGGTGTAGCTCAAGGACTAATGACTAATAACTTTTTGTGCACTTTGGATGAAACGATCCTGGGGAAGTTGTGGAGTTGGAGGGTTCGCTGGATGAACTACAGTATCTGCTAACTGTTCAGCCCAGAGCAGCAGCTCAGTGCTGTGTATGTGGGCTGCAGCACCGCTGAGTGCCGCAGGCTTGTTGAATGGAGCTGCACTGTAGTTAAATATCAGCAGACTGCCCTGCACCTGCCTGTATATATGTGTGTGTGTGTGTTTGTGTGTTTGCTGTTGTGTCGCCATGTGTGCCTGCTCTTG